>NW_027122113.1:1200000-2400000 GCF_030686945.1 Centruroides vittatus
TTAGACACTTCTGAAGTTTTTGAATTTCAGTTATTAACTTCAGTTAATTGCACATTTGGTTTTCAGGGATTTGCAATTGGAAATGGTTATTTGGATGTTTCATTTTTAGGAAATTCCTTGATATTCTTTGGTTATTATCATGGTCTTTTTGGTAAAAAGTAAGTTGTACTTATTTTGATATTTATAAAATATATAGAATAATTATAATAATAAGCAAAACACACTCAAAACACCTTATAAATGTGAAGCCAGATTTATTAAATTCTAACGTTTTCGGTCATATTAAATGACCTTTATCAAGAATAAACCGAAAAACAGAAAAAATTGAACACTTAGAACGTGTTTTTCGGTTTATTCTTGATAAAGGTAATTTAATATGACCGAAAACGTTAGAATTTAATAAATCTGGCTGCACATTTATAAGGTGTTTTGAGTGTGTTTTGCTGATAAGGTATGCAGTCTATGATGAGTTATAATAATAATAAACTGTTTCCAAAAAATTCTTAATGGAAAAACAATAATCATATAATGATTATGGTTAATGTTACCTATGGTTCCAAGATGGCGGCTCGTCTCTGATTCCAGCAAATAGAAGAAGGGAAACAGTGGGGACGCACGTTCTAACCTAACCTATTCTAATAAATTACCATAATTATTACCAACAAAATTATTAGAATAGATTAGGTTAGGTTAGAACGTCCGTCCCCACTGTTTCCTTGCTGGAATCAGACGAGCCGCCATCTTGGAACCATAGATAACATTAACAGTGATTATAAAAGTCACAAGTTTAATTCTTTTTTACCTATTAGAAGAAAGTGAAAATTTCTAATGTTTACATTTATTTGAATTAACTTGCTTTTTTTACATATGTATTTTTTTGAACATATTTAATTATTAAATAACAGAAAAGTTAAAAGTGAAAAATTAAAAGAGTAATAAAAGTCTGTTTTATGAACCTATGTTCACTGTTCAAATATATTTATTTAAAAAATGTTTTGTTTTCCAATCTGAAGGAATTAATTTTTACTTGAAATTTGCTCACTAACTTTAATTTGTAATGAAAGAATCTATAGTAAATGGTAATACTTTACACAAGATATTGTTGATATTTCATTATTTTAAACTCTTAAATCCAGAAAACATATCACTTTTGTAGTTGATAGCATTTTGTAAAGAAAGCCTGAAGCCTAAGATCACAATAGAAAATGTAAAAATCATATTATTATAAGAATTGTCAATGATTATATTAACATCAGGAACAACTACATCAACAGCCAACCGTTCATGAATATGTCACTACTAGATGGATCAGCATTATTTTTAACAAAATTAAATAAATTAAATACATCAAAGTTTCACATAATCCAAAGAAAGTCAAGAGGGATAAGATCAAGAAATTATGAAGACCAAGCTATAAAGATCTCTCCTCTTCCAATCCAGTAGTTGGGAAATTCTGATGCAGATACTCTTGCATGTCTAAACTGAAGTGTGGAGATGCCTTGTCATGTTAAAACTACATCTTGCCATATGTTCAAAGGGTCATCATCTGAAAGGTCTAGTAGAACATGTTGCAGGAACTGGAGATACAGTAGACACTCCCATATCTGAACTAATGTGGACAGGAGTGATCAAGATATTAGAAAAATCTAGATAAGGGAGTGTGATAATTTTTAAATGACTCTATCGTGTGTCTACTGAATGTATAAAAAATATTTATTTTAACTTTGAGGCTTGCTTTTGACAATTACAAGTACAATTCATTTTGAAAGTATTGTGTTAAAGTTGTTTGTTTTTTTCTTCTTGATTTGCTGACTAGCTGCAACACACATCAATGCCTCATTATTTATCATGTCAGTGGTGGTTGAAGCATTGTGTTTCAATGTAATCTTAATAAAAAAAATTTTAAAATGTATACACTGCAATATGGAATTGTAGGATTTGGAGTAGTGCACAATATTTTTGAAAATTTTTGGTTGCCTTTGATCAGTCTGGAGGTGGGAGAATTCACTGTAAATGTAAGCATTCAAACAATATTGCAGCATGTATGGATCAATCAAATTATCTCTGACAATAATGCCTGAAACATTGATAGCAAACTGTTGATCTGTTCTAAGGGTGATAGCAAGAGAATTTTCATGAGAATCATCAATAGTCATAACATCCCAGATATAGCTGTTGTGATTATTGAAGAAATTATCCTGTGTGAAGCATGTTTTATCCATGAACTTCATATTCCTGCCAAAGTCAGACTGGATGAAGTGGTGAGATTGCCAACAATCCTCTATTGAACTGTATTGTCTTCCTGTCATCCTCTTTATCAGTAACATCAGCAACATCTCTTGAGTATTACAATTTTAATTATTTCTTTTCATTTACTTTTACGTTATCATCTCTAAAATATCACCAACACATGGTGTTCTAATAATTTATTTTTTATTCTAAAGTAATAGTTTCATCTTATCGTTCACTAGGTAACAGGAAACAAAAGTCACTACTATTAATTAGTCAGACAAGCAAATAACATTTAGGGACTCAATTAGAGTGGAGTTTGCAGTAGTCTGTAGTATTCTAATCTTTAATATAGTTTAAAACCCTATTTATTGTCTACAGGGGCTCCCCTACTTACAAACAGGTTAGATTCCTGAGGTTTTGTTGTAAGTCAAAAACTAACCTAGAAAGTTCATTTATATACAGAATAAATTATTATTCCTAGTCACACAGAAACACTTATTGTTAGTGTTTGATCCTTCAATGTACTTAATAGAATACATTACACTGTACCCACTCACTATTGCTTAGTAGCGTGTGTTTCAAATATGTTTTTTTTTTTTTTCACCTAATGCACCTAGTTTTATAATGCCCAGTTTAGTTTCTAAGGTAATAGTGATACTTCTTGCATTTATCTTCACTGCTAGATTTACTATTATATTTTGGATGCATTTTTTTTGAAGCACTAATCTTAAAGGTTTATAACAATTACAAACAATAGCAAAAAATGCCATTACTCCAATGTTACCAACTTCAACACCAACTCATGAGTGGTCAAAATTCATGTGAAATTGAAAAATGATGACATACAATAGTAATAAGCCCACATTAATTATTTTTTAAATATTTATTATTTATTACTGGTCAAAGACTAACTTCAATGCTACCCTATGAGTGGCAAGAGAACTTTCAGAATCTGTATGATGTATTTTAAATGTACGGTCAAAATTGCTCAAAGTCTGAAAGTTTGTAAGTTGAGCATTCCTAAGTAGGAGAGCAACTGTATTTAATGTTTTATAATTTACAGTTAGTCTACTATTTTGTTTTAAATGTCTTCCATTGTACAGTATCCTCCTTTTTTTATGCAAGGAAATTTAGCAACTATTCCAAGGGGCAACTTAAAAACCAACAAAGAAAATAATTTATAGGTAATAGTCTGTGGAATTTTAGTGGCTCATTTGCAAACATGGATTTATTGATAATATGTGCTTTTTACAGTGTCTTATATAACTAACCGAAGTTTATCCATGTTATTACGGGACACACTACATATAGCAGTGACTACTGAAAGTAACTTTTTCTGAATAACAGAATAACATTTCCTCATTATTAATTTTATAAATCATCAGTTTTGAGAATATTCAAGAGAATTAAATATGTTGTATTTAATTATTATTTTGGACAAATTATTAATTGTTAAAGTTGTCAAAAGTTTCTCTCTCTCTCTCTCTTGGATTCTTATTATTTTGCATTTAATGAAAATAAATATCAGATTAAATTGTAAATTAAAATAGTTGTTTAACTGTATAAAAAGTTGAAAGAATTGGCATAATTATATTGAAAAATTTGTTTAAAATTACAATTATAAATTCTTTGCTTCTTGTCCTTCTTTTCAAATTTAATGTTTTTCAACATATATATTGGCTTCTAGTCTAAAGGACTTATCGCACCTTTTGGGAAATGTTTTCTCTTGGACACCAAGAGATTTTTTTTGGCTGTTCTACTTTATTAAATATTCATTTCAGACAGTTCTGTCCTTCTAGTTTAAAGTTTGGGTTACAAGTTGTTTTACAATTACATTACTTTTTTAAAAAAGCAATATTAAAGTAAACAAAAGTAAAGACCATAATTGTAATACATTTATATTGGCCTATACAGAAAAGATTTTGATTTTGCTAGCTATACATCTGTTATTTTTAATTCTTGCTGAATTATATTTTCTAATTCCAATTGTAATTGTTTTAATGTGCCCTTTTAATGTTAGAGTCACTAAAACAGAATTTTTACTAATTCTACTTTTATTTACTTAACCAAATGATAACATTAAGCAAGTTATTGATATTAGTTTAGATAAGTTCCAAAGTGATTACATTAAGCAGATTCTACTGTTTGTATGCAAGTTAATGTCCAAAAATTTTTAATATAAAAACAGCATTGAATTATGACTGTCGTGTTCTTGGGGTGTGTGAAAAGGACTAATTGCAAAGACACACTACAAATTTTTTAGTGTGTTTCTTCCATTCTAAAGAGGTTTTTAATAGTACATTCATACTCAATATTTTACCAATTGGATTTTAATGTTTATTATTCTGGCAATATCTTTAATTGTAATTTTTATTACAGCTTATGGAATGATTTAACATCAAATTGTTGCAATGGTGGTGCATCGCAGGAAAATTGTAACTTTGTAAGTGGAGAAACAGCTGCATGTAGTGGAGCAGTAAGTAACATGATGTATCTCAAAAAACATCATTTTTATGACTTTGAATTGATATTTTTTAGTATTGCATTCAATTTAAAATATAATTTACATTGTAGGTGGCAAAAGCAGCATTTATAATTCAGGGTCAAGGACTGAATGTATATAATTTATATTCTGACTGTCAACACTCCTCATATAAGCCTTCAAGGGATCAAATAGACCGTAAATTATTATTTAGTACTTTTATGGGAAATAAGGTAATTTTCATTTTAAACAAAATATATTATTTTTTATAATAATTTAATTAGAAATAAAAAATTTCATTTTCTAGAATGTAATTTTACACGATGATCCACCTTGTATTGACAGTTCAAATCTTAGAAAGTGGCTTAATCAACAGTCTGTACGTAAAGCATTGCATATTCCTTCTAATGTCCAAAAATGGGATATCTGCAGGTAAGTAGCTTTGTTTATCTTTCAATAATAACCTTACCATTCTTCAAATATCTTGTAAATCTAAGTGTTTGTTTTTTGTTTCAAAAACTATCTCCAATGACCCCATGTGATATATAATCCTTTATTTTTTTTAATACATTTTAATATACACCAGTCACTCTCATCCATTTGTTGATGCAAAATGCATTTTTGACTTTTATTAATTCTAATATTTATATAAAAATATATTTTTGTATTACAGTTTAGATGTTGAAATAGGATATAAAAGATTATATAACACAATGAAACCACAAGTAACAAAATTAATTAATTCTGGAAAATTACGAGGTCTGATATATAATGGCGATGTTGATATGGCTTGTAATTTCTTAGGTGATCAGTGGTTTGTTGACAATCTTTCATTCAAGGTAATATTTTTTAAAGTTTTAAGAATTAAAATATTTAGTAATAACAAATTTTAATATAATCTTATAAATATTTTTATAGGTGACATCTGAATATCAATATTGGGAATTTAATGATCAAATTGCTGGTTATTATAAGAAGTTTGGAAATTTAACATACATGACAATTAAGGTAAGAATTATTTAAACTACAGAACAGTTGTGATTCATACGAAGAATGTATTTCTCTCTCTCTCTCTCTCTCTCTCTCTCTCTCTCTCTCTCTCTCCTCTGTGGGTGTGTGTAGGTTTTTTTAATAACTTCATGAATATATAGTTGTCTTATTTAAATTTTTTTATATAAGATTTAGTTACTTATTATTACTTGTGAGTGAGAAAGCGATTGTGTTATTTCAAAATCACATTAAAAAAACTGCACAAATCATAATTGTATATGAATTTTTGTAAAATTAATATTATATTTGAATAGGGATCTGGTCACATGGTGCCTCAAGATAAACCTGGACCTGCTTTTAAGATGATATCAAGTTTTCTGTATCAGAAACCACTTTAACTGTATAAATTTAATATATCAATGTTTGATAAATAATATTTTAATGAATGTATAACTGTAATAATGTAATAAATAAATAAAATATATTTTTATGTAAAGCAAATTAAATTATATTTTATTTTGAATATATATGTATATATCAGAATTAATTTCTAAAGGACTAGAATAACTGCAATTGTTGTTCTAGCAAATATTACTTATGTCCTTTTTCCTTGTTTACACATGAAATTGCCCTTTGTTTTTTTTTTTCTTAAAACAAGATTCCATGCCAGGGATTTTCTCTGCTTGTATCCACATCTGTTATCTTGGTTGAACTTTACAAGTTTACATTTAAAAATGCACATTAAATATTTTATTTGAACAACAGAAACATTTCGAATGTTTTTGTATAGAATAAGTCACAGAGCTTACATATATTAATTTCTTTATTATAATCTCAAGTAAATTCAGTTTCACAATCAACAATGTTCCGACTCTCCTCTCCAATTTTCTTCAATATCTAATAAACTTACATTCCATGACTAAAGCTAATTCAAATTATATGCTGTTCCTACATATAATATAAGTTCCTATCAGAACATAGTTTCTAACTCAATAGTTTGCATTCTATTGAATTAGAAACTATATTCTAGTATCAGATTGAGAAAATCAAATTTTAAAAAGGTTAGAAACCATTAATCAATATATTAAATTTGTACATGTTTAAAAAATTATGTAATTAATCTTATAAATTATATTCCTTAAAATGAAACATTTTTGTCTGGTTATTTTTACTTAGAATTCCTTTGAATGTTTTATTGAAAAGACATAAGTAATTGAAGTGAAAATATGTTGGGAATATTTTTTCCCAGAAAGTTTTAAATGGAGAAGACATGAAGACTACCTTTTAAAAGTTGCTAATATAAGCAGATAATACAAAAGTCAGGATTTGTATTCTCATCTTGACTATTAATACAGGATGGATTAAAATCATCGATTTTTTTAATCAAAAGCTTAATTATAATTTTTAAAAATCCAAGTCAAGTTGAACGAGTTGCTTAACTTTTCTGGCAACAACACTTAAAACTCCATGTGACGCCATTTCAGGACTTTTCAGGCCTCAAGGCCAAAAATATAAAATTCTTTGAGGGTGAGTTTTTGACAGATTATCATACTTTCCCTCTGTTATATAGGCTGTAAACTGACCGTGATAGAAAGTACTGTATCTATTATGCCCACTAGTGGTCGAGCGGTTCTGTCGCTAAACACTAGGAGTTCGGTCGCGGGTTCGCCGCGTTCGGACGGGCTGGCCACATGGAGTTTTCCGGGTTTTCTCCATGTTTGTAACACCTGAATAGGAGCCAGTTTCCCTTACAAGACCTCCCAGAAGGCATTTTCCCCTCACATAACATCGCGCCCCAGAGAAGGCAACGGGAAACCACTCTGGATGTAACTTTCCCTAGAAACACCGGCGCATTACTAACGATTTATTAACCTACGCCAGGTGACACCGACTTCAGGAATCTGATATGGCGTACAAAGAAAGTATCATATTATAATCGAAAGAATTAAAGCCTTTAATTTAAATAAAGCCAAACGCATGTACAAATGATAACGAGGAAACATTTACTTGTATATTTATTCTATATTGTTTTCGTCTTCCCACCGAAAACATTATTTTAAAAAATGCACTGTTATAGGTTGATAATAAGCGTAGAGCCCAAAACGGTTAGGAGTTGGAAGTTGAAATTTGGTACACGGTACGTCATGATAACGTACAGTACACTGAGAAAGAATTTTTCGAAATTCCCTCGCGGGGGAGAGGGAGAGGATTAAGGATTACTCTGAACTCGGATTCTACTGTACTATTTTAGATGCGGTTTGTTGCGTTTTTGTGAGAAATCGAACATATCAATATTTTTAGATCCATGTAAAAATTCTCTAATTAGTTTCGGAAGAGGGTGAACCTAATTCTTGCACCCAGTGAAAACGAGTAAGATTGGCTATAATCTAATAATCTTAATCTTCGCTATCATTACTTTTTGCCCGAGCACCGAGCAACGCAGGGCTTATTTGTTAGTTCAGATATATTTGCTACAATTTGGAGAAGGAAAATTTCCAGTGGATTCTGACAATAAAGTCAATATATCTAAATTCGGCATAGTAGTCCAAAGTGTTAATGAATTAATAAATAATGTACTTTTTACTACAAAGACTTTACCTTGTTGTGCGAAAGAGCAATATTTGCGCCGAAAAATGTGACAGTTAAATTCTATCAACTTACAACTACTCCATGATATTTCAGATGATCCTTATATTTACAAATCCATTGATACAGTTATAAATTCAAATGAAATTGTCACGTATCCAACGGAGTTCTTAAATTCTTTAGAATATCCAGTTTTGCCTTCTCACAAATTACAACTTAAAGTTGAAGCACCTATAATACTTCTACAAAATTTAGATCAGCCTAAGCTTTGCAATGGTACCAGATTAATAATAAAAGCATTATAACCTCATGTCATTGAGATACAAATACAAACTGGTTGTGGCAAGGATGATTATACAGTACTTTTATTCCTAGAATACCTCTAAACCAGGCCTGGCCAACCCAAATTGTTTCGCGGGCCACTTTGATCACGCATAACATTACGGTGAGCCACAATTTAGGCAAACATGCTTTTAAAAAAATAAAACAAATACAAAATGAATAAGATTTTATTATTATACCAAGAGTTCGTACTGGCACTTGCGCATTATAACAATGACACACGCAAATTTTCATTTATTTAATTATTTTGGTATACACATAACGGGAAACAAAAGTTTTAATAGATATAGGCCCCTATAATATCGCTTAGCGGGCCACACAATTTAACGTGACGGGCCGCGGGTTGGCCAGGCCTGCTCTAAACTAATAATATCACAGAAGCCATTTCAATTTAGACGCTTACAGTTTCCAGTAAGACTAAGCTGTGCTATGTCAATTAACAAATCACAGGGACAAACATTGAAAGTTGTTGGCCTACAATTAAAAGTATGTTTTTCTCATGGTCGACTGTATTAAGATGCCCTAGGGCATCTTAATACAGTTAAACTGTTAACAACCTCTATATATACTCTCTGTTCGGGAAAACACACAATGTTGTATATAAAGAAATGCTATAAATTTTTTTTCAATTCACCTTTGTTTGATGTGAGTTTTGTTTATTTTTCATATCACACATTTTTGTTACATACTGAATAATTTCTTGAAAAAAATACTAATTACACATTTCAAATCTAAACATTGTTGTTTCCTGTCCATAAGCAAGAATATCTGTTCAATGTGTACTCTTCGTTGTTTCACAAATAACTTTCACGATAATTTATACCTTGGCAACGCCGGGTTTATCTGCTAGTTATATATCTATAAATGAAAATGTTTGTTTATTCGTTATACACTCATAGACCGTTCGATCAACTGCTACGAAACTCGACAGTTACGTTAAAAAAATTGTAATTTAGATAATGGCGTGCATTGCGCCCCAAAATATTCATTGGATTTCTATATGTCAATTAATTTCTGTTTACATTGTATTTGCTAGATTTACATATAGTGTCATCTGTTGGCAAAAGAATAAATAAACGCTAATTGTTACCTTGTTGGTAATACATTGTTGGTTTTCAGAATGTTGAGCTGCAATTTGAAAACATTGTAGACCTATGAATTCCCACTGTCATCTGACTCTATCTTTCCTTAATCTCGAGAACGAAGTTTAAATATATGAGAGTGAAACCTTAGAGGCAGGAGGCCACGATTAACTATTTAAAAACTTCTGAAGCAAGCCGAAAGTCATGTTATTTCAATTCAAATATTTACCCCATAAGGTGTTAAATTGGTGGCCGGATGGCCGAGCGGTCAAGGTGGAAGACTACCGCTCTGGGAGACCCGGGATCGAATCCGAACGGGTCGAATAATCCCCAGGAATTTTTCGGGGGGTGGTCCGTTCGGATATGTCGGGCCCCGTCCCTCACCACCCGGTCGCCCCATTGTGGGCCTGGCCGAACCCATAATGGGCCTACTAAAAGAGGCCCTCTTAGTGCCCACAGAGCGGAAAGAGTTAAAAAAAAAAAAGGTGTTAAATTACCGGCACAACACTACTGTTAAAGGAAAAGTATGATGTACAAGGGCAAGACACTACAGTACTGATTTGAGATGGAGAGCATAAATTCAGCCAAATGAAGTCGTTAGTGAAAAATACGGTTATTATGCCATTGCAATTATTGTAAATGTTCTTGTTAGGGGAGAAAGATTCTCAACACAAATTTATTATTTTAAACTAAATACAAGAACGATTTAATAGTAAAAATTGTAAGAGTTAGCGCCGAATTGATATAAATGTTCTCTACAATGGATGCGAAATTCTTATCTATAGATATTGCCGTTAATCATCCCAAAATGTAAGCAATAGCAATGAATAAAACATGAACTGTTTGCATTTTCAAAGTAACAACGTATTTGCACGTTATACATATAAGACATTGTAATATATTTTATAATTATATATTTCAATTATAATACAGTAAATCCCCACTGACTCGGACATTGAATAACCCGGAAAAAATTTTTCGAAAAATTACAGGTAATTTAAAATTTCTCGACAATAGAAAAACATAATTTTTATAACTGAATGCAATATAAAAGAACATCCAAGCAGATGTTTTCGTCCTTGCTTCACGGCAGTCAAGCACAAACTATAGCGGACACCCCATAATGAATAAGTCTTCGTCCAATTCTAATGAAAAACACTTTACTGTCTGTACACTGTACATTTTGTTTGGTGTTCTTGAAACGATCGTTTTCTATATCTGGAAGACTTTGGGATACAGTGCATTAATTTATTATAGTCTGTAAGTTACTAAACACTATACATTGCTGTACTGTCATGAAATTTTCCAGCTCATTTCCTGTAATAATAAATTCTTCACTATAACATACTAAAGCTATGAAAAATTCGTGTATAAATTACTATCCATCTTCCTCTAAGTCGAACTTTTCGTAAACTCGGACAACCTTCATCTCTATTAATCCGAATTAACGGGGATTTACTGTAACATGATAATATTTAATTATGTGTGAGTGGCGTTCAATTAGTAATGTTTCCATTTTTATATACAAACTCAGTAGTAAGATATCAAATTGAAATCAAAACAAGAACATAGTTCAGTATATCTTATTTAATTAACACGATTGATTTCTCTACGTAGTTCTCTTCACGTTTGATGCAGATACATCAATGTCTAACTCAGTTTTCAAACTCTGTAGGTTGTTTTCGGAGGATCCATTTCCTACGTCGTCATAGGTGAAATGAATTCCTTGAAGATGTCTCTTGAGTAATCAACGAAAAGTCTGAGTTCACCAAATCTGGGATGTAAGTTTGTAGTCATGTTGCAGAATCATTAGCTTCATCCACAGTTCATTTGCTTCATACAATCATTGGCTTCATGCCTTTTAGCACTTTTAGCGTAAAGGGGATGAAGACCCAGGACTACTCGTAGGTATTGCCCGGGGGTGAAAAGAGGGATAGGAAAGGTTGTAAGGGAAGAGGCAAAGGCGAAATGTAAAGTGAGATAGGAAAGAGGATGAAAGAGGAGTCACATGAGCGCCCTGCATTTTTTTTTTTTTTTTTTATTAAACTAAAGTAAACATACAATACGGCACCTGGCCGCTAAAAGAACATAGTAAATTACAAATATGTACATTGAAGATTGAAACTGTTGATAGTTGCTGTATACATGCTGATAAATTACCAGGAGTAAACAAAGTGAACCGACAATGCCAGCTATATTGAACCGAGAATACATAGTACACATATGATACAGTTTACAACCATTAATCGCGACAATTTTAAAGGATAAACGGTAAAAAGCCGTCGCGCTGTACAGGAAGTTTACATGCTCTACAAACGAGATTGCTACCTATAGTCGCACTTGGACTGCTAACCGTGATATGACAATACCAAAACCGTGGCTAAGAACCGTGGCTAAGAGCCGACAATATTAGCCTTATTAAACCGAATGCATAGTTCACATAAGTTGCTGTTTGCAACCATTAAGCGCGGCGATAATTAAAAGAAAGGACCGTTAATATCCGTCGCACGGTACATGAAGTAAATATGCTTTCCGACGAGATTACCGCGTAGGCCTACAGTCGCAACTTGGACTGCTGACAGTGATAAAACAATACATAGACCGTGGCCAAGAACTTATGGCCTATGAGACAATACAACTTATATTGTACGGAGAAAGTGAAAAGATAAATGAACAGATAATAACATTGGAGAGATATGCTGGTAAAATGCTGGGTAGTTTTAAACAATAGTTGACGACATAGACTAAGTTCTAAAGTTCACATTTACAATACCCACAATTTGACGATAGTACAGTTACCGGATTATGTTCTTCTGAAGTTCATTTCAAGTGCCTTGGTCCGGTTGATAAATGTTTGTAGTTCTTGGAATAATTTATTATTATTCACCAAAGATCGTAGCTCACATGGCCAGTCAAGACCATATTGTATAGTTTTTTGGAACAAAGAGCTGCGTTCTCCATCGAAGAAGCTGCAGTTGAAAATAAGATGGTTGATGTCTTGGAGAGATGAACCATCGCAATCACAAAGTTCATTGTCACTTATTCTGAATCTATGCAGATATTGTTTGAGGTTTCCATGTCCCGTAAAAGTTTGTGTTGCTGTATAATTGATGAACAAGTACTTCATGTTGAGTCGTTGCTGGATGTTTAGGAAGAAACCAAAGGTGACTCTCCCCGTGTCGCCTTTCTCCCATTCCATCTGCATTGGCTTCATACCGTAAACTGTCACTAATCCTGCATAAATTTCTTTGGGAGACTCATTTTTATGACTGATTGTTGTTTTACACGCGTCATCATAGTTGGCGCATGTAAAACAGTAGAGTATGATCCATTTTAAACACAATTAAATTTGAATTATAACATGTTTAATGTTCTACTAGGCATTAGAATGTAGTTAATGAAACAACTAATTATTTCTTGCCTGACTGCTTACTAGGCAATAATCCCTACGCATGGAAGCATCATTTATTTAATGGCCTACGATCCTACATACAGCCTATAAGTTATAATTATTTTTATACATGAACTTATACGTCTATACTTAAATGAAGAAAATACTGTCATAAATTCATAAGTTTTAAATAATAAATCTATGTAGCTATCTTTATCCAAATTTATAAAATATATTCGTGGTTACAAGCATATAATTTATAATTAGATAATAAAACAAGCACCATATCTTTCAACTTATTTGCAATGATATTAATTAAGTTCCCTCTATTCTGGAAATTCTGTAATCAGCACTACAACCTTTTTTTATTACTATATATTTATTTCTAATTTTTAAATAGTTAGACATCGGTTAAATAGGAATGCAACACATTCCTATTTAACCCATGTAAAGACGCAAATTAAGCTGTTATAATACAACTTATCCCATCATGTAGGATTCAAACTTAATACTGCATGTAAATAGTGTTTAAATTCTTGTAAATTGGCTGTGTGAAATAGGTTATAATGCTAAAATGTTGCTTGTAATATAGAAATAGCTGAAGAGGAAGCACTTTCTTCCTTTATTTTCTTTCGCTGAAATTTATTGAAAATTTATATTATGTATGAATATTTATAAATGTGTTTAATTATGAACGATATTGCTTCAACTTCACGATAATGTAAGGAATGTATTTTAGTGATTTTTGGCATTAAATTCTCATACTGTATTGTCATCTCTGCAATCAATTATAGATCTGGAAAATGCGTTGAATTATATTAACTGTTTCACTGATATTATATTTAATATGGTACGACAATATATCCATTTTACAAAAGTAATTTCTACATGAAATGCGTTATTAAATAATGTATTAAGTATATTGATTTGACAATTATAACGTAAACTATTATTAAAATATAATCATATACTAATTCAAATTTGCAAGAGTACCTGATTATTACATATTAATTATAATTATAATTAAGGATTAAATTATCCGTTTAATCCGATACAAAAAAGAAGAAAGTGTATAAATTGGGCTACGTATTCCGATTCTTTCTTGTGTCGTAAGGAAGAAATATCAAAAGAAAATTATTGAATGAAAGCTCTTGAAGAAACACAGACCAAGAAATGATATTCTCGCGAAATATCTGAAATGAAATTTTTATAAGATTAAATAGAATGATTTGCACGATAGCATATTATCAGAATTTAGTGCTTTAAAGGTTTATGTGGAAAAAGTGAATGTGATTCTTGAGGAATAAATAAGTGTGATAGGTAAAAGAAAAATATATATATAAGTCGCTATTCTGTGATTTAAATGCCATAATTGATTCTGGTCAAATTATAAGTTTGACTATTGTTAATTAAGTATGACGTAATGACAGATGCATCACTTATGCAGAAATTTCTACGTCAAACCACTTAAATCGTTACTACAAAGCTCCAATATTTACTGATGATAATATTCCTTTTACTGTCTTATTTTACTTCAATGCTGGCACGTAGGTCAAGCTGTTTAGGACGTCGCTTATATACATATATTTAATACAATCCTAGTTTCTGATATCGATTGTATATTAAGAAATAGCTTCTTTATAGTACAGGGATGTTTTATGTATCTCCTAATGTTATTTAAACATGAAATATCGCTTACAGATTCCGGAATTAATCTCTGCACACCAATTTGCATCTTTCACATAAGGCCACGAACACACATGCGTAAAATTGTGTGGCAGAAAACTGAATCAGAAATCAGCTTTCAGTTCAGTTTCTGTTTTACGCTTTTATGCCAGAACACACATAACAATTCTGACCGAATAAGAACACGTAAAAATTCTGACCGAATAAGAAACACCACTGCCACCAACAGTGCTAATTTTATTAATTTTTTCTTGTCATATATCTATTTTTTTGTACCTTCCATTTTTTTCCGCTTCCTCTGCTATAATATAGAAAATTTAAATTAATACACTTGTATTCCGAATTCAAATAAAGAACGTGCGTGTAATATAAATACTAAGTCTATAAATCAATTCTACTAGACCTACCAGTTGTTTGAAATTTTGCACCTATAGCCATCCATAAACGTTGTTTAAATATAGTGGCTTTATACATGACACTGATGTGGTCGAATGGATTCGATAAACTCCTCTATTTCATTTATTTTTTGTTTTTTCGAGACCGTCACAATTGTAGGGTTAACCCTCATTGCCGCCATTGTTAGAATAAAAAGCATGTGTCTACTTTGACGTCACAGAAAAGACTTCTTTTTATTGAAGGAATTTTGGCGTAAAAATTTTACGGCGTAAAAAGTAGAGACATGCTCTACTCTATTTTCAGTTCCGTTTCAGCCAAAATTTCAGAAAAATTTTTACGCTTTCTGTTTTACGCTGGATTTTACGCCGAATTTTACGCATGTGTGTTCCTGGCCTAATACGTTAAGAGAATTGTTTATCTGCGGAATTGGTTTCTGTTTAAATTATTACAAGTCTATCACTAGATTATTTTAATGATTTAAGGATAATTACTTAAATCGAATGGAAATAAATTGATTTACAGATAATCTAATTAATTTAAACGATAATTTGTACAAAAATCTTAAATCTAAATGATGAAGATGTTTCAAGTCGAAGGTCCCAATTTATTTCAATTTTAATTACATAAACAAAAGAACAAATAATTACTGACCTTTAAGAGACATATCGAATCAAAATTCTCCCGAAAAGTGGAGAGAAGAACAATCGAAATTTTCAGAAATCTCTTCAGCTTGATGATCAACAATAGAAAAAACAAACGATTAGAAACTATTGTTAATTAAACATATGACGTTACGACAAATGTGTTACTTATTAACTCAAAATTTCTGTGTCAAACCATTTAAATTCTCGCTACAAATGTTCAATATTTGTGTATTATTTTTAAATCCATATATATAATCGAGATGGATTAATAATAATAATAATAATAAGCGCAGAGCCCAAACGGTTAGGAATTAAAAGTTGAAATTTGGTACACAGTTAGAGTACCTCACGAGAACGTACGCTAAGAAGAAATTTTTCGAAATTCCCCCCCCCCCGCGGGAGAGGGACAGAATTAAGGCTTACCGTGAAGAACTCGGCTTCTATTATACTATTTTACATGCGGTTTTTTGAGTTTTTGATTGCATTTTAATAGGGTACGTCACGAGAATGTACACTAAGAAGGGATATTTCGAAATTCCGCCCCCCGCAGGTGAGAGGTTGTTAACACTTCCCCACGTTAACAATGGAAAACAAGAGAGCGACGTGCAAGATTTACGGGCGCTGGACAAAAAAAGAAAATAAGAGAAGCATCACAAAAATTTAAAGAAAAGAATCCTGAGGCAAACAAAAGAGCTATAAAACAGTGAAGATGAAAGAAGTGTATTCCTTAACAATGGAAGTGTTAAGAGAGAGAGGAGAGGATTAAGGCTTACCCTGAAGAACTCGGCTTCTACTGTACTATTTTAGATGCGGTTTTTTGCGTTTTAGACTGCGTTTTAGTAGGTACCACATTTAGTAGGGTACCACGTGGGGATGAAAGAAGTGTATTGCTTAATAATGGAAGTGTTATAAATGGGAGTGTTAACAATGGAAGTGTTAAGAGAAAGCGGCACGCAAGATTTACAGGAGCAGATGCGGTTTTTTGCTTTTTTGCGGGAAATCGAACATATTTTTAAACCCATCTAAAAATTATGGAAACAGGACCTAATTTTTGCATTCTGTGAAAACGGGTAAGATTGGCTATAATGTAATAATCTTAATCCTCGCTATCGTTACTTTTTGCCCAAGCAACGCCGGGCTTATCTGCTTGTTTCGTATAATTCAGAAATTAATCAAAATTGGATGTGAAATACGACAGATTATATTATCAATCAATAACATACTATTTTATAGGCTATTAAAAAAGACTTTATAACCTTTTTTCCAAACTTAATTATGCTTGAAAGCAATCCTTATATTCTAATTTAATTTATTAAGTTAATTTAAATTAATGTTCCAAACTTTATTTTAACCACAATTCCTTACATTCGCCCAATAGGCTTGATTTTTGAAGCAAAAGTTACTTGATGAACCAATATACTGTAAAATATTTAATTTATGAGTGAAATTCTGAAAATATATAATCAAATTTCACTATAAAGATGTGAAATATTAGAAAATTTTTAAAAACATCTACTTAATTATTACACCAAACATGTTGAGAAAGTAAAATGATCAAAATATCTTCAGTGAATTTTATTTCTCATACTTTTATAACATAATTTCAGTATATTTAATCATTGAATACATTTTTACTTTTCATGTGTTTTTGTATTTAGTTGGACTCTTAAATGCTAGACTGGTGGGTTCGATTCTAATCCATACTACTATAATTTTTTATTGGTGTATGAGTCGTGGTCCGAACTTATCGACTCACTGTGTTAGACTTGCTCGTAATGCTGCAATTATGGCCGGTCATATAGAAGTCATGTACCATTGGTAAGATTTTACTCATTTAAAGGACAGATTGACGCAAGAAAGTCAGGTAACGATCTCTGCATGGAACAAGACGGGTGGAATAATTGGATCAACTGTCTGAATCTCCCTGTGAAACGGAATGATAATCTCATTGAATATAACTTCTAAACAGCTGTTTTAACTATGGTGGGTGACTTATGGAACAGCTGTAGATAACCTTATTGAGTCTTCTCAATAAAGTTATCTTCAATAAGGACCTCTACATAAAATAGCGCAAACACATCAAATAATAGCTAGTAACGCTACTTAAAACACAGTAGAGGATGCTAATGCTTACCCATAGAAAAAAATTATTCCCTGACCGTCCCTCACAAATGCCTTCATCCACGCCTCTATTACTGTAGTTTTGGATCCGTTTGTAAATAGTCTATATCCTTTGGACGAAGAGTTACCCTAATCATTTGCTAATCAAGGCGAATGGGAAAGAAGACTTAATAACGCCTATCAAACATTAAACGAAGTTACATTCTATTGAAATCCATCAAAATGATGCTTTCCTCTATCCCTCAATAAAACAAATGATCAAAATACTTGAGCTAAGAATGAGTTGATCATTTCAACTTTTAAAGAGCCTTCTTTGTCTAACCTCAAAAAACAGGTGCAAGGGAAAGCCCAACAGAACCTCACGAAAACTACCTGGGGTCATAGACATGGACCCAATAATAGCAAAGTATGCAATACACTAATTAAAATTTATATAATGTAACAATTTTAATTAAAAAATTACTTTAAAAAATTAAAAAAGTAAATTTTAAATAATAAAATAGAACCGCACCGTTACGAAACCGAATTGCCAATTTATCTATTTAATAAGGTCTGAAATAACCGCGATTGTTTTCCACATAAAAAACCTAAATAAATATATAAGTTGTTAACTTTGCTGTTTCTAATTTGCATTTTAAGGTTCTTTGTTGTTTAGCAGGGAAAAAAAGCGGATGAGCCATGGCCTATTGAACTCCCGGTTCTGGAGCCATTGCATTATTGTAAAAATGTTTATTTAAAGTAAAAAATACCTATAAAATTAAATTTTTAAGCCTTCAAAGAAAATTGAACATTAAATATAATTGATATTTTTCTCAGAAAGAAGTTTAAATATTCATAAAACAATACTATTTATAAAAACTTTATAATAGCAGTGATTTAAAATTATTAATTTAATTAAAATAGCCATTTAATATACCTTATATCTTCTTTTTAAATTTAATATACTGATAAAATTTAATTATTTAATTATCATTTAAGCTATTATAATTGTATAATTTTTATTATTATTATTATTATTAATGGATGTTAATATGAATAATTACTTTGTCATTTGATTGTTATAATGACAAAGATTGTCACTCCGTTGTAACACTTCCTTACATACAATAATAAGTATTTTGAATTAAATTAAATATAGCTTCTTTATTATCAAATATTCTCAAGTTAAAATAATAGCTTTTATGTTTCTTATATGGATTTATGGGATTTACTTTTAAATAAGAAATTAATGATTAGCAGTATAAAATAAATTTAAGCTTTCTTTTAAAATATACTGTAAGACCAATTTCAGAGAATGCTGACACCATGGAAACAAGTAACTAACACTGATTATTTTGGCTTCTTTAATCAGTGTAGTGTATTTTTACTTATAATAAGTTACTTGTATAATATAAGGAAATATTAAAATTAAATAAAAGATAATCTAATAATAAATTTCTTTACTGTTTAAATTTTAACTACATAAATTGACATTTTATCTCATTTTTTTCAGAAATTTTCTTGAATTATTATCTTGTTCAAACATTGAAAATGTTGAGATGATCACAAAAATGATAATTGGTTGTTTAGTTAGACTTAACCTGTTAGAGTCTAAGTCATAATCTTTGACAAGGTGAACAGTGATCAACAAAGGTCAGTTGCTATCCTGAAGATGAGCATCAAATGTTTCGAAGAACAATCTAAATTATATGTCTTAGGTTGATTGAAGTATCTGTAATTGGGGCTTTTCTATCTGAATTTTTATTTTATGATAGTTCTTATAATAATCAATCACTCACTCATAATAATTTTGTTACAAATTATTGTTAATTTATTGTAAAGTGTTTACTGTTATTTTTATAAATTTCTATCTTAACAAAAAATAATCTTTCATAAAGCTGTATATTATATTTTATTTAAAAAAATATACAGGTTTATGTAAATAATACAAAATCCATATAATATCTTGAATTAAATTATAATTTAATATGCAAAAGCTTAATATAATTGTTAATACATGTTTTATATTGCTATTCACACGCTGTTTTTCATTGTAGGTATTTATATTTGTCAACTTAAAATGGTTTTGTTGTTTGAAAAGCATTTATAATTATTGAATTATATAATTGTTCCTGTTAAAAAAATTGAATAAACTTGTTTTTGATATATTGAAAAGTTGCATTTTATCTAATTATATAATTTATTTTTTCTTTATTTGTAGACATAAATCTCAGGAAAATTAATTATTCCAGTTTTCTTCAGCCAAAGCAACTAATGATTTATAGAAATGTCTACATAAGAATTAGAAAAAGTACATATGATATATTGAAGGTACAGTTAATGCATTCACTCGAAAATTTTTTTAAAAAATAGTAAATTTATTATGGAAATATTTTAAATAAATACACATTATAATAATAATAATAAAAAATTTATATATATATATATTTTTTCTATTTCGAGAAATTATATTAAAGCTCTCGTTATCATAAGTGCATCCTTCAATCAACAGATAACATAGCAGATTAGTTCGTTATGTTGTCACAAGAGGGCCCCGTTATTAGTGGTGGACCAACAATTAGTTGCTATCAACAAGTTGATAGTTCGAAAACGTCATAAAAATTTCACCACCAGGTGGCGCCCTAGGGGACGATGCTTATCTTTTGCTTTAATGCTGGAAAAAAAGATAAAAAAGTAAGGTGAATGTACCTTTTTTCTCTTTTTTAAATGGAAAATTTCTCTTTAACTTGTAACTGTCAATTTGGAGAGATTTCTGTTAACGAGGTGTCGAGATAAGTTAAAACCACCAATAAGCGATCAGTGTTGCTTCCAAAAATTTCACCCCTTTTTTTTTATTAATAACTTCCAACATTTTCGTGCGATCGGGAGTAATTCGAGAATGGAAATTTGGTTAAGTTTGAGTGAATTTTTTTGGTTTCCGTAATGAGTTTAGATACTTTCGATCATTATGAGATTAAATTCCTCGAGAAATTCATTACAATTAAAGGATTATAAAAGCACTGTACAGTAGTTTTTCTGTTGTGAATTAACGTAGGAAAATAACTTTTTTCCCAGTTTCATTTATTTTTTGTAAGGTTTTAATAATAATTCATGATAAATAATGTTTTTCTTATCAACATAAGCTGCATAAATATTTTTTAATGCTTTTTTTCGCCCTCACTCGTAGAATGAAATGCTTTTTAACGTATTTTACTCACAAAAATCATTCAAAACCCTTAAAAAAACATTATTTTTTAAACAATTTATCTTTTATGCCAAGAAAATTTTTTAAATTAAATTTTAAGAACAGTTTATAAGGAAAGATAACTTTTTACTGACTTTCAACCAAAAAAAAACCCCTTTCAAAATGATCTATTATAAGATAAAAAGGCCAATCAAATACAATGTTTTATTCAAATCAGTGTAGATTTGCTATAAATTTATTTACATTGAAAACCTAATCATAATTCTAGACTTGATATTCATCCAGAAAAGTCCGAAGAAAGGCACAGAAAAAGAAATGTTATATAAAATAATTAATTCTATCTTGAAAGGTGGACTAGTATTTAAATACGAATATTATGTGGAAGTCGGAGCAACAACAGGAAATAAATCAGTTAGCCAAATCAATTTTCCGGTATACAAAATACTGTCACATGACTGTTTAGTAGTCACCTCACACAAGTATGGCGACATTCTTATCTTTGTCCCATTGGGGTACACTATCGGTTTTTCCTGTCGGGGTCACTTTATCAGTTAGTCCCACCTCGGGACGAATGAAGATGTATCTGAAACTGAATTTAACAAGTAGCTGAGCCGAAGGTGAAAGTCGTAAAGTTTTTTTCGTCGTTTTATGTTCTTTCTTTTTTAGGGCCTTTTATCTCTACTTGGGAGTTGGAGGCATCTAAAGACGTTCCTCACAATTGATCTCCTATCGTGACCGAGGTGTGATAATGCGATAGACTTTCTAACTTTGCGGCTCACTCAGATAAAGACAAAAGCATTCTTTCTCTTAAAAAAAAAAATCGAAAATTGCTTAATTTAATCTGTAAAATGCTTAATAATGAAATTGGTTTTTCTCCCTTTTATCAGCATTATTTTACTTAGTTTTTAACAGATGAAAATCAATTAAATTGAAAGTCTAGTTTAAAGAATTTGAATTTGCAAACAGTTTTAAAATTTCTTTTTAGTAATAATATACTCGAATACATATTTATTATTCTAAACTCGAATTTGTTTTATATATAAAGTTGATTTAGATTTTCATTTTTTTTTCTGTAAGTGTTGTGAAATTAAAAATCTGCCTAGAAGTTCTGTTTGATACAAAGGATCATTTATAACTTAGTCGTTAGTTGTCAACTTTTTAATATTAATATCGATATTTCTTATTCATAAATTGTCAGGTTTGTATGAGATAGGCATTGCTACAGTTTTTGAGTATCACAAAGACTACAGAAGTTATGTCCCTGCTTAGTTGAATTCAGGTCATTTGAATTTAACTATGCCACAAAATAAAAATCGTTTTTAATAATTGTAAATTAATTCTGAAAACGTTTTAAAATTGCAAATTTATTTTAAAATATTCCTACAATAGTAAATAAAACTAAGATTTTCAATTTACAAACGTAAATACGTAGAGAAATGCATAATTAACTTATTAATTTTCGATGTTTCTCCTCTTTTACTTGATTATTTTGCTAAAATTTTTGATTTCTTTATGAAAAAGTTTAATATTTATATTATTGTAGTTTCTTGCTTGCTTGCATGTCAATTTATTTGATAATACAGTACTCATTCCTATATTAGGCCAAGCTTAGCAGGATAAGTTTACATATGAAAGAATATTCTATAAAAGACTTAAGTGAAATCAGTTTTTGGGTAATATACGTGGGTGTCTGCAAAGGGGGAAAAGTAGACACTTGCCCCCCGGAATCGAGTAAAAAATTCCACAAATTATAATCCTAAAAGTGATTGAGATAAGTAGTCTTATACCATGTGATGCTTTGATGCAATACTGTATTGTATAATCTACCTGTGACAAAACCCAAAATATTAAGTAATTAAATAAAAATTTATTTGTGGTAATTATTTATCTCTAAGTTTTGCCTCCCTGAAAAATTTTCTTTCAACGCTCATGGTAATATACATGTATGTATTTTTGCATAATTAACAATTGAGATAAAAAGTTGACAAAAACCCTTGTATATTTTATACAATATATTTGAATGTACATAAATAATTTATGCTCAATTACAATATTATCATCTAACCATTTCTTGTATAAAAATAGGAAAAATCTAACTTACCTTAACATCCAGTTTAGTGTTTTTTCATTTCGTGTTTTAAGTATAATTTCTAAGAATAATATTTTATATCCTAATTTATATTCAAAAAGTCTTGTCTTTTTTCTTTTTCAAATTTACATAATTACAATTATTTTGAATCTATCCGTAGAGAAATGTATAATCCTCTGTTACGAAGATTATCCATGTATGATGTGACTAGAATATTATAAAGATATTTTTTATAGTTAGTCTGAAAATATATGGAAACAATTACAGGATCTCGAATGATTCTTTAATGTATGTACCGAACGTAGTCTCGGCGGAAGTACTAATTAACAATAATATGGAGTGGTGAAAAGATAGAGGAAAGTTTTTGGCCCGGGGTCAAAGTGAGGGAGGATAGCGGGTAAGGTCACATACCTGTCGGCTGTACAGAGTTGATGAAGACACGAAAGAGACAGATGACGGTAAATCTCAACAATTTACAGTCGACCAACTGACGGCAGATGAACGAGGTGATAAGTGGATACAAGAGCCATGCATGGCATACCAATACAACAAGAAACACTTTTTTTTAATAATATTTAATTCTTGGATTACCATCGGATTTTATAATAATCTTCTTTACTATAAATTTAACAACTTTGTTATGAATTTAAGCGTCTTAATTTCATTAATCTTCTTACTTTTCTTGCCTCTACTTCTTCCTTTGACCATGTTTTTCAAAATTTTCATGCGATGTGTTTGTTTAATTTTATCAAAATGTGGTCAATATTTATTCATAGTAAGAGCTTTGGAAGTGAAAAGCAAAACTATTTATTCGTCTACTTATATACAAAAAAAAACTTATTTATGTTTCGAAATTAGAACAGCACTTCTAGAATGCATTCCTGGGTATGCCACTAGAATCTCTTGAGGTGAGGGGTCGAGACAAAGGACGGGATAAAACGACAACCTCTAAATCTTTACTAACGGTTGACGGATGAATCCGTCAATGTTGTCTAACTGTCCTGCATTATGATGGAACATCTGTTTTACAACAAGTAACACCAACACCTAAATAGTTTGGGTAGTTCGGGATACTAGATCTGTAATAGGGAGTTTTTTGTGAAAGTTTTCGTAAATTATGTATAAAAAACTCGTTGCTAGGTTACATGTATGAAGTTCCTGACGTGGATTAACTGTTGCAATAAACGAATACATGAATTTTGGCTTTCTCTCTCTCTCTATGTATCCGGTTATGGAGTTTGTAGTACAGCAAAGTGTATTAGCTTGTTTCTCTTGTCGTGTAAATGAATATTGCAAAATTAACTTTCCAAACAAACACTGCATAAAAATTCTTAAGAAAAAAAAAAGCGTTAACGTAATTACGAAAATTTTAATGAGAAAAGGTGTAAGAACTTTTTAGTGATGGACAAGTGCGAAGACAGGTTCTGTATAAAGATATATTAAAGAATGACAGGAGAGCTTTGAACTCTCTGTTCATTCATACGTCTGAGGTTAGTAAGGTCATATGTGAATGACAGAAACAAAGTACTAGAACTATACTGACGATTATCGTGGAAAAAGAAGTAAAAAGTTGAGTGATGTGGGGAGGATCTGTGATTCTGCACTAGGGAATTTCAAGGCTGAACACGGCATTTCCTGTTCTTTTATGTTAGCTTGGGTTGGGAAGAGGAGTTGCGCACGTGGCCTGTAAACACAGGTGTAAGGTGAAACGACCGAAAAATCTTTTCAGTACTCGTTAGCCAAGCCACGCGATCCTAATAGAAAATTGAATAAAAATTGTTTGCCTTTTTATTTTCAAAAAATCCCCCTTGCCAATTTTAAATCTGCAATAGTCTTTCTCTATAATAAGGCCTGAAAAGGGGGCTTAATGGCGTTCGGTTGGCTTTTGACCCCGGGGGGTGTATATCTTTTTCAATATAACATTATGATTGTCGACTTATCGGATTTAGTTTCCATAATGCCAACTTCGGTTAGGCAGTCTGTTTTCTTATCTCCTGTTCAGGTACTACGGGGCAGTTGTAAATCAGCCTATCGCTTGGTATGACGTCAGCTAGGACATAATATCATCCTTCATGTCATCCACCGTGGCGCAAGTATGTTACGTTGAGGTGGTTGGTGACATAGATTTTATGTCTCAATCTTCGATCCGCGGGTGGTCGGGTGATTTCGGTGGAAGGAGGCATTTAAGAAAGTTGAAAAATATTTAGAAATTCTGAAGAATGTTTTCGTGAATAATAATAATTTCGTTGCGAAAGTATTAATTATGGCAAAGTATTCTTTTTAACCACCAACTGAGTTTTTACTTAGGAACGAATGTGGATCCTGTTCTCATATTCCAGTCTCCTTTCCAGCAGCCATCACTTTTGACACATTCGTTTAAGGTCGAGCATAAATTACAAGGAGCAGAAAAGAACACAGTTGGGAGTGGACGTATGCACCCGCTGTGCTCCATATTACTGAATGTTGCAATGTTAAATGACTTCAGAACACTTTAATAGGAAAAGGTTAATCTTGTAAACAGTTTTTTCTTCTTTTTCTATCTTTTGTTAAAGAATATTCTTACAAAAAAAAAGGCAAAAATTCCTTAATACTAGACAATGTAGTCTCCCTCCTCCTAGGCGATTCGACAGTTTTACCCTCTTTATGCCCAAAAGGCACCTCCGAATGTCTCGAGGCATTACTCTGCTAATATCAGTCTGCCTATGTTATAATGGGGGTTTGTTGATGTATTTGTGATCTAAGACTATGAATTATTGAGCCCCGAAGCTTTAAATTAAAACTGTAGGCCGAAATTGCCCATGGGAAAGCTGCCCACGTGCGACGGGATCGTAAATCACTAGAGTGCTGAATAGGACCTTTTAAAAAATTATAGAATGTCTAAATTAAGTGGCTACTGGTCAGTGTGGTTAGCTATACTTACTACTCTTCTACATCGTCGCCAAGCTTCGTAACATAATGCTGCAACTGTTAAGAGGACGTTTGGCATAATATTGTTTGTACGAAAGTATGCATTATATCAAAAATTTGGGGGTGACTTTGAATTAGGGTGGAGTGTATGGTGATTGATTTGATTGGAGGCATATTGGCTTAGACGAAACCACTCGTTCACTCGTGGTACGGTCCACGATTAATCACTTTATGAAAAGAAGCTTGCACTGTAATCAAAGCAGAATAATGAACACTTATGCACAATATGCCTGAAGCACAGATAAGAAGCTCACATCCAAAAAAATTCTCCTTATTACTATAAAAAAATAAACTTCTTTTTTTTATTTGATAGCTGTAAGAGGATACTCTTCAATTGTGCAAAGTGTATTTTTACAAAACGATGAGTCACATCCTGAACAGTTTATTTTGCTAAATGTCAAATATACAAAGATGTTGATCATTAATCAACGATATAAACATGAATTTCACGTTTAAATATGAATGGGATAAACTCACGTTGCGTGACTTATGCCCAAATGACAAATGTTGTGAAGATGAAGCGAATAATTTAGACCTCCTATAATTATGTTCCTCTCTTTTGCTGGGTTCACTTTATGGGGGTCATTCTGCGATTTCTGCTAATTTTTTCCTCTTTCTCTATAGTGTTTATTTTATTCGAGCTAATGACGTCATGAGAACTAAAGCCCGCTTACGTCACGTGATGCAATTACAAATGCTATAACTTTTCGACCCCTCTCTATAACCACTCACGCTAACATTAGAGAAAAATTTTATATATTAAATTACCTATAAAAATTATCATTCGTGCATTACCAAACTTATAATTATGCCTGTTTATAGCTTAAACTAACTTCGAGGAAGAGTTAAAAAGGGGTGATAAGGGTTCACGCCACAAAAATCTTATGATTTAAAAGTTTTGATACGCCGAATTCAAATAAAAAACAAACTTCTAGATAAATTTTAACTATAGGTACGGTATTTAAACATTTATAGATTAAATTAATTAATAGATTTAATCGAAATATACTGTATTATCACTATAATAACACATCTTTTCTTTAAAGTCTGCTCACCTGATTAAAAGACAAGCATCAAATTTGTAAAATCACCAAATTGCCTGAAGGTCTAGATGGAAAGAGAAGAGAAGACACGAAGAAGAAGAAGAGAGTAAAAAGGGAAAGAAGAAGAAGAAAAAAAAATTGCAATTTTCTGTCTAAAAGCGATCTGCCATTTGCCTGTGACACGTAAGGCCTTATACTGCATTCTACAAGTAATCGTTTCAGCAGCAGGAGGTCCCAGCTAACCCAGCGAGAGGTATGTGCCCAGATTTGTGCTACAGAAAAGCGTACAATTTTTAGATATATTAAAAAAAATTCTTCAACTACAATTACGTCCTTCAACATTGTACTTACATTAATACATTGTTTCAAGTTCAAATGATAATCCTACAAATGTCAATTGTTCAAAAACACTGAAGCCATGCTTCTAATAAAAGCTTAAATATTTATAATAGTAATTTTATTAAAGCTTGGATCAGTTAAAATATGATAATTAACATGATCAATGATGTAAGTAAACAAGCTAAAGATGCATTTTCCCTCTTGGAAAATACTGATTTATATTTTATTTTTCTTCAATTGTTCTGTCATTTTATATGTCATGATCACGTCAAACTATTTGTCTTACCTTTCCAACTTCAATTTAAGTATAGGTGAAAAAATGATAAATGAAGTAATTTATCATTAATCTATAGAAATGTGATTGTTTGTTCTACGTTACCTCAGCAGATTTATAAATTCCAAATGGTTTTTTCTAAAAGAAAAAAATACATTTTCCACATGTCAGAGTTAATGTTGAGAAGCATTATTAAATTACTAACAAGTTTTTGCATATGTTAGTTAGGTATGTAACTACTTTAGAAATGAATTTATCATTGTTTACAGGCAAGTTCAAATCTTTGAATTCATCTACAGATCGACGAGTTATACTTTTCTTAGCTACTAACCCCTCCTCTTGATCATTAATAAACTAAAGTCGCGAATAAAGAGGCGTGGATGTATGACGCCTCCTTGTTTAACTGCCTCTTTCTCTGCACCTGCATCTACCTATATCTGGAGTAGTCCAGTAACTTTTGTAAAGTTAAATATAGCTGAAGCCAACTCTTATCTTTCATAGATCATCCTTTAACTACCTAAAGGATAATTTAAACGATAAGTAAATTCGGATGCCGCATGTCAGATCAATCTCGAGAATTACACATTTTCAATGCTTACCTCTGCTTATTATAACAATTTTTCTCCTTTTTTTATTTTGGAATGTGATGATACATTATAATTTCGTGTTTGTTTTCATAAATATGGTAATTTTACAATTATTATAATCGTTGATTGATTAGTATTGATTAGTTACGGTAGAAGTCTCATTCATAATATCTATTTTACTGAAATTCCTCTGTTAATTGTTTAAAACTTTTACAGAAATTTAAAAAAGGAAAATATTTAATATATGCTAAAATTTTTATTTATATAAGTATACATTTTAACGAAGAATTTTTTAACTAATAATACGAAAAATGTTTCTCTATTCCTTATAATTTTCATGGTTTTCTGTACACTTTTTCATAAAATTTTACTTGTTTTAATGTAAAATTTCATGAAATTTTTCATTATAAATTTTACAACTTAAATTCTATAAGTTTTTTAAAGTTAGATTTAGTTATTTTAAGCTTTTTTAAATGAAATTCAACACTTTTAAACTTGGACTTCATGCAAAACCTGATACTTTCTGCACTCTCAACAATGAGAAAAACTTTCTTCCAACTAACTAAAGTATTATTATAATACCTATTTTATAAATTTACATATTTTAAACTAAATTTCTTAATTAAAATTTTGATTTTTTGATTATATTTAAGATCAAAAAAAGTTATATAATTTTTAAAAGTAATTACAAAAATTTTCATTAAAATTAAACAATTGATATAATTTCATTTCGTTTTATTATTATTGTTGTTATTATTTTTTCTTTTAATTTGTAAGAACAATGGGAAAAAATGTTAATTTTTATAAAAGTTGTTTGAACTTGATAAAAATCAAAGATAATTTTTCTGCTAACCAAAAGCTGGTTTTGGTATCTTTATCGTCGACCACAAGTCATATCCATCAAACTTCTATTTTAATTCGGTAATTCATCACTAGATATGTTGATCTACGGGACAATAACCTTAATTTTGGAATGTTATTTGTGTAAAAATATAGTTTAATATTTTTCATCAACAAAATTTCATCTTAAATCACTAAATTTCATTAAAAAATTTAGTGGTAGAACTCTCTCGTGAGTAGATTTTAAAGGTTTTTTCCCATCAATTTTGAAGTTAATTTATGAATTTTGTAGTAGAAAATGGTTTTCTTGATCTCTTGTTGTTCCGTTAAACAAGGAAAAACGTACGTAAAGAAAATTGACAATAACTTCAGGGTAAATTCGTTGATGAATAAAATAACATCTGGACTGATTCTTTACGTCAAAATTTAATAAATTACTTCATAATACAAAAAAAAAATTTAAAAAATAACTCTCCATATTAATCGTTATTTTAAAAAATATTAATTATAATTATATGCACAAGATGGCGCTACAATTCTTGGAATTATAATTTTATTAATGTACGTACAGTACATACACAATATTCTTTATTATTTTTATTTTTTTTATTTTAATAAATATTTATTTATAAAACTCGCTTGGTTTTATTACAGTTTTATAAATAGATAAATCTTAGTGAAGTATGCAGATTTACTCAAAAATGGTTTAACCTTTCAATTATCTTTCTCTTAGTTGACGTCACAATTATGGACCCTGTAACCTTTCCTCTAACGAACTGGTTTTTTTCTCTAGAATCACTCAGCAGTCGACGTTTTATAGTTTCATCTTTTATTGTCTTAATATTTTTAACGTTTTACTACAATTTTATATATATATATATATTTATTTTCTTAAATTATAATTTTGTTCATTTAAATTTGCTTTATTTATTCATTGCATGGTTCAAAAGTTTTCTCGTAAATTACACTTTTACTCCCTTAAAAAACATGAAATATCTCTTTAAAAATTATTTATTTATTAGCATATAATGTGTCCCAAAATCTTATATACACATCACCCTACAATTGTGCAAAATTTGGTGAAAATGACTTATAAATCTAATATTTATTTTAACTTTTATCTAAATTATTAAATTAAATTTAAGAAATTAGCAAGTATAACGTGTGTACATGTTTTTGGGACTAAGTTTTATGTTAATAAATTTTTTTATCATTAAAAATAAGCTATTTTAAATCATTTTCATGTAAAAAATATTTACTTGTGATTGTGTACATCGTGAAATATTTCCATTCTTTAATTTATTACTGTAAATTTTATAATTTACTTCATACTCTACACAAATTATTATTATTATTTTTCAATATACATATCATATAAATAATTTTATATAATGATTTAAACATTTCTTATCTATTAATCAAAATTTCATACGAAAATATTCCTCTACTCTTTCCATTAAAAAAGGTTCAAGTCATTTTATTAAAAATATATACATAAATTACGTTAAATGTATAATAAAAATTTCATGAAATTTTTCACGTTACGTTGCATATTTTTTTATTTAAAAAAATGAATGCATTTAAATCAAAATATTTATTGATTTTCCAATACAAAATTTATTAATTTATGAGTGATTCAAATCACGTTTTGTAACCAGTTTATTGTTTCATAGGAAGAACATGATTTACTATCTTAATTTCAGACAAGGTTATATATATACATATATAAAAGAAAAAAATATCTCTTGAAAAATAATTAGAATTCTACTCCCATTTTAGTTACAGTTTTTGATTTAAAGAGTTAATAATTCGTTAGGAATAAGTAAAACTCTAAATTCTGTTTTATTATGATGTTCTTAAACCTGTTTTACTTGTAAATCCATGATTCTTTCAAAGATTAGTGGCTTAGATATGTAAAAAGAAAAAATTGGAAACTCTCAGGTATTAGCCCTTTTAACTAATATTATGCCAAATCCTAAAGAATACTAATGCTTTATCTTTATTAGAATTCTTGTTTAGAGAGCTTTCGGTAAGTTAAACCTTTTTATATTCTTAAAAAGTATTATTTTAATTCGTTTTTTTAGATTATTTTATTTATTTTTTCCTCTTCTTTTCAAGCTCGTTTATGATTCAGGAACGGATCCAATGCGTATAGATACTGTAAGGTGCAGTAAAGAGATTACTTCAATGGATAAGTCATAAATTTAGACTCAAGTTCGAAAAGTGGAAGAGGTTAGAAAGATAAGCTTCGAGGGTTGTTTCCTTTAAAAAATAATAATGGGATGCTTTTTATGAGGTTCAATTGGGATTTATTGTAAAAAAGATCTTAACATTAGAGAAATTTTATAAGCTAAAGATTAAAAATTTAGCTATGTTTATGTCGGATTCGTACTATAATTTAATTAACTTATTAATTTTTTAACTGGTAGTTACTGATGATATCGTTTTGAAGGCTTTATTATCTCCTAAATTACTTCAAGAATTTTTTAAATATTACAAAAATTCCTTTTAGAAAGGAAGTATTTTGAAGTGGGTATTACCAGACTTTTGCCCTCCTTTCGACGTACTTTCAGAATAAATTAATTGCCCATTAACGTTTTTCGTTCGTTAACACGTTATAATGTAACTAAAAAAAAATGCAAAATAATAAAATTATAACTCTATTTTATTAATAATATCACTTAAAAGTTAATGAATAATATAGAATGATGTATTTCATGGAAGAAACATTTTCAGTCTTGAGTTTGTAAGAATTCAGTAATGACGAATTATTTAAGTTTTAACATTAAAAAAAAAAACTTAAAAATTTTAAATACAATCTAAAAAACTTATATCAACATTAATTTAAGGTGTATATTTTTTAATTTACCCTTTATATAATAAAAAAATCAACAATTTACTTAAAAAATTACATTTATATACCATACTCACACTAATAACTTCAAGAATAAAAGTTTTATTTTTTACAAACCATACAAAACTACAATTTATTTTTTAATATATAATAATAATAATAATAATAATAATTAATGTCACCGTCATATATAACAATACGGAAAATTTTTATAACATTATTTACAATATTAAAATAATATTTATAATCTCTACATACCACGTACAATATCATTATTAAGATCGCTATTTTATTAATATAATAATTATAATAATAAATAATTTTAAAAGGAAAAAAAAAAATTATTACTTTAATATTTACAATGGCTTAAAACATTTTCAAAATTAGTAATATCTCGTTTAAAATGATAGATATTAGCAATTTTTAAGACGTTGTTAAGCACTGCTTATGGGAGAACTTAAGAGTTATAATTTAGAATTTAATTGAAAAAAATATATATATATATTATAGTTTAAAAAATTAGAGAAATTCGTGTCACGGGTTCAAATTAATGACGTTTTTTTTCACGTTACTAATATCTATTTTCTTTAACGCGTCACGTTTAGCGAGACGAATGACAATATTACTTATTCAGTAAACATGTGCTCTGTTTAACAAATGGGTTGAGCATAGGTCATGTTATTTTCCTGTTAAATTCGAATTATTTATTTGTTTTTTACTATTCCAATAATATATTTTAAAAATATATAAATGTATATATATATATATATATAATTATTAAAATAGATTTTAAATATAATTACAATTTATTTATTAATTTACTTATGGTATATTGCTGAGCATGATTAATTTCTTGAGCATATATATATATAAATTTCTGAATTTTTCAGATTTTTGTATCTAGAAAAAGATATTCTTGAAAGGAAAGATGCGATCTCATCCTGTAATAAATATTTATAAGATAAGTGTAACATAAACATAGTTATTAATTAAAATTAATATATGTATTCTTTATTTAAGTAATAGTAAATTAACATGTAAACATTTAATAAACTTAATATTAATGTTACATGTAATAAAGCGATGTATTTTAATAATTATTCATGTTTTTTGCGATAATAGTGACTTTTAATATTATAATTAATTTATGTAATTAGGAATATTTTATATGATTTTTTTATAATATTTTATACTTTAAAATATGTTTTAAAAGGCGTAGTAATTAATTAAAATTATTTATAATTTATAATAAACTATTATCAAATTTTTATTTATAATATTTAAATGAAATTAACTATTTTATACTGATTCAAAAATAGTTTTAAACTTGTACTGAAATCAAAAAGTTTATTCCTTGTATATTATAAAATTAATATGTTAAAAAAAATTTTAAGATAAATCAAATTATGAAGATATAAAAGTTAATTTAGACGTTAAAAGATATTTTTAAAGCTTAATATAATATTTAATAGCATCTTTTATTCTTAAGTAAGTTACATTTACTTGAAAGTTGCAAATTGTATGACAATTCCATCCTGAAATTTCTTGTAAATCAATGTATTAAACGGTTATATTTTAAGAAAAATCATAAAATATTTTAGGATTTTTCTTAAAATATAACTTTATAAAATAAATATTAAAATATACCATTGCTAATTAGTATCTTTCAATATTGATAGATTGATTTTAAATAAGCATATAGCAATTTAACAATTGAATTAAATCTGCTACTCTGATAAGAAATTAAATATATTTTTAACATTTTTTAAATGAAAATATAATAGAATAATATATTTTTAGAATAAATTTAAAACATGATTATTTAATTCTTTTCTATTCAAAAGTACTTTCGTAACTCAAAGGGAATTTCATATATTTCTATCCTACATTCAATAGAAACAATTTCTCATTATTTACTTATCTATCAGAATTCCCAGCACATTATTTATTTATTCAAAGCATGATTTATTTATATTCATTTACGATATCAATATTTTTTTTGTATGAAATGACTTGTTTCACTTCGTTATTGTCGAGTCATCAATAAATAAAAATCATATATTCACAATTCTTAGTATTATATAATTTTACTTAATTATCTTATAAACAATACGAAATTCAATCGTGCTTTACCTTTATAAAATTTCTATAAATTTGATTTCTTTTTAAATATTAATAAAATGTACTTTATAAGAATTGTATTAATGCTATAATTTTTTAAATATTTATTTTATAAATTTAATTAATTAAAATTATTATATTTTTCTCAATTAACGCAATTTCTATTTTTTAAAATAATAAACCAATGTTTAGGGATAATCTTATATGGGAAAAATCTTTAAAAAGTTAATATAAAATGTATAATATTAATAAATGATGCCATTTTAGTATCTAGAAAACGGTAAAATCTGAATAAATACATTAAAAACGATGATTAAAAATGTGATTTTTATAGTATTAAAATGCGAACTGTTCATAAAAGTTATACAGTTCTCAGTTAATATTAAAATTAGATTTTATTTGATATAAATTAATATCAAATAATGTATACTTTCCCTTTGCATAATTGCCCTATGAGAATTTAGAATGGGGATGTAGCAGATCGTAACAGTATAAGGTTGTACTTATATATACTGTACAGTACTGTACATATATATATATTGTGAACTGGACTTTCAATAGCTTTGAATGGTAATAGGAGATAAAATTAAAAAAAAAAAATGTTTCAAGATTTTTTGCGATATCTGCAAGCTAAACTATCTGCGAAAATACACCTAACAGATTGGTTAGCGATGAAAAATAGGCGTAGATGTGTCTATTTCTATCTCTTCAACCAATCGCTGACGTCAACCAATTTGTTAAAATCTTTTATGCTTGATAACTTACGTATATCGAAGAGGACCACCTATAATTAAACGATTTTTTTTTTTACTTAATTTAGTTTCTTTGTCATATCCCAAGGTTATTATATTTACTTATCTTAAAATACAGCTTAAGATATTACAATTGCGATTACTACAAAAATAATTTCTTTTGCACTAACAATTTTGTTTTTGGAAACGTCATCTATATACGAAATTCCTTTATGTAAGATTATTAAGAATATTTCTGTAAAAATGCGTTATATACTTAACATAAAAATCTTTGAATATTTTAATTTTTTATTCTTAAATATGAAGTTTTTTCTTTAATAATCTAAAATAATCAGAATTTTTATTGTAAAACAGAATGTCCCTCTTTTTCGCTATAGCTTTATGTATCCAGAAAAGGGTTCTGATGTATAAAAACGAATCCTATAGCAAAAAAAAAAAACAAAACAAAAAATGGATTCTGGTGGGTTCTGATATATCTCATAAGTATTAAAAATACGAGTATTTTGTTATATACAGTAACTGCAACATAGGATAGAGAAGAGCAAGCAATATATATGTATTACTCCAAAATACATGATGCCAATTGAAAAATCTTTATAACGACAATGAGAGAAGACGTAGAAAGTTTTCACGTAGAGACAGTGTGCAAAGAAACAGCAGTACAACTGGTATTAAGGTAGGCTCGAAATCTATATTCACGTAGCCATTAGCGCTGTGAACGAAGAGTACTCAGGTAATGTATATACATGTGTATATAAGTATGTTTGTCGCATTCAGTTGTCTCTGTACTTGTTTGGTTTTTTCTTCATTTATTTATTTACAAAGCTAAATCCCCTACTTACACTATTACAGTAAAACTGTTTTGCTAAATGTTATCCCTTCCGTCATTTTAAGAATTGTTTGCTATAATATAGCAAGCAATTTTTAAAATGATGGAAGAGATAACATACTTTTATATTATAAAAGTATTTCATAGTTGTATCAAAAATTTTCCTGAAGTAGAGAATGAATTTTAATATGACGACATTGAAAATTATGTATAAAATGAATTATGAAAATTATCCTTTCTGACATCTAGCAAACACAGCTTATGTTAATCCAAATTGTTGGAGAAAATGAGGCATTTAATATTATAAAACTTAAAAGATTAGTTGGAGCTGCAGTCTTCTGAAAGACGATTGGTCGAAGTTAAAAATCTGATAAAATTTATGCGCTTTTTCTCTAAAATTTCGCAGAGGACCGCTTATATTCATAAGAAGTTTTTTGCTTACTATGGCGTTTTTCATTTTTAATGCAGCTTCGAATTATTTTTATTATGTTCATTTAAAAAGTATATGTATGTATTTATATATATGTATGCATGTCACAGTAAATGCATTTAATATTTTTATAACAGAATTTCTTTTTTGCTTTAATTATCCGGAAGATTAACAATTTTAATAACTTCTCATTACTTATTAAAATATATATTTTATATCTCTAGAAATATTTATCGATTCTTTAAAATTTTAAGATTTTTTGAATCTCGATTACTTATTTTGATTCCCAAGAAATTTATTATCAATTTTTTTTTTTTTAACTTAGATTTACTTCAAGCAAAACTAATCAATTGTAGTATTTGATGATTATAGCAAACGTTTAGGCCCTATTTGTTACGCTTCTCTTCAAACTGTTGAGAATCATAAAACCTCATCTTGGTTTTCATGATACCAGGAAATTATCACCTGACGAAATAGAGGGCGCTACGCAAGGAAACCCCAATTACCGGAAATGAAGTTCCGGATGTGATTTCAGACAAAGAATGACAAAAGTCTCTATCGTCAATAAGTCGTCTATGGATTGTCAGTCAAGAATGTAAAAAGAAAACAGAACTCCACCCTTAGTATTTTAAGGAATTTCTAAACAAAATTTTTATACATATAAAAATGAAAGAAATAAATTATTTAAATCCAAGAAAAAAATCTTAATTTAAGATATATTTTTTTTATGAAGGGAATTTACCAAAATGAATCATAATTTAGATCCTTCTGTCGTATTAAGTAATAAGACTTCTTTTTTTAAAAAAATAACTCTTTTTAACAGGATATCCTGCTTTTAAATTTAGAAATAATAAAAATTTATACATCTAAACTTTTAGTGGTTTCTGTTGTTTAGGTATTTAGGCCAGTACCTTGATGTATGTACACTCTAGAGGTCAATATACATTTCATTTCCATAAGTACTATCGGATTATATCTTCAAAACAGGATTTTAAATCTTTAAATTTATTCTAGATTCTAGATTATTGCTTTGAAAATTAATAAATATCATATTTTAACTCTATACATTTTTGTTTTATTTATTATTTCTTTCCTAACTTGTCTTTTGGAAATGATTATGTAGAGTTTCTTATAAATTATCATTTATCTTATGTATTGTATACATATTGTGCACTGTTAAAGCCAGGAAGTCGTAAATTATTCTTACTTTACCACATCCTCGCTTTAATTATAGAAAATAAAAAATAAAAAAACGTATTGTATGTATACTTACCGAGAAAATTGACGTGGCTTGTGCATACCACAACTATTAACAATAGCAGCTTATATAATGTCTCTTGACTAGAATGGAAAAATATGAAATTTTTTTGAGCAAAGTTTAAAAGTGGACTAAACTGTAGTATGTCGTTTCATGTGTAGAGATAGGTGATCGGATCTAGAGAAGGCTCTCTCGCATAGTCTACATTGAAACGGTCTATCTCCCGTGTGCTTCCGAAAATGTCGAGTAAGTTCATCAGATCTTGCAAACTTCCATCCACAACCTTTCCACGTGCATTGATACGGTTTCTCACCCGTATGGGTCCTCAGGTGAGCTTTCAGATGAGAACTTTTGGTATAAGTTTTTGTTGCATCCCGGGTGGGTGCATGTGTGTATAGTTACTTTTTTACGTCCCGTACTTCTACGTCCTCTTCGAGCTCTAACCGAGGGTGGAGGTGGTAAAACTGGGGTGTTTGGAATCCCTAACCCACCCGTTTGCTGACAATAAGTTGCAGTGCCATTCACTGCTAGATGGGGCGAAGAGGGTGGTGTTACTAACCGGAAATGCGTAGGCACTTGAGGATGCCGTAGTGGATACTGATGGCATCCGTGCTCCAACGATTGGTAATTTGCAGCTTGATTATATACCGTATTTTCGGGTGATGCCGGGGTGACATTTGAGAAACTGCTTGAAAATTTGCTTGATAGCTATTCCATTGGGTACAGTATCCCTTAGTTTGATTTATATCAGTTACAACTTCGTATCCCGACTTGTTACATGTATACTGATTTCCATTATACACGCTGCAATAAGTCATATCATTTGAATAATAACCGTTGGAAATCGATCTACGGATGGAATCTGTATATAAATTATTGTTATTGTTATCACGATTCGAACAATCTGCGATAATGTTAGCTTGTTGAGGGACTTGATACATTTGAGAATGAGCTATGTCAGTAGTTACTAAAGAATTTCTCTCGTCTTCATACGATGCCATCAATTGCTGATTCCTGTTTTCTATTTGTCCGCTGTCTCCTAGAAGTACGCTTTCAATATCCTGCCACATCTGGATAAATAACACAGAAATTTTATAATTAATCTTTAAAAAATAACTTCATTTTAATATGAATTAATAAAACATTTATAATATTTTACATAACGCAAGAAAATTATTTCTAATAATAAAATATGGCAAGTTATATAGATTTTTCATAGTGCTTCAAGCTACCATCATCCATAATTTTAAGAAAATTAATACTTTTTAAGTGTTATATAAGTAAATAATACTATATTTTAAGAAAATAAAAGTTTTATTCTCGTGTCATGTTTATAAAATATATTTTAATAACATTTTTTCAGTAGTTTTATTTCTAATTTGCGTATTTTTTATATAAATTTTATAAAACTATATTGAAAAAATTCCCCAAATTATTTCGATCAGACGAAAGTAACACTCAAAAATTTCTCCACGTAATTAACGTAACATTAATGCTTAGCTTTAACTTATTTTTCGATTTAAATATTACAAAATATAGAAAAAAAACTACTTTAATTAAGTTATCAGATCTGTTTGACATCTTATACAACACTTCAACTCAAAAAAATAAGACATTTTTTCATATGTTTACGCGTAATTCTTTCAAATATGTTACGTTAAATCTTCTTTAAGAAACTTTAAAATTCGAAATAATATATATTTAAGTGTATAATTTATAATAAAATTTGCCAAAATATTTATTTTATTATTATATTAGCTTCAAATTGTTACTTACGTCGTGAAAATCCGACATTTCTGCAGTCATTCTCTACCTATAAACCGGGCCTAACCTTAACTCTGGCTGGACGGAAGAGTACAGAGAAGCGGTAGGCACCGCTACCGATTCCGGACTTGCGTGTTCTGGTCAGGTGAGAAGTTTAGCGTGGCGCGTGCCTTCTCTCACCTGCTCGACTGCACTCAGGTACTGATCCTGCACCTGTTATCATTGGTTAGATGTTAGTCTGGTTGAGAATCTCAATGGAAACTCACCAATTACGAAGAGGGGGAGTGGTTTACAGGTGCGTATTGGATGAACAGGTGTGCGGATGTACGAGACGTACTTTTTTTCATATTTATTGCTAATATTTATCGTTAGCGTAAACGTAAATGCTAAATTCTCGATTACATCTATAAATTACAGAATAATGTTTAATTAATTATAATTAAATGATCGTCGATTTTTTTTCAAATATTACAATTTTCAACCTTACATATAATATGCAATAATAGAGGTTTCAGGTAATTTTTAATGTATTAATTGTAAAGCAAAACATATTTTAAAGAAAAATATATTAAAATTTTCAGTCATAGGTCTATTTAAATATTTTAAATTTGCTTAAAATTATCTTATAAATATCCTCGTATAAGTAAGATCTGTAAGTCTGCAAGCATGGAAGGTCGAAACGTAGAAGATAGCCTATCAATATCTTAAGATATTAGAAGGTATCCTACGATATAAGCCTATCAATTTAGTCCTATGAATTTTTTAAGATCGGGCTACCGGATAATTTATCACCGTTCGAAAATAATTGAGGATGTTATGTATTAAGTTGTAAGCTTGAGGGCTATAAGGCGTCTTTGGCAATAAAAGAAAGTAATACTGGGTGATTAAGACAGTTGTTTTACATGCCAAAGCTATAAAAATACCATATTAAGGGCAAACTCTGTCATCGCTGTTATTTGTAAGGTGATAGGAATGATAGGTTTAAATGGGATAAATTAAAATAGAAACGGCTTTGTAGACACACGGAATTTTGCCTTAAGATATAAGATAGCCGAGACATACTTTATTATAAATTCCTAATCTTCTTACCTGATTTTGCTTTTATTATTTTTTATTTTAAGAAAAATTTGAAAGATTTTAAGTATAGTTTGAAAATTAATTACATTCTAATTAACATTTAATACCTTTTAATGTAATGGACATTAAACGAAGGAAATGTTTAATGCTACTAAATCTAGGTATTAATGGATATTTGTTACAAATTAAGTGGTGTACTTTATCTAGAATTAGTCTTCAAATCGTTATAATTAATGGTTAATTTTAGAAAATTAATTTCGAGTAGAGAAATATGAGAAGAATTTTCCGTAAATTTTCTTCTCTTCCTTTTCATCTGTATCACAGTTTGGAAACTTTAAATTATTATTAAATATGTAAACGTGTATAAATTTACGAATTGTTAAGTTAGTGAGCTGAAGTATTAACTGGAAATTTTATTATTTGGCTCAAATAACTGTAAATATAGTTTAAAAATTGATGTTATTTCCACGAAACGAGAAGAGCCTTTGGCGATCATTAAACCAGCTACCTCTTAACCATAGCTGATACAAATAATGGGACACGATTCTAAAATTACTTTAGCAGTTAAATTGAATCTTTATTCGCTTATATTAGAATTACATTTATTCCATGAGATACTGGATCCTCTCTTTTTTTTTAACTGGCGTTAAAGTTCGTTAAACTCGTAGTTTCTATAAAATAGTAAGTAAATTGTAAAAGATAATTTGAAAAGTTAATATGAAAAGTTTTATTGTTTGATAAGTTTTAAGAAATATTAGTTCAGTCGAGTCTAATTTGCTTTTTTTTTATATCAATAAGCATTTTAATTAATCTGTTAACATTTAAAACGTTATATATAACCCGAAAGAAGCGTAGCCTACAGACTTTTGTAGTCAAATATTTATTTTCAAACTGTAGACATTTATTGTTACTGCGATAAGAGATTGCTTGTCGATAATATATTAGAAGCAGCAACTTTTCAGTAATAATTCAAAAGTCGTTGCTACTAATACATCACACATCGTTTCCAGATTTATCATGGAGATATGTATAATTTAATATGGCATATACATATTAAAAATGTACTGTATATCCTCTTTTGATATACATTACTGCATATTTAAAATTTTAACTATTTGACTTGATTTTAAGATCATTTCGAATTAATTTTCCTTCAGAAATCTATTGGATGTTTGTACGTTCTGTTCAGGAATGGTGTCAATAGGCCCTTCGTACAAATCGACAAAAAATGAAACTTAGCTTTGTTGTGCGGACATTTTACGTTTTATTTTAGGATAAATCATAGAAAGTGATTCGTATTTAAATCTATTTTTAAAATATTTTATTGCTAACTGGAATATTAAGATGGTTTTTTCCAGTAGCTTTCCTCCTGGACTCACTTTATAAATTGTACAGTACAATTGTTTAGGCCTACATCAAATAGATTAACTTGTAGTTTACAAGAAATAGTTCTCCATAATCTCTCTGGGATGCAATATAACTTGTTTATCACTAGAAAAATCTTTAAAAGAATGATAATTAACCTAGATGATACTAACTCCTAGATTTCAGAAATGCCCTTAATCAGTAGATCAACAAACAGATGGCAAGCAGCGTTTCTTTGCAACACAGATGACAGCGCTTGAATCGTCATTTCGGCATCTGATGTTCCACAATCCTACCTTTCTGTGACCATTTCATTAGCTAGATGTTCCTGACAACTTATTTCCAGTAGGGACACGAGGCCGCCACGCGCACTACCGTATCTCCTGTAGGTTCATCTAGGGACTATCTATTGTTTTTCCTATAGAGAACGAAGTAGAAATTCATACACTCTTACAAGCTTAAAATGTGTAATTTAATGTTTTTCAATTAGATACGTGACAATGAAAAGGGTTAAATTAATTAAAATATCACCCTAATAAAAGCTAATCAATAACGATTTCATACACTCAATACTATTATCATTCTATTGGAAGAAACAATAAAAGAGTGTAACATTAACTTATATTACCCGTCTTCCTGTCTATTAAGCTATTCATTGAAACTGTTACAGAACAGTCACAGTTGAGTTTCTCTACAAAGGTGAAGTGGCCTGTGAATATGTACGGTTCATTGCACATTCATTCATTTCTACCCTTTCTTCAATGAGGTGTTACGTATTGATACAGTAAGAACATTTGAGAAAAATGCTTGTGATTATGATAAGAATTTATTTAATTTAAACCTAAATATTTTTATGCAAATTGCACGATTTTTTCGTCCATTGCGATGAAACCGGCCGTTAATATTCCTTGCCGTATTAATTTGAATTTCAAATGAAAAATTAGTGGTTTAATTGGCAAGGATTTTGTATATTTCATAATTATTAACCGTTTAAAGCAATGATATTTAATTAAGTTATTGGCGTAAAGTGACCAAAACTAAATCACTTAATCACTACTACTTAAGAAACGAATTTTTTTTTTTTTTTTTTTTTTTTTTTTTCTTTTTGCAATAGCAAAGTTGCCTACATCCGTGGTAAATATTTCCTTCAGGAGTTTACTAATCCATGGAGACTTCGTCACGTGACTAACAATCCGTGACGTCACGTGTGTGGCACGCTTTGTGGCACGTGCCTTTTGCCATTGTTGGCTTTTATGGTTGGCCAAGCGCGAATAGAGACTTCCGCAGAAATCACCTCTTATCTATTTGCTAAAAAGTTTCCTTTTAATTGTATCTAAAACCCAAATTTTCGATTATAATTTTTGATGATATCTTTATTGATTATAGTTTAATTGTCGTTTTATACTCAGTAATTTCTTCATTAGTGGTGAAAATTACAAATAGTTTACACAATGCCGACATTATTTATGCAAAATTCACCTTTTTATCCGCAGTATAATGGCGCAAAGATGTATAAGTTTACACTAATTGTTACACAATCAATAAAGTACTTTTAAACCGCTCTTGTATCATTCAATTGTTCTAAGGCAGTGATTCCCAACCGGTGGTTCGCGAACCCCTGGGGGTTCGCAGTGTTTGCAGAGGGGGTTCGCGAAAATAATATTGTAATGGCGGATTTTTTAAAACGCCATTAAAATCAAAAGCAAAAAACAAAAACAAAACAAAAACACAAAAATTAAAGAACACACCCACTGTAAAACAGATTGTTCGCTGCCTGTTTGTTAAGAAATCTATAATAAATTTCAATATTTTCATTTCTTTTTTCCTTATTTGTTTTTCAAAATTACTTCATCAATATCAAATTATATCAACAATTTTATACATTATAATTTATTCCTCTTATTCAAGTAATCAAATACTATTCTCTTTTTATTACAAACATTTATTTATATTTAAAACATTTTATCAATGTGATTAGTATCATGTTCTGCTTTATATTTAAAATCATTGCAGCAGTTTTCCCTTCTATGTAATATTTTTTTTACAATACAATTGGAAATAAATATCAAATTAAGGCAGTTTACTACAGATTTTAGAATTAGATACTTGTTCACAACCGGAAACTGGGAGAGTAGTGTTGTATTAACCGACGTTCATACATAGGCTTAGCACTTGTAAAGCTTGAGTGATAGTGATACTGTGACTGTCAAGTTCTCGTGTAAATGATTTAATAATTATTAATTTAATTATTATTATAGCTTATTTTTATTATGGATCGATGGTTAAAAACGGGTCGTTTAGAAACGAGACATGATAATCGAGATGATAGTACTGAAAGCTGTAGTGAGGTACCGTTTCACCAGACGAAAAACAAAGGAAATGATGATAGAAAAGGGAAAAAGCGAAAATATGACAGCGACTATCTACAATTGGGTTTTCATTTTACTGGGGATGAGTCGGAACCTAAACCGCTTTGTGTTATATGTAACGAAGTTCTTGCCAACAGCAGTTTAAAACCATCACTTCTTCGTAGACATATTGAAACAAAACATCCGACACACAAAGATAAACCTCTTGAATATTTCAAAAGAAAATTAGCAGATATCAAAAAGTGTAGTCTTTCTTCTTTCTTGACTTCAAACGAAGATAGTAAAATGGCCCTTGAAGCATCATTTCGAGTAAGTTATAGAATTGCAAGATCTGGACAAGCGCATACAATAGCAGAAAATTTAATTGGACCATGTGCGAAAGATATCGCCAAATGTATGCTTGGGGAAAAGGCAGCAAAGAAAATTGAGCTAGTTCCCTTATCAAACAACACGGTGTCGCGTAGAATTAATGACTTGGCTAATTATGTGGAGAACGAACTTCTAAAAAGAATAAAATTGAATTATTTTGCAATTCAACTTGACGAATCGACGGATGTAACAAATGCCGCAGTCTTGCTTGTCTACGTTAGATATCTTTTTACGAATATTGTTCAAGAAGATGTACTATTTGCAAAACCTTTGAAAACCTACACAACTGGAGAAGCGATTTTCGATATGATCAATGGGTATTTTGAAAAGAATGGAATAAGCTGGTCTTATTGTGTGGGTGTGTGTACAGATGGTGCAAAATCAATGACAGGAAAATTTTCTGGTTTTGTGGCACGGGTGAAGAAGATCAACGAGAAAATTCAATGGACTCATTGTTGTATTCATAGACAAGCTTTAGTATGTAAGCGTATTCCTGCAGAGTTATCTACTACTTTAAGTGATGCTGTGAAAATTGTGAACTTTATAAAATCGCGTGCTACAAATTGCCGTCTATTCCGTACGCTTTGTGAGGATTTTGGAAGTTTCCACGTTTCTTTACTACTTCACACAGAAGTTAGATGGCTTTCCCGTGGTAAAGTTTTGACGCGTTTGTTTGAATTGAAGTCTGAAGTTCAAGCATTTTTTATTGATCATCCGTTTCATTTGTCTTCTTGTATATCCGATGTTCTTTGGCTGCAAAAGCTTGCGTATTTAGCTGACATTTTTTGTAAACTGAATGAATTAAATATGTCTTTACAAGGCGAGGGTGTCACCATTTTCAGTGTACATGATAGAATTGAGGCTATGTTGAAAAAGATCAATTTTTGGATTCAATGCCTGCAGATGAATGAGTATGGATGTTTCGATTCTGTCAGCACTTTTTTTATCAGAAAATTCAATTAAACTTGACGAAAACATTAAAAGGAGTATATGTGAACATCTGAACTATCTTCGATTAACTTTCGATGACTATTTTCCCAACAGATGCAATATATCCATCTCAAACAACTGGATACGTAATCCATTTCAAGGAAATGTAAGTTCAGAAACCTCTCTAAATATACTGGAAAAAGAAAAACTCATAGAGTTATCTTGTGACAGTTCTCTAGAAGCAATTTTTAAAGATCAATCTTTAATTGACTTCTGGCTCAGTATACAAAATGAATATCCTGTTCTGTCAAAAAAAGCCATTGAAGTTCTATTACCATTTTGCACAACATATCTATGAGAGAAAGGATTTTCAACATATACTTATCTGAAAGATAAATACAGAAACAGGTTAAATGCAGAACCTGATCTAAGACTGAAATTGTCAGATATTGAGCCTAACTTTGAATTGCTTTGTTCTATCAAACAGCCACAAATATCCCATTAAGCGTTTTTCCAAATGTAAAACATAAGACCAGTTTGTTAGATTTATCTTATTTTCAACTTTTATAGCCATTATTTTAGTCTTATTAATGTTTTATTTAAATGTTTCACGATTAATATAATCAATTATTCTTCAATATGTAAAATATATATTCTATCAAATTTTACTGCTTTTTTTTACCTGTCATTAACGACTACATAGGGGGTTCGTCAAATTTTTTCGGACCTTTCTTTTGGTTCGCGAGGAAAAAAAGGTTGGGAAACACTGTTCTAAGGTAACGGAATAAATTAATACCCTTGTCTTAAGTTAATTTCATGAAAATACAATTAAAATTATGTATTTTTCAGTGCTGAAAACATCGAGATTTTCATAATCTCCTAAGATTATAAAAGCTTGATGTTACTTGATGCCTGTGAATTCGAGTTTTTATGGTTAATTCTAAAACTTGTAGTTTATTAGAAACTTTTACATGATAATTTATGTAAAATATTGTTTTAACAACGATACAATCTATTTGATAGGCGAAGATCATCGTTTTTGAGCCACATGACTCAGAAAATTTCAACTCCTTCGGTTTGAAATCGACTGAATCCTAGCTCAATGCCTGAAATTCCCAAAAATTTTCAATTTTGAGTCGAGGTTCAATTGAGCAGAATAAAATTTCATTTATAGCTTAAGTTAATTTGATGAGCCTAGATTATATTGATTCCGTTTGAAGGTTAATTGATCTAAATTAAATTAAATATATTAAGTAAACTTAATCGGATTGATTACGTTAATTATGTTTGATCTGAATGAAATATATCAAAAGCTGATAAGACCGAACGAGTTCTTTCAAGAGATTCTTCGTGAACAAAAGAAAAATTTCGTCTTTTTTAAATAAATATTCTAATCTTAATTAATATGTTTAATTAATCGTTTAATAAATTTTTTTCTGAAATGCATACAAAGAAAGAAAGAAGATTAACTTAACAAATTTAAATTCGGCTTATTCATTTTATTACAGAATTAACTAGTAAATGGTGCTTAATTCCATCACTAGATCACTATCGAGTTCTATTAATTCTGTTGGCAGGAGAAAAAACTCACTCACGAACAACTAAAGCGTTCGTGACAGACAATCACTATAAAGAAACGTGAATCTTTTTAACGCCATCTATTGGAAAGTTTCGGAATTAGCCGGAAATTTCCAACCCGTGACGCTATTTAGCCTAAATAGCTTTCAAAGCGGAAGTGTTAGTTGAATAGCAGGCGTCAACTAAACGTTAATTTTTTAATAATTAGACGATTTTCCTAACACATAACACGCCGAATGTAATATTTAATTGCTTTTATCTCTATTCAAAAAAATCATCAAAAGAAGCAATCTGTTGAAGCAGTTTTTTCAAATAAATAAATAAAGAAAGAAAGAATTTAGTTATTGAGTAGCGTAGAGTCCACTCACCTCCCTCACAAATTCCCTAGAACAACTAATAGATTTTTTCTCTTTTTTTTTATACTTTGATGACACCTTATTAGATCGCCGGCAGTAGCAATGTTAAGAGTTATACGTGACAGTGCAATAAATGAATGTTTCTATCTATCTCTTTAATGCTTCTCTGGTGGTCTTAAGAAGTCCGTAGGTCTAGATGGAAGAAGAGGCGTGCGATATTACCCATAATTACAAGTTTGGCAAGACAAGGTAATTGTTAGGCATATATCACCATTTCCATGTGTGGTAGTGATTCGAGAAATTTGACTTTCTATAGGCCTGACACTAATTTAAGATCCGCAGAGGGTACCATCGTGATATACTTAATACGATACAAAGTATCGATTACGGAGCCGATTTTTGTTACGTTTACTGTAGATATGACTCGATTAGGGAAAAAAATTATGCGTAAAAATGTATTGGACTACTATTTCTTGTTAATTTAGGGAAATTTATGGTCGTATTTTTGTCACGAAGTGGGTATTTTGAGTTGCGATAATCGTGCCAAATTCCTTTGTTTTTTTTTTTTTATGTATTAGAATGTGTAAATTTATTCGGAAAATTTAAACTTTATTTTTGTGGAATGTTAATTAAATTAAATGGTAATGCAATTTATATGAATAATTTGTATATAAGTGGACAATTATTTTTAATATCAAACAATTGAAACTATGGTTTAGGACTGAGTTATTGAGATTTAGATGTACTGAATGTAAGGAAGTAGAAACAAGTTAAATTCTTGTAAAATTGTATCTAAAAGCTGTTTAAATGTATCTTTTTTTTAATGATAGCTAAATACAGCAATGAAATTGATAATAATTGCAAAAATAAATAAAAACACCCGTGTATAGCGTGAAGCAATTTAACTACATAAAAGTATTAATAAATGATGAGTCTTGGCACTTGTAAATTGCAGAAAAAAGTTACTAAAATGAAAGTATTTGGCGCTTATCGAAATGCCAATCGTCCACTTTTTATGCCAGTATCTATAATTTTATACTGACATGAAATAACCAGTAATGATATCTAAGACTATGCTTACAACAGACTCGCATTCGATAAGCAACTGACTGTGCTGCAGGTGCATAAAAAATTACATAATGTTATACGTGACATCAATGTTTATTCGAAGAATGACTAATAATAGTATTAATTATAGCTATATAAGGGCAATAAATGGTTTTAACTTTTATGAAGCATTCTTAACTGCGCCAAGAACTTATAGAGAATGAATGAAATCACTATCTTTATATAGGAAAAAAAGCTTATATTTTATAAATTTCTTATGTTGTAATGCTTCTTTACATTATTTTTATGAAGATATATTTAAAATAATTATGATTTTGAGAAAAAAAAATGGAAATATGTGTATAAATTAGCATTTTTATATTCCCATTAAGTACTATAAATGCGAATATTATAATTTATAATATATTTAATCTTATAATAAATTTTTAACGGTGATCAAAGTAGAAAAGTGGAGATATGTAAGAAAAATAAACATTAAAAATGCAACCGGCATCAATCTTACGTAGCAGAATAAAACACGTGATACACATACAGAACATTAACCATTAATTTATTCACCTTTTGGCAATTTATTAGTTTAACATCTCAAAAGACTACTGATAAGAAACGAGCTATATCATCAAATTGACTTTTCGCATCAAAACTGGTATTAATATCTTCTATAGTTTATTACTTTACATCTGACAGCCAATTACAAATGCTATTATTAAAGTTATATTCCGTAACAATAGACTGTTATAGCAGGGTGCAGCGATTGCGTGTGATTGAAGCTAAGTAATTATTAGACACCGGTATCAAAATGTTGAATTAGGAGGCGTGTAACGGGCACAATAAACCACCATTTTTTTTCTTCTCCAACTTCTATCTGACCCTCATGACGTCAGTATAAACATATTTCCATCTGTAGACCCGACTATGGAGGATGTTAATTGATGCGCTTTAGTAGTATATAAGTGTATAAACTCGCCTTTTTTTTTTTTATTGTATTCTAGAAGGTCTTTGGATACCTTTTTTTTTAGTTTCTAAAGATAATAAATAATATTAATATAATAAATTAAGAATGAAATTTAAGTTTTTTATGCTAATAACTACTTTTCAAACTCAATTTGTTTCTAATACCCCGGGCAATGACTCAAGGCTCAGATCGATCACTTAAATTTAATGCTATTCTTTTCATAAGATCTTATTAGATAGTAATAGCATCATTAGCACTTTTATGATTAGCCGACATCTTATTAACTCTATTCTTTTTTCCCTCCCTTCTTCTTCTTCTTCTTCTTCTTGTGCACCGTTATACTAAGACGTTTGAAGTTGCCTACATTATTAAAAATTCTAACTAAAATATACTTGCTATAACTTATTTTTTCTTAAAAATTTTATAATTTATTACTTTTATCGCTAGAAAATAAGCTACATTATTAATAATTGTATTAATTATTTATATTTTAAACATGCTATTCCACTTTTAATTACTGTTTAAAACAGGTCAATTTTAATGATGGAGAATCATTATATATTTAAATTTATAAATTAATCTATAATTAGGCTACATTTTAATTTATATTTTAAGAAAATTTAATATAAATTAGTTTAAAACTTATTTTAATTTATAAGTAACAAAAGTATTTCAAGTTTATATTATTTTACTGAGAAATAAATATAATGTGATTAAAATAAAACAATAAAAATTACTTAACTCTATTATTAAACAATTTTTATCATTAAAAAAAGCATTTTAATGAAAGTTTTTGGTAATAAAACTTCCCATTTTTATGATAATTAATACTTTTTTTAAATGTTAAAAACATTTTAAATATAATTTTCAATTAGATACGCATCAATACCATTATTATTAGATCAATTTTAAGTATTATTTATTTTATTTTTATTAAATTTATCGCTTTAAAAATCTATAATAAAAACGTCAATAATTATATTATTGATTTTAATTGCATTTCAGTTTATTAATTATGATCCTGAATGATTTTTTATGGTTTGAGGCTATTTTTCATTAAAATAAAATCTATCCACATCACTTTTCACCTACTATTAAACGATTGACAGTCTTTCTTCTTATCATAAATCAAAAATTTATTATGCATCATCCCCTCCATTCAATAAAACTATATATTTCATACCTCCCTACAGCATAAGATTGATTGCACAAACAGTGAGGGAAAAAAAACGATTTTATATACATAAATATTTTTTTTATCGTGTCAAATTTTGACAATTTATAGATGTAAACAAGTTTCCCATGTAGTACAATACGCTTCATTTTTCATTCATATATTCTCTTATAAAAAAATTACAAACAAGAAACACCTCAATAGAAATTGTCCTTGATGTCTGCTTGCTCTAAGGAACGTCTTGACCTAAATCATCCTACATCTTTTGGCTCGAATGTCCAAATGTATGCCTAACGCACGTCGTATTTAACCTTCGTAACTAAAAATTTACAATGATAAAACTTAACAAAACATCTCGTTGACTAGTTAATTACGTTACAAATTATCACATTTGATAATATAAATTAACTGAGATCAAGTACCGGGTAGCTTGTCAAATCTCCTTTTCTTCACATTAGTATGTAAAATTAACTCAGATTATATAATATTTTACACTCGTTTTCTGTAATTTTAATGGATTTTATAATGTTTATTATTATTTTAAACCAGTCAATGAATAACCGTGAGAAATATTTTCAATTTAAGCTTGTAGGCTGCATACTTTTTAAGCACTTAGTCACACTTTCACACGTTCTGAGTTGAAGGGTGCGACGTGTTTGGATGTATTTTTAATTAAGGTTATGATTTTTGTAGTTAGTTCGGTAAACAAAGTGGGCCTACGTAGATATATTTTGCATAAAGTATCGATTTACAAACGTGTAAGGACGATTTGTGAATGACAGAACTGATTTTGTTTACGTTTTCGGTAATAAATCAAAGGATTTTGATTAGCGAAACTTCAAAATTAACTTGAAAATAATTCACTTTTTCTTTTTTTTTATTACGACAGGTTTGTTAATTTCAAGTTCTTGTAAGTTTTAATTATCTCGCGTGAAAGTGTTATCGAAGAAATGACTCGTAAGTGACACGCTAAACGATAAGAATGACGCAAAAATATGTAACTATGTCACTCGTGACTATGCAAATTAGCGAAATTAATGATAAACTTTACTGTTTTTATCGTGGATGATATCAAAAAATGGAATTTTGACATATACCATAATAGGGTAAATAATAATAAAATGTTATCTGGCCCGAAGGGATACAGAAGTGGGTGTTTTGTGCACGTGACTTCCGAAGATGACAACTTAGCTCTAGGACCGAAACAGGTGTAATATAAAGGTAAGCGTAGGCAGATTATGTGGGTGTAGGGATTCTCTCAACTGCACCCATCGTGAATCATCGGAAGGGTTTTATGCTCTGATTATTATGAGGTTCCCGAAAGATTTACGAGGTCGAACGTGACCTTTCAAGCATACTATTAACAAAGTTAATAAGTGATTAAGAAAAAGAAACGATGATTGGATAATTCGAATATTTCTACGTAAAATATTTCTAGTATTCGAGAGAAATGAGTTATTGCTCTGTTACTAAATCTTCATTGACCTCGAACCCCTTTGAGCCCCTTTCAATACTAAAAGTATGGCAAAAATAGCTTCGGTTGATCCCTCGAGGTATAGCTTTAAGGAAAAAAAATCACTTAGAAACGTTTTTTTAAAAGTTAATTTTTGTTAGGACACCATTGAAAAGCTTATAGAAATCGATTTTGTTCGTTGTATACATGGCATCATTTTAAAATAAGGTCGATTTATCAGTTCTTTCATTGCAATTCAGCGAATGTAGCAGGGAAAATTTATTGGCATACCGAAGAATTACAAGATATCTCGAGGCATCTTTACAGATTCTTGACGACAAACAAATTGAGATTCTGATTTAGTTCTCAGGGGTCAAGAGATTAACAAAATCTACCATTTTGCACAAAGTAATTCCCTTCAGTACGTTATACGGGGGCGTTGTAACGGTCGTTTAATTGTAGAGATAGCTGATGGATAGTCGAAGATCAATGACGAAAAGTGGAACGACTAGATTGCCTTGAACACATATTTCCGGTTTAATTGCACTCAAGTAACTAATCAGATAAATTGTATCATCGAGGAAAACATTTTGTAATGTTTATACATGAAATTTATCATATGGGAGCCTGTGATGTGTCACAGAACCACGCGAAACTCGACGTACAAGCTGAAAGGATCGAATTATATAAGTTTAAAAAGATTTAAATCAAGTATTTCTTTAAAAAATTTGAATAAATCTTCGTGTTTTATACGTATTTTTTGTTTTGGAAGATGATTGCCGAACTGTCCATATATGGATCCTAACAACCCGGAGAATCGTAATATGGCTTCGAAATTTAATTTATTAATGTTTTCATCCAGTTTTGGTATTGTAATTAATGACAAAATGCATAAAAATTGTATTTTTATTTATATGGAGATAAAATATGGAGAGCAGATGAAATTCAAAGTTATACTGATGTTAGACGTGAATTTGTATGTGTATGTATGTATGTATATATATATAGGAGAATGAATATAAGAACCGAAATAAAATTTATTGGCACGACTTCCAGAAGGTGCTGTTTATACTCTGCACCCCGCTGTGTTAATCTCGAAACAGGCATCTCTCAGCAGGAAGTCAACTAAGTGGCTAAGTCGCCCGAACAAGGCATAAGCAGCATTATTTTGAGAGCAACAACGATTTGTTATCTGTCAAAACATAGCGATGTAACCGTGATTCAAGCGACCTTATCTACTGTTTCTATCTCTTTCCTTTTCTAACAACTCCAGTCGAATCTATAGCGAATAGTGCGATATCTTCCCACCAGGTGAGCCGCAATCGCCCTACCATCTTTGACAGTTAACAACCAAAATTATGAACTTTGGATTGTTTCGAGTTCATCGTTGAAATCTGCGATAAGACTTTAAAAAAAGGAAAGTCAGACGAGAAAAAATGTTCAAAAAATTCCGTATTTTCCTCTAGAAAATAAAACTGAAACTTTGATTTAAAATTTCGAAAATTATTATTATTAAATCCATTTTTTCGGGGGCTCTTACTAAATATTGAATGCTATTTCGTTGTTCCCGTATTATTATTATTATTATTATTATTTTGTACTAATTTTAAGATATTTTTAATCAAATATTAAGAACTTATACTGCTAATCAATAACAGGACATCATTTGAGCCTCTAATCAATAACAGGCCTCATCCAATAATGGACAAAATGAGCTTATATTACTAATATTAAATTGCTATCATCGTGATAATGTCCTGTTATTGTCAGAGCTCAGATAATGCGCTTTTATTGATTAGCAGCCTAACTTATAAGTTCTTATTAGCTCATTTACACGCTAGTAATGAATGAAATAACATGCACGTACGAGCTGAATATCACCAACTTTTTGCATCTTAGCCACATTTATTGAATTGTTAAACCATGATTGCCTCATTTATTAACCGATAAATGATATTTACAGCGATTTTCATGAATGTCTTTACTTAGAGAAACGACAAACTGCAAGAAATTACAAGTTAAAAACAGAAATTTTTTTTTTCGGTTTTAATATTCTCCAACGATATCAAGAACAATAAATATGTATAAAATCTCAACTTCTCATATATATATTGTAAGTATAGGGTAGAAATTCTATATAAATGCTAATGAAAAGGGTTGATATCTAGGAAGAGTTAAGAAACTCATACTTTTCTTTTGATTTATATATATCTTTTTTTATATCCGGATTTAAATGTAACCGGATTTTCGAAACAAGCTTCTATAATTACAAATTGTAAATTTTACATTCAATTTTATTTCTAGTATATATAAACATAATAATCTATGTTTGTTTCTATATGAATTGTAAAGCATTTCCTATATAATTATGTGGAAAAAATATGGATTTCATACGTTATTTTTTCATTGGAAGACTTGATGTAAATTGTAACAAATTTACATTTTTTCACTTCGTGATTTTTTCATCTTACTTTTAAAATATTCACAAGTATGATATGACTTCTTTTTTCAATTGTGTAACGCTTTCTTTGATCTTAGTCTGTTTTTACTTTCTTTTAATAAACAAAGCAGTGTTTCTAATCCAAGTAGGTCAACACTTTCTTCTGAAAAGACAAACCTCTTCCCTTAAAAATCGCCCACTTCTACTTCCATGGTCAGAGATTTGTCTTCAAAATGTCTAAACTTGGAAGAATTGCTCGAGAATTCTATTTTCGCCCAATTATCTCCATAGACTAAGCCCTATTCTTTACGGACACTACACTGTGATGAATTTTAAGTTAGTATTATTTAAAAGAAAGGAGCCCACTTAGGGCGTTTTGCCCTTTCTCTACGAGTTCATAGGTCATTAGATTTTATATCCTATTTCGACTTTTATAAGTCGAAGGTACAGATTTACCGTTTCGTCGACGCCCCTGGGTTCTAGTGTGTGTTTATGTGAGGATCTGTGGGATGGAATCACGAAAATGGATCCTGCCCAGGGCGGTATCTTCTGGAATTGGTCCAGAAGATGGGTCAGTTGTACCCAAAATGATGACAGTGACTCATCTCACACAAAGGAAGGGCGTTTGATTTTTAACGAGTGGGTTCGAGTGCGCTCTTTCAGCACAGGGATGAAAGGGCCATCAATTTAAGATAATCTATAAGTTTCTAAAAATTGGGATTTGGCACACTTTAAGTAAATTATATGAAATTGTACGTTGTTAACATATGATATATCTCTCGAATCATACGCCAAGTATTAGAGATTAAATTTAACGAAATTTAGGACAACTTTTCTACAAAGTTTATTTTCTATTAATCATTAAATATTGTAAATTATTATTAACAATATTTGCTAAGTAAGAAAGTGTATTACTTAATATTCTTGTAATAAAAATCGCAAGATCTCGAAGAACTGTATAAAATATTAAATTAGTGCCACTAGGAAACGAGTGATTGATGTTCGAGTATGTTAACTTTTATCAGGATTAATTTAACCGAGATCAAATTTATAAGTAAGGAAAAGATAACTTAAATAATTCGAATGTAATCAGTTGTGTTAATCACATAGATTTATGTGTTATTTTAAAGATGGCACTACCATAAAAAGAAAGAAATTTAAAGAGCGATGATCCCATTGATAGCATTTAATGATAATACTTAAAAAATGATTGTCATTAAAATTCTTACCTTTCATATAGAAGTTTGAAAGCATTACCATTAAGAAATAAATGATTATACCATGTATAAGCTTTGAGGATCCTTATATTTAAAAGAAACTGTAACTTATATACGAATGTCTGCGAACTTCGCTACAAAACTAATACCCGACGTTTGTAAATGACCCGCCCTTTCTCATCTTTCTTCTAAGATCATATTTTTAAAACGTGTTATAGACAAATCTTGGCTTCATCTTTAATTCTGTAATATTTGGTTTTAATTATAATACTCCCTCAATACCTTTAGAAATACTTTATAAAAGCTTAGTCGTGCTGTCAGGGAAATTAAGAAATAACAGTAATGGACTTTATGTTATAGAATAAAAATAATAATTACGTTTTAAAATAATAGAAAATATTCATGACAATAAACGAAACAAGTACTACGTTTCATCAGACTACTTATTATGTCCCATTTTGTCTTAATAACGAAACTAGACGATAAAAAGTCTTTATGACGAAACGCAATTCAGCATAATAAATATCCGTGCCATAAAGAAAACAAACAAAAGAAATTTTTCTTGCAGATAGCATCTTTCAATTTAGTTTAGTTTAACTCGGGCCCTATTTTTCTTCAAGGTTAAAGAATATTGAAAACGATTCCGAATACACCAAGATGAAATTATACGACTAATTAACATGTCATTTATAACTTTCATTAATTACTTTCGCCGATACGAAAATGAAAAATAACTGAAACTCGACCGAGCTCCACCTGATGTGTGTGAACAATGAATTTTACATCTTAAGATGGAATTACCCTTAAGGTGTGGGGTTCAGGATAAATACCCTCCCGTCATACACAGCGGGATTCATTTATCAGGAACAATCCTTCGGTTCCAACATCACAAGACAGTAACAATAAGTTTCGCTCTCCTGCTGGGAAAACCCAACTTAATGAATCTTGATGATATTTGTCCTCAGGCCACACCTGTTCATTTTGCCGCCGTTTTAATTCGAGAATTTGTTACAAATTTTTGCACAAATGTCCTTCTAGAAATTCACGTTTTTAGTTATCAATCAAATGATGGAAATACCTGTCAACACCAATTCAATTTCTGAGTTTAGACTTCAGAACACAATAAGACACACGAACAATACTCGGGGCATTTTTCCTTAAACTTAAGCAACGGCAATGAGTTAAGTTATTCATGATTTATTCTCGTACCGACTTGCTTTATAAACTGCATTTAAAATCAAATTTTTTTCTCCCTTTTCTAATTTTTGTATATGGTCGGATCTGTTCAAAATATTTCTTATTTTCCGCAGACTATCCACAAGATTTACTTCTTATTATTTAGTTTCCGAATCTGCTTATCAAATCTTACTTTTTCCACCTTAATTATGTACAAATTGATTTTTTCTGATATGAACTTACTACAATTGAACTTTTCTATCACACATTTCTACGTAAGAATCCTCAAAATTATTTTTTGGAATTTCCATCGTGCATTATCATTTAAAAATTGTTTTACAGTTCTGTACAGCTTTAGACACAACATCAATATCATTTTTTACCATTAAAAGTCTTTAAAAAAACATATCAAAATATTGATTTTTGTTCTTACAATGCTCTGCAAATCTGTTCGAAATTGATTTTACCGCTTTAATATTGTTTACTCTCACATAAAATTAATATTTTGACATTCTAGTCTGTCAGAAATTGCCATAAGTAGCTTATATAAAGATTCTAACTGAAAGATATTATCTTGCCTAATTCCTTGTAAGCACGTATCGTTAATAACGTATTTCTATAATTGACGTTTTAATTATCCAACATAATTATGGGCCGATATTAGGCGTTAAATTCTCATAATTTCTACAATAATATACCCAATTGGTGGCATCGCGCGAAGAGTAAACAATATCAGCGAATGCAACTTGTTTCTTCCTCACTTTATATGATATAGATATAGACGTACTGTACATCAGATAAGAGCGAGTGTGAAAGTATATTCACTGGGGTCAAAGTTGAAAGGGTTGACGGAATCGTGTGGGTTGTGATGTTGCATGAGAAAGTTGACATATCCCAACCCAAAGAGTAAAGTCGCGATCGGAATAATGATGCGTTTTAAACTGCACTTTTTCACTTATAAATCTGTTTCTCCAAAGTTTGCATTGTTCGGAACTCTTTCCCGCCCCAAAATTTGCACGAAAATCTTTTTTTCCAGCGTTAAACGAATTTTTCTTTCTGTATCCGTGCCAATGCGTTAATTAAAATGTCTAAATTCTCTCCTCCTCCGCTCGCGTGTTGTTTTGCTCAAAAACTAAAACAACAAATGAGATTCGTAACAAAGACGGAAAAAAAAACTTTTTCTTCGAGTGGGCGAAATGTTTCAGGGAAAAAAGTTTGTTCAACCCATGTTGAAACGCAACCCTATAATTAAAATATGACGTTGCAATATATATATATTTATTTATTTTCTTGCAGAGTTTTAGAATTAAATTTCGACTGTTGGCATTAAGCGAGAGAATGCCAATGCCTAATATTTAAATCAATTTCAAAAAGAAATAAAAATATTAATATATTTTTTTTAAAAATTCTAATTAAAATAATAACTTGGACCTGCCACTAGAGGAGCTTCTTAGATTTTAACGTATTTTTCGAGTTATAAATTAAATTTATAGCCCAAAATTCGCAAAATATATATATTTTTTTAAAATTGATATTTTGCAAGAAACAAATTAATGCGTGTTGTTTATTAAAAATGCAACTTATTAAATAATAAAAATTAGGATTTGGTGCTAATTTAAGTCTTACTCACTTTAAAAATTGTCAATCATTGGCCATGTCTTAATTATTTTAAAAAATATATAAATCTATTTAATTTAAATACTGTTTAATAATATTGTTTAAACCTATGTAGAAGCGCTTATAGTATCATTTAAGTTAAAGAAAAACTAAAAGTGCGAACACTAAATGCTTATAACTGGTTGATTCTCTGACAGAAGCATCGCAGGATAATTAGCCCGAGGCTTGATGGCCAGGTGAGTGGGTAGGCCAGGCTGAAAGTATCCTCCCATCTGTTTGAGTTTGTATATAAGAAGAGACAATGATCATGAACACAGATTAAATGTTGACTTATACCGAATTGGTTAATATTTAGCAATCTAAAAAGCACGCTCCAAGAAAGAAGATACATCATGGCTGATGTTTATGATGTAAGTTTCCCGTTTATAATATTTATATATAAATTATTTACCGAATAACTTCTATAACTATAAAATTTTCATTATTTACTAACTTGGATATTATATAGATTAGAACTTTGTAGTTCTTCACTTATAACTGTAATGAACTAAAAATAAATCGTTGATCGTTAATTCAACTCAATAATTTATTATATTTTTTTAAAATATAAATTGTTTGCAATGTAGAAATAGTTTACTTGAATAAGAGAGATATTTTTAAAATTAAAAATATAGCTTGAGAGAAAGAATTACGCTTGACTGCATGATGGACGAGCGTAGAAATGTTGAGTGAAAGTGTTTATAATGTGCTGATAGTTCTTCGTGTGAATAGTGAATGATTAATGCCGGATCAAATAACTGATGAGAGATTTTTTTATCATTTGGTTAGGTGTGGCAAGATATCGAACATGTATTGCTTCGAGAAATGAATGCCAGTTGCGAATCGAAACCTTCAGCAGATCTGCCATCCATCGAAGAGCTTATATATCCTAAAAGCTCCAACCAGATATCATATATACATTCTCAACCGGTATATCAACCGCAGATGACAGAAGATTTCTATCCTTTTATTAATATGGAAACAGAACAAAAATGTATGGAATGGCTTCAGAATACGCAATGTGTTGAAAACACATTTGTTGATTGGAGTACTACTCAACAAATGATGGATTTAACAAATATTGAGAACTCATATTGCCAAACTCAAATTTATCCGCAATTTAATCGGATTATGCCAACTATGCAAACAGGTTTGAGCCTTAATGCACCCCAAGCTCAAATCTGTTATCCTCAAGCTCTAGGAATACCATTAAAGGGTAGAAGAGGTAGAAGACCAAGAGGACCTAGAAAGGTAACTATACACACGTGCACTCATCCTGGCTGCTCGAAAACTTATACTAAGAGCTCTCATCTAAAGGCACACTTGAGAACCCACACGGGTGAGAAGCCTTATCAATGTACGTGGAAAGGTTGTGGATGGAAATTTGCAAGATCGGATGAGTTAACTCGACATTTCAGAAAACACACGGGTGATAGACCGTTTCAATGTCGTATGTGTGAGAGAGCCTTCTCTAGATCGGATCATCTATCTTTGCACATGAAAAGACACATTGATCTTATGTAAAATATCCCGAAAAATATTTTAAATCGTTTTTATGTTGATCGACAGGAGCCATTTTTTAAATGTGAAAATATCTGAATCGGGAGTGCGTTCCTAATTAATTAATTACACTTTATATTATTGCAGTTACATACCATGCAAGATCGTGTATGCATTTTAAATTTCTATGCAAAATGAACGGACAATATTACAGCATTTATAGCTATTATTTATATATCTTAATTATGTTTAATTCAAAAAATAACTTAATACTTTAAGCAAAAAATGATAAACATTTTCGGTCAAAAACAAAATATATTTTAAGAAACGTGAACAATTTTAAAAGCAGGTGTTTTTCAAAATTTTAAAAATTAAATTCTGACCAATTAACTTAAACGTATTAATATCACGTGACACATCGATTTTTAAAGTATTGGTTAAATTTGAATTGACGTCATAATAACAAAAAAGAACGTGATGGAATGTCTTATTGGATCGACCAATAAGAGATTGAGGTTAAGGTTATTTGTGGACCGTTTTTAAAAGTTGAAAAATCATTAATTATTTTTCGAGGGCCGTTCGCAGTCCTTTCAAGGGATGATCTAGATTAGTTTTTTTTTTTGTGAAAAATTATTAATGACGCTAAGAGTATTGTAATAAAAGTCTTGTAAAGTTAAGCAACAAACAAAATAATTTAAATATAAACCGTCTGTTTATTGGTGAACTAAGTTATACGTCATCGGTTTAAAATGTTTAAAAAGTAAGACGAAAACTTATATTAAATTTGCTGTAAATTTATATTTTTTTTATATATTAAGTATAGCAATTGCCAATTTAATTGTATAACGTTTTTGAATAGGATTTAATGTTTATAAATGTATTTTAAATTCGTTTTTTTCAATGTATATAAAGCAACCAAGGGAATTTTTAAGGCCAGTTTTTATGTGTAAAATATATATAAATTGTATTTTTTAATAAAACTTTTTATAGAAAATTTGCTTTAATTTTTGTATTAAATATTTTAAAGTATGGATTCATTTTTACATTAAAATTTTCAATATAAAAATGAAAGGAAAAGATGCCTCGTCCTTGCATTTATCTTAAATTACGTATTGTTTTATATTTAACATCAAAACTTAAGAATTTTATTACGAAAACGCCTCATACTGTGTAAAATTTTCATAATTAGAATCCTTAATGAGTATCTTTGCATATAATAAATTAAAAATTTTTGTTGCTTAATATATTTTTATTTTATTTCTTCTCTTTGTAAGCAAACGTTATAATTCAGTTTCTACTTAATTGGCATTTGTTCAATATAAATGAAGGTTGTAATTAAATTATATCCTTACAAAAAAGATTTAACAGAATATTATATGAATTATTAAATACGTGTCATATATTCGAGTGTAAAAATATCATTTTTATATATTTGTAATAAGCGAATTTTTTATTTCTGTCAATGTAGAGTGGCATTTATATCGCTTATTGAAACGATTAGGCTAAATTTGAACATTATAATTTTGTATTCATAGAAACTTCTTCACATAAAAATGTTCTTATATTTTAATAAGCAATTATGCAATATTTTATTAAGAAATCAACAGTAAATTAACGCAATTCGTCTTACCCAACAATATATGGTTTTTCCATTAAAAATATTTTAAAATTTTCTCTAAAATTATGATATATTTTGTGTTCGATCGGGAGTTTTTTCAGTTGCAATTACGATTTTATTAAATATTAACGAATATTTCCATAAATTATCAATGAAAAGAACATTGCATTAGCTTATTGATCTGAAATTTCGCACTGAAAAAAAAAATCTTTAAATTCTTGGATGAGGATGAGAGGGAAAATATTTAAGAACCGCCAACGAAAAACTAGACTGTCTTAAGATAGGACCGCAGTTTTACTCCAGCTGAATAATTTTACACCAGTTAAGTTTGCTTTTAGTATTCTGGCAACGTAAGCCATCTTGTTAAATGTCCCCATTCACTAACAACTCTTTCATTAGAACCTGTTCGTTGATAATATCAGAGATAGTCAATGAGGCACAGGAGTAATTGTGGTGACGGCGAGGACAGCAAAAAGGCTGAAAAAAAAATAAAAAAATGTTTTATGTACGAGACTCTAGTTGTTTGCAAACCAAATGATTATGGTGTATAAACAATATTTGCAACGTTAAATGAAAATTAATGGTTAAGTCGAGTTTAGACTTGCCATGGCTACTAAACTTATGCAGCATTATCCTGTTTATTGACATTTTTATAAGTACATTTCTTTAAAGTAAATTATTTTTTCTTAAACTTAATTAATTTAAAGTCTTAGAAAAACGTTAAATTAATTAATTCGTAATATAAAAAACTATTTTTAAAATTACGAATAACTTGAAAGATGGTACTGAAAATTTGTCCATAGAAACAGTAAGCTAATTGCAGTGGCCTAAATCTTGTTATGTTGTCAACAGTGATCAAAATTTTAAAAAAAAGAGGGTTAAGAATGTTGATTTCGACAATTTTTCGTGATGCCACCTGCTGCTCGGTTTTTGGCATTTACAAAATAGTAGGGATTCCCACTGAGTAAAACACTTAATAGAAATAAAGTTAGGAGTTTCTATTTAGTGATTATTCAAAAAACAAAAAATAAATTTTTAAAAATTGGCATCGATTTAGAAACAGGTGTAAATTGTAGAAGGAATTTCCTCATTAAATTATTACGGCGATCATCACTAGGCCTCATAATTACACAGTAATTATCTCAAGGCCCTATCGTAAAGTGTGTGATATGATACGTATATCAACTGTTAAAAAAAAAATTATATATTTATACACAGACTGAATGACAAAAAAAATTAATAATATCTAAGATGTCCTTGAATTCTGTTATATTAATATTCTCCTTAAAACAAAGCTCGATTTAATTAAAAAAAAAAGAGAGAGAAGTAAAAAATTGTTTTGATTAATTTATATTAATGTAAAATAATAGGAAAGTGAGATAAAATTTATTAAGAGTTTTCAATTTATATTTAGCATTTTTAAAAAAAATTATATTTTAGTTCAAAAGTAGAACACAATTAAAAGCAAATCCTATAATTCCAAAAGAAAATCAGGAAGTATTATCCACCCAGGAAGCAAAATTTGTTATTTACATAAGACACAATTGGGTGTCTCGCCTTCAGTGTGAAATTCGACTGTTTTCCTATCAACGATTCTCTAAACTTTAACCAAATCACCATTTTTCATCTCTTTTCATATGTTATCTGACTCTACAGGATATTATAAATGACAGAAATCACAGCATAGGGTCGATATTTACAATTGTTATATTGTTCCACCTTATTGGTTATACCGACTTTGTACCATTGACGTCATTGGATGGTTATCCATTATGCCCCATGGGGTGATGAATATATATAACTAAAAGAAGAAGAAGAAAAAAAAAACTAGTTTAGAAAATGAATGTTTGAAGATTCGATTCTAGTTCTCTCTTTTATAATAAATGGATATAAGAGATAAATAACCTTTTTACATTGTTTTTAAAAAATGATATTAATCGATTTTATCGATGTAAAGAGGATTATCACAATTCTTCAGAGACTAGAGAGTGGGATGTTTTTAATGTTTTTGTTAAAAAAAACCTTATGCATGTTGGTTGAGGTATAAGAATATGCATATTAAAATCTCGAGGCAAAACTTAATTTCAACAATAATGTATGGACACTTTTGTAGATGATGGATGATTCTTATAGGGGGAGGATCACGCGTGTTTCTTAATATTTTTACTCTGAAAGAAGGCCTTTCCCTAACTGAGCGTGTATTAAAATTTTAATGATGATAGATCACCATTTCAAATGGTCGGAAGTATAACCGTAACGACCTTTACTGTTCTGTTTTTTTATTTAAAAAAAAAAAAGTGGAAGCGTGGGTGCCACCTTTCTAAAGCTCACCCCTAGTACAAAAAGTATAGAAATTACTAGAGTTATAAAAAAAAAGTAAAATTATTCGGAAGGGGTGAGAATATTTGATGCTAATTCGAAACTCGTTAGGCTGAAGCTACTGGACATTTTTTTTTTTTTTTTGAAAGACTAGATGCTTTCCTGTTTTACTAAAGTAGCACAAACCCTTTGAAAGTATAGGGTTTATTATTATTATTTTTTAGCGTTAGATAATAATTGTCTAGGCGGGAAATAGCACAATTACTAAATTTCCACCCAACTCATTAAAACAACTTTGGTTTCACGCCGTTCTATAATGACAGGAGGGTTATAGCACTGATGACACTACAGCCAAACTCTCAATAGTAATTAAGCTTAATGCAGCTGTGAGGTTCTTTTAGGGGGTTATAGATGTCTAGATTCGAGCGTATCCTTCTGTTTATTTATATTCAAATATCGATAATATTAATTGTAATATTAAAATGATTAATTCTATAAATGTTGCATTCTTTTTAAAAAATAGAAAAATGGATTGTTTTTAAAATTTTAAATTATTTCTACAATTTATTAAATATATTTTAAATTATAAATATGTCAAATTATAATATTTTCTGTAATTATGTCAATTTCGAAAATTTAAATCGAAATTAAATGCGATTGGAATAAAATCAATCACGTGTTTCAATATTACATGACGATTGGTTTATTCAAATTTAAAAAATACAGTTAAATTAATACGAATAAACTTTGATTGGATAAGCTCTTACGTAATGAGATATTAAATAGGTGATTGGATCATTCAAATCTTTAAAAATAATCGTATTAAATATTTTAATACATTTTTTAAATATATAAATTATATTTTAAATTTATTCGAAATTTGAGTTAATTAATATCATAATTGAGTAAATAAAGATGAAATTAAATTACTATTAATTTTCAAAACTAATTATCCATTTAATTACTAATTTAGTAATAATTATTAAAATTAATCAGTGGCTCCATCTAGTGTTATAAAACTGAAATATTTTATAAATTATAAACAGTTGTCATTGAAAGTCAGAAAGAATTTCATTTTAACTTTTGATTATTTTTTGACAAATGAGGTTAACTGGAGATCCAGTCACCACTTGACCTCTATCTTCCTGTTTGACGATGTCAGAGAATGTAGTTTTCAGATGACAAGTTAACGGAACATCCTATTATCAGTAACGTGTTAAACTTGCATTCAGAGATATACAACGCACCACTTCTTTGACCAGCATGAGGTCCATCTTACATACTTCATACGTGTTGACAGAGTCAAATCTAGTTTGACTACAGTTGTATATGGAATGGGATTATCACAAAAAAAAAAAAAAAAAAAATTCAATTTTTGATTATTTTGTTTTATTTATTTACTTATTTTGCATTCAACTTCAAATGTAATATATATAAAAATTTTATTATTCCATGATTTATATTATACTACAAAAGAATTACAATAAAAATTATAAATTAAAACGCCTATATTTAAAGTTTAGCTCATATAGTCGCCATTTTAAAAATTTGAAATTTAAAATTCCGAACTGACAAATCATCGCTATTTAAATGATTTACGTCATTAACTTTAACCAATTATATCGAATCATATCAAAATTGTCGATTCTCTAGAAGAACAATGAATTTTTCTTTTCGGGACTCTTGCTTATGGTAGAAATAATATAAAGTATACGTTTACTAATAGAATTAAACGAGGCCCACCCTAAATTTTCGATGACCTCTTTGGACTTTTGCCTGTGCTCCCCGTAATTAGGGGATCACCAAGGGATTTCGGTAACGTGACGCCCCCACACGTGTGGTCTACCTTATATATATACACACACGCACCAACGATCCTGTACTATATATATTACAAGTTAAAGGAATAAAAACAGATTTATAACCTAGCGAAATGGGACAAAAATTAGATTTTTAAAATTAAACTATTGAATGGGGAGATAGAAAAAGAATGATATAAGAATGCAGACAGCAAAATTCAGCTTATTAATCCTAATACTAGGCTTAATATCTGAAAAGAGCTAACCATTCATTACTCTTCACCATCGCATTAATAGAGGTTGGTTGGTGTGATCTTTCACCTCCAATCTGTCACTTTCTTCGAGGATGTGTTAGGCAGAAACGCTAGAGGTCATCAATGCATCACTCACGTCACTTGTGTTCCTTTTAAAGGAATCCAAGTAGCGTGAAATGAGATGTTTTCTTCTTCTTAAGGTGAGGCCCGAAACTACAATAACTATACCGTTCCTACATCCGAGCACCCTACATAAGAATAGTAAGACAAAATCCTGAATGATAATCCTTCTCTCTCTTTTTAAATTTGTACATTTTTATACAAGATATTAATAGAGAAAGAGGAAGACCATATCTTCTATTAATTAAACACTATAAGAATTGTTTAAGAGTTAACCAACTTAGAGCTAAATTCCTCTTTATTTTATCCCAATTTAGACTATTTCTCTAAAATTAATTATTAAAATAAATATGAATTTAATATCATTTTTTCTGTAATTTAGTAGAGCGTTATATAGAGTAATTATATATATATATGTTTCTCCCCATAAAAAATGCTGTTTAAACGAATGATTTTTATGAGGCTTAAAGTCTTTCATAAAATTAAATAAAACATTTCTTAAAAAGTGGGATTACTTTAATTTATTATTTTAAATGAGTTTTAGTACTTTCGAAAACCAGTTTTTCTCGTGCTTGTATTCTTTTTCTGCACTCTTCTCCACTCTCAATTAATTATAGTGGAATGCATAATGGCATTTTTATTGAAGAATAAAAAAATATATTTAAATCCGTAGCAAATTAACAATTTTATAACATTTAAAGAAATTAAATTTATTATCTATTTTTTTAAAGAAATTGATTCCAAAGTTTTACATCATTCAAATCAATTTATGTTAAAAATTTTCTGTTCTAATTTGATGTATAACAAACTAAAAGATATTATCATAATGAATCTTGAAAGTGGCAGTTGACAATTAGGGCAGAAGAATGATTAATCAGAGGATAAAAGTCAAACCTCTAGGGAGCTAATTATTATTTTCTTCTTTGTAGAAGCTAGTTGTAAGGTAAGACATCTATTCATGCATTTTTCTTAAAAACATTATCTTATTCATTATATAAATAATTTATTTTAAAAATTTCTTATAATGAATTTGCATTACATATAACGATAATTAATAAAGCGCCAATATTATAATTTATGTTAATATATATAAATATATGTTAATTAGATTATTTTATTGCACGTCTTTTAATTTTTTAGATTATTTTCTTGTTTTTTTTTGTAATTAAAATCTCATAATGGTAAAGTGTAATTTTTTTAATGCTCTCGTTATAACGTGGCACCATCTAGTATCGATATATAGAATTAATGTTCAATAATTTAACAGAAAAAAATTATAAAGTCAATAAACGGAGATTATAAATATAATTATTATATAAAAATTTTAAATAAATTGCTTTATTATTTCATATTTTTATGGTATAATTTTTATGCATTGTTAGTAAATTTAAAAAAAAAACAAGTAAAAATTAAAAATGTCACGTACTGTACGTTTTTACGTTTTCCTTGTTGTATTTTATTATAATTTTTAAAAAAAAATAAATAAAGAGATTTAATAAATTAATGACAGTTTTTAAAATAAAGAAAATTTTAATGATGTCCACTAGCTATAACAACTGGTAGTCGTGTGACACACTTGATGCTCCACTGCTTTGCACACACACTTTTGAAATTTTTCTATCGAATATATCAGAAAATTCAATTAAGATAATTAAATTTTCAATATTTATTCTGAGTTTAGTTATTTTTATCGTTAGTTTAAACTGTAAAGAACATAAGTGCTTTCAAAAATATTTACTTTACTTTCACCGGTGAAAGTTTTATAATCTTTTATTTAATTTTTATGCCATTATTTATTTATTTATTTTTTTAAATATAAAATCCAATTTTTATATTAAATTTTAACTTGATTTTTGTGTAAAATCTGATAATCATTCAAACAGTTGTAGTGAAATTTAGTAAAAACTAGTTTTCTATGCAAACTTGTTCTCTTTCCAAGGACATTGACATGTTCATAACTTTAATTTCAATAAGAAAAATGTGAAATAAATCACTTTTTATGAATTAAATTATAATTCCGGGCATTGAATTATAAATTTAAATCATTTTATTTACTATAAAATAAAATATTTTCGTTTTTTTTTAAACGCTCTTTTAGTCTCACGTTACCATCACATACCGGCTTGTCTGTTATACAGTACATTATTTAAGAATTATTTAAACTGTATAAAATAATAAACATTTATTTTATAATTGTGTTATTAATTTATGATTTTTATTACAAAAGACTATTTTAATGACTAGATTATAAAAGAGTTTTCTTGCTGTAATTAGAAGAATAAAGTAACTATCTGCACTTAAACAAAATTTAATGTTTAATAAAAAAATAAGATAAAGACCCAATCGATCGATCTTGTATTTTAATCTTTTTACGATGTATCTTTATAAAATTTTTATAGTCATGGAAAAGGAAATGTATAGAGGTAGAGCGTAGAGCTAGAGAGCGATTAAAAAAAAATAATACATAATTTATAGCGTTCTCATTCACAATTAAGAAAGCGATAAAGTTTATCTATAAGGTATCATAAACAAACACGCAACTTATACAAACAGATTTCTGAGAATGAAGTTAAATATTCGACCATTATACATGTACTTTCGCTTACTTTTACCGAGAAAAACGCTTTTGTAAAAAGAAAAATAATCTAATAAAGTGACCTGTTCTGTTTTAGCTTCCCCTCTTAAAAATTTTAATAACCAATTTTTCATTATACAGTTATATACGACACGTACACGTTTAAATACACACATACATATAAACATACATTTGTATATTAGCCATTTATACAAATACAGTATTTATTCAGTATACAAATACAATATATTTAGCTTAAAAAATTAAGGTTAATGGAATCTACCGAATAATCTTTACGTGTATTTTCTTGGCTTGTATCAATTTAATTAAAAAATTAGCCTAAATATTATAAAAATTTAATTTAGTTTTTATTAATTACGACATAACTCCACCCGAATAAGGAATTATTGAAAAATGCCGGTATTACTATATTGTTTAAATTGAGTCCGAGCCCTTAATTTCGATCGAACAATGAATTCATTAAGGTTAAGGAGCCGTTTTAAGTGAACTCACGTTCAACACGAACCATCAAAATATTCGCAAACATCGTGACTATAACTCAACGGTACAGAAAAATACACATTTAGAAGTTTGATTGTCAGAAGGTGGAATTAGCAGCGGTTAGAGGGCGCTCTTGCGATTAGAATGCGTAAAGCGCCACCAATAACCGCAGCTGCGCTCTCTTACGACGGGCTTTAGTGACTGCTGTGGAGCATTACAAAGCAGGAACGTAAAGATTATCCGGAATATTCCCCCTTTAAAATCATCAATGATATCGAAATGAATACAGGAATTAGTCACGTGGATTTAGGAAATGATTATTTGACAACATAATTGAATGCCGGAAATGAATATGGCTATCCCTCTATAACAACCCGGAAATGAACAGAAATGACGTAATTTACGAAAACCGGAAATTATCTCTGGCGTCATCAATAAATATTGGAAATATAACGCTATCGATACTGGTTTAAATTCTGTATAGCGCTCGGAGTGGTGCCATAATTCTTCGAGCCAAAAAAATATGAACAATTATAAATTCGCTAATCATAAATTACACTACCAACTCGATGCTGCCATCTTGTGGAAAATATAAAAAAATTATTAATGTTTTATTATATCATTTCTGTCATGATTACAATTGAGTATTTGAAGAACTTACATAATTTAATCTGATGGATAAAGCGCATGGCCTATTTTGTATGTACGTGATCGGAATTATATCCAGACTACTGACGTCATAATCAGCTTAGTACGTGATATAACAATGGGAAAATAATCACGGTCAGTATGAAGCCTAAAGCATTGGATAAATAGATGCGAGTTCAATATCCCCCGATGACATGGATGGGAAATTCAATCCTATAAGTTTTTGACAACTCAATACTAGTTTTAAATTTGTGTAATCTATATATATATACAGTATATAAAGGAATATGCATCGCACGTAGCCAATCAGATCGAAGTTTCATCTGTGGCACGTGTTCTATATTCTACCAATCACACAACTAACTTTGCACTCCAGCAAACCGGAAGTGCCACCATTATTTCTCTCTCGGATCCATGATTTAATCTACGATTTCAAGTACTTTACAGCACTATTTTAAGTTTTATAAGTTTTTTTGTAATCTGAATATATTTTGATATTAGTTGTATATTTATTAAATACTTTCTTAATTAGTTTCATGTTTTATAGTTGTTTTAGACGAAAAGAATTCCTATTTTGAACGATAAAAATGGCGACTCATCCGGTTTTGTTAAGATGCGGTTTCATTTTACCTTTTATAATTTCTTTTCTTAGCTTTTTAAAGTAACTTTTTAATTAGAATTTTTACTTTATAAATTTTTTTTTCCTAAATATTCGTCTTGTGAATAGCCTAATCGGGGGACTAGCGAAATTTTTGAACAAACGGGGGACGAAGCGCCCAATCATCGTTACAGATATAGGCCTAACTATAAGGAAAACAACTACAGTTAACATTGCACTTTAAAGTAATTTAATACAGACAAGTTAAACAGTGATCTATGTTACATTTCACTGTAACACATTTTAACCCTTGACTTGTGTCAGTTGCGTGTTATCCTATAGACAAAAGGGGGAATTGGCTGGAACCTCCTGTTGGGGGCCCCAAATCAATCTTTTATAAGAAAATATTTCCTCCGAAGAAAAATATCTGTAGTAAACACTGTATACGAGGCGCTAATTCAAATTCGCCTGTGCCCCATGAAGTCATAAAACGCCACTGACTTAAGTAATGAAGTCTTCAACCGAAATACTAGTTATGTATTAAGTGATACCACGAAATATCTAGTTTAATTCAGAGGCATCATTCAAGAAAAATTTGTACCAATCCGAATGAGGAATTTAATGCATGTAATTAATTATTGTTGCAGGAAGCGTTGCAAGCATTTCCATGTGTTTCTAACACGCAAATGCATATCGAAAGTATCTTGTTAATTTAAACATCCAGCATATTTTTCAGTAGTAATTACACTTGAAATCTTATATAAAAATCGATTATCTTTAATTCGGATCTAAATGTTAAACTTTATAACAAGAAAATTCTTGAATTTATTATCTAATTTATGATAGAAACTTAGATGAGTAATTAATTTTAATGATTATATTGCAATTTAATTAAAAATTAATGAGAATCGTATCAGTTAGATATGATGGAAGACCCTCGAAAGCATTGTGGGCGACAGTAGAGGAGGATATGGAGGTGTGTAAAGTGACAGCAGAGATAGCCCAAAACAGAAATCTACAGAAAGGGACAAGTTTGATATACATTTTAATATTAGTAAATGTGGGTGAAATGACTAATACATCCCAAAAGAAGTTAACTACCCCAATAGAAGTTAACTACCTTTCGGGAGAGTGAAATATGACATTTATGATATTTTAAGTTCATTAAACAACTTAGAAAATATTGTAAACTTAAACATTGGGCATTTTTCTACACATCTGTATAAGGTGCTGAATAAAGTTGTACCTTATGTAAATTAGGATAATTCTGGGAGGGATGCCCACTGAGTAAAGGGTAAGGTCTTATATATATATTAATTTCTTACATAAGATTTTAAGGGCTGAAAAACAACAGAAAAACTAAAAACAAGAAAGATAATTATAACATTAATTTTAACCGAGAAAAATTTATAATACAGTACTTTATCTTTACAGCAAAAAATAAGAAAAAGCGCATCATTCTTAGGAAGGAAACTCCATTCTGTTGGACATCTGTCCCAATTCCATCCTTAAGGAGCCAGTTATAAACAACCAACGTAGGATTTAAAGTGCAAAATAATATGGCACCTCTATAACTTATAAAAGATTTACTCCCACACGTTTGCAAAAATCTGTAGGCGTCCAGATACTAGGAAAAAATTTCCTCTTGTCCTATATTACTGTATATTTTTCATACTCTAATGCTTCATCCTGATTGACAAATTCCTGTTTACCTTTACTCGAAGAAATGCAAAAATAATATTGTTGTATATAAATAATTTTTTAGGGTGTTTAAAAACTTATAAAATCACCTTACACCTGAGAATTGGAGTAACAAAAAAAAAGCTTCGTTTAGTCGATTATTATCTACATAATTACATTTTTCTTTCAAAATTTCGTATTAAAAACTCGATCGAGAGGCCGTTTAAGATGCCGAAAAAGATAAAAGTAGGAGGAGTTTTTTTGATATCTTCACTTTATGCGGTTATGAAAGGGGGCATATGAATGATTTTCTGAATAGGTTCATTTAAAAGATACAAAAAAATGATAATTATTATAGTTATATTGTTGAATGTATTATCAAAATCACAGTTTTTTTGGTAACATAAATTCTATTAATTACATTTATAACCTTCCTACTTATCCCTTCTTATATCTGAGATAGTGAATATTAAATGGACAAATCTGACGTTTTATATAAGAATAATTGTATATATTTAATAAAGTCAAGGACTCAAATTATCTTAAAATATTACTTGTTGAGATCGTAAGAGACATACAATTCCCACAGATCTTGTTTGAAGATAATTAGAAAAAGTTGGTTCGTCAAATGAAAAAAAAAAGGTGTGTTTATTATTAGAAACTGTTTTGGAGAAGAAGAAAACGGAATTTTAAACAGGTATTTTTAACCTTGAAGCTTTACCTTTCGGCTATTTTAATAAAAATTTAGTTGCATGCTATAATTTCCCACTAAAACTTTGATAAAAATTCGATCGTAAATTTTGATCCCCTCGATTTTTGTTAATGATGCGTGAAAAAAGTAATACGTGAATTGTCATGTTTTAAATACTAAAACTGTTGTAAATTTATGCAATAAATAATGCTTTTTTATAAAATATTTTATGGCTATAATAGGATTAATTTTGTAATAAATATTCATAATAATAATAATAAATAATATTACTTGTCATTTATGATACGTCGCGAATGTTAATATGACGTGCGAGATTAATTTTTTCGAGTTTGGACCATTTTAAGTAGACTTTTTTAAGTTATGATTGATATATTTATGTTGAAATGACATTATGTGCTATTCACTTATCATAAAACACACAAAATTTAAATATAAATCAGACAAATAAATCGACCGATATCACACACGCATACACAGTAAACATAACAAACTCGTATACGGATGCATAAAAACATAAACATATAAACATGTTTTGGGTGTTACCGCCACCCAGAACACGTGTTCATCAAATTCTTCACGAAAACAATAGAATTTTCTAAAAATATTTCAACGAGTGGGTTAAGTTTATGACAAAATAAACACAATTCAACAGATTTCGTGTAATCTTTACCACACAACCTTCACAGAAGGGGGATTTAATGAGTAAACGAGTCAGAGTTGATTGAATTTTCGTCACGACAAACGACGTTATCCATCCCACCGAATTAATTTACCCATCGATAAACTAATCTGTAACATCCTTATACTCGCTCCTCACACAAACCCCAAATTTCACAAAGCAAATATCAATATCACTCAACGGAGTTTCATCCAATAAATCGAAATGTATCATCATTAACCCGAAATCGATTGAGGGTACCATCGATAATCCGATGAGTCCATTAAATTCTATATTTTACCATTGAAGAATCCATAGTTTCGTATGAAAATATAAAAGAAAATCGTCTAGAGTAGAAAGCCAACTCCGTAACAGTATCATATCAATTAGTTTACATAATATATAAACGGCACTTTGTTTAGAAGGGAAAGAATTAAGAAGATAAATGATCACCTTTCTTGTAATTTCTATCTAAAAACACAAATAGTAATTTAAAAACGTGGGCCGAAATGGTTTCGACCCCATTCCATTGTCGAAATGGGGCATTACCGCAAAACTAAACTAGTCTAAAACCTTTTTGGCAATTTATGGTACTCTATTATTATAGCGCGCGTCTTGCACGTGGCCACCCTCGAATCCGGTCGACGTATCTCGTTTTATATCGCGAGAGTCGCCATTGTTTCGCGCCCACGTAAATATACTTTTGGTATAATATTTTACCGAGAACTGTTACGAAGGGAAAATTTTTCCACCCATAAATGTCCCATTTAAACTAAGCGCCCATTTATCATTATTGAATTAAATAATTTTACTAAAACTATTATTTTCTATCGTGGCATCTGGTATATACTCCCTTTCGATAGAATCTGCATAATTAAGGCATTTTCTTTAGTAGAATCTGTGTTATAAACGTGGATTTTTCTTTCTTTTCGTGTTACATAAAGAAGATGAAAGCTACGTTATTTTTTGTTGAAAATTCAATATGTTAATTATTCTTAATTCAGTTTTTAAGAGTCGATCCAGCAATTAGAAATTCAGGATTTACAACTCTTTCTAGAATTCTAGATTGCAACTTGGATCTCAGGATCTTCGATTCTAATGCTGAATCATTACTTGAATCTTAGAATCTTGAATCCTAATTCTGAATGCCAAATTAAATAAGTTCATAATTTGACTTTCTTCAATGTTTACAAGCTAAAATTCTAGTCTATAATCCAGTCCAGAATTTGAATTACAAAAATCTTATGAAGTTTTCTGCAATTATTCTGGATTTTTATTACAGAAAATAAAAATATAGGCCTAATTGAAAACAGAGGACATGTACACGTCTAAAATAAATATATATTATATAATAAGTTTATATTAATATATCTGTCTTGTTTAGTCGAACAACACAGATTGAATAATAGGACATATGAATAGACAGACTTCGATTAATAAGACGTATAATATTTGCTTAACGAAGAATTCTTATACGTTACTTCGTTAACTATCGTAACGAATAATAAACTACTTTTTTTATTAATATTATTATCATTTTCTAGAGTAGTAAATAGGATCTACTGCTGAGTTTTGCATTATATTTCTCAGAATAAGTTTACTAATCCCACGACGGACAATGAGGACTCCTACTAGAGTTCTTAGGGGGTTATTTTATAAACTGCACGCTGTGACGAAACGTTTGTTTGGATTTTACCTTTCCCATTTCGTGTTTAAGCTAATGAATAATCTCAAGGACCCTCGACTTGTTTAGACTACTGTCAGCGAAGTTTCAATACAGTGTATGCTCGAGGATTAGATGTGATTGAGAGAATAGAATCTGTAGATTTTTCTTTATAAAGTGTATATTTTTAGAAGAAAATCCTTAGAAATAGTACATTTTAAAACAATATTTGAGTATTTCGTAATTATTTTTTAATATTTTTTACAGTAAATTTAGTTTCGAGCACTTTCAAACATGGCTTCTGTCTCTCTCTCTCTCTCTCTCTACTTTCTTGGATCTACTCAGAAAGGCTGACAAAATTATGTTAAGGAGCGAAATATAGTTTAGACAGGGCTCTAATTCAGCGTTATTTATTTCCAAATATCTACAAATCTAACATAAATATGCTTAAATAAGCAGTTCGATTAATTGTAGAAGGCATTTCTCATCCTGAAAGGCATCTTACCCTCACATCACTACTTACAAGAAAAGTTTTTACTAGAAGAAATTCAGTAAGTTTAGTGTAAAGTGCCATTTTTATTAGCTTAATTACATATTTAATTTCGAGCCTTAATAGTTATTTTTTTCGAGATAAAATATTTGAAACTTTAGTTATGATAATCTAGTAAATTTTTTTCTATAGCCACTCACTATATAATTCTCTAGCAACTGACCGTCCTACATAAAACTAGACCCTGACCAACCTGTGTTATTTGCACCGAAAACTATCCATCAAAATACATACAATCCTTGTAAGCCCACTTAACCTTTTGATCTATCATCCGGAAAAATTATAGTTACAATTGTGGTTCTACTCAGATAATATCACATACGATTTTTAAGACGTGACTTAAGACACATATAAAGAAATTCCATTATAAACCTATATTTATTATGTTACTGTAACTTGTCGGTTATCGTTTTTTCTAACCGCAATTAAATAGAAACAAGTACAAACTCTTATCGTATCTATGCAAATGGTTTATGTAAGCAAGAGCTGAGCCCCAGTTTGAATTGCAATGGATATACATTTTGTAGTTGAAGCATAATTTTTTTTTCTTCATCTATAGAAGAAAGTTACAATGATAAATCCTCCAATGTATGACAATGATGGATTGTTATTTTGTAACAGCGGTCATAGGGATCATTTACTATTTGTATTTCCGAACTAACATGTCATTCCGAATTTAGATTGATAAAGTAATGTATATGCTCTTCAAGGTTACAAACGTTGAAATTTTTGCTGTGTTATATAGGTATGGAGGTTATAAATATATAAATCTTCTCCTTAACTAATAAATAAAACCTTTTTATGAACAGGAAAGGTTTCATTCAGCGTAAAAAAAAATGAATTAATTTAAGTTACTGGGTCTTTCAGGTTATAATTTTATACATCTTTACGTATTCTTTCTTAGCTTAAATCCTTATATTTTAGCTATAAAATATAATTTTCGGATAAATTTGCATTTTTCTTGATGTTTTTGAAAGAGGAACTTAAAATATAGAGGAAGAATGTACAGTACTTTATGATTAATCTAGAATGTAGACGTAGACTATGGGCAGATATTTAAATCTTTCACATTATTTGGATTTCTCGTGTAATAATATAAGCATATTCAGAGAACAGAAGTAGGGCATATGTTCCTTTAACCAAAAATTAAAATGAATGAATAAAATATATCAAAAACCTTTACTTCCTGAATATATTTTTATATGTACTATACACTATTTTGTTGAAACGAATATCTGTAGTAATACTTATACACTAATTGTAATAGCAATGTAAAAATTATTTTTAAAAAATACGTAGAAAGGACTAAAATGTCTTGATTTTCACCATGTCGAATCACCAGGTACCACATTCTTCCATTGCAGAGACGATCTTTTATTAGAGGTTACGCCAATGCAAAATCATGCAAAACGGTCTAAAAAGTTCACAGGTGATAAGCCAATTAAAAAATACATAATTTCTTTTTTTAAAAAAATGGCTGACAAATTTAAACATTAAAAAATACGTAGAAAAGACTAAAACGTCGTCTCTGCAATGGAAGACTGTTGTTCCTGGTGATTCGACATGGCGAAAATCAAGACATTTTAGTCTTTTCTATGTATTTATTAATGTGTAAATTCCTCAGCCATTTTTTAAAAGAAATAAAATTATTAACCTAAGTTTGTTTTATAATTTTATTTAAAAAATAGATGTATTTTTTTAAATTTAAAACTTTAATTTTTGGCCTTTTATTTGGTTTTAATGAAAATAATATTGCAAATATTCATTGATAATATTTAGTGTTAGTTTTTAAATGATAAATAATGAATGCTTTATAAATAAATTCTGTAAAAATATACACAAATAAAACAGAATAGCAAAAATAAAATCGTGAAGTTAAAACGTATAAAAACAATTACGTAAATAAGCAAGAATTTCTTCGACCATTTAAAAATGAAGTGGCAGAATGCCAGATCCTGTTGAACAATTCAAGGTTTATCAAGAAAATAATTTAGAGCAGTTCGTAAGAATTCCGTTGGTACATTGTCTTTCGTTTTCAAGTTTGAAATTCACGATTCAATTTACAAAATTGAATTTCTTAATATTCAAACAATACAGTTTACATTCCATATGATAATTAACTATTGCAGCTAATGTATAAATAATACTTAAAATATAAATTCCAGTATAGATTTATGTAAATATAACGCTAATGTAAAAACAGACTGAAAAATATCTTTGTTGCTATCTAGGGACCGAATCCACGACCTTCGGATACCTGCCAAATGCTGTATACAAACCATAATGCAGTTGGTTATTAAGATATGTTCTGGATGAATCCCAAGAACGATAGCTCGGTTCTCGTACAGTTATGTATTTTCTTCTTCTTGTGTCGATTCCGGCCATCTTTGGACCACGTACAAACAACTAATTATGACTTGCTTTTCCCTCTTCCCTTCCCTTTGTTTTTCTTCCTTTCTTTCCAATACCTCTTCATTCTCTCGCTCTGCTGTTGTCTTTGCTCCTGAGTGAAGAGTCTTCCACGTCTGTTATTTTCCTTTTCCTGAAAGCCCTTGAAGTTCCTTATTTTGTTCCTAAACCTTTCCCTGTTCTGAATATCTTCTTCCAATATGCCCATTTCTGCCATGTCTTTTTGAGTGTCAATGATCCATTGATTCTTATGTATTTTATATATATAAAATTGCCAAAAAATCGGTTAATGATGGTAAATTTTTGTCTCATTCGAATTGTTCTTGTTCAATATACAAATTATTAATTTTCTTAAGAAACTCGTTGAATTACATGTAAAAAATTCAGTGCGCGTTATCCTATGGGCGAAAAAGAGCAATTGCCTGAGCCCCCGCTAATAGGTGCTCCAAACCAACCTTTTATAAGAAAATATTTTCCCAAAAAATTCTCCTAAAGAAAAATGTCTGAAGTCATTAGGCTTCCTAATTCAAATTTGCCTAGATCCCATGAAGCTATAACGCGCCACTGGGTTACTTAAAAAATTTTGGTCACTTTGTACAGTGCCAATAGCAGGGTGGTGCCCGATACCGCCCGCTTCCCTATTATGGGCCTGGCCGAATGAGGCAGCCGGCATATTTTTAACAAGCCCATCCTAGCTTTGTAAATATAATGGGCTTGTTAAAAAGATCTCAGTGTCCACAAAGCGGAGAGAGTTAAAAAAACCCCATTTATATTCGGTTCTTTATAATACAAACTGTTACATCTAATGCCGTATTGTTGAACACAAATTAGGTTCTAATTTAAATAGTTTTAAATGTTAATGAATTATTTAAAATGATTTTTTTATATATATTTAAAAATATCCAATTTTCTATTTACTGTACTGTAATTAAGTAGAATGAATGAAATGAAAGTAAATTCTCATATGTTTCTTTTTCTATTGAACCTATTCAATTATTATTATAAACCGTGATTTTAATTAATATTTTATATTTTAATTTAACAAAATTATATTATCTTTAATTAAATCATATTAACAACGCCGCCGAATAATTTATTACATGTAGTTTCGGTTTCGTTTTCGCTAATTAGTATTGTTTCGTAAGAGACGGCGAAATTTATGAATAGAAATTACAAAATACGGAAGTATCTACAAATATATAACTATTTAATTTATTATAATTATTATTTTAATTAATAATTAGAGAAAATTTCAACATTTTAACTTTATAACTCGACTAGAAAAACAATTTTTATTGCAATTCAAAATGTTCGTTTCAATTAAATCTTTACACGATAAAATTCCCGTTTGGATATATGTTTTTAAAGCTTGTATACAGATTTTAACATAAATTTGACATTGTAAATAACGGATGAGTTATAGCGAGTTGTAAATTTTTTATAATGTTGTTGATAAATAAGAAAATATTTACAGTAATTTTTTTAAACGTGACTTGAACGACTTCCTGTTGAAGACTTGCACATAGAAGAATAATAATTATCTGAAGAAATGTTTTATATTCATTTTAAGAACGTAAATTATTTACATTTTATTTTATTTTTTTATATAAAAATTATTTGTTAATTCAACATACAAAAGCCAAGTCTTTCAAATGCATTTTTAAAGCTTGTTGCTACTATTTTTCCATAGTTTTTTTCCTTTTTTTTTTAAATAATATACATTATAGCGAAGATAAATTTATATTTTCATTTAAAAATTAAAAAAAATGAGAATTTTATCCGATCCTTATGTTTGTTTTTGTCTTTTGTGTAGATTAATTGCTGATCTTTCAATCGAGTTTCTTGCATCAGTTTCCATTCTAAGCAATAAAAGAGTGAAAGATGGTTCATGTGGGAATTGTTGCTGTCACAGTTGATGCTTTCCATTCATTTGCTGTACTTGCAACATTGAAGATCGATTGTTTCGGCTCAGTAGGCGAGGAGTACCATTCTCGAGAGCTCTCCAAAACATGAAAGCAAATCTAATGCCTTCTTTTCTAGTTCATTAAGAATATTTCATACTTTCAGAAATTTCGGATGGAAAAATTATTTACAGAAATAAATAAGTTTTTCTTTATTTCTTTTTTAGGTAAAAGATTAAAGTAGATGAAAACGTAAACAATTTTAAAATTCACGAAAAGTAGCGGTTTATGATAAATAAATAAATAAAATTAGCGTTAAAACATAAAGTAAAATATTCTAGATTACGCTCGTATATATTTCTGGACTATTTTTCTGTGAAAATATATAAATTTTATTTTATAAACGCTATAATTAACGTATTATATAAAACTTTCATTATATTATATTAATTATAAAGCTTTATATTATCACAGTAGCAAATTATCTTTTCTTGAAATATTCATAAAAATCATAGCATTTAATATTGTTATAACTCATATTTCACGCTCAAATATCCAATTATTTATGTTTATAAAAATTGTCTACAAGATGAAAATTCACTTATAAAAAATTAATTACATTTCAAAAATAAATTTACTATGTAAACTCATTTTTAGGTATAAAAAAAATGCATTGCACTGAAAATTAAAGCTATTTATTATCACAGAAAATTAAATTGTCTTATCACGTAATGATAAATGGCTATTCTACAATTTCTACAATAAGATAAACGAGGAAAATCATCTTACGGGATTATTTTTAAATATTAAAATTATTAAATCTATAATTTTCTTGAGTTTTAAAGCATTTCCACTCTTAGTGTAAATATATTTTTTTAATTAGATAAAACTTCTCATTGCAACTCTTATCAGAAGATTCCCATCTTACTTTAACTTCTTGTACATTAAAAATAAGTAAAAAACAGTAAAACATTCTAGAAGAATATTAAATAAAATCATTTTAATTCATCCAAACTTTATTTATTATTATTTTTTAAATTCTTTAGGATAAGATCTAATCATAAAAATCTTCATTATCGCAAATAAGATGAAATATTTTATCAAGAAAAAAACAAAAATTATGTCACAGTTTTTCTGTGGGAATTAGATTAAAATGAATCAATATTTTAACATAATATCACGAATTTTATCATAAATTAATTACATAAATAAGCTAAAGGCATTATATTATATGATTAATGATAAAGAAGCATACACTAGAATGAGCAACTTTTTAAAAAAAAAACGAGAGTGAAAAATTAGGATCCATTTTTTATACTATAAAAGTTCATGCATGATTCGATTTAATTATTATTATAGAAATACATATGGTCAATCATATATTCCATACACAACTTCCCTTTAACCTAATTAAAATAACGGCAAATATGTTTCCTGTCTTATAATAAAATTAATTAATATTCAGTTCAGAAGAGTTGTTTTTCAAATCTCTTGACGTTCCCCCAAAGCAAATGTCATCAGAAATATTCCTTTTTTTTATTATTATTATCATTATTATATTTTTTAAATTCAATATTTCCCTAAAGGAAAAGCATGCAACTAGCAATAAGTTCAATGAGATGTGCGTTTTATCATAAATTTCTAGGATAACCAATTTTCTTTCAGGATAAAAATGAAACGGAAATTAATCTGGAGGATAAATAAATGCGTGTTCCTTACAGATTTAATTTTCTTTCCTTTTTTTTTTAAATTTTATAAATATATTTTTAATTTACATATCCAGTTTATAAGCTGAAAACCATTAAAGTTTCATTAAATATCTAGTTTTTCTTTTGTTTTTCTTTTAAAAATGATTTTAATTATTTAGAAATAGTCGTTCGGCTTCTCAGAAATTCAAATTTTTAAATTTGCATAATAAATTATGATTTATTTCCGTTTCTGCAACGGAATCTGAAATTTATATTATGCATATTTTCAATGGAGGGGAAGGAAAAAAAAAAAAAAAAATACATACATTCACACAAAGATGAGAAATATTCGTGTCGAGTTGTAAAATATTTTTCAGAGGGCGCTGCGTGTAAAGAATTTTAAAAGCGCCCTCCCTCGTCTTGAAAACTTTGTAAAGCGCCACCTGAAACTTTTTAATTATAAATTTAAATGTTAGAACATTCAGAATCGTTTATGATCTACGCAAATACGTCAAAATCGAAAAAATCTAACATTTTATTTAAAAATATTTCCTCGTAAGATAGGACTGTCAATAGAATAATGCTGTAAAAAATTTTTTTTCCTTGTTTTTAATATTTACCGAAGATATTATTGTATATTCATTTAAGAGCGTTTATCAAATAAGAAAACGAGTTTTGCAAGTAAATTTTTGGCTCCGTGACTAAATGTAGTGAAAAATTGACAGTAAGGTTATACACTTGAACTCACAAATTGTACAATGAACAGAGTTCAATGTCATCAAATCCTGTTTACTCGTTCGTATAAAGAGCAATATATTATATAGCCCCCTTTGTAATAGCTTTTAGAACATATTAACTCATCTCTCAACTTAATAGCTTTTAAATAATATGACACTTTTAAAAATAAGATAGATATTTTACAGCAAACAAGCTAAGAACGCAACAACATTTCGGCTCCCCCTTTCTAGAAATTTTGAAAATTTAAATTTGGCGCGTTATCAAATTAGCGTGAAGATAGAAGGAGATGGAAAAGAAAGCGATCATCCGATTGGATAAGACTCATTTCTCTCATAATAAACGATTATTTGATTGGTCTTTTAGCCTGTTATTTTATCTAAATGATCATCCTTGAATTTAGCGACTTAACAATCGAGAAATAAATCTTTAAAGTCATTAAATTACCGAAATGACGTCATTTTTGTATGAATACAATTCTTCATCGTTACTAAATATGCAATTTAAATTTTCATTTGCAAAAGTGACATTAGAGAAATTTATTAGATGACCCCTTTTTATAAAAATGTAATTTAAAAATATATATATACATTTTTAATAATCATTCTGTTCTATTTCTTACGTATAGTACGTCTGTTTGTTAAATAGACCACGTCAAATTTCGTGACGTATCACGAACGTCAATGTTACTTTTTTTTTATTGGAAGAAAAATAATTTAAAATTTATTATTATAGATGTGTCTTATAATTTAATATATATATATTTTTTCAGTTTTTGTTCTAATTTTTTTTCAGTTTTTTATATAATATAAATACTTAATTGAATTAATTAATTTTTTTAAAAAAAAGTAAATTGGTCATTTTAACTCACTCCATTAACTTTTCATTTTTGTTTTCTGAATAAAAATGTTTTAATTTTTAAAATTTAATTAAAAAAGAAATTTCTTTATTGATTTAATGGTTATTATCTACTTTTTTATTTTTTTAAATATTTTATTTAAATATAAAGAAATTTGTTATATTAATACTTTATTAGTTTTTATAATAATAATAAATATTTTATTTGCATTAAGGCCAAGCCTTGTTACAGGGGGTTATTTTTTCAGTAATTTATTAGTATGCATTTGTTACATGACAATCGTTCAATGTACAGTACAGTACATTTTCTTAAAGATCACAAGTAACATTACAATAATCCTTTTTCATATATTTGATTTAAAAAGAAACCATTAATTCTATACATTTGATTTAACGTAAGATTATTTAGTTTAGTTCTAAAGTCTTTGATTTTGTTTTGTAGATATTAGTTCTTTAATTTCATATTTTTGATGGTATTTATTTAGTCCTTCACACTCTCTTAGTAAATGGTTCAAAGAATAGTCACTTGAGTTGCACCAATAACACCAGTCTTAGGTAAAATCCAAATAAGTATTATTAATAAACAATGAATTGAGTCTTAACTGAAATAGTAATCGTTTTATATTCATACTGATATTCGAAGTAGAGGGGATATTTAGAATGTTGATGTACCGTGGATAGTATACTGAATGATTTAATTAGTTTTGATCCATTATTATTGATTGAGAAAATGCTGATTCGATCATTAACGGGTAGCCATATTGCCAATCCGTTTCTGAATTATCAAATAATCTGTTTGATACACCAAAAGATTGTAATAATTTATTAAATTTATATTGCCATAGATTTTTATTGTTATCTGAGTTATTATTTTGATTTAGCATTTATTTGATGTAAGAATCTTATGTTATCTTCGTTAGTATTTTTTAATCTATAATAAAATTTAATCAGTCTCTTTAAATAAAACGGATATAGTTGGAATCTATTTGTTTCGACTCGAATTGCATAACCTGGAACAGTTCTTTCTATTTTATATTGTTTTCGTAAGTAAATAACGTGAGATTTTTCTAAATCGTAGAATAAATCTAGTGCCCATATAGGGCTTGCATAGTATATTGAAGGGATAATCAGAAGGTTCGTCTGTAGTTTTATATTCGTAATTTTTAAAGTTGCGCATAAATAGATAACATTGTCTATTAAAGTATTTGTTTTTGTAGATAGATTCTTCAAGTGTGGTTGAAAATTGCAATTCCAGTTGAATGATATGCGTAAATATTTTATTTCATTTACTAAAGTAAGAGATTGATTATTTAAATAGAATAATTTTTTATTAGTTTTTATTTATAAAATTTTTTTTAAAATAAATAAAATTTCAAGTATTTAAAAACAATTTACAGCATAAAATTATTTAAAATTGATTATTTTATAATTAAAAAAATATTGTTAATAAATTTAAAAAGTAAATTAAATTTATTTTATTTTAAAAAAATATTAATTAACTTTTTAAAATTAAGATTATATTTTTATTAAATCTTTTAAATTTCTATTAATATTTTAAGGTATTATTTTTTAAATTTTAGTATTAAAAAAATATATTTAAAATTTAAAACTTTATTAACATTTTTATATAAAATTTATATTATTTTTCTTTAATAAATATTATATAAAAATTTATTATATGGAAATAAGTTTATTAATTAATAAAATATATTACTTTCATAGCAATCTATACATCATCCATGAGTAATTTACTTACTCGCTCATTTGTAAATTTGGAAGTGATAGAATTGAATATATATATTATTATTTTTATTTTTATGTTTATAGATCATGACAACCGGAAGCGAAACAATTTAATTAAACATTTATTAATTAATAACAAAGGTGAAAGGTCAGCTATCGGTCAAGCTTGATCGATAATAAATCATAAAACATACGATGACATCTTCGAATGCCTAAGGCATCCCCAGTAGCTTCTATTGTTTAAAAATTCAAAAAAATCCCAAAACTAAATGATGATAATCAATCGATTTAATATTTATTGGGTTGGTGTTTTTCTGAATAAAAAGAAAAAAACATGATAAATCATCTTTTGTTAAAAATTAATTAATTAATTAATTAAATTCATTAAGTTAGTGTGATTTTAATTATCCTTTTTAATAAAATGTTAATGATTTTTTAATTTGTTTCTCGTGTAAAGAGGGGTTTTGTTTTTTTTGTTTTAAATAAATAATTTACGGTATAAAATTTAGAATTTGGCATTTAATTTTATATTTTTATGATTTATACAAGTGTTTAGAATATAAAATTAGAAGATTTTCTTATATAAATTAGAATTCTGATTTTATTCGAATTTTTAATCAAATTGTAATTTGATTAGAAGTAAACACATTATTTTATATTTCACTTAAGATTTATTGGATACTTAACTATAAATTTGACTTTTATAAATGCTCAGGACTATAACCTTTTGATAAGGAAAACAATAGTATCTTTTAAGAAAATTAGCATAAATATGCATTAAAAAATAAATAAAAAAAATATTTTTATCAAGGAAATAAATTTAAATTAAAGGTAAATAAGTTTGCCTATGCGAATGATAGATTATTAATGGTCTTATTTCGGTCAGGTCATAGAGATCTTTTTTTTACTTTAATGTTTTTTAACATTGTTATAACCATGAAAATTTAATTTTTTCAAAAACATTTTATATTATAATTTAAAGAATAATTAGTGATTTATGTTTTAAAGAAAAACATTGTAAAATATAATTAATTTTATTTACTAAATTGAATTAAAATGAGTAAAAATTATTATAATTAGCAAATAAAAGTTTGTAAGTAGATGGAGATAAACACAGCTTCAATTATCTATCACATATATTTTTTAAAATTTTTTAATGGCTTAAAAACGTATCAAGTATTGCTTTGTACTCATTAACTCATTGCTTAAGATGTCATTTTTCTTTAAACATTAATCCTAACATACAATAGAATTATAGGTTTGTATACATTATCTTTACTTTTCAAGTATTGGATCGGTTATCCTCTTTAGATCGATGGCCTCATATGTGTGTGTGTGTGTGTGTGTGTGTGGTGTATATATATTTATATATGTTTATACATCCTAAAAGACGGCCTCATTGATTAAAGGAAGTTACAAGAGTAGAAAAATCATTATTAAAAAGATATTAAGATAAATACGAGCTTTGAATACGTTTCGAGTATCATCCCTCTTGGCATTGATGTTGTACAAGAAAGAAGGGGGATGTTAGTACTGTAGTAGTGATGTTTATTTCTAAATCCGGTTACTATGTTTACGCAACTTGTCCTGATTTCGTCCCTGTTAGCCCCAGGTGAATCTAAAGAATCCCGCTCATTACGTATCTGTGGTTATCTATAGTCAAGACATGCATCTCAATTAAGTTTAGTACATCCCCGGTCATTGTATCCATGTTAATTCAAACAGTATCTCTGGATAAAAACTAATTACTGTTTATGACTCATCTGTGTACTTTTCGAAGCCATCACATTTCATTTTTAATTTTAAGTGTTAAATAAAATTAAAAGAGTAAACTATGTGAACTTTTGAATAAAGTTATACTAATTCTATAAAGCTTTAATGTATAAATCAGGGTGAGACTTTTGATATTGTTTTAATTAAATAAATAAATTGTAATTGTTTTTAGTACTAAATCTTTAATTTGATTAATTATACCCCAAATCTTGAGTACAAAATAAAGAAAATATACGGCAGTTTTAAAATACAGCAGGCTCTTGCTAATCCGAACATTCCTCGCTCACAGAAACACCGGATTAGTGAGAATGCTAGATTACTGAATGTATAAGACTAAAGTAATAAACGAAATGGCTCGTCGCCCTTCTGTTTCTGATCCTTTTTGGAGCTGTATTTTGTTATTGTTAAATTATGCACAGGAATTATTTATTTATCAATGTTACAAGTATACACTAAAGCATTTAAAAAAATAATAAACATGAATACGAGAAAGATATTTTGATGGGAGTATGCCGGACAATTGAGAGGCCGGATTAGCAAGTCTGGTGTAAAATATTATAGTGAAATTTCAAAATAATATATTTATAAGTAAAGAAAAATTTCAATGCAATGATAAATTATAGTAAAATATTTATTTTGGACGAGAAAATAAAACATTTTTAGAACTAATTTTAGAATAAAATTTGTTAAAAGAAAAAAATATATATTATTTTAAGTAAATAGTCAAAATAAAATTATAAAAAAAAGCAAAGCATTTATAATAGATTCGAATATTTACATATAGATGATTAAAGCTCTTTTAGGTCGTTATAATATTCAAATTTCTCGGAGCATTATGTCCTAAATGTAGTTTTAAGTAAGCCTTCTTTTGTATGCAAATACTACAGGTTCTTACTGGTACAAGGGCTAGTTTATCCACATTTTTTTTTAAATATATGTTTAAATTAAAACTTCGGAAATTATTTATATATTCATGTTTAATTTTCTTGAAAGCATTTTCCGTTTATAAATTATGAAGTGTAATTTATTCTAGTTTTATCATCGTCAGGAAAAGAGTATTGATAATGTATCAATCACTTTGATGTATATTTTTTTAATTAAATTTTAAAAATTACTTTATTATTTTATATATAATCGAATGATGAGATTTTTAAAAAAGAAGTTTACACTTATATAAACTTCTTAATTATTAATAAATTAAATGTCAAGAACATCTTTAACCATCTTTTAAGATGTAAATTTGTATTTTGATAGAATATATTTTAAACTTTAATAATATTTTTATTAATTTTAAACATAAAAATAATCACATAACTCATTGATTTATTTAAGAAAAATAATAAAAATAGTTGATGTTTCAATAAAATTTTCTAAAATATATATATTTTTTTCATATAAGAATTTAGTCTTAAATTATAAATTTTAATTTTAAAATTAAATAAAGATCATTTTTTTTTTAAAAAAGAAGAGATATAGAATGCAATTCAGTTAATTTATACTTCTTGAAAAGATTTTTTAAGTATTGAATTAGTTCACACACTTTTCTCTGTATGCTTTAATTTATATACATGTTATATCTATTAATCTTTATTTCCTTTTATGGTAAAAACCATTGTAAATTGCTAAGTAATTCAGGTGGGTGGTTGAACTGGTTTTTAAGTCGAGGAAAGATCATCCTACATTCGACTATTAATTGACATCATTAAAACAGGAATATTATTCATGAAAGTTAATTTTTTCATGAATGAGAAATAAATTTAAAAAGTTTTTTTTAAGTACTGTAATAAACTTTAAAACATTTTTTTTAATTAAAAAAAATATCTTCAAATTTCATGTAATATTAAAGAATTAATGTAATTTTTTCAATTAAAAATTTATTGAATTTCGTATTAAAAGAAATTTTTAAAAATTGTTTTAATTATTTCGTGTTATGTTTATTTAATTTATTTTGTATGATTAAATAAATAAATATATTTTTATATATTTATTTATTAAATAACTCACAACAATTGATATAAAATGCTTATCCATAAACTTTATGCAAATTATGATGCATTGTACAATAAAAAATTACATAAAATATATTTTACAGAAATAAGTATGCAATGTATAATTTAGCGACAAAAATAAAAATAATATAATAATTTGACTATACAATAAAATATATGACGTGATAAAAAAATAAAATTTCTATTTTTTTTCTTTCCTTTTAATAATTCGCTAAGAAAAAATAATAAAAATTAAAAAAAAATGTCAGTCCGAAGTGCAGTTCGAGTGTCTAACTCGAATTTAATCATGAGATTAAAATGTTCTATGACATCAATTAACCGAAGTATTGCCATTTTAATATCCGAATAACTTTTTTTTTATCATCATTAATATTATTATTACTGTTAATTATTATTATTTTTTTGCAATTTACAAGATGCAGAAGTTAGAATTTATGAAAAATTGGTCCCTTTTTTGAATAGAGATGATGGGAATCACAAAGAAGAATGGCGTTTCATGTGCAACGATAGGTGGTCCGATCTAGAAAAGGCTCTTTCGCATAATCTGCACTGAAATGGCCTATCACCCGTATGTTTTCGATAATGTCGTGTTAGTTCGTCAGATCTAGCAAATTTCCATCCGCATCCTTTCCACGTACATTGATATGGTTTCTCTCCGGTGTGGGTTCTCAGATGAGCCTTCAGATGAGAACTCTTTGTATAAGTCTTGCTGCAACCTGGATGAGTGCAGGTGTGCACAGTCACTTTTCTTCTAGTCAAATTCCTCCTTGGTCTTTTCGGTTTTTCGGCAGGTGAGGTGGTGGCTACGTAAGAAACTCGTGTGCTTCTCGTCGATAGGGCTTCTGCAAGGTGGGGTGATGAAGGAGGAGTGACTACTCTCAAAACTGTTGATACACCAGTTGTGGGTTGGGACGGAGAATTCTGCTGTACCAGAGTTTCTGGAGAAGCTGGTGGTGACATCTGATTGCATACCGAGGATGTATATGTATTCCATGTTATGCTCCCTGTTTGGGCACAGGACGGCAGACGTTGAGACGATGTTTTGTTGATTGCCTGGCCTGATCCTTCGTCGCTATATAAACTGGTGGTGTCGGAATTGAGAAATAGATCAAGATCTTCGTATCTGAATGGCGATGGTTGTTGGACTACTGTCTGACCCACTACAAGAGCCGAAGTGACAGGAACCAATGGACGTCTGTTCGAAATTTCTTGAGAACCAGGCTGAGATTTTTGGGCATTTTCAGTTGGGTGCACTTCCGCCAATAAAACACTCTCTATATCTTGCCACATCTAAAGAAAAGTAATATTTAAATTAAAAGTAAAAATTAAAAAAAACTGTACTCTACAACATATTTTTAAATAAAAACTATTGATATTTTAAACAACTGTAATTAAAAAGGGGGATGGGAGAAGAAGAATATGTAAAGTGTTGGATCTATGCCAATCATTACAATATAAATTTATACATATAATTATATCTGAATTGCAGAATAACTATTGTTATTACTATATTTAACTGAGTTGTATAGATATAAATACAATAAAATAAAAGAAAACTATGTCGAGTTATTTGTTATATGAATCCTGTCAAATTAGTAAAAATAGTTTTACACTTAAAACAAATTTTATACTCGATATAGATGTACTATTCATCATATCTTGTACAAGTAGTAACGCATAATAAATATTTATATTCCCCTTTTTTTAAACGACACGTTCTTATAAAAATAGTACAGAATTTTCATACTAGAATAAACTGTTAATTTGACAGGAAATATTTTAGTTTTATTTCTAGAAGTTGCGAAAAAACATATTATTATTCAGAATCTCCATTAAAAAATATTTAATGTGTTGAACTAGGATCACACCACAGGAAATGGCGTCATCTTGACAACCTGTTATCAAGGTCAGACTGTTTTGTAGATAGACAAACAGACAAAACCATCTGTTTGAGTGAGGACATATCAGAAATGCTGGTAGAAAGTTAATTAGTCCTTGGCAAATCTATATGAAGAGAAATGTCTATGAATTATAATGATACTTTATTTGTTTTTTTATTCCAAGGTTTTCAATTGTAGTTTACTTTACTTAAGAGTTACATTTAAAATATAAAATCATATATTTGTTGAATATTTCAAGTACATTTGTATGTGTATATTTACTTTAGTACCCATACAACTGTATACAACTACAGAATGATTTCCTGCTTTTAATGTGTATATTTATATTTTTAGGGAAATTTTTTAAAATCTATATTTGTATAATGGAAAGACATTCAGGATATATATTTTATCCTTAATAGATCAAAATGTAAGATAATTAAGATAGAGAAAAATTAGGTTAACTTTGAAGAGAATTTTATAGAAATAATTTATCCTAAAGCAAGTGTAGAGGAAAATAATTCATAGATTCATATAGAAATCTGTTAGAAAAAAAAAAGTAAAATTTATATCTGTTAAGATGAATTCACATAGATTATTTATTAAAAAATATATTTTCATTGTTTAAAGTGAATTATAATGCTTAACTGATAAAAATAGTAGGAAAATTTTATTTTATTCTCTTAAGAGTAAAGAATATAAAAATGTAAAAATTGGATTAAAATATTTATATATAAAAAATAAATTAAAATAATTATAAAGTTATATAAAAGAATAAATATAACAGTTTTTTAAAATGAATTGTAATTTAAAAAATAAAGTCAAAAATATAAAAGAATTATTAATTTATTTATTGCTTTTTTGAAATTTATCATTACAGATCATTTTTAAAATTTAAATAAAATATTTCCATGATTCATGGAAAATTTTTAAATTAAATTATTCATAAAATTTATAAATTAAAATTAACATAGTAGCCTGTAAACTTAAGAAACATATTTTAATATCATCTTGTAGAAAGTAATTAAGAAATAAAAAAAATAATAATAATTGAAAATTAGGAGAATAGGTCATCAATGAGAATGAGTTCAATCATAGAAGGATTCAGTTTTTTTCTTCACTTTAAAGAGATTCTTATCTATATTTTTCGATAACATTAACAATAAAAATCATAAATTGATATAGTTTTTTCTCTGTTTTTTCTTTAGAATAAATTGTTCCACTTTTCCATTCAACAGTTTTTTCTCTACCATTAAAAAAAATACATCTGTTGCTTTCTCACAAATCAGTAGTCGATGAAAAGTTTATCTAAAAGACTTATCCTATTGATAAAAATTTATTCTATTTTATAAAATAATCTTGTGAGAACCTTTTAATGAATTAACAAATCTCATTTCGCACATTTTATCTTATTTATTACTAGAAAAAAAAAAATAATAATAATATTTAGAGCATAACTAAGCTTGTCATAAATGATTCAGAGTAACAAAACAAATGTTTCCCCCTCTAAAAATACAATTTAATATTCAAACTAACAACTTAAATATATTTAAAATATTAATTTAAATATTTAAAAAATGTATTTATATATATAGAAATCATGGCATAAATTATTGTCTATTCATGATTAGTTTGCTGATTTAGAAGAAAAAAATTCTTTTGATTAATCAATCATCATATGAAAAAAATTCTAAAAATAATTATAACTGATTAATAATTATAAATATATATATATTTTTGCTTCTAAAATTGATCAGGAAAGTAAATTTGATGACCTCAAAATGAATAGAAATAAGAAGTATTTTTATATAAATTAAATGGATTTAGAATCGTGAACAGTTAAACACACTTTTCAATCTTCTGTACATTATAAAAAATTCTGTACTTTTAAAGAGTCAATTTATAGTTTAAAAATGTTAAAATTAATGCTTTTACCTACATAATATATTAAGGGAATAAATTTATATTTTATGTTTCAGTAGAACCATTACGATGAGTTTCATTTCCGGATATAAAAACAGATAATGATTATCACCCTATCTGAAGTCACGAAAACGTGAGTTCGACTTCTAATACGACTTTTTAAGGATGATTTTTTTTATTACTATTATCCTTCAAATATTATAAGTTACTTTATAAAGGATTGCAAAACTATTAATTAATGATAAACGTATAACAAAGAAATTAATAATGATAAATTCGTGCCACAGGATAATCAATAGGAAAAGAGAAAGAAAAAAACTGCGAAAAAATAAAATATTTCCTGTAACATATTTATGAGATGATTAGAATAATGATCTAAAAAAATAATAATAATAAATTATTCGCGTATGTAGGATGATCAATAACAAAAATAGAATTTTTTAAATTATGCGTATCATCATTATATATTTTTAGGATGATCTACAAAGAAAAAATAATAATTTAGATAATTATTTAATTTGTCTAATGATGATCTAGGCCTATATAGAAACAATACATATATATATATTTCTATAAAATATCATCCTGTTATATAGGATGATCGATCAGTTGAAAGACGAGAAAAAAATTGATCTTTTTCTATGATATAAATCGTTATTAAATCTATAGGATAATTGAAGATAAAGTAAAAAGAAATCAAATTGTGAAATGATACAAATTTATCATCATTATATTTTCAAGATGATGATTAAAAATAAGTTTTTTCAGCTTCATTGAACGTTACTAGATTTGTAAATGCTTAATATAAAAAATTACAACTTATAAATTTATATCACAGATCATCATTAAATGTATGATGATAAGCACGCCTTGATTTTATTAATACGGTCGAACCTGCAATAACGGTCATCTCTAAATAGCGGCCATTTTTTAATAACAAAAATGAAATAACCTGTAAATAACGGGCGTTTTTTAGTTTCCGTTAGTGGCCGACGTTCAGAGGTTTGACTGTATTTAGGGCTTATATACGTCTATAGATTAATCGATAAGTAAAAATTGATGATCGATACAAAAAATAAGAATGAAGAAAATATATAAATCATCAATAAATTTATATGATGATCAGAGAGAAAATACCAATTTTTAAACGCGCGCGACGCTACGCGACGCGATTAAAAGTCGCTTGGCGTAGCGCGCGTTACTTTATTTATAAAATACGGTACATCTGCTTAAAATTTTCATATAAATAACCTATAAAATAAGAACGTTTATAAATAATCAGATATCTTTATAATCCTAAAATAAATAATTTAAAAATATATTTTATAAAAATGTTCTTTCAAATCAATCCTGAGATATGAGATTATAAATTGAGGTTTTAGAAAGTACTTTAAGTTACTACCCTTCATCTGGATAAAAATATATTTGTGGGTCTTCGAGTATCTATTTTCACAAATACTGTGTTCCATATTCCATTTTTTTTTAATGTTAATCTCTTCATCATTTTTTACTCTCACTTCACTTAATCCTGAATGATAAATCCTGATAACAATAGTTGCAGTTATAAGGATGTAAATTGGTATTAAATATCTATAAAAAATGTAATTTAATATATAAAAACAATAAATTTTTCATCTATTTTTTAATTCTTTATTTTTTTACAAGTAATTTATGTATATAAATCTTACTTAAAAAGTCAGAGACTGTTTATTTCTTCTCAATTAAAATAAATTATTAATTAATTATTATTATCTTATAAATAGAACTCTATTAAAAAACATTTAAAGGAATTATTTTAATAACTTTGGATTATAGTTATTACATGACAATTCTAAATATTGTTAGCATAATTAGCATTGTTATAGCTTCAGATCATTATCTTGTTTTTTAAATTATAGTAATACAATTGAAGTTATTAACTTAATGTTGTTTATGAAATAAATTTTTGTTTTTAAATTGGAATTAAGCAATAAATAATTTTATATACGAATACAGGAATTAAGTTTTATCAGTTATTATGAATGAGTAATCAATAATAATAGATGATTATTGAGATACAAATCTCATCGTGTCACGTCTTCGCGCTCCAAGTATGTAGCAATGCATTGTTAGTAACCCGTTTTTTGCTTTATTACTGTTAAAATTCGACTTTTTACGCGTTTATACTTTTTCGGAATGCTTAAACTATTACATAAATAGTAAGTTTTTAAATATTTTAACTATTTTATTTATAAAAACAATCATTAATAGTGAAGTATGTTACAAGCGCTTATCCCGACGCGCGCTCTAAGTTAAATAAATAAATAAATAAATAAAATAAAAGATATTCACAGCTTTAAGTATTGTCTTAAAAATATATTTAATTTAATTGTTTTTCTCAACAGATATGCATAAGATGGATACGTTTTTTTTAAATTAATAATGCGGAACTATATATACGGTAGTAGCGCTACGCGACGCGACGCGCGCGAAGTTATGATACACTTGAAATAAGGTATGTTTATCAAGTTGTATTGATGAATATTCAGAAGATCAATAAAATACTGAACAGTCTTCATTTTATAGACGTCAAAAGAGCCACGAAAATAAATTTTATCGCGGGTCATTGGGCCAGTTTAATGAATATATTGTACATAGAAGAATGAGTTATGCATAGTTTTATTATGTAGCGAAAAGAAAAAGGTACGTTGCCATCAATAATTCAGTAAGACTTTTCCTGATATATTTTATCCTGTTTGTATATTCTTCTTTGCCTCGAAAATTTCCCACGATTGATAATTATATAAATTTCATAAGTTACTCCACCCTTAAAATTCATATAGATATATATTGGTAATTTATAAATATCGTACACGATCGTGTATATGAGAAATATAATTATAGAAATATTGTTTAAAAACATTTGCACGAACTAACGATTAAAAATAGGACACATTTAACTTAGGCCATTGTTTTGAAATTAGATGAGAAGCTTTCGGCCTAATATCAATATAGGTGTGGTTATAAATGCTAATTTTTAATGGTAATGATCGTTGTACATCATAAAGATCGCTCTTTACTCGTCAAAGATATATATAAATATATATAGCATGTGAATGCGATTCTATTACACAATTTATCCTTAATCTCAAATGAACTTAAGTCACGAAAATTATGTTAAAGATTGTTATTTTCAGAAGTGTAAATGAGATATGAAGCTTATACATCTATTACTTATATTTAAGAAAAAAAAGTATATATTTAAATGTTTTACTATATTTAATTTGCTTATTTTATTGTACTTTTGGTATTTTTTTTAACTTTTTTCTGATTTTTCCGTCTTTTTTAAGGGTCATAGCTGCAATATTCCTGATATCTCCGGTAAGCTATTACAATATACATCTTGTAATCTGATATAAACTAAACATCTTTGATAATATGTAATACACAATATATTCGTGATCATCTTTGATAAACAGTACATACATGATAATATATTGTATGCATTATATCCTGATGATCTGTGGTAAAACTACATTCCTGATAATCTCTGCATTCCTGATTACTCTGTAGTAAACAATATCTTGTATTGCTGATAATCTATGATAATTTTTTCATTCCCAATTAACTATGGCAATCTCTTTGTATATTTTATATCCTGATGATTTGTTGTAAACTATATTTCCAGTAATTTATTGTAAATTATACATCTGTATCAAACATTTTTTTTATTTAAGATCTATTGATTATTCATCTAGCCTAAGAAAGTTTTACTAAGACATTGTTAAAACTAATAAAGGAAATATTTGTTATGCATAATTTATAAATTTGTCATAAATATTATAGCAGAAATATTTATATATAAAATTACCTTGCTAATGTCTGTACAAAAGCTTCTTTTTTATTGTAAATTAAATGGTAATAAATTCAAAGATGTCCTTGAAGATCTCAAACTTTTAAATATATTAATTAATTATATCTTAATAATAATATAAAAATATGCTATTTATCTAATTATTAATATAAATGGTGATATTAAATAGAACAGATTCTTTTGTATAAATTCAATTAATGAAATCTTTTTACAGGCTAATTTAAATTTTAATTTATTTGTAGTTTATTAAAAATTTATTAACATTTAAAGTAATGATTTTAAAAATAAATGACGTGTAATGAATATCGATAAAGTTTGCTTTGATTATTTATATTTCGTATGATTCCAGTGAAATACAATTGTCAGTATCGGTAAACGACGCCATCTTAGCAAACGAACGACGCGTGACACGGCACGCAAACAATCTGGCTTCTAATACTAATAACGTAAAAAAAAAATGCATTAAAAATACGTTTAAAAAATTTACATATATATAAAAAAAATAAATGATAATTATATGAAATCTTAAACTTTCTGAATTTATAACATTGCGCCGCGAAGCGACGCGATATTCGCGAAAGCCGCGCGAACGTCCCATCGTTTCCATCTTCAATACCTTTATCAAAGCAAGATTAACGCGATATAATTTTGATTTTTTTCCAATATAAACGCCTAACATTAAAGGATATTTTTCGTCAATAAAAGGATCCAAAATTAGAAGTAAAGCTATAAAAATGAGGGATTTAATAGATAGTGTGATGACTATAGGAGGCAGACTTTCTATCATTATTAAAGTTTCCGTTTCCATATATCATAGAAGTGATAGCATTCCAGATAGATGCATCTAAAAGCAGCACGCAAAGGGGATATCGCGTGCAAGGGATAGGGAGCCCAAAAAGGAGGAGAAATAGGTAAAAATGACACGACTGTCGATGGAGCCAGCTGCCGTTTTGAAGTCTTCTAACTGCCAAATTAACAATGCACGCAAACAATTTATTCAGTCATGCAATCATCTCATTTACTATGACAAGCCAACATTGATTATGTCCCAATCAAAATCCCTTAAAGAAACAAGAAACTTTACAATATATCTATACACATAAATACATTTTATAATATAATATTCAATTAATATTTTAATTAATAACTAATACACTTATTATTAATATATTTTTAAATAAAATACAATATATTTCTAGAAGATATGTATTTTTTTTTCTCATTAAAAATGATTAATTATTTAGCGTAAAGTAACCTGTTTAATTTGCAACCATTTATCTTACTCGATTTACAAATTCCAGAGCTATTTTTGCCAGAGGGAAATATTTTATATTAGTTTTAAAAATATAATAAAAAAAATTTATTTTTCTAAAATCTTTCGAATTTCAAAGCTTAATTAACTAATTAAAATTTAATTATTAAACATTCTCTAAATACAATTTCTATTATTGATATTTTGCCCAATGTATTTTTATATGGTTTTAAATCATTCAAAAAACACAATTTAAATGTGTAACATTAATATTAACTAAGTCTTTTGATTGTAATCTACATGCCAATCAGATCAAAAGATTTTCTAGAATTAATATTTTCTGAAACACGCTACTAAACTTCCTAGAAATTACATTTTTAGCAGTAAAAGAATTTTTCCCCCTTTCTTCTAATTCTATAAAAATATTAAAGAATTTAATGTAATAATAATCTTATTAAGTTTAATTTGAACAATTTTTTAAATACATTTATTAATGCTGAATATTGAAACTACTAATTCAATAATTTCTCGATGTCAAAGTTATCTGATGATCTAAACTGGTGCGACTTGCGCGTGGTCGCGTCGCTTTGCGCTTCTAGTATATAGATCGTAAATTCACCAAAATTCTTCAATTATCGTCCATAGTATCAAAATCATTTAATAATTTTCACTATAAACTTATAGATATTTTAATACATTGAGTATATCGATGAAATTAATTAAATAAATTGTATTTGCAAATCTTTTTTGCGAGTGATGAAGTGATGCGCCGATTGCTTTCAACGCGTCGCTAACCTTCTTCTAAAGCGATTATACGGCATAATATATATATATAGAAAATGCAGACGGATCATTTTTCATTTTTATTCTATTTATTTATATTTTGAATAAGAAAATGCCTGGAATCTACAACATTTTCTAGCTCCAGCGATGCGTTGCATCTCATCGCGCATTCCATTTATACGCTGTGATCTTATTTTAATGATCGAATGTTTTAATTTTAATTAATAATATATCTTAATGAAAATTAAGAAAATTTTTATCCTTTATAACATATTCCGGGAATTTAATTTTATATATATATGAAGCAATATCGCTTGGATTTAACACAATTTCGTACTTTTTAACCAATAAAAATAGCATTTTAATTGCAATACAATACATGCAATACGTAAAAGTATTGCATGCAACATTCGTAATGATTATCTAACAACAAGGAAAAATTATTATTATTTTTTTAATACTAGGAATTCAAGCTTCACTTATAACACTTTAACGATAAATTTAAATAATATATTACCTGTAATTTACTACGAAAATGTTACACTACAAGTTGCAGTATTAAACATCCGAAGAGTTGAGAACTTCGCGATCGGGTTATAATTTACTCGAACAGGTTTTGTAATTACGAAATATCAATTTTTCTTCTACTAAATCTAATTATAATAATACGTCACTTAACATTAACAAAAGTATCGATTTGCTTGAACAGTTCAAGCATCCAATGCTTGAACTGTTCAAGCAAATCAATGAACGAATTTCGAGTAACGTACATTTTATATTTTATTATTTATCTAATCATAAACCAGTTTAGCAACACAAACCTTTAAATATATATTTATTTATTTATTATTATTTTTTTAATTTTAAATATTATATTTATCCACTTTAAGTATTAAATATCAAGACGAGATTTGATTTAACTAAGCATGAAATCTCTATAAGTCACCACTAAAACTGGGTTTTTTTAAAGTATAAATTTAGTATTTAATTGTTTTAAAAGGTTTTTAAGAGCTTAAAAAATTAAAATTTTTATCAAAATATTAGTATTATTTTTTTAATAATTGAGCTATTTTATAAAAGAATTTAATTTTTGAAGAGAAGTCTTGAAAATTATGGCTTTATTCTATCTTTAAATAAATAAAAGAAAGAGAAAAGTAAATAGAAAAAAAAATTCTTCAAGGTCAAAGGAGCTTAATTCTTTGCGTGCTTTAGAATTATATCCATTGATATACATTTATTCCTTGCAAAGTTATTAATAACTTGATGTTATTCTTTGCATAGATAAAGGCGATTCATAAAGCTAATATATCAATTTTTTTTTATTTTTAAAAACTTTTTTTATATAAACATTTAACTAAAAATATTAAAACTAACCCATTCACTAACAAGGAAAAATTCATAAAAATATCTTAAGCATTATTCAATCAAGGAAATGAAAAGATTTCCACATGTAATTAAAGTAAAATCGGTAATTGAAAGCAAGTTTTTTGTTTTACTGAATTGAAATTTGATGTTTATAAACTTTAAAAAGATGTAAAAAAAAAAATAAGCTTTAAAGTAATAAAATACGACGAGTGAGCGTTAAAATTGACGTGGTTTTTAATGTTAAAACTTCGAAGTAAATCTGTTACTTACATCATGAAAATCGGACATGTCCGCAGAGGGTGCACCAGTACGATATCCAGTACCAATTTGGTCCCCAGTTTGGGGTAAAAGTACAGCTGTGCTAATTGACATAAATGAAGGACGGAAGATAAAAATCCAAAAATTTTGGAGGAGGAATTTTGCTCAGAATAACTCGAACGGTTGACTTCACACGATATACACAAAAGTAAGATATCCCATACACAGCACAGGCCACCTGTTCCGTTCTACCTTCTCTCACCTGTCTAACTGTCTAACGTACCTTCTTATCACCTGGTTTCGTCCTGGTACCTCACCCGTCATGCCCTCTAGTGGACGAATTTGGAAGTTAACCCGATGCATTATATTGACGTATGGGTTATGAAGTCGACTCTACTCTTAGAAACCGATTCGGATTTTCGACATTAATTAAATATTTAATTTGAAATTGTAATGAAAAATGTCCGAAACTAAAGAAAACATTATTAATTTAAATTAAGACAGAATTTTTATATTTTTTAAATAAAATTAATCCTGTTTAATTGACTTGTTTAAGGGACTTTTATGCTAAGAATTTGGCATGGAATCTTTTCTAGTTTTATTTTTTTATTTTTTATTTTTGAAAGGACAATAATAAAATAAAGATTGTTCTTAATGATGTAATTTTCTGAAAATAAAACACTTTCCTTATTTAGAATATTTTTAAATATATGAAATTTATTTTAAAAACAATGAAAGTTGTATGGAGGAAAGTGAAGAAAGGAAACAATATGCCGTGTTTATTAAAGGAATAATAATAAATATTCTTATTTTAACTTAATAATAATTTTAATAATATATCTGTAAGACGATTTGTTAACATTATTAAAAAAAATTGTGATTTTTATTGATTTAAAAGTATAATAATGGTCACTTTTTAACAACGTCCACCTCTAAACGGCGGCCATTTTATCAGGAACTTCTTCCCCCCTATAAAAATTCATGCAAAATAACCCGTCAACAAAGGCCACCTCCAAAAGACGGCCATTTAAAAAATTTTTTATATATACAGGGCCTATATATGCTTCTCAATGGTCGTTGTTCAAAAGTTGACTGTGTAAGGTTATTATGCCTACTAATTTATAAAATTAAATTTTTTAAACCCTAAAAATATTTAAAAATTCTATTTACAGTATTTTAAAATCTTATTTTTTAAAAATAATTTCAAAAATACTTTTTATACATAATAAAATCTATATTTTTCTGCTCGGTTTTATAAAAAAAATAATAATTTTTTTAATATAAAATTTCGATTAAACTTTCAATCTTTTTCTTATAAAATTGATTTAAAATGTATCAAAATGGAATTTATTTAAACTTTTTAAAGAAATAAATAAATAAAAATTGCAATTCAGTATAATAAAAAGTTGTATATTGTATATAAAACAAAAATTATTATTATTATTTTTTATTTTTTTAGTATTTTCAGAAGGGATTTAGTGGAAAAATCTTTTAAAATTGCCTATAAAACTTTAAAAATTATAAAATACTTTTATAAAATAAATATTTTAAACTATAAAGCCTAACAGAGCATTAAAAAAAAAGGCTTAGAAGACCATTTTTTTCCATCTCTTTGTTATAGAAAACAATAAGAGATCAAAAAATGATTTTAAATAATAAATAATAAATAAAAAATAATGAAATTATAAAGAATAGAAATTAAAAAAAACTCTTCCTAATAAACTTATTAAAGAATAAAAAGAATTAAAAAATAGATTTAAATAAGGAGAGGAAAGTTGAACTAATTACTTGCATTTGAATGTAGAAGAAATAAAAAAAAAGAATAAAATAAAAAAATAAACGAATTCTCTTACGTAATGAAAGCAAATTATATATATACGTATATAAAAATAAGCAATAAAACATGCACGTGGCACTTTAAATAGAAAATTCATTCGTGTTCGACGTTTTCTAAAAATACAAATAAATTCTACAACACGTGAAAGAATTAACTCGAAATAAACCCTTAAAAAAAAGAACTCGTTTCTACTTCTACTTTAATTATTATGCAGTAAAATATAAACAAATATATATATAAAAAAAAATAGCATAAAACTTGAAAAGTATTTAAAAAAAACCCGACTTTTACTTTATGTTCAGTAGTCGTTGAATGATTTGAATGAAGTAATCAGAGCGTTCAGTTACTGACCTCATCAACATAACTTAATAATATTGTCCCGAAAACGAAAAATGGTCAGTGTTATCTCTATAGAGTATACAGATAACTTTTACTTTAATAAGGTTAAGTATGATAATTAAAACAATTATCTATTCTTAATAAAGAAACGAGGACACGATAGAATTTCACTTTTAACCATAATTTATCCTCCTCCCCCTTATATATATTTTTTTTTCACTGTACAATTTGTATAGCTAAATATGGAATTTCTTTAAGGATATAGATATATATATATATATATATATATATATATTGATAGAACGTATAAGGGAATTTATTATAATTCTTATTGTTTAAATATAATTTATTATTTTATTAATATAATAGTTCAGTAGAACAGTTTAGTAATAAATATAACGGGTTATGTTAAAATATTAACATTTATAAGTAGGATAATCATTGGTAGGTCAGTTAATAAACTTAACTCCGAAATTTTTATGTTGTGCAATGTTTAAATTCGTGATAAGGTATAGGGGTATATACATATAAATATGCTTAAATTCGTGTTATTATATAACTTACCCTTACAATTAGGCCTATGTTTAAGCTTATATAACCATGTTTAAATTTTGGTAAGTAACCTCTAAAATTGTCTTTAAATCTGTGATAATTAACCCCTATAACTATGTTTAAATGTGTAATAATTAAACCCCATAACTATATAAACTTATCGTGATAATTAACTCTCATAACAGTGATTAAATTCGTGTTAAGTAACCCCCTGAAACTATAGTAAAAATCGTGATAATTAGACCCTTATAACTTTGTATGTATGATAATTAACCTCTATAACTATATTTAAATTCCGATAAGTCACTTTTTACTTATGTTTTATGGTATGCATAATATATTTCATCCTATTTTAAGTTAATTTAAATAAAGTTATTAAAAAAAGAACTTATATATAAGAAATTATATACCTTCTAGCAAGCTCGTTAACTTTAGTAGAAGAATATATTTATATATATTTTAAATTGTATTCTGTTTCGTCAGAACATTATAGTAAATGGAGCAGAACACAGATATTAAGTTTAATTTGGTTACATTATATTATCTTTGACTCTATTGGGCATCTACATGGCCTCCAGATATTATATATATTTTTTGACCACGATAATTTGGACCAACAATCAGACAATCGAATTATTTCCGGTTATTTTGAATGCTGGACATTAAAAAATTCTGAAAACTTATTCATTAATATTCAATTATTTTTTATGTCATTTATTTATTGTTAATGCTATAAATTATATATATTTAGTAGGAAAGAGTTATGATAGCAATTTTTTTCCGATAATTTCGTTCTAAAAATTGCCTTTATATATATTTATTTTTGTAAATTTTTTGAATTTTTCCCACGTCTCAACCGACATTTTTCTTAAAATGTTATGGTAGATTCAATTCTAACTGTAAACTGAAGCTCTAAATAACTTAAAATGAATATATTTTATATTAAATTTATTAATTTTAATTAATTAGTTGATTTTTTTTTACACTTTAAAATGCTTACAGTTCAATGTAACAATTAATAAGTTCGCTATTTTTCATGATAATTTAACTAATTAATAGATTTTCTCGAGTTTATTTTAAATTGTTATCTAAATATGGCTCTATACACAGGTATAACGAGGTGTACATTAACAGGCTCAACCTTCTCTAAATAATATTTCGAGTATTAACAATCGTACAATCTAGTAATTATTCTTGAATATAGGCCTAGATATTGTTAACAAGTTATAAAAAATTCTTTAATAACCCGCTAAACATTATTTATTTTTTTTTAAATTTTATTTTTACGCATTCAACATTTATCGGAGCGCCAATTCTACCCTGTTATACAAGAGTTATAATTGCAAAATTATAGGAAAGAACCGCTTCTAATTATAATTACAGTATATAGAATTGTCCAAGGTCAGTGTCAACTTATACAAATCTTTTTATATAAAGTAATTATAATCAAAAATAACCGTTAATAGGAGACAGTTATACAACATTTGTACGAGTTTTCTATTGTAAATAATAACTAAAACTTGATCTCCAAGGTTCAGTAACGTGAGAAAATCCAACATTTTCCGATATTGTCCTTCGCATTTTTCCAAAAAATGCGAAAGAGATAATATAGATCACACAGGAAGTACATACAACGCATGACCGGAAATGATTTAGAGATGACATTTAGCAAGTGCATGACCATGAGATCGCGTGGTTTTTGTTAGATATTTATTTTAAAAAAATTGCAATAAAATAAACCGAAATGATAAAGATTGAATGGAAACAAGTCGGCAAGTAAATTTTGTGTGCTTGTCAATATATGTATATATAAAAAACAAAACAAGAAATAAAGTTGTTTGCTAATCGTGAATAAAATAGCAGAATAAGAACTATCTAACTATTCACATCACGCAAGAAATAGCTATCAACAATAAAATACATCTACAACTAAGAATAATCGTGTGGAGAATATCAATTACTCATTAAACAATTTATTATACGAAAAACAATGTTAACTTATGAAATTTTTATATTATTTCGTTCAGAAATTGATATTTTACTTTATAAAATATTTAAAATACTATTAAGTATATAAATTCATAACATACATCAGCGTATAAAGCGCTACATAACGTAGTCAAAAAGTATAAAATATCATTAAATCTTGCTTGAAATTCGATGATATTTCCTGCTATTTTTTAAAATTATAATTAATTATATACTTTCTAATTATAATTAATTATTTTCACCGAAGATGCTAGTTACGTAGAAGTGCGAGTTATGCGAGCTGTGGGTGAGAACAATTTTGTCAATATGAAAATAAAGCCTTTGTCACCACACCATGTAACAATGACAGGCAATTTGTTAACTGTTTTCTCATTAAATAGTCAACTGCCTGGGGAAGTGGGTCGATAAGTTTTTAGATCTAGTGGCTCTAGGGTGATAGATACTATCCTAGTTAATCTGATAAACGGTTACATTCTTAATTTTAATAGAAACATAACTAAATTTACGTATGAAAAACAAGTTGATTCTTTACTACTACTGATTAATAAGAGTAAGTAAACAGCGCGGTCAGTCTTTTTTAGATTCTTTTCGTTCTGTTAGATGTGATACATCAAAAAAAAAATTAAGAGGAGACGAACTTATAACACGATAAACTTATCGAGTGCCTAATATAAAAAAAAAGCCAGCTATTTCCTTTGTTATAAAGCTGTCATTCCATTGTTGATAGTGTGACTTATGACTCTGTTGTGGACAATGAGTCACCACTGGAAGGAACTTGTGATTCATCTACTGTATCTCTCACTCTATGTCATACTCCCTTCAAAGCACCTGTGCTATGAATTATACAAATTTATTAGTTACAACAACATACCAGTTGTATAAATATCGACCATTTTCCTTATAGAATTGAATATTTTTGGATCATCTAAGATAAGGATTGTGTAGGGATATATTGAAATATTTTATAACATCTTTCTGGTTGATGTGCAATAGCATTATCGTTTTCATAAAATTTCAGGAGGGGGTTCATTATCGCATGCATCAGTGAAGCTAGACTGTTCAGGAAGTGTATTAAGGCGAAACGAGAAATGATCTTTAACCCAACTTGGGATTATTATCTGAAAAAGGAAAGAAACATCCTTTTCAGAACAGTTATGATATCAAAGTTAGGAACCATTCGAGCGTTAAGATAAATTCTTTTGTTTTATATACTTTTATATACTAATATTTTATAGAAATATAAATTATATATACTTAAATTTACTCCAGATTATCTTGCATAATTATGGATCTTTACATGCATCATCCCAATTTATTCTTCTATTTTATTTCTTTATTATTAAATTCGGTTATTATTTTTCTGTCCCCGTCTACTAAGAAGGAAGTTTAATAATTTTATTATGAATATTCATATTTTTATTTATAGAATTTTATGAAAGTATTGGTAATTTTTTTTTCTTTTTTAATTGTGAAATATTCTCTACAGCGCGCGTGTCCGTCGCGTCGCGTCGCTTGCTCTGATTAACATTTTTTTTTTTAAATTTATTATCATTACAGTAAATTATTAAAATATTTACTACTTACTTTTAACAGAAATTATCTAGTATTTAACCTGAATTCGAAATATGTAAAGTATTTGGAATGCGTTGTATCATCGCGTTGCGCGTCGGTTTTTATAACTGGCGCGCGCGATGCATTGATACATCGCACGCGATTAATCAATACTATTAGCATTTTATCCGCTTCTTTATCCTTGTTAAAATGTACAAATATTTACTTTTTATAACTTAATAGAAAATATCTTAATAATTAAAATTGCGATCAATATAGGTTACTCAATGCACTACTCGTACGACGCGACGCGATGCGACACGACGCGCGCTCATCATCATATATATCCAAAAAAAAAAATAGCCTTTAAAATAATTTTATAAACAGAAAAACAATTAGGGAGCAAATTAAATTTTATTAATTTATTTTTTCTTCATTAACGAAAGAGAAGTAACAACATTTTCTTGATTTAATCCAATAAAATGAGGGGAAAAATACTTTCTTCCAAAAAAACGTAATTGCTGATAATTATAATCACCTTAAAATTTTAAAAAAACCCTCAACGTTTAGGAATAAAAAATAAAAAACTAAATAAATCGTTAGCACGAAAGCTTAAGTAGTATCATAACCGAAAATTATCAAGACCTTCACCTGGGTATTACCTGTGCACATATTCACGTGGGCAGGTGAACCAAACAGAAACGTCACGATAGTCACGCATAAAGAGTGTTTGTGTCACGCAGTAGCGAATTCTATCACTACCAGTCTTTCAGTGCAGCCCAATTATCGGACATCATATGTCAGAATATAACTCACGAAACACCTTGAATGTTCCAGGACCATTAGCAGAGAAGAATAAGAGCTACACAACTTTGTCTCCTAAAAATTTATTCCGTGACGTAAGAAATTATGTTTTATTAGAAAGACATTTATTTATACATTTTATACACATCTAAGAAATTTTTAAGGCTAAGAAAAGTAGAGTTTTTTTTTTAGAAACAAGTAAAAAAAATCACCTGTCCTAAGAGATGCTCTAAAGATACATAAGATCTACTAACTACGGGATTTACTCCTCTAAAAATTCATTTCGTGATGTAAGAATTTATATTTTATTAAAAAGACATTTATTTATGTATTTTATACACTTCTAAGCAACTGTTAAATCTAAAGAAAGTGGAGATTTATAGAAAAATATTTTAAAAATCGACTGTTCTAAGAGATGCTTCTACAGGATTTTCTCCATTAAAAATTCATTTCGTGACGTAATAAATTATGTTTTTACTAGGAAAACATTTATATAGACTTAAAAAACATATAAATCCAGTAGAAGCGGAGTTTTTTTTTATAATCAAGGAAAAATCAAGGAAATTCCGACTTCTCTAACTCATTTTCAAATACGAAGTGTTTTAACGTGAATACACCATTCTAGACGAGATTTTTTCTAGAATTTTTATGTAACAGGAGCTAATCTGCATTAGTAAAACATTGTTACTATGGTAACGAATACAGAAAGGGAGAATCTCTTCCATTTTAATTACGTTAATGGAAGTACAATCATTTCCCACATTACTCGGATATTATGGAAATTGATCAAACATAAAACTTTGACAATGTCAAAATAAATTTAAAAAATATATATAAATTTTATACTAGATAAAAAGAATGTTTTAGATAATAACTAAAATAATTAATAATATAGCTATCAACATGGCAGCTTATTATCTGATGTATTGTATTGTTTAAGGCCAATGACGTCAATACACGTGACTGGATGAAAATGAATATAATAAACGTCACTTCCGTGCAGATTACGAAATCAGATTATTAAACGTTTGTGAATTGTCACGATCTAAAATGGTTCCTTCTCTTGATTTCGGCGTCACGAGAATTAACGTGAAAGAAATATAAAAAGGATATTTCGTGTATGACCGCTTCGATTTTTTTTTATTAAAGTTGCACTGGATTTTTTTTTTCAAATGTCATTTATATGGCTTGATGTTTTCTTTTCCATGTTTTATTAATGAGTTTTACGAGCCGTTTTATGTGTATTTACGGTTTTACCTTAATTTTTCTTAGAAAGATTATTTTTTGATTAATTTTTAGCTTTAAATGATGCAAAAATTATACTTTCCGATAAAAGTTTAATAAATCAAATTAAATTGTATTTTTATGCAAATTACGCTTAATATATGATCTTAAAACTGGATAATATATGAAATAATGTATTTTTAGATTATATTTAAGTAAAAACAAGTACAAAAATATAAGATGAAAGTACAAGATAATGTGAAAATTAAGAATTATTATTAAAAATATTGAAAAATTATAACCCAGAATATAGAAAACGAAATAAAATATACTGTATATTAAAAGTATAAAATAAAATAAATGAAATATTGTTTAAATATTTATAAAGTAAATAGGAAGAGGCGCGACGCGACGCAATTGAGAGCGATCGTGTCGCGCAGTACTTATTTTCTATTTACTAAAATACATAATTTTATATGCTTCCTTATTTCTATTAAAAATTATACAAATATAAAATTATCTGCAATGTTTCTATACAAAAATAAATATTTACCATAGAAATAATTACGTAAATAACTAAGCGCTTAACTAGACGCGAAGTGGCGCGTTTAACCGCGCGTTAAAATATTCATTTTTTAAATTGATATTTCTACGTCACGAAAACATAAATTAATTAATAACATTAAACTGCATTTGTTCTTAATTACTTTTTCATTCGCACGATAAAACATTTAGATTTATTTTAATAATTCATTCGTTCAAATTTAAATATTTTAAATTCAGTTATTTAATATATATATATATATATATAAAATTATTCTCTTTAAATTTAATGCGATTTTTTATAGATGCAAGAATACTATAATTACTTTTATATTTATAGTTTTTATATTCTAATAGATTATTGCATAAATAAATAATACGTTTACATACTTTATTTAAGGTCGCGTCGCGTATTTCTCGCGCGATGCGACGCGACGCGCAAATCTTCAATGACACAAAAACACTTTTTATATTTTATTACTTTTAAAAATATTTAATTAAAAATTAAATAAAGTTTAATTAGGCTTTGAAGTTATAATTTTTCAAGGAATTTAATTGTTTATAATGCGTATTTCAACAAAACGCGTCAAGAAAAGTTATGGCTTACGCGTGGTATTGTATGGTGCAACCTACTCAATACTTTTTATACTAATTTTTAAATTTTTTTAAAAACAACAGACTATATCAATAGTAAATCATCCAAAATGTCATATACATTTTATAAGGTCTATAAAACCCATTTCCTGTACAAAACTGAATGGAATTCTATAGCACCGGATTCCAAACTCACAACAAACTCCATTGTACAGATAACAATCATCCATCCATATTCAATTTCTTCCATTCCCACGGGTGGTGACGTAATAATACCATGAATGAATATTTCTCTGTTTCGTCACCAATACGTAATTACTGTAATCGTCAAAGGTACCACTTAAAAGTAACCGCTAGAAGGTTCTTTATATTTTTGATCAGTGTTAAATTATAATGGTGCGTGCCTTAATGTATTGTTTTTTCGTCAGCCTGGTGACAAGGTGATTTAGATCCCGTAACAGGAAGTCCAACCATTTTTCGATAAGGTCATTTCCGGTATGACCTTTACCCAGTAATTCTGCTTAGTTTCGCTAGGAGTGGGAAATCAGGATGCGATCGAGGGGATGAGGGTCATTAAGGTCAAAGGACAGAGGAAGAGAATGGCGCATAAAATAAAAAAAATGGCGTAATGTACAACCCATATTAATTTATGTTACGATTCGAAGGGCATCCTTCAACTGTTACCTGAATTAGAATGGTGATTTATTTTATAATCTTTTATAACCTTAATTGTCGAGGGTAGTCTTCATAAAAAAGAAATTGAGTTATTTTTAGATATAATAGTTATTTTTTGTCGTTGATAAACACAAAAACAAACACGTGACTGACGTGAAAAATCATTCACTCGTCTATTGGCGCTTTATCAGTCATCCCCTTCTTTATTCTTTTTGCTCTAATTAACATAACTATCGAAATTCATCGGAAATTTTTATAAAAATTCTTAACAATATTCTCAATTCACAATTTCTTCTTATTATAAAATATATATAAATACATATACAGGTATATATATATATAATTTGATAGTTTACCGAGAAAGTAGACAATATAAAAATTCCCCCAGACGTTATCTTAATTTGCTATTTTATTTTACGACTTTCGTAAGTATATTTTTGAATGTCACGTGTTTCACGTCTCATGATTCCGTCTGATGACAATAAAAAGTGAAAATGGGTCAGCAAAAACTGCTTCTAAAATTGAACTGATGCGAAAAGAAACTGGATTTTATATATTATATAAAAAAAAATAAATAAAAGAAAAAAATCTCTGTCACACCACAATAACTTTAATTAGAGATCTTTTATTAGAACGATGTACTGTTACGTTATTTTGCACGCTATCTTACTTCAATCACTCACGACTTATTAACTAAAGTAATAAATATAATTTATGTATTGATGAAAGTATATAAATCTACTGTATACATTGTATACCAAGATGATTGCTTTTAGGTTATAATTTTGTTTATAAAATGTATCTAAGATTTGTATTTTTAGATGCTTTTAAATAAATTTCTAACTATAATTTGGGATAATTTAATAGAGTTATACTCCAATTGAGTGAGTAGCGTTACATTAAACAATTATTACAATATCAAATTATATATAGTTTCATCTGTGTAAAATTACCTGTTACTTCTACATATATGCAGAAATAAAAATATATTGTAACAAGCTTATACAAAGATTTTTCCAAGTAATTCTAATTTAAATTTATTACTTTCAAGCTAATATATTTGATTAAAATGTACTGTACATGTATACTGTACAATAGTGTACTGAAGATATAAACATGCAATATGGCTTCTTTCAGTGGAATAAATGTTCTTATATTTGACTGACATTAAGGAGTAAATATTATTTTAAAACATTATTATATTTAAATCAAAATTGATGATATAGAAACTTTCATTTTGTTTTTTATTAAAATTAATTTTTTAGGAGCAGTAATCCTAACATTTTTATAAGTTTTTCCCCTTTATAAAATTCTATACATAGGATCTCTTTAAACAATAGGCTATATATATAAAATATATTTCAAAATTATTTTGTATGGAGCATTATCTTCATATAAAAACCCTGTAGAAGATTTTAAAAAATCGAAAATATTTAATTTAAATATAAATAAGAGTTTTTTGAGTAATTGTAGACACTTCTGAATAGTATTGAGTAAACAAAACAAGAATAAGAGAGGAATGTTGCACTTTCTTCTCTAAAAAAAGCGTCAAAGAAATGGAGAAAAAAGTCGAATTAAATTTAGTTTTATGTATTAACAATAATATATCCTAACAATAATTTTATGAGACAATATAGTTATTTAAAGAAAGCCGAAAAACAATTTTCGTAATTCATTTTCTATGCTTTAAAAATGTCGTGATATTAATTTTTTACACGCGGTTTACTTGTCATGCAATACGTACTCATCAAATAATAAATAAAAAAAAACGTTTATCACTACTTCTATTGTATTTTTTAATATGAAGAGTTTGTCTATTGTTCAACTTACAAAACGCTATTAATGTATTTTAGCAATACCAGTAGTGTGTGTGTGTGTGTACTATTGTTGCAGAATGATTAGCGTAGGCAAACATATATACAGCTGAACTCGGACCCCAAATGGGGTCAAGCGTGACACTTACCCGGGGCCAAATAATTAGTATGAGCTACCGACGTTATCACTATGGCAACTAAGGTAACGATACGGCATTCAAACATGGAGAATCGTGAGATAATTCGTACTGATAATGAATATCGCAACTGAACAAAATCGTTTCGTTTCTTGGTACCGAGAAAATAGAATAAAATAAAAATCTCATTAAATGAGATATTGTGGTTGAAATTGATTTTTATTAACTTTCAAACGAAAGAATAATAATACAAAATTAAAAAAAATAAAATAAAAACTTCTGATTCTCCACTTGGCTCCATCTTTTGATAAAAAACTTAACTATATTATTACATAAATTATTAGTGTTTTAATTAATAAAACGTAGAAAATTCTGTATTTTAATTCGATTGTTGTGCCCTTTCTTGTTGTTTTTCAGTAGCGAATTAACCCACATCAGTTAACCGCATCCGCGTCCCCCCGGGCATTGAGTATGACTTGGCTTAAACGATGTTAAAGAGAAAACTTGGTTAATTATAAACATTTGCTATTACGTCATATACTTTAATCATTTAATATTGTTACCTCATCTGGCATTGTTAAATTTCAGCAATGCAAGATGACGTAACAATAACAGATGTTTATCGGAAATGACGTATTAGAATTTAAATTTTGCATTGTTATATAAACAATAACGTGGCATTTAATAATGTAAAATTTACATTTTACACGTCATTTACGTTTATTATCTTACATTGTTACGTCATCTCAAATTAGAAATAAACGTTTAAAGCTGATATAGCTTAATTAATAAATTGGTTTATTAATAATAACGTCTACTTCCCCTATTTAGAGTAAAGAAAAGCTGTGTAAACCCGAGTTTAAATTAGAAAAAAGTAAAAATACACACGTCAAAATATAAAATACATTATACCCATCTTTTCTGATTCAATCAATAGCTAATGATATGTATAATTCATTGGGGTGTAGGTGAAATGAGTCATGTTAAAGGGATGAAAAACGTTTAATATATCTGTAATATTGAAATTAATTTATGCTTTAATTAATCCTACTTTTAACATACAGAAAACATAACATCAGATTTCAAATCAAGTTTTATTTTTTCTATCTGAGAATTAGGTTATTTAGGAGCCGATTGTATGTCCTCGTTAGATCAAAGACCGCTATCGTAAAATTTTATGACGTCTTCACTCACCCTTACCTTACTACAAACCCCCCCTTTTTTTTTAAGGTCTATATCATGCCATCTTGTTACAAAAACCTTTTCCTCGTCTAAATATATAGTTTAAATGCAATAAACCTTCATCAAATACCGGTAAAAATATTTAAAATTGTTTATTATCTTAAACAAAAGTGAAACTTTTAGTCGAACTTTTCAATAAAAATCAGCTGATTACTATAGCAACTGTTGCTATGTTATTGATTAATTTCCTTACCATTGTGACGTTTTTGTTTGTTATTTAGGCCGACGAATTCTCTGTCGCTATGGAAACGTATCAATTTCAACGTCGCTATGGAAACTGTTCGCATGGTAACGGTTTCCATAGCAACGTGAAAATTGATAAGCATCCGTTGCTAAGTGAAATTAACACGTTTCCATAGCAACAACGATTTTTTAAATAAATAAACAAAAAAAAAGTCTATATAATAAATTAACGGATGCTTAATTTATTAAATAGATTGCGTCTTTACAACATTAACAAAATTATTTCATGTCGAAACCCTTGACCTAACGGCATTACTATCGTTTCGAATCTATTTATTCCCAGAAATGAACCTTGAAGCCGAAGAAACAATGCATGGACATCGTCCAACCCGGAATAAGTAGAACCAGATAAGTGGACTCGTAATAAATTTTATGTCGAGTTAAGTTTAAATTCGTGATATAAAAACATTTAAACTTTTAATTAAAAATTCATAACCAGTTTCCCTTATATAAGGGCTAAATTTTTTCTCTCAAAACTTTTAATTTTATAGAAAAATTCTTAAAAAAAAAATTTAATCGAATTTTTTGCCTGACGTGCCATCTAGCGGAGATATTTGTGACTACGACGGAAATAAAGTTTTGAGTTGGCAACATTAAACTGCTTAAGCGAATATTCGCGACATCTAGTGTCGAATATTTGTATTATTAGAAAATTACAAAAAACATGATTTTCAACTTTTTTTTTTATTATCATCATCGCAAGAATTATCTGTTAGCATAAAAACAATATTCCAACATATATATATTTATGTATACATATATTTTATATACGTACACGTAAAATATATATATATGTATATATACTTAAAAAAAACAAAACATTCCTGTACAAAAGTGGTAAGAAGAGGAAAGATAAAAGTTAGAAAAATGATTTTCTAAAAAATTCTTAGAAAAATTGTTCTCAGATGTATAGCAGTAGTATCAAATAAAAAATTCATATAAAAAGAATTTTTAAAAGTTTATAAAAAAGATTTTGTAGAAAAATTCTTGTAAAAAATTGCAGAATAATCCTTGGATTTCTATGAAAGAAATTTTCATTGTTTTTTTTTTTTTGAATTTTATCATTCTATTTGATATTGCAAACATAACTGACGTCACTCAGTACCACGTGCTTAAGCGAGTGCGTTACCTAAAGAGGTGATGATATTCAAAGACATCGAATTACGTTACAAGAGTTAAGATTTGGTTAATTGTAAACATCACGTTATTTACGTTAACGCATCATTAACGTAAATTTAACAATTCATCACCAGCCCAATAAATATTAACTCTTTACAAACAGAACAATTTTCTTTTTAACTTTTCTTTTCACGAAAAAAATTCTTTTCAATTATAATAATTATAATAATAATAATTTTTAAAAAGATAACAATGCGTTACGTTTGTTGATGATTATCTTAAAATTTTACAAAACTTTATGAATATATATTTATATATATAGATCTTTTTTTTTGTATAACAGAATATAAATTAACCGTATACATTAATACCATAATCACCTATGAAACTTTTAAGAATTGCGGATTTTTTTTCGTTCTTAGTTTATAGATTTTCAAAATACTGGATGAAAAATGCCTACCTAACGTCTTGGCATATATTAAATAACGAGGTTCTTCAAAAAAGAAATGTTATTTATCATGTTTTTCTCGATACGTTTATGAGGTATTTGCAGCAATGAGTGAGAAGTTGTCGATCGGGTGCACCGTTACTTATGTTAATATCACGCGTGTATATGTCCATACCGTATTGTCCATCTTCTGGAAATGTTACGCGAAAGGTTACGATGTCGCCTTCGGTGTGGTGCGTGACGTAACGTGATAATTTCCTCTCTTCTACCCCGTTCTTATGTAAGGTGGCCATAAAATCGGTTAGATGTCGAGTTAAACGGAATTGTATCTCCATATCTCTTCCCGAGAAAACTAGCGTATCCGAGTGAGTGAGAGGCACCATGCCAAATAACCTGGTTGCTTTAGTCGGTCCCCATTCTCCGCTAGCACAATCGGGTAGTGGCACCATTACCGTTTGAAGATCCTTACAGGTTACTTTAAACTTGCAAACGCTCTTGAATTTCATGGGTTCTCCCGTCAGATATTCTCTCGGTGTGACTGCATTAGCGAATATATCGAGTAGAAGATCTCCGGGTGAGGGAGCGTGTACTCGAAAAGTCACTACGTGGCCCGCTACGGATTGCATGACGAACCTCTTTAAACTAACACCATCGTGGTTATCCGAATCTGTGTGGTAAAATTTCAGATTGTAATGGAAGATCAAACTGGGTGCCATGTTGGGTGGCATTCCGATTCGTACAGTGGCAGCTCCTGTACTGTCCGTGTATAGTACTGCAGTGACGTTTGAATCGGGAAAGTATAAGCCGTATCGAAAAAACAATGATCTTACAAAGGGCAATTCTTCAAATTCCTTAAGAGATAGAGGGTGCTCCAGCAACTGCCATTCGGGTGATTGTGGATAAAACTCGTATATGAACTCTTTAGGATCAGTTAGAAAGTAATGATCGTCGTATTCATATCTTAGACTATCCGATTTCCCTTTACTTCCGGGCTTGGGGACCTCTTTGGCATTTACCAAATGTCGAGCACCCCAATTGCATTGCACAAATCTCCAAGAACCAGCTAGAAAAACGGCATTCCACGAATTTCGAAACCGGCTGTCCTCAAAACGTATACCAGGTTGATAACCCGCACTTTTCGAATAACCTTTGATGACAACACAATGTAACCCGGTATAACTGAAAGTAAATATTACGTGAATGTAATGATATTTTGCAACTTTATCTTAAAATTCGTAAATTAAACCATATCTTAGCTCTTCTAACCTGCAAAGGCGCTTGAAAAGCACGTGATAGCTTTCTGTGCCATGCTTTATCCCTCGAAGAATTCCCATAGGAGTGTCAGCGTTGACGTTATCATCAAACTGCATCGTATTTAAATTTTTAACTGTAATCCATCTAAATAGGGTCCTGAAAGAAGATACATATTAAAGCACACAGTAACTTATATTATTAAAAAATATATATATATTTAAGATAAAATAAATGACCTAGCTTTCTCTACGTCGGTAACGCAACTTTCTGTCAATTGGCGTACAAGATCAGTAAAAGATTGCTGATCTTCTTGAGCCACCTGTTATCAAAAAACCAGTCAAGATAGTTTTATAACCTATTTTTTTCATAAAATAGGGCATAGGGCATTATTAAATTCACTTACATTGATAGCAATTTGATCTAATTCCGCGAAGACGCTAGGATCACTGTAAATTTCTACTTTTGATACAACTGTTGGGATTGGTGGAGGAGGAAACAAAGGATAAGGAGCCAATTCGGTATTTTGATGGCCATTATTTTCGGGACTTTCAGTCTATAAAACGTGTAGTAATTTTGTATTTAAAATGTTTAATCCCCACAAAATTTAATTTTTAATTTTTTAATACTCACAGCAGTTAACTCTAATCTCTTGTTATTGATTAGGTTGAGCATTTCAATGCTGTGTTTATCGACTAACTCAGCGGTTGCTGCTCTTTCTTGTTCTAGCAATTTTCTCGTTAAACATTCTTTTTTCTTATCTAATTTAATAGTCATATTTCTTTCCAAATCGTCCTTTTCTTTCTGAAGACGGATGGTGAGAGCCTTCTCATCTTCACCAGATATTTTCTTCTTGTTAGTCTTTAATTCTTTATGAAATTTACTGGTTAATCTCTCAAGCTCTTTCTCCCATTCTTCCTGTAATTTAGACGACGATAACGATGATGATTACAAGCAATTAAAAAATAAATTAAATTAAATTAAAGAAAATTATCATTTTTACTTTAATTTCTTGGTTGATGTGGATCTCTTCTTCCGCTCTTTTCTGAGCAAATTGCTGATACAGGGCATCCTCTTCTATTCTGTGTCTCATTTCTAAAGTTTTTTGCGTTTCCGGATCCTAAATTTTTATTTAATTTACTCGAATTACAGGACAATTTTTACCATTTTTTAAAAAAATAAATAAAATATAAATATATTAAAAAAATTAATTTATATAATTATTTGTTTGATGATAATAATATTTTAAAATAATAAATAGATAAAAATCTAGAATTTCATCACGCCTACATTCCAGTAGACTAGAATGAGGAAAAATAACTTGAAACCTGTTCATAAATTTTATAGAAAAATTAACAATTTTTGGCCATACTTCATAAATGTCGTGCCATCTAGTGGGAAAAATTACAATTTCTAAGATTTAATTTTTATCAAATTTTTAATAATTTTTATTTGTCTTACTCGACGAGATTGGCCAGAATTACAAGGTTAATATGGGATATAGTTAAGTCCTGTTTAAATATATATACATATGAGGATACAGGTTATCATAAATTGGGTCAGTGTGCCAAGATGAGATGGCTTCTATCCAAGAGGCCTACCTATATCGGTCATTGTCAACAAAGAGTCAACTATGTAACACAGAAATATTTGTAGACTTATTTATTTTTTCTTATTTTCTTGAATAATTTAACTTGTTTACGTACTTCGCTAATTCTAGAAGAAAATTAATTAATTTTCTAGTAAAAATTTAAGGCGAAAGAGGCGATATTATTACGAAATTTCTCGATTATGGTGCGCGTTATACGCCTTCCTACCCCAAACTGCAAATTTAGTTTAGGCCAAAGACCTGTTTATCGATCGCTCCTGGTCGATAGCCACGTCCTCGGTCGTAACTACTCACAAACCTACTCCTTCCGGGGAGGGAGGGGAAAATATTTTCGTAACATCCGGCATATTAAACATTTTATTAACGTTACGGCATTTCTAGTAACGTCATCCGAGATTGTCTTCACCTCGAGCTGTACCCAATTGTTACCAGGTCACACAGAAATGGGATATGGGGTGTCGCGCGAGGCGAGTGTCACAAAGTTAAAGGTCAATAATTAACTGTTAAAACATTAGCATAATAACAAATACTAAACATTTTTGAAATATTTTATACATTATATAATGTTGTTACGCTCAAATATTGATTATTATTTCGTTTTAAATAGAAATTTATATATATATTTTTAACTGGAAATAAGTAAATAAATTTAAATTTCGTGGATTTTGAGATGCGCTCAAAATATTTTGGGGCATTATCCGCGTGATATTTCGCGCACTTACCTTAAAATAATCTCTTTAGATCATTAAAAATAAAGTTCAAATGTATATCCTAAATCAAAAGATATACAGACTCATCAGGATGCAATCTATACTTTATCACATCTCAATTTTTCTACCGTTAATACATTGTCATGACAAAAAGTGTGATCCTGTGACGTCCCATTTATGAAGGGCCTGGGATGCAAAAGACAAGAAACCGGAACTGCCCTTATTATAGACAATAGGTTCTATCATAAGACATCTTATATACATTAACCCTCCGCTTAAATTTCACGCTCCGTGCATACAAAGGGCACAGTCGTGTCTCTATAAACATACCATGATATATTATACAAGTATAATTAATAATTAGATTAAGGGCCACGTTTAAAATAAGCCCAAAGTTATGTTGTGTTTAGGCCACATACATTAGAACTTGTGCTTTTAAGTGTTCTAATTTTAGTGTAGGAATTTTGTTAGGGCAGTTTGATTTAGAGTAGGTCAGAACATTTCATAAACCAGCGCTAAAAAAAGTATAATAATTTAAATAATTTTTGTATATATGATAGGATTTGAAACTTAAAATTGTTCCTGTAAATATACAGGAGCAGTTTGAGTTTAAATCAATAGAAAGTGTAAATATATCTTGCCTCATTTAACGCTTTTAAAGTACAAAATGAGGTAAAAGACAGTAAAATTTTGGTTAAATTATTTTTAAAATTTCCGCGTGGTCGAATAAGGAAGGAATCTATTTATTCAACCGAGCGAAAAATTAGTAAATAAATTTGTTTTTATTAGCAAAATATAATCATTTTTAAAGCGAGATACTTTCAATCTTGCAGAATCAAACGAAACAGAAAAATAAAAATAAGTAAATAATGGAAAAAAAGGGAAATGCACTCACCAAATATTCATCGATTTTTCGTTCGTATCCATTACTCCTCCTCAACTTGGTAGCATTTAAACCATGTGCTATGTGTAAGGCGGTGGCATCGAATTTACCAGCCAAATTTTCTCGATGTCTGTTCTCTAGATCGCTGATTTTGGGAGAGGTCAAGGCACTTTTGATCCCGAGTGCCCCAGCATCGAACGTACCCTTACCAGAACCTCTAATCTGATCGTTGACCAGATGATTAGTTTTAGGTACGTTAAGAGCGGCTTTGATACCCACAGAGAATCCATCCAAATGTCCAGGTCCAGTTTTTGGAACGTGAACTTGACAATAAACCTCCTTGTCCTCTTGCGACTGCTGATTGTTGAAGTATGTACGCAGAGTTAGTTTCGTTCCACATATCAAACACTTGAAACATCCGTGGTGGAAGTACGTTAGATCCTTAAGAGGACCGACTTTATCCACCTGATAGACTATAGAGCCACATCTTAAACATGGTATCTCGTGAGCGTTCATTTTAGCCTTCTACTCTGATCGAATACACTGCAGCCATTTTGCCTTCAACCTGTTCCTGATGCCACGGAACGACTCTTTGCATGGCTAGCTGTGTGACGTCATCTACCTGTACCCCAGTCTAGATTCGATCGGGGAGACGTTTTCGCTCGTTCTTTTTGCATCGTCGGAATGAGGTAAACGTTTTATTTGTCTGCTTTTGTTTTAATTTAAATTTCGTTTCCCTTTTTCCGTTTCTAAATTTAAAAATAAACACAAAAAAAAAATTTACTCTTCCGGCTTTACGTCATCACCATAATTACCATTATTAATGAGACTAATTCTGACGTCACGTTCCCAATACAGACGTGTATTGACGACATATAACAGATACGTGACGTCATTACGCCATAAAATTTAAATCCCGTTCTTTCCTTAGACTTCAATGAGATTTTAAGGAGACGAAGAAAAAAATAATATATTTTTTTTCCTGTACAAATTTAGGAAACTTTAATTATAATTCGCGACTTAAATGGTGCACGAAACGAAACTTAAAAATAAAAAGAAATTTAACAGCTTAGTAATTTTAACATTAAACGATGCTTGAAAACTCATAAAATATTTATTGCGTGGAAGGATAAAAGTATTATATGGTGTCTGTATCTAGAGATGAGATTCTCCTGTAAGTTAACTTCACTGCAAAGTTCAATTCTTGATTATTCTCATAGCGGAAACTAAACTTTTACTCATCACGTTAAGGTTTGTAGAGGTCAAAAAGTCACCATTAAAAATGCTAAACAATCGATATCTGAAGATTAATACTCTTCCATGTTATTATTATCATGTTTTTTTTTTTTTTTAATTTAAGAAAAGGGTCATTCACATGTCCTGATTCTTGTATGTGCAAAGGAATTTAACGTGTTCCTTTTAAGACTCCACATTTCAAACAATGTTTATAGGTTAAATTGTCTGTCAAAAACATTGAATGAAGTTGAATAGGGGAGTAGAAACGGGTCAAGAAATTGTTTACATTAACAAAAGTAAAGGGAAAGAAAAATATAAAAAAAATAATTATAATCAAAAAAAATCACTGGACTAATTTTTGTGTTTAAAAAAAGGAGAAAAGTACACATTTTATAATTTGTTTTTTTTATGTGTAACTTTATAATAAATATGTATGGTGATATTAAGATATTATTTATTTAAAATGGAGTAGAAGTTTTGGTTGATTATTGTGGAAGTTGTGGGTAATTTAATTTAATAATTTTAAATTTAACTACTTAAAATTATTTATTAATAAAATAATTGTCCTATAAATAATTATAAATTTGTTTGGATTTCAATATTTATTTAATTTGAATTTGTATTATAAAGTTTTTAATGTTGTGACGTTATTTTTGCTTTTGTCACGTGTGTGATGGAAGGATTTATAAATCAATTTGAATTTTATGGTTTTTTAATAACAACAATTACAACAATGAAATTTTATATATAAGCAACTTTATTCACATCAGTCAAGTCACACTACAGGTCTACATACAAGTCCACAGTGACATCTGACTGTTTTTCGAAGGCAAACAGGTTTGTAGTTCCCTCAGGTCGTGGGATACAATGATAAATCACAATTTTTGAATGTTGTAGTTTGATACTTCTAGAAACCTGCTTGTCTCCCAATAAAAGCTTTGTTTTCTTTTTTTATTTATTTATTGAGGGGGACAAAAGCTACAAAAAAAAAAAAAAAAAAAAAAATACTCTATAAGTTGGAAAGACATGTACACAACCTTGTAGACAGAATAAAATATTTTAGGCTCTTGGGATAGATAAAACATATATTGATAATTGTCCCCCTTATTGGTCATTTAATAAATTTTTGCAAATTTCAAACATAAATGATTGTAACTGCTCCCAAACATATAACATATAATGACAGATTCCAAGATTTTTACAAATTGAGAAACAACAAAAAATGATGTCAGCATGTTCTTGAAATAATTCTTGGGAAATTAGCAAATGTGAGTGGCTGACCATTATTTTATTTTTCACCCTGAAAAATTTTTAAAATAGAATTATTTATTAAATATTTTATGAAATTATATTAATGATTGCAGAATTTCATACCTTATGTAGACTAGAATTACACTCAGACGTCCCCTTCTGTTAGAACATTTAACGAGAATGTTGCGGCACATTCGTCTTTTCCATCAGATACCACTAAGGTGTACTGACCAATATTTGTGTCGATAGCATTAGGTATGGTAAGGGAACATTTTCGACCTTTGTGACTAAACTGATGGTGGGTACTACTTGTATCTATTGGGTTACCATCTTTCATCCAAGTTACTGCAGAGGGGAAAAATTTATATATATATAGTTAAAGATATAAAATTGATAGGGTTGAAATAAAAATTAGTCTAACCTTTTTTAGCATCTTTTTCAGTTTCAGCTGAAAATGTCACTGATTGTCCTTTGTGAATTGTCACAGATTCAGGAAACTTTACAAAACCTGGTCCTTTAACTGGTTCATTGGGTACTATATAACAATACAAAAAGTATATACCAATAAAGAATATAATATAATAATTTTCAGTATGCTTGCATTAATAATTAAATGACACATACCCATTACAATTAATGTACAACTACTAAATGCATCTCCAACATCATTAAATGCCTCACAAGTATAAATTCCTCCATCTTCAGGAAAAATTTCTCCTATTATTAGTTTATAAGCATCTCCTTCTGTTTTATATTGGAAGTCGTTACTAGGTTTAATTTCTCTATCATTATGAAGCCAAACCACATCAAATGTGTTTGGACCTGAAATACATAATTTTTCTGTTAAAAAATATTCTAGGGAACAAACAAAAAAAAATTAAATCATAAAAATATTTGACTAACATGTAATTGTGCATTGTAAAGTTACTGAATCCCCATCTTTAACTACCATACTCTTTAGATGTTGTGATATTCTTGGAGGCTTGAATCCAGCTTTTGAAGCAGCTTCCACTGGATCCATTGCTAAATTTTAAATTTATATGATTAATTTTCAAAACTTTTTAAGAATAATAATTAAAATAAATAATAAACATACGTAAAACAGTGAGTTTGCATTTTGTAGAAGCTGTTCCTAAAGAATTTGTTGCTCTGCATACATAATCACCATCGTCTTCGGGAAATACTTCACCAATACTAAGCATTGCCACATTATTTTTATACTTTAGATCTATTATATCTGATGAAAATAATTTCTATAAAAGAATACATAAATAATTAGTTTAAATAATACTGTATTTAATTATAATATTATTTAAAACTAAAAATACCTCTCCATTCTTTAACCATTCTACTTGAGGTTCAGGAATACCAGATACTACACATTTTAAAGTTAAAGATTCACCATCTTTAATTTTAGTGTCTTTCAATTGTTCTTTAAAGGATGGTGCAGTCATTTCAATATCATCTGGTACTAAATCAAAATTTAATTAATGTTTTAATTATATAAAATAATAATATTTTAGTAAATTGTTAATATTAATGTTACATACTTTCTAATTCTTTAGTAGCAGTTCTTGATCTCTGAGGACTTGATGGTTCTTTTTTAGAAGCTCCATACGGTTTTTGTGTTCTTTTAGTTGGAGTTTCTGGCCGAAGAGAGGTTCCGTAGGATCGTGCAGGAGAGGATCTCATAGCTCTAGAAGGCGAGTCTAACCTTAAACTTCTTGCAGGTGATGCTCTTGGAGATGGAGTATATCTTGTACTAAGATAGTCAGATCTACTAGAAATCTTAGTAGAGCTATAAGATTGAGAGGATATTTTAGATGATGAATATGCAGATGAATAGCTGGACTGTTTGTGAGAAACATAGTCACTAGTGTGACTATATGCATGAGAAGAAGAATAATCTCGACTGTAAGTATCATGGGCATAAGGAGATGGTCTAGGTGAAGGAGATGGCGGAATGGGGCTGACAACAACTGGAGATTTTAATGGTGGTGGTCCTCGCCGATCTAAATAAAAATGGAATTTAATATAAATATGCTATAATAAATTTAATAGTATTGTAAAGTCAGTTTAATTAACTGATTACAATTATGAAATCACTGGTGAAGATCCATATGGGATAGAGGAAGCAATAATTTTGTACTGGCAATTTGTTCCTCTCCCAATGTATTTTTATATTGAAAGCAATGAACAAAGCTGGAATTATGATTAATATGAAAATCTCCACACCATCCTTGCATTACCAGCAAACACATTTATTAAGAACACAAATGTTTTTGGCATATTTCATAAACCTGCATTAGGTTTCCAATCTAGCTTCAATTTTGATAATGTTCAAAATTGGAATGTTACTCAATAAGTAATGCTATTTAATTTTTTACAATGTAGAACATCCTATATTTCTTATGCATTTGTAATTATAAGACATAATTTAAGAAACATTGTATCATATATCAATAACATATTTATCATAATTATATATAATATAAATATATATAATTATGATATTTATGTATATGTAAAAAATTAAATAGCATTACTTATTGAGTAACATTCCAATTTTGAACATTATCAAATTGAAGCTAGATTGGAAACCTAATACAGGTTTATGAAATATGCCAAAAACATTTGTGTTCTTAATAAATGTGTTTGCTGGAAACACAATGATGGTGTGGAGATTTTCATACTTTTTATACCATACAACAAAAGTTGGAAGTAGAAACAAATACTGTATACAAGAGGTACACCTTATATTTATATATTCACTCAAAACATGACAATGAGAAATTTTTCTTACTCACTGTCATTGGCAGGGCTATCGAGAAGAAGGGGAGTTGGGAATTTTTCCCAAGGTCAGAGAAAACTTAGGGTCTGTAGTGATTTCTATCTTCATAAATTAATGTTATTTTTATTAACAGAAAAATAAAATCTTTAAAACTGCTTTTATTAAGAAGAGAAACATTCCACATACCAATATTCCATTTAGACAGAAAAAAAAAAGCTGCTCTACTCCTGTGCCACTTTCTGGCTTTAATCATTGGCTTGACCACACTACATACACACAGATCAACACTGATATATGAAATCGCCAAAGTTCATAATATAACATAACATTAATATTAATTTAAACATTTTTAACTGCTAATTTTGAAGAACAATGCAATACTCTTCCATCTCAGCTAAAACTGACAAACAAACAAACTGACTAAATTTTTAATTCTCAAAGATTAATAATTTAAAACTATCATTTAGCTGTCCACTTTTACACTGTTTTCCAGTTATAATGCCATTGTTATACTGCATGTTTTTCTTTTCATTTCAATTAAAATAATATCAAGAAAAATATAATGTTAGCATTACAGAAGGCTTAATATTGATATTTTGAAATATGTTACAAATATTTGTTTTATAATATAGGACAGAGTTACTATCCCAAACCTGCATTACAACTAAGAATTGATAATATTTTCCTTAATGTTTTTGATATCTTGTAGAAATAAATAAATTTTAGAAAATATTGTTTGTACAATATATAAATAGGCATTAAGCATTTTAATTGTTAGATTGATCACTTTTTCTGAAACCTGCAGATTCACAGTTGCTCATTACTTAACTATATGCAACAAGCCAACAAACTTATGCCCTTCATTTGCCATTTTATTCTGACTTAATATTGAACACAATAAAGTTTATCACTCAATAATTAGATGAATAAATAGTTGATAGAGAATTAATAAGTTTAAAAATAACTATAAAATTATTTTTTCAAATGGTTAACCTGAACTATAACTAGAGATTGCTGTTTTATCTCTAATGTTGATAGTGTGGCTACATGCCATATTTCCAATGTATACTTTTGTATAAATGTATATTATTTTAAAATTGTTTGTTCTCTGTCCTCCATTCTATCTTTTCTATTGTCTTATTTTTCTGGAATGTTCTTATTTAACCCTCCTTCTTGGTATGTGGACAACTAATCTCTGAGAAAATAGATGGAATGCAACCCTGAGGGCAAGAAGGGTAGCACGTGGCTCATTCCGGAGCAGGACCTTAGAGAGGTAAGACAGTGAAATTGGTCTCCTCAGTGCATTTTAGCCTCACATGGTAGAGACAAGGACTTCAGGAAGAGAGAGAATGAATAGAAAACACAGTCAGCCCTTCGAATTGATCATAAAATAGTGAGAGAATTGAGCCCATTCATGATCCCAGGAAGAAATCTCATCCCAACATACCAATGACAAATAGAACATTGCAACAGATTGTAGGTACTCTCTTTCCTATCCCCTGTTCTTATTCTTCAGTTTTTCTAATTAATTATTTTATTTTTATTAATTATAAGTAGTCATAAGCACCTAGTTGTAAGTTATGTATAATTCTAGACAATTTGATGATTGATTCGAGTAGAGGTCGCCACATGAATTTTATTGTCAGGAATTGATCTTGTGTTATTTTTCGTGTGAGTACTATTGTGTATTATTTAGTGGGAGAGGTATTTGTTGGCATCCTAAAAGAATCTTGTATTGCAATGAGCAAGAAATAAATTTCTTTGTTATTTTATTCCTTTGTCTACATTTCGCTCTATCAAATTTCACAATAACTTAATTTATCACAAATAACACACACATACACAGACAATTATATATATATACAGTATGTATATAATAATAATAATAAATTTTATTGAATATAAAATCCTTGTGATATTTATAAGAAACAACTCATAAAACATAATTAGAACTAAATTAAATTTAATAATTTGCTTTGATGCACTTGAAACTGTGTCAGTAATTGTTGTTGTCTCCTAAACACTATAAAGTGCAGACACGCAGACACTTGGCAACGAAGATTGCCAAGTGTCTGCGTGTCTGCACTTTATAGTGTTTAGGAGACAAAATTAATAATTTGCATTACTAATTTAAGTTTTTATATTTTGTACTAATGAGAAAACAGACTATTAAGGAATAAATATGAAATTACCATAAAAAATAATCTTTAGAATTATAATTAATTCTAAAGATTATTTTTTATTGTAATTATAGTTTTGAAATCTTTGTTAACAAATTTTATACTTACCTTCCATTATAACATGACATGTAGTTTCATCTTCACCTAATTTATTGGTTGCACGACATACATATGTTCCTGCATCCTCCATTGTACAAGATAATATTTCAAGAATAACAACCCCATCTGAGTGAGTCACATTGTAATCGTATTTATTGATCTCCCTGCCATCTTTAAACCATCTTATCTAAAATGCAAACATGTATTTTTTATTTATTATGAAATAAATAAATAAACAAATAATTAATTTTCTAAAGTTTACCTCTGGTGTAGGTTTTCCAGACAGACAACATAAAAGTTTGACACCAATACCAACTTGAATGACACGAGTACGGAGATGGAATGTGAAACAAGGAGCGGAATCAACTGGTTCTTCCCATAATTTCTTTGGAGGTGGATATCTCCTCCTGTAAAATCATTTGTTTGATGTTTTTATTAACATACAATTAGCTATTTGATTAATCTAAAAGAATATGTAGAATTTTAATTGTAAGTTATTATTTTTGTTTAATAAAAATTCAATTACCTGATTGGTTCATCTAAAACAATATGTGGAATTTCTCTTGGAACACCTAAATTACAAGAAAATAAACATGTATAACATCTATTGTTAACTAACTGGATTAAAATATTAATTAAAACTTACTTTGTACATTAAGGAATACTGGTTCTTCTCTAAATCCATAACTGTTTTCTGCACGAATGATGTATTCACCTCGGTCATCAACTTTGCACCGGTTTAGAATAAAGTAATAATCATTCTCTTGGTAACGTTTCATATATTTAACACTTTGGCGTAATTCATATCCATCACGATACCTAAGGTATGAAAAAAAAAAGTTTTACATTTAGAAAAATTATTTAATACTTCAAAGTTAAGTTATTTTGATAATTTATAATACCAAGTCACAGTAGCTGGAGCTGCAGCAATAACACGGCAATAGAATTTTGCACTTTGTCCTTCATAAGAGAAAGTACTCTGAGGACGAATCACAAACCTTGGTGCAGCTTGTCTGCGATCTAATAAGAATCATATAAGCATTAATAACTTAAATGTTCAAAATTCTAAATTTGAATTAAATATTTTATCCAATAACTTAATTATTTTTTAAAAAATTCAAATTTTCCAGTTAAGATATATAAAAATTTTGTAGTTGTTTTAATTTTTTAAAGTTAAATTATTTACCAAAATAAAATTCGTGAATGTTATATTTTTCCTCATGAAGTTTACGAAGTGAACTGTAATTGGCAATATGGCCAATAGGAAGTAAACAGTTGAACCAGTAATCTCCCTGAAAAGTCAGTTTTACAATCAAATAATTATTTAGAATATCTACAAATTAATGATATTTTCTTTGTAACAATGAGTTAATACTCACATATTTGGCACGAATGCGATCTCTAATTTTGATATATCTCTTTGATGGTATGGAAGTAGTAGGAGCAGCACTAATATCACCCTAAAAATAAAAATATTGTGAAATGTTAAACAATATAAATAGTAACAAATATTCATAATCATCAAATATATATTCCTTCTTATCTATACATACCATTAGCCATGGATGAGCTAAGCATTCATGAGCTGTCAAACGCTTTCTATAAAATAAATAAATAATTAATTTCTAAATTTTTTCAACTTAAAATAGAAAAATTTTCCTGCTAACTTACTCCTTATTTCGAGTTAATAATCGACGTATGAAATCTTTAGCTGAGTCTGAAACATTAGCAAATGCTTCATCATCAAAGTCCCAATCGCATGCTCTGACATTTTTCAATGTTTCTATATCATTTTCTCCAGCAAATGGTGAGAGACCACTAAGACTAAATATAAAAAAGTATAAATTTACATAAAAATCAAAATGATAATTTTAAGTGTTAAATAAATAACTTACAGCACATATGCAAGAACACCAATTGCCCACATATCTGTATAGAAACCAACAGGTTCTCGATCAACTATTTCAGGTGCAGCAAATTCAGCAGTTCCCGTAGATATACGTACAACTTCATTCGGATCCAATTTTGTAGCCAAACCAAAATCAATTAATTTGATATTGTTTCCTGTCTTTGTCTGGCACATGATATTTTCAGGCTAGATAAAAAACATTTAATTAGCAATTCTTAAATTTCATTATTTTAATTTTTTGGGAAAATATTTTAATAGCATCATAAAAAAAGATATTTCAACCTTGATATCTAAATGTATGATGTTCTTCTCATGCATATGTTTTACACCCTCACATAATTGTCTCATGTAATTGATAACTTCAGCTTCTGACATTTTATAATCTTCTGCTGTGATACGTTCAAAAAGTTCTCCACCAGACATACTAAATTTAAAATAAATTTTAAATTATACAATTCATACAATTACTTATTATATTACAAATTTCATTCACAACTTACAATTCATAAATAAGAACCATTTCATCTTCATCTTCAAAGGCATCATGTAAACGAATTAATTTTGGATGATGAAGCATATTCATTATATCAATTTCTTTCCTAATTATAGATTTTTCAACTGGATGAGTTACTGGAATGAATTTTGCAGCAAATATATTGCCTGTGCGTCTCTCTCGGCATCGATGAACAACACCAAAAGCACCCCTAAAAATTTTTTTTTACAAATTTTTAAGCATTAAATTTTTACTATAAAAATATAAAATGTCAATATACTATATTAAATAAATAAAATTATTAAACATACGTTCCAATTTCTTCCAAAATGTCATAGTAATCATAAACACTAGATGTCTTAACATCAACGGGTTGGTGGTATGTATTTTTCATTAATATCAAACACTAAAATGTAAAAATATTAAATAATTTTTATTTTTAGAAATTTTTAAAAATTTTTGAAAACTAGATATTTACCATATTGATCATAATTTGATACTTTTCCCTCTGATCTTCCACGAATGCGGCGTCCTTGAGAATCCACTAAAAATTTGATAAATATTAAATAAATTAATATTTTTAACATAAGTTTACTTTAGTTTATATTCATTTTTTTTAATACTTACATGTATAATTTTTCCTTTTTATCCTTTCTTTAGTTGATGCTGTAAAAGTTAACAGTTTATTGTGTTAAGAATTACTTTTTAATCTTTAATTAAAGATGTAAAATTGATTATAATGTAAATTTAATCATACGTTTGGTCGTGACTATCTGAGTGGCTTCACTGGGTTCACTTCTTCCATAAATATTTTCAGCATAGATCCTAAACTGATAGTCTTTTCCAGGATTCAATCCAGAAACAAGATGATGCTGGAATCTAAAAAGTATTATTTATTTAATATTTAGATAATTAATTTATAGAAAGGTATAAGTGCACAAGTAAAATTAAAATACAAATTAACTATAAATAACATACTTCTGCTGATCCACAATTTTTTGTTTTTATTTTACTGGTTCATGATTCTGTGACTAGATTAAAATAATTAAATTAAATTAATATATTATTCTACCTTGTATGTCCACAACGAATCCAACTAGTCATGGTGGCTTCTCTTTTCTCAATCAAATAACTTGTTATATGACTGCCACCATCCCAAGCAGGTGGTTTCCATGATAATGTAATAGAATCATCTCCTATATTATCAATGGTTGGGTGTCTTGGTCTGTCTGGTTTATCTAAATTTGACATTTAAAAAATTAAATTATATAATTAAAAATACTGTTTGATTATTAATAATTTCTAGTTATTGCTCAAACTTATTGATATTATAACTCACAATAAAATAAAATGAGATAAATATTTATATATATACATATAAACTTATATATATTTTAATACTCACCACTTATCTGTATCTTAATAATTGCTGAATCAACACCAAGTTCATTTTCTGCAAATAATCGATATGGACCACTATCTATATTTGTGACATCACGAATTGTCAAGATGGCATGACGCTCAGCAATATGTACATCGTAATGCCCTCCACTTTCAATTTCTTCTCCATCTCGAGACCATTTTAATCTTGGTTTAGGTAAACCAGTAAATGGAATTTTTAGCATCACATTTTCTCCCTTTTCAAAGCTTGCAAGTTCACGGAAGCGAGGAGGCACATTAATACGAGGAGGTGCTAAATAATTGAAATTTAAAATTATTAAACAAATATACAAAAATATCTTATTTTGATTTATATAATAATGATTTTACTTTTAATAAGCAATTCAGCTCTTGAAGTACGAGCTCCTGCTTTATTCCATGCTCTGCAGGAATATTCATCTGCATCTTCCCCATATACATCCGCAATAATTAATGTATAATTATCTCCTTCTTTTAACATTGTGAATTTTCCTCCTTCAAAAATTTCTCTCATACCCTTGCACCTAATTTGTTAATATAAAACAAAAAAATATGTATACATTTAGAAAATTTACAAAAATATTTATTAAGTTTATAAAGATAATTTATAATTTTCAAATACATATATTATAGAAAATACAATTATAAGATTACCATGTAACTTGTGGTTTTGGATTTGCTTTTATAGTGCAGAAAAATTCAGCACTTTTGTTTTCAACAGCCATTATTCGTTTTAGTGGCACAACAAATTCAGGAATTACAGCAGCTGAAAAATATTTAAAAAATGTATCTTGTCTACCATCACTGTTCACATAAAAAGTTTTAAATAAAAATGGTTTTAAATACCATTTGGATCTACAATACGAACTGCAGTAGCACTCATAGATGGAGGACTGTTACCAGCTTCATTTACTGCATATACTCTAAACTCATATTGTCTATCCTCAATAAGGTTACTGATATTTATTTGATTAGTGACACACAAGTAATTATTAACTTGTTGCCAAGCTTGAGTTCCCATTTCTCTTTTATCAATCCAGTATCCTTTTATTCTGTTACCTCCATCAGATTCTGGTTTTTCCCAAGATAAGTTCACAAAATCTCCTCCGATTTCAGTGACTTTAGGAACTCCAGGAGCAGAAGGTGGGTCTATAATAAAATTTTGAATTACAGTATTAATGATGTGTATATAACTAAACAAAACAGTCTGACTAAAATTCATATTAATTCAATTACCAAATGGTAATTTTGCAATTATTGGATTAATTCCTTCAAGAGGTGCACTATGTCCATTTTCATTTACTGCCATTACTCGGAATAAATATTCACCATTTTCAACCAAACCATGAACTACACTGGTTGTTTCCTAAAATAAAAATTATTATAGTAATATTATTTGCTAAGTGAAAATTAAACTATTAATGTTAAAATAAAATGTTATGAGGAAAAAAATTATACTTACTCTACAATAACTGCTTGCTATTACCCATTGAGTATGGCTTGTTTCCTTGCGTTCTACAATATAATGAGTAACTTTACTGCCACCATCAAACTTCGGTGGACTCCAAGCCACTGTTGCTGAATTTTTATTGATATCTGATATTTCCAATGGTCCTTGAGGTGGCCCAGGTAATCCTATAATACAAATTTTTAAAAATAATTAGTGTTATCTATTGAAAAGAATAAAATTTGAGTATTACTCTGCAATAATGTGCCCTACATTAACACAAATTCAAATATAATATGATTGATGATTAGTCCCATTCTTTGTATTCAGGACTTTCTCAGTTTAGTGTATGGTCAGTTGTATCAATATAACTTATGTACAATATAGTAACTTTTTACTGATTAAGGAGTATAGCACTAATTTAATTTTTAAAAAGTTCTTAATACAGTATTAAGTAAAGTTTGATTTGTAAAGTTAAGTAAAGTTAAATTTGATTGTATAAAATGTAGGGGTTATATTATTACAAGGTTAATGAAAAACGATAGTTTTAAGTTGGTCAGTTAATTATAGTATAACTATATTAATATATAAATTCTCATCCTTACTCATTATTGAAAAATTTAAAAACAATGTTTTTTATGTTTATATGTTAAAATATACTTATAGTATATTTAATATTAATACAACTTGTTTAATAATTAATCAAATTTATTAATAATTAGTGTTATATAACTATGTCTGTGTTATTGATATTACTCTACATTAAAACAATTAGTGATTTTAAAATTATTATTAAACTGAAATCAAAATCTTTGTAAATTTTTATCTTGCTTTCTAGATTACTTAGATAATGATGGATCAAAGAAGAAAAATAGTGTAAATCTAGCTTTTTAATCTAGATTAAAATTTTTAAGATATTTATTATTCTTCTGAACTTGATCAATAATAAAAAATTCAGCAAGAGTGTAGTGTCAACATAGATTTAATAATGAAATCTCCTTTGTTCACTGCAATTAATTATTAATGAAAAAAAAAATGAAATATCAGGATAAAAGCTGCCATACTGAAATATGATATTTTTGTAGTTTTTTTCCTTCTCTCCTTTCTCATTACTCATGCTATTCAGAGATCATTTTTATAAAAATTTATGAAGAAATTTGAAAAGAAGCCAATTATTTACTATTAATTGCTAATTAATTATTTAATGATTTAATGCAAATAAAACAATAAATAAATTATATCAGTTTGTATAAAATTATTGTTTAATGAATTAATTATAAAAGCAGATTAATAATGCATTTTATATTTAACTATATATTTTATAACAATTGAATTTTTGAGATCTAAGTAGAAAAATTGGAAGTTTACATTACTAATGTGATATTATTATGTTATTATTCAACTACTATTGTTATACATAATATATTCCATTTATGAACAATCTTCTCAATAAATTTCTATTTTAGTTTTTACTCTAATTATATGTCAGACTATATGTTAGATGAATTATGATAATTGAAATTCTTATTTTATTTGATATTGTGAAAATGTGCTGTCTACAATTAATTATCATAATATATGTGAAATTTTGTATTTAAAGATGACATCCAAGGTCTTGACATTCTAAATTTTGCTGAATTTTAATATATTTTAAAACATTAAAATTTCAGCAAAATTCAGGGTACCAAAGCTTAGATGTCTTCTTGTTAGCATAATTATATAAAGACATTACATTATTTAGCTTTCTAGTTCAGAATTAAGTGGAATGAACTGCCCTGAAATTATGCAAATTGTAGCAAGTAATCTATAGACATGAATTATCTAATAGGTACTGTACACATCTTGAATGCATCTGATAGATGTATTCATAAAACTATACAACATGTAAAAATAAAATAAAAGATCTAAAAATGCTAAAATTTTAAAATAACCTGTAACAAATAATGAAAAGGTGGCATCTGTTTTTCCACTTTCATTTTCCACAACAATTTTATATTTTCCTTCATCAGATTTTAATACTTCACGCAAGAAAATAATTGCATAATCATCAAATACTGTGTATTTGAAATGGTCACTAGCTTGAACTTCTAAACCATCTTTATACAAGACTACTTCAAAAGGAGATGTTCCTGAGAAAAATATCTTGATTTTTCCATTATCATGTTCTGGAAAGAAGACTTCTGAAGGGATCTGGTCAATTCTAGGTGGTGCTGTAATTAAATTAAAATTTTTTAAAAATGTTTGCTTATGTTAAAAGCTTAATCAAAATTTACAGATTAAACAGTATTGATTACTTACAAGCAATAATAAGTCTAGCAAAGCATTTATCTGATCCCAATGAATTGCTGACTTCACACATATATTCCCCTTCATCCGTATCCCAAACTTCAGTTATGATAAATTTATAAACACCATTATCCCCATCAATAGCTTTAAGTCGGCCTGCTGGATGAATTTCACGGCCATTTTTAAACCTATATTTTTTGGAGAAATACAATATTATGATTGAATAGTTACAGAAGAAATGACAGATTCACTTGTTTATTATTAATTTAGTTCATTGATGATATCATTAAGTAAATAATATTCAATAAAACTATCATAGTAATATATTCTTATTGTTATTTTGTTGTATATTTGCACGAATAGCTCATATTTGGCCAAGGAATCACACTAATAAAGCAATAAAATGAATTATTTGTTAACAATTAATATAGTTTTATCTGTAAACAATTTAATTTAATTTAATTTATGCTTTCTTCTCAAAATGAGTATAACTATACAAGGCAAAAACATTCAAGAAATCTGTATTAATAGTACGTAATACATTTTTATGTATATTGTGCAATAAGACTTCATTATTAATCAATAAATTAATTGTATTGCTTAATATAATATGATTCATTCTATAATATAACTACTTAATAATTAATAAACATCAAGTAGTTATAAAGTAAATTTATAAATTAAATTATAAATAAGTTTTAATGAATAAATAATTTAAAATTTCAAAAAGAATAATAAATTAATTTTTAGATAATTCACTTTATCATTGAAAATTGAAAATTTACAAATGAGTACATAGCTGTATCTAAAGAAAAAGTTTATTGATCATTTTAAATTAAGAAATTGGTATTTGATCATTTTTACATTAACAACTATGTAGAAATTTTTAAAAATGTCTTGATAAAAGTATTTTTGTCTTTATTGCTATGGCTTCATCATTTAAAATATAGAAAAAAATAAAATACAATTTTTAAATGTAAAATTTAAAACATTCATCTCATTTTAAATTTAAAACCAATAACTAACATTAACCATAACCTGAGGTGGTTGAGGTGTCACCCTACCACCCGGGGATCTGGGATCAAATCTGGATGATTGAAAACCCCAGGAATTTTTAGATCAGGGATGGGCAACCTTTTTCTATGTAAGTGCCGCATTTTAAAACTTTTGAACTGGTGTGGGCTGCATACAACAGAAAAAAGAAAAAAAAAATGTTGGTAAATCACAATTATTTATTCATATATAATTATAAATTAGCATATTTATACTTAATTCAGCTTCTGGAACTGATCTAAATGTATTACAGGCAGTCCTCTACTTACGAACATTCAACTTATGAACTTTCGAAGTTACAAACAAAGCCGACAGATGGCAGGTTAAAGTGCAGTTGGTTATTTTTTATGTATAGTCAAGTTTATTTTTAAAGTTTTATGTTAAAACATTTACAGTACATACATATTTACATTTGTAGTTGTTTTAAATGAGTAATTTTAATAAATAATGTACTGTACATGTGATTGATTTGAATTTATACTTCCCTTTAACAATCTTAATTCAACATTATTCAAGTAGCCTAAACATTACATAATTGTAAAAACAATGTTGTATTTGAGTTTTTGCGCCAAACATCGTCTTTTTGAGTTATGAACTTTTCGACTTGCGAATGACTGCTACGAACGGATTAAGTTTGTAAGTAGAGGACTTACTGTATATCGGAAATATTTGGTTAAATATTCATCACTGCTTGTTTTAACTTAGTTTTGATGTGTGTGTTAGCCAGTTTCTTGTTTTAATTTTTACTATATTCATTGCGAAAAAACTATTCACAAACATAAGTTGTAGAAAATAACATTTGAATTTTTGCTGCGTACTTCCTTAAGCTGGGAAATTGATATATTTATTCATATTTTATGCTAATTGGGCCACAAAAAATATTAATGCGGGCTGCATGCGGCCTGGGGGACTTGCCCATCCCTGTTTTAGATGGTGGTCTGTCATAGATATGTTGAGCCCCATCCCTCACTACCCAATCACCCCAATGGGCCTTTAAAAAAAAAAAGTCCTTTTAACACCCACATAAGAGAAAAGAGTGAGAAAAACATTAACTATAAATAAATTCCAAAAATTTTTGCCAAATGTCTACTGAATAAGGTTTTATCAGAATTCCAGATACATTTTTACTATATTTTTATATATTTTAAATTTAAAGTATTTCTAATATAAAATCTTGCATTGAATCTATAATAATACATTAAAAATATTAAATAAATTATACATAGTAGTTAATTTAAAATATTAAATATATATATTAATAATGTAATACTGTTTCTTAAATATTCTTACCATCTTGATGATGGTAAAGGTTTACCAACAGCTTCACATTCTAAAGTAACTGTCTTATGAAGGCTGCAAGACTTATTAAATAATTTACGTACAAATTCAGGTTTAACACCATCTGAAATACAATTATTATAATTCATTATAACATTATACTTAAAATATTTAAATCTATAAATCTAAGTTTATTTAAACTAAAAACTTACCTGCAATTTCACAAACTTTAACTGGAGTTGTACAAGCACTTGGTTCACTTTTTCCAGCTGCATTGACTGCAAATACTCTGAATTCATAATCTTTGTTTTCTGTTAGATTTAAAACTATATATGAACAATCTGTAACATTGTATTCATTGGCTTTCAACCAGAAAGCACTTCCACATTCTCTCCTTTCAACAATATAATCTACAAAAGAAAGAAAAAATAAGTTTTAAATAATTAAAATATTATAATGAAAATATATATATCAATCATGGAATCATCAGTCAATCATACGTTGTATTTTACTTCCTCCATCTGAGCGTGGTTTCTCCCATTTAAGATCAACATAACTTCTACCAACTTTTGTCACTTTTACATCTTGTGGAGGTGAAGGTACAGCTGAAAATAATTATTATGACTTTAATCTTAATCATGAATTAATAATTTATAAAGAAATTAATTATATCTTTTACAATATTTTTTTTTTACTAGTTTCATTACTTATATTTTACTTACCAAATCTTGGTTTTAATTTACACATAGAGGATGGTGGGCTTGGAAGACTGAAACCAGCAGCATTTTTAGCCTTTACTCTAAATTCATATTCATGATTTTGTATTAAGTCATTTACTGAAATCACATTAATAAGTATGTAAATAATAATATTAATGACGATATTATTCCAAAATTAGGTTTTCCAAAGAATACCTGTTAAAGCAGTATCTTTTACTAGGACTTTATTAGCTACTCTCCATTTTCCATCTAAAGGATCTCTGTATTCAATCTGATAACCTTGAATTCTAGAGCCACCATCATTGAGAGATGGCATCCATGTGAGGCAAACACTGGTAAGATCCCAATCAACAATGTTTGGTGCACCTGGAGCACTTGGCACATCTTTATAAAATATTTTAAGGTTATACATACATAGACATTTTGTAAAAGAATGATTATAGTACATTAATAATATAAAAACAACAATTTACCAAATGGAAATTTGGCTGTAACTGGCTTGTCTGTATCTAAAGGTTGACCAATACCATACTGATTTTCAGCTCTGACTCTAAAATTGTATTTTCTATTAGGTTCTAACCCAATAACATCATAATGGCAGCCTCTTACAAAACTGCTAAGTTTCATCCAAATCTGAAGAAAAAATAGGATAAATTAAAAAAAACTTAATTTTTGTAAAGAACAAAAAATTTAATACTAACTTGTGTGGTTGGATCTTGTTTCTCTACAACATAATTAGTAATAGGACTACCACCATCATCTTTAGGTGGTCTCCAAGACAGAGAACATGTTTCAGGTGTAATGTCAGTCACATCTAGTGGACCTTCCGGTGGACCTGGTTTATCTATTAAAAATTAAATGATATCATTAATTGTAGTAATTTGAAAAATATTTAATATATTGTATCTATATTATTATAAATATATATTACCAACTACTGTAACTCTACAAGATGATGAATCTGAACCATGAGGATTGCTAAGAGTTAACATGTATTGACCACAGTCATCTCGTTTGGCCTTTTTATTTATTAGAACTGTAAATGCTACATTCACTTCTGAATACACACGATCATTTGGTAGTAAAATTTTGTTATTCTGTTATTTAAAAATTAATAATACATGAGATTATTTTTTATATAAAAATTATCATCATATTTTATAGAAAATATTAAATAACTAATACGTACTATAGTCCAAGTAGCATTAGGAATAGGACTAGCATTAAATGGTATTCTTATAGTAAATTCTTCTCCAGCTTGTACAACAATGTCTTTCATTGCAAAGGCAATATCAATCTTAGGTGCACCTATGTAAGAATAAAATATATAATAAAATTTCTATAAAAATATATTTATATGACAAACAATAAAACAAAAATATCAATAATTTACATGGTGGAGGTCTTGCAGCAATAATGTCAGACGAAGAACTAAATGGACCTTGACCAGCAGTATTAACAGCTGCCACACGGAATTCATATTCTGTATTTTCCACCAGACTGCCAACTCTGTAGGTAAGATCTGGAATTGTTGCTTGTGTTGCTCTCACCCAATTATCCTCTCCATATTTTCTCTTTTCTATTATGTAACCAATGACTGGACTTCCACCATCATCTCTTGGTCTATTCCAAGAAATTGTTATAGAATCTTCAGATGTTTCTACTGAATATGGAGTTCCTGGAGCACCTGGAGTATCTGAAAAATATCAAATTCATTTTGTCAATTAACTATAAACTATATAAAATCTTAACTATAAAGTTTAATGCTAAATTATAAAATTAATTTTATTTCCAAAAGAAATTTAAATTAAAGTTTGACTTGATTAACTTTAGGTGGTCTTAGGTTTAATATTTACCAAATGGTAGTTTAGCTGTTACTGGTTCAGAGGTAATTCCTGGATCACTGGTTCCATATTGATTTTCAGCCATAACTCTAAAATCGTACCTATGATTGATAACAAGATTGCGAACGCGATAAGCAGTGCCAGATATGAAACTGCTGATGCGGGCCCAATTTATTGATCCTGCTTCTCTCTTTTCAATTACATAATTAGTAATTTCAGAGCCTCCATTGTCTTTAGGAGCTAACCAGCAAAGTGTTAATGATTCCCCATCAATATCTTCAGCGTGAACATTCTGAGGAGGTGATGGGCGATCTAATTTAAAAATTAAAGTTGAAAAAACATATATACATCTATTTTTCATGATTAATATATACTATATTTTATGATAATTATAATAATTTTTAAATTTCCTATTTTTGTTATTATTTTTAAACTTAAATTAATTTAGCAAAATACTGTTCTTTTTTTTCATGATCTAAATTAATAAAACATTTCTTACCAAGAACTGTAACTTTACAGAAGCAAGTATCAAATCCTGACTTATTTTTCAAATATATTTTATACTGTCCAGTATCTGAACGTTTTGCTTCATTAACTGCCAAGAAAGCAGCATTTTCATCGACCTTAAAATATATTTAGTAAGTTATATTTTATTTTCACAAATTGATTTAGTCAATGATCTTTCATATTATAAAGAGTTATTACCTTTTGAAAACATCTCTCATCTTTTACATCTATATCTACATCATTCTTTGACCATACAGCGGTTGGTTTAGGAAATCCAGAGAATGGTACTCGTATATGAAATTCTTGTCCTGCTTTAACTGTTATATCTCTAATAACTCCAGCATCGATTCTTGGTTTATCTGAATTAATAAAAAATTTTTCAATAAACATTTCTATTAAAATTAATATTTTCAAATATATATAAAGTTATAAAATAATAATTTTACAAATATACAATTTTTCAATTATTGTTATAAATACATAAGCAATAATATTTTATTTTAGTTTTCATTTAACAAAATTTAATATTTTAATTACTGACCAGGTTGTTCTTCAATAACAACTGTTGGTGTAGGTTTGCTCGGAGGACTTTCTCCAATACTATTTACAGCAAATATACGAAATTCGTATTCTTGATGTTCTACAAGATTTGATATCTGCAATTACATAAAAATGTAACAAATTTAACAAAAATGTTAATTGATAATAAAACATTCACTCTTGATAGTTGTAATCTAAATAAACATGTAAATAAATATTTGATTACTCACAGTAAACATTGTATTTGGATGAGGTTTTTCATTAATGATATCCCATTCTTTGGCATCTTTCAGTTTTTTCTCAATAAGATAGCCCATAATTCTACTACCACCATCACTATATGGTTTATTCCAAGAGAGAGTAACAGAATTTTTAGTAATTTTATCAATATGTGGTGTATCTGGAGCATCAGGTGGATCTGATTTAATGTAATAATAAAAATAAAGTTTTAAATGACAAATAATATCTTGCTGATTTTTGAATTTTAATTTATAAATTACATTACATACATTTCTTTTCTTTAGCTGTTACTGGTTGACATGGTTTACTAGGTTTACCAGTTCCTCCTTCATTGACAGCAAGAACTCTAAATTCATAAGTACGACCTTCAGATAAATTAGGAACAGTAAATTCTGTGTCTGTTGTTGGAACAGTACTGATTTTTGCCCATTCTGGAGCACCTCTTTCTCTTTTTTCTATAACATAACCTACAACAATAAAATAAAATTGTTTGTTTTTTTATTAAACATTTCACCATAATGAGAATTTATATACTTTAAAATAAAACTTTTTATGAACTAATATCATTATTATGAAGTAAAATGATTAAATACAACAAAAAAAAAAAAAAATTAAGTGTGTAAAGTAATATAGAATTCCCATTCATCATTTATATAATGAATATACAATATGCACTGTATTGAAACTGGATGCACTGCCATTACTATTGTCTGGAAAAAGAATCATTTTCATCTCAAACAATTATGAACACAAAAGTAGTTAGAAAAGTGTTTAATAAATATGGTAGAATATCAACACTGGAGAACAGTAAAGTTACACGTATCTAAAAGCCTTTTACCGGTGCACGTATCTTTCCACTAAACAAAGTAATTACTTTGTTTAGTGGGAAGATACGTGCACCGGTAAAAGGCTTTTAGATACGTGTAACTTGTTTAGTAAATATATAAATACTATCAAAAATATATGCAAATTACAAACAACTTTTAAATCAAGGTATGCTGCAAGTATTAATTGTCAATTAAATCTTTGAAGCAAAAGACAAATAATGATGGAACTTCCAGTCTGCTGGAGTGCAATGTTAGACTTGTATGATTAGCAGAATATGGATTATATTTTGTAGATAAACTTCTGATTTTAATTGGTTATGTGTGACATTTTTTCATGCTTATTCCTTTATACCAGGGTGAATTCTCTGGGTTTGCTTAGCATGCGATGCTTCAGAGAAAGTTTTGACTGTCAATATATTTTTTTATATGAGAACAAATATGCCAATAATAATTTATTCTAACATGTAAACTCTTTTATCATTTGTGTTTCCTTTTACACTGGCAGCTAGCAGCTAGCTGTTTTAAGTCAGTGTGATGCTAGCAGGAACTTGATTGCTTGCTCGTGTGGAGGTTTTCTGCAGCAAACAAGTGTGTGTGCATGATATCATCTGAAGCATTTAACATGGCCAGATTGTATCGAAAGCTTGTGGTACCCATTCAGCATACATGTATTGTATACAGGGGCAAATCTACATAGGGACTAACAGCGCTTAAGTCCTGGGCCCCCAGTGTCAAGGGACGACAAAAATTGAATTATTATCATAAATTTTTAATACTTTTTCATTATAATATATTTCATGTGTAGATATAATTTGCTTTATAATAGTCTATACTTTTTTATTCACACCAAATAACGTTTCTGCCTATTGTTTAGTACTAGAGATAGCCCTATTATTCTTATTAAAACTTTCAGTATGCCCAAAAATTTTGGTCAGGATTCGTCCCTGCTTTATACCATATTTTCACGGATTGTCCAGCATGTCAGTCTATCCAGGGGAGACCATGAAATCAGATATTTCAGTATGGTAGAAACTGGCATGCTAGTTTATTCCAGGGAAAGCTGGTATGCTAGTTTAACTGAGGTTATTCATCCCTCTCCAGAGGCCATTTGAAACTCACGGACACTAGCTTTTATTCTAGAATTCTAAAACTGTTAGCATTACATCGAAAATTATAATTACACATTTAATTTCTACATTTTGTCTTCTCTCTAATGATGTAAAATACTTGTGGAATGTTGAAAGTGCTTGTTTATGTTTATTTTATTGTAATTTTGATCCAAAGATAAAAAAATAAACATATCAAATTTCAGAAACTTGCTGTAAATTATCTTAACATACACTGATTAACACCTACTAAATGTGAAATTTGAGAGGAAGGTATTATCTTTCAGGTCAGGGTAGACTTGTCTACAGTCCACACAGATTAATTACTATTACTACTACTATCGTCAATAAGCCACTAATTGTTTTATTGCTCTGAAACAAAAACTTCCTTCTACAAATTACAATGTTGCTATTTTATTGTTTTCAGAAAAATATTTTTTTTTTAACATTTATTTAACAACTAGTTTTGTTAGATCTGATTAACTTTATATTTTAGTCACAGTTTAGACACCATGCTGGTAACCGGGTGTTTCCAGCATGCTGATTTCCCTGATTACGTGCAGCATGCTGGTCAATATGCGAAAATATGGATAAATATATAAATAATAATATATTAGATGTATGATCTTTTTGGTTGTATCATGACTACTCTTGCTATCCAACAGACTTATTGGTTTCACTTAGAAATTTGGATTCAGTACAGTTTGTTCAACCAATACATCCTACTAGTCCAGTGAAATCAGTTGATTCAACAGATTCTATTCATCTAAATTTTCACATAAAACCAATAGAAAAGTTTTTACCATAACAGGGGAGCTGTCAGTTTATTATAAAATAGACTATAATCAACTATTTGAGAGTACAGGTATTTAAAAATCTATTAATTTAAAAAAAAATTTGTGATAAGAGAACATATTTATATTTTAAAAAATTATGTTGATTTATTTCCAGCAGAAACAAAATTATTTTAATACGAAAATTTAAATTATGAAAATACTAATAAATTTATATGAATAACAACTGCAAACAAACATTGTTGAAAAATGCACAAATTACAGTGAAAATATTTTAAATTTTACCTGTTATAGGTCTGCCACCATCGGATGCTGGTGGGGTCCATGACAAATTAACAAAATTTGGACCATAATCCATAACTTTAGGTTGACCAGGAGCATCAGGAGTATCTAAGAAATTTATTCAATTTGTTATAAATTATATACTTTATACCAAAATGTACAAATTTATTTTATTTACCAAATGGATTTTTAGCTGTAACAGGTTTGCCTTCCAAAGGTTCACTGACACCATACATATTTTCTGCTCTAACTCTAAATTTATATTTTTTTCCTTCTACCAAACCTTTAACTGTAAATGTTGGCTGTGGAATGTACCCACCAACTGAGGCCCACCTATTACTTCCAATATCACATTTTTCAACCACATAACCTAAAATATTGTATTAATAATTTGTATTAAATATAATTTAATATTTTTAATTAAAAATGTTCTAAAATAATTTACCAGTTATGTCAGAACCTCCATCATCTTCAGGCTTATTCCATTTCAAAGTTATTGAAGAATTTGTTGTTTGTGGATATTCAAGTGGAGCTTTTGGAGGACCAGGTTTATCTATTGAATATTATAAATATTAAATTTTTTAAATAAAATAAATAAATATATATACATATATATATTTATATTTATCACTTATTCACAATAAGATATAAATTGTTCATATAATTTATAATAAAAGTATTTAAGTATTATTAACAATTCTTCAAAAATTAAAAAATTGTCATTACCATAAACTAAAACAGTGATATCTGCAGAATCTTCACCATAAGGATTTTTGGCTTTAATTGTATACTTTCCACTATCGCTTCTTTGGGAGACACTAATAACAAGACTAACACTTTCATCTACACACTCCATTTGAACACGGTTTGATGGAGAAATATGTTTTTCATTGAAAGACCAATCAATAGCTGGTAAGGGAGCACCAGTCAATGGAATGTTTATAACAAGAGGATCACCAGCTCTTACCCGAATAATTTTTCCATAAAGTCCATTCAAATGCAGTTTTGGCTTTTCTAAAAATAATGAGAATAATTTTTGTTAAGTTAAGAATAAAACTAAACAACAACAACAATAACAATTTTAAAATATTAACCTTTCATAGGTTTAGCTGCAATAACTTTTGATGCAGAACTTGGTTCACTAGAACCTGCAACATTCTTAGCTATAACTCTGTATTCATATAAATGTCCATCCATTACACTGTTGTCTGTGTAATTATTACCCTATAGATATTTAAATTAAAATATAAGCTGATTATATTTCACCTAAATTACTAAAATTAAATTAATATTTTATTAAACTGAAAATTAATAGTATTTGAAATAAGAGTTTTAATTTAACTATACCTGTACAGGGTCTCTATTAACTCTCACCCAACGATTTGTTTTCATATCACGTCTCTCAATATCATAACCAATAACAGGAGATCCTCCATCAGATCTAGGTGCAGACCATTTAATTTTTATGAAATCACGATCATGATCAACTGCTTCAGGTTGACCAGGTTTTCCTGGAACCTCTGAAATAGAAATTTTAAACAAATGAACAAAAATGCTTATATTTTTAACAGTTCAATATAAAATTAATAACTTACTATATGGACTTTTAGCAAGAACAGGTCTATCAGTTTTTAATGGTTTAGAAATGCCTTGAGCATTTTCAGCCATAACACGAAATTCATATTCTGTTCCTTCAATTAATTTTGAAACAGTACAAGATGTAGATCTTGCTGGTACATGTGCAACTGCAGGAACCCAACTTCCATTATGTGTTTTATCTCTCTTTTCAACAATATACCCACTATAATAAATATTAGATACATAATTTTAAATTACAAAAGTTAAGAAGTAATCTATAATGAAAATTAGAATAGTAATGAATTCATACATGATTTCACTTCCACCAGAATCTTTTGGTGGATTCCAAGATAATACAACATGATCTTTATCAACTTCATCAACTTTTAATGGTCCCTCAGGAGCAGATGGTTTATCTGAAATTATTTTAAAGTAAAAATAACATTTCATTAAATAAACTTATATTTTGAAATAAAATATTTAATATATTATAATTTATATTAATTATTATTACCAAGAATTATTAAGGAAAGAGTTCCCTTGTCTTCACCAGAATTATTGGTCAGATTCAAAGTATAAGAAGCTGTATCTGCTCTGGTAGCATTGACAATATTTACAATAGTATATGATTCAAAAGATGATATTGTACAACGACTATCAGATTTTATTTTTTTGTCTTCTTTGGTCCAACAGACTTCAGGCGCTGGTTCACCAACAAATTTAATTTCAATATTAGCTGTATTACCACTTTTAACTAGCATTTCTTTCATTGGCGTAATAATCTTTGGAGCCACTAAAAATAATTTAAAATATGTAAGTATAAACAATAATAGCAAAGTCATAAAGATATAATATATATATTTTAAAAAAAGTTAATGTTGTAATTAATTTCAATGCCAAAATAATAAGGATAAATTCTGTAAAAGAAAAAATAAACAAGCAGTTTTCTCTTTGTAGAATAATATCAAAATATATTAGGTTAGCATTATAAAATCTGTTTCCAGTGAACACATCGAAAGTTTTGAATATTGTATGTTTGTAAAATACTCTACAGAATAATAGTCATTTCAATAAAAAAAACAAGATTTCTTATTAAAACTCAAATTGTTTTTAAATGATTTATGTTCAGTAGTATCAATAATTTTTTTAGATAAAAAAATCATGAATACCTTTAAATGTTATAGAGATCATTTCATCAAACTTCTAAATTAGAATAAGACTCAATGATTAGTAAAAAATTCAATTAAAATAAGTTATTAAAATTTATGTTCCAATTGTATTTATTTGCAAAGTATTCAGTGAAATGAGAGCCTTGTCATCCTTATGAAGATACTAATAGCAATGACAATGTTTTCTTTTGTAATTATAATTATAATTATTTATTACTAGACATTGGAATCCTGTGTGCAGAATACACTAAATAAAATGTTGTGGGCACATCTTAAATTGATGCAAGTGGAATTTTGGATACATTTTTTATGGGTTTTAGGGAGTTAGTCCCATGCATTTTGCATGCAATTTGTGTTCAGACATCCATTTTATGCCTTTGAATGCAAAACTTTAGTTTTTGCCCTCATTTTGCACTTAAAATTAATCAAATGCTACATTTAATTAGTTATTTATTAATAAAAATATGATATTTTTTTATTAATTTAAATTATTATAATTAATTTAAAAAATCTGAAATCACTAACATCAAAATTTCTGTAGGTTGACAAAAAACTCTTCAATCTGACAACACTACCAAGGTTTCTCTCTAATTCAGCATGTTTCCTGTTATGGTGGCAGTAGCTTAGTTGTGCAATCTGAATTTATAAGAATGAAACTAAGGACAAAGTAAAGAATTTCTAGAAGAAGGTTTAGATATAGATGGAACTGTTTTAATATGTAGCTATTGTAACAAGCAAATTTAAGTTAATGAGAAATGTCTGAGTCTGTTGGTGAGACACATAGAAAGCCAAGCTCATAAGAAGAATAAAGAACTTAAAACTCAAGACTAGAGCAAGCAAGTGAAAAACTTATTCATAAATAAAGCATTTGATACTGCTTCTAAAAATACTAATTAAACCTTTTGGATTTCATTGTTACCTTTCTGCAATCTTGTTAAAAGCTGAAATTCCTTTATGCAAATTAAAGCAATGCAAATTATGCAGTCTCTTAAAATTTTTTTTGGAAAGTATACCAACAAAATTTCCAGATAAAAGCATGTTATGGAAAATGTACATTGACAAGAACTACAAAGCAACCATTTTAAAAATAAAAAAAATCATTGGCGAATATCTGTTGTATTTGTTGTAAATGAAACTATCAATTCTCTCCAGAAATATGCATTCAACATAATGGCGGCTTCTTTACATGGAAACTCTTAAAATTTTATGTCATTTAAAATTGCTGTTTGGAATCCACAAACAATACTACAGTAATGCAAGCAGTTAATGATGTATGTTCAAGGCTGTAAAATAGAACAATTAATTGTGAAAGACTGTGGCTCATCCTGTCAGACCAAGCTAAATACACTAAAGGAAAAGTCTCAACTGAAGCTCCTTTATCCATATTTAAAGCATGAGGTCTGCTTAGCATATTCACTACATCAAGTGTGTGAGAAAGTGTATCAGATCAGATAGCCAATTCCTTTGTCTCGTTAGTAAAAAAAAATCCTTACGAAACCCTGCTTGACTACAGCTTTACAAAGAAGTTACTAGCTTACCTTTACCACCTGCTCCAGTTTTAGTAATTTGGGGTACATGATTAGCAGCTGTAACATTTCTTTGTAAAAATTTTACTAAAACTAAGGAACTCATTGGGAGGCTTGAGGGTAATTCAACTGCAGTATCATGAGCCAAGGATTTGATTTCATGTACAAATCTAGAAGATAAACTGTATGCAGTCCACTTATTCAAATACCTAGTTGAATATATTAGGAAACTTGAAAAAAATGGAATTTAACAAACAAGGAGCAACGGAATACTTTCCAGAAACTTTAAACTCCTTAGATGGATTTACCAAAGAGAAATTGCACTCTTCTGTCTCTAAGAATCCAGATGTGGAAAAATTTATTGACTCTAATAATGAACTGGACTTTTGTATTAACTAAACATGCATTGCTTGCTTCCACTGAGATCAAATGATTATTTTCAGTGTATCATGATTTTATGGTATCTAAACAGCATAACTAACCTTCAATAATATTGAAAAGATGATAGTGATTTGATGAAACTACTGTATTTGGAATAAAATGGATAAAGATTTTGTGTGTCTTGATACAAGAAAAAAATTATCTATGTATTAAATTGAAGTTTTCAGTAAAAATAAAAGAAATACATAAATTTTTAGGAAAAATGCATTTCATATGCAACAGTGTATGTATATAGGTATGCAATTTTAATTAAATTTGCACACAGGATTCCTATTATTACTTACCACTAAAATAAATTGTTATTTGTAATCTGACATAATATAATTATATGTAAGAGTTATTACAACATAATATCATGTAAAAAGAAAATATTCAGAATTATCTGCTCTTGAATTTTCTTGCAATGATTAAAATGACAATAATGTACAAAAACAAGTTTTTCAAAAAACATATATTCTTTTATGAATTGTTTGGTGATAATAATATAATTATAAACTACTCAAATCTGGGTATATGTTAATAAACACTGCACAAATAACCAAAATCCAGCAAGAAAAAACTACAAGAAAGCAAAATATTTTCATCCATATTTAATGGGCATCATCAGGCTAGCATTTGCTTTCTTGTAGTTTCTTCTTGTTGGATCTTGCGGTATTTGTGCAGTGTTTATTAATGTAATTATAAATTTTTTGTGAGAATTGGGCTAGTGCAAATTATTTAATTAGCAAAAACCTAATTTAATTTTATAATTTTTGCTTTGTCAAAAACCCATAAAGGAGAAAAGTTCCATGTTGTCAATACAATTAAGGAACTTTATAAACTTGTCCCATAGATAGCACGTCCTCTGAATGACACAGCTTCCAAATAACTACTCATCAAGGGAAATAGAGACAAAATCGCAGATTGGAGCAACTGGCAACTTCATCAAAAATGGGCATTAGAATAACCGAGGAAGGATGCCGAATAAAAAAAAAAAAAAAAGGACAAATGATAACAGAAAGTTTGCCTGTCAGAATTTGTGTGCGCTTATCTCCATTGTGCTCCACCGCTGATCTTCTTGACCTCCAGCCACTGACTGGACCTTAGCTGCACTGAACTATCAATCAGCAATTAGCCACAACAAACAATCAATCAAACTCCACTGTGAATATTGCTATTACGGTTTGTTGGATTCAAGACCACCATAACCAGCAGGAGACTCTCCCTCCTTACTTCAGGATGTCCAAAGCAACCCTCACCAATCCAGGTATTTACTGACACATGTCTGAATTTGTAAATGCTCTCTCTCTGTTTGATGCACTTTTGTAACTTAGTTATAGCTTTAACAAATAAATTGTTATTATTTAATGTTTAAATGCGAAGTGGAGGGCTTTATTTCTGGCACGCTGTCTCTTGACTCCCTCCTCCATCCTGAATTTGACTGTTCTCTTATGCAACTGCTCGCACAAGATTTATATATGAACATAACAGTCAGTCCTGATTTGTTCATTACCAACATTGACATCACAGTGCTGACTTAAAGGTCACATTTTTAATTCAGAAATTAATGTTTTCATAAAAAATTTTACCTACTATACAGATATCATAAAATTCCATACAAATTAAGAAGTGTGATAAACAGAATTTAAAAATTTAGAATTAAAATGAAATTTTAGACAACATTAGTATAAACTATATTTATTAAGGTGGTAAAGCAAAAACACAGTATAACTATGACAATTACCAAACATCTAAAGCTGGATTTTATTGGGCTATCTTTATAGATTTGGGATTAGTTGTTGTTATACTGTAATATTATTATTAAGCCTATTATTAGATTTATAATCAATTCAAAAAATTTTAAATTCTAAATTTAGTACAAATATTAGCTAATATTATAATAAAATTTACTTACAGAATCTTGGTTTGGCTGTGACAAAATCAGATGGGTCACTAGGATCACTATGACCTCCTTTATTAACAGCAATTATTCTAAATTCATAATCTGTTCCTTCAACAAGATCTGGAACTGTTCCTTTAGTTTGTGTAGCTGGCACTTCTGCACCTTTGGTCCAACTTGAAGAGCCCCTCTCTCTCTTTTGTATGATATAACCTGTAATTGGAGAACCACCGTCTTCTTTTGGAGCAGGCCATTCTAGATCAACATGATCTTTATCCCAATCCTTAATTTGTGGTTTTCCAGGTGAGGTGGGTGGTTCTGAAAGACATTATATGTTGAATATAAATCTCTTTATTTCATTTTATTGATTTTATTATATCCTATTCACTAGCACTATAGCTTAAAATAAAACTATTAAAATTGAAAAAATAAAATATATCACTCAACACCTTAAGAATTCTAAATAAAATATGTTGTTACACACATGATACTAATAAGATATGTAATATGTAAGATGTACAGCACTATACATTTAATGTATAAACTTTATAACTATTTAAAAAAGTAAAGATCTAGGTAAAAAAAAATATCAAAATGTCAAAAAATATCAAATTTCAATAGATGTAAACTGAACTGAACTTGTACAGTACTGTACCTTTTGTTAATATTGTTATGAGCTGTGGGGCTCAGGATATAAATTCAGAATACTGTTTACTGAAACTGACACTTTTATTTAGATACACTAACAAGTTCACAATCTAATAGACACTACAATTACTTCGCACTTTCACTGTTCACTTCTCTGTCACTCCAACGACACTTCGTTACTCGTCCATACCAAAGGTAGAACTGCACTTCCTCGGCACTCCTCCAATCTATCGTAACTTCTTGAAAGGTCAAAAAAGTCAGAAGTATACACACCCATGGATCAGTACTCTAGGACATTCCAGTACAACTCAGAGCCTTCAACAAAAACGTTATAGAACTCGTTAAAAGAACATCTCGAACATTATTTTTTTGAATATTCCAGACCATTCTCTCTCGTTCCGCCATTCTCCACACGATGGCACTAGTCTCCCCTGGAGCTGGCGTGACAATATGTTGTGTAATTGAGTTTTTAAGATATATTTATTCTATTATCTAAAGATAAATTTATCATTTGTAGGATAAATGAAATTATGAAACCTATTAAAATTTAAAACTAATATGTTCCAATTTAAATGTATTCCAATTCTGTGTAATTAGAATATTTATCATATTTTCAAAAGATTCTTTTTCATATTTTTTGGTTTAGATTTGTTGTTACTTCTTTCAGTGGACAAAGTACAGTATAAGATGTATATGCTATGATATTTATACTTTGAGAAGTATTTACTCTATTATGTTCATACCCATCTGGGTAATGGGCAAAATTGTGATCTACCATACCATCTTAAATGTGCTGGTGTCTTACATTGACAAAATCAATCAATCATTTTATTTTATTAATTATTATTTTTTAATATAAATTGTAGGGAACTGTATCATTCAAATATGTTTAATTATTACATTTATATAGATAAAATGTTTCAAAACTGTAATGTTGATAATTATACAACCCAGTTGGGTTTACTAAGTAAATCAGAAATGTTTAAATTATATAATTTCCTTTCAAATACAGTAGAGTCTCCATAGTCCATCAATCACCAGTCTAACACATCCAGTAATCTGAACTAAAGGGCAGTACATACAAAATTTTCATGTTACCCCTTGTCAATGTATGACAGAGAATGACTGATGCACATGTACACTGTCAGTTGTTGTTTGTTTATTGCAAATGTAGTCAGCAAAACAGTTATAATCATGATTAATATAATAAATTAATCTCTAGTTTTTGCTGTACAGTACATACATACAAAATCCAATAATCTGACAATCTGCTGTAATCCAACACCTATCAGTCCAATATATGTCAGATTACACAGACTTTACAGTATTTGTAAAAGTTTGTAATTTTATACATTTATTTATAAAATTACAAACTTTTACAAATACTGTAAAGTCTGTATCTGTGTCCTCATAAAGAGTTGATAATCCTTATTTTAATATATATATATTAAAATAAGGATTATCAACTCTTTATGAGGTAAATAAGTATATAAAATACCATGTTTATGTTCAGTCCATATAAATAATGAAATATTTATATTCTATTAATTTAATGATGTATTTAAACATACTTCTTTTACCATTTATATGTAAAACATTTAAAAGATTAAATAAATGAACAATTCATTTTCAAAATTCTTAATTCTTTACTTCATTTATATAATATTTTAAAACTTACCAAATGGATTCTTTGCAATGACACCTTCATGTTTTTCTAATGGATCAGAATTACCAACTTCATTCACAGCAATGACTCTAAACTGATACGTTTTGAATGCTACCAATCTTGTAACTTTATAAGTTAAACTAACAGATATGCCTGCTTCAGTCCAAGTTCCTCTAGATGTATCCATCTTTTCAATTATATATTGTCTAATTGGACAGCCTCCATCATCACTTGGTACTTTCCATGTTAATTGAGCTGATTCTCGAGTAACATCAGTAACTTCAAGTGGACCTTCTGGTGGTGAAGGTCGATCTAATCATATGTAAGAAAAAATTATATATTAAATAAAAACTTTTAACTATAAAATCAATCTAAATATATAATTATATATTGTAATATGACCTTGAACTACTACTGTTGCAGTCGCAGAAGTTTTTCCTGAAGAGTTCTCCAATGATAGAGTATATCTTCCCGAATCTGATCTTATAGAAGATGAAATATTCAAAATTGTCTGAGTCGCAGTTGTTGTTACTTCAATTCGTGGTTCATTCAATACAGTTTTGTCATGAACTGACCAAGTGACAGCTGGTGGTGGTTCTCCTTTAATAGGAATGGTGAAATTAATTGGTCTTCCAACTCGTACTTTCAAGTCTTGTAAAGCTAATCTGTCCAATGAGGGAGCCACTGCAAATAAATATATTTAATTAATAAAAATGCTTATAAAAAATTAAGTTTAATCATTATTATCAACTAATTTAGCCTTTTAGTAAACTAATGATAAAGTTTTCTTTTAATTTCAAATGTAATTAGTTATTTATACTCATTGATATTAATGTTACTATCTTCTATGAGATAAATATAATTACTTATTTCTATGTATCGATACAATGTAAATGCTTTCATTTTGTTGTAATTATATGTTATTTATATTGAATGGAAATAAAAACTGAAAATGTTTGATCAGTAGATTTTGCAGTAAATTATAATAAACTGTATTAATTATACAAAACCATAGTATATATGATCTTATCATATGAAATTTCTGATCATTTGTAAATGGTAGTTGATACAGAATTAAATTTTATCTGTCTTGTTTTAACTTCTATATTTGGCACAATTATGCTAATTGATACTTCTGATAAACAAATATAAATGTTTGTAGCATGATGTTCATGTTTTGTATTTGTGCTAATCTTTTAGTTAGAAGATCATTTTGTTTATTGCATTCCTTTAATAATCAATAAATATATGATTTGATTGCTTGTTTTAGAAAATTTAATATATTCTAAGCTACTATAATAAAAAATTATTATTTATAAACTTTTCTTATACATGTGAATATATTATTGACTATTAAATAAATATAATTATTAAGATTTCTTTTAATTACTAAATATATTTATTCTAATAATTGCAATTTAAAAATACTACTTACAGAATCTTGGTTTGGCAACAACTGCTTTTGATGGATCACTTGGTTCACTAGGACCAGCTTTATTAATTGCTACTACTCTAAATTCATATTCTTCACCTTCTTTCAGATCGGGTACTCTAGCTTTAGTACAGTCTCCTTTTACTCTAGTGCCTTCCTCCCAAAAAGGTGACCCTTTAATTCGTTTCTCAATAATATATGTAGAAATAGGAGCACCACCATCTTTTCTTGGTGGATGTATTTCTAAATCAACATGATGACTATCCCAATCAACAACTTCAGGAGGAGCAGGTTTATCTGGTTGATCTAAAAATAGTACAGTATTTAAATAGTAAACTTTTTCAAGTTTTTGCTTAATAAATTAGTTTCATATTTAATTATTACATAGTCAAAAGTACAATGTATTAAGAAGTGTAATCTATAATTAATTTTTACAGATGTACATACATCTTTCAGGATTTACAAAAGATAATATTTTTCATAAGTATTTAGTATAGATATCTTATTAACTGTAGATATATCTAAGATCTATACTAAACAATTTACATGCGAAAAATTTATTAACATCAATAGGCAAGAAAAGATTCTCTTACCAAATGGATTTTTGGCAATAATTGGCTCCCTTGCTATTAACCAAGGTGAATCTCCTTCTCTGTTTACAGCTTTGACTCTAAATGTATATTCATGAAGTTCAATCAATTTATCTGCATGCAGATGTGTATTTAGAGTTTCACCAACAGGTAACCAACGTCCTGTTTCAGAATCTTTTTTTTCTACAACATATCGCACAATTTCAGATCCTCCATCATCTTTTGGAGGTCTCCAAGAAACAGTGCAACCTTCTTTGGTAATATCAGAAATACTTAAACCTTCGGGAGCAGTTGGAACATCTATAAACAAATAAATTTTTATATAAAATAAACCTATTTTTTCAACAAAGTATCTTAACTAAATAAAAAAGTAGAAAATATACCAAGAATAATTATAGAAACTTTTGCACTATCTGTTCCATTAACATTTGTAGCTGTTAATGTTAAGGTCCCACTATCAGCCCGCTGAGCATTCTTCACTGAAAGTCTTGTAATATAATCCTCATTAATGATAGTCCATCTACTAAGTTCATCAGCTGGTTTTAGATCAAGGGTCCATTTTTTTGTAGGTGGCGGTTCACCTATTACTGGCACATCTAATTCAAAGCCTTTTCCAGCTCTTATACGAACATTATGCATAGCATTACGATCAATTCTTGGTGCCACTATATAAATAAATTTTATAAATGAATTTTTTGTTGAAAGTAGAAATTTATAATTAATTAAATATAATTTATTTACAGTTTTTGGGTTTGGCTGTATGAGGTGCAGTTGCATCACTTGGTTCTCCTGCTCCTCCCTTGTTGATTGCTCTGACTCTAAATTCATACTGATTTCCTTCAATCAAATCAGGTACTTTTGCTTTTGTTTCATCACCAGGTACTTCAAGAACTTGCATCCATTCTGGACTAAAATTAATGCATAATTTTATTGACATAAGATATAAAACAATGTAATTATATACGTATTAGTGAATAATGTAACATGTAATAAAAATAATACTAGATTTTCATATTATTGCTTTTAATGATAATTTTCATTGGTTTTTATTCTTATTATTTGAAATAAAAAAATATAAATTTATATAAATTAAAATTATTTTAATTTTTTAAGCAAAACTCATTTTGATTAACTGAATTAAATTTTTAAATTGGAAAATTAAATAGAATTTATATTTTTATATTTAATTTCATTCAAGATTCAGTTGTCAGTAGATTGTTAAAGAAATTCCTTCTTTATGTTTTCATTAAAATGTACAAACTAAATCTCAAATACAACCAACAAGACTGACTAAATTATTAACTACAAAAAATTTTTGTTTGGTGTCAGAACTTGGTGAATTTATAGACACTTGGCAAATTCATCTATTTAATCCATAATCTTTACAGAGATGCGTTTCGGGCTTTCGCCCATCTTCAGTCTGTTGCGTAATATACATATAATGTATCTGGTGGGCATCTGTCTGCCATTTTCTGCACTACGCCTTCCCATTTACTTTCCCCTCCCTGCTAATTTGACTGCTTCCCCTGCATGTCTCACAACGTGTAACTTCTCCCTCCCAGAATGCTGCACACAGCCATGCCTACAACTGTATAAATATACTTCTTTTGTACCAATTTTTTTCTTTGTGTACTATTTTAACATCAGTTTTATCTATGCTGCAGTTATGAATTGTGCAATGTTCGTAAAAAACAGAGTTTATTCTATTATATTTTAAAACCGCGATGTGTTTTTTTAATCTTGTTTCCAATCTTCTTTTTGTTTCTCCAATGTATGCTTTTGGTGGTTCACATGTGCAAGGTATTTTGTAAATGACGTCAGTAGTGTTGTATTTATCTGGTTGTTTATTTACGCCAGGTTTAGTCTTCTGGATTCTTTTTGTAAGTTTCTATAAGTTGGTGCCAGTTTTATATTTATTTTATTGAAACTTTTATTTATCTTTTTAAGTAAAAATCCAATATAGATACATGGCTGGCGCTATTTACATTTAATTAAAATATAAATACGACTTTTACAAAAAAAAAACTTTGCCTGTTGTCCTCCTTTTTCACTGGTTTTACATTCTTTTGCGGAGGCAGTAGCCTACAAAGGAAGGTTGTCTCCAAAATTTGTGTGAATTGTTCAAGGACTGCTGATGGTGCGAACGGTGAAAAAGGAGGACAACATGCAAAGTTTTTTCTTTGTAAAAGTCGTATTTATATTTTTATTAAATGTAAATAGCGCCAGCCACGTATCTATATTGGATTTTTACTTAAAAAGATAAATAAAAGTTTCAATAAAATAAATATAAAACTGGCACCAACTTATAGAAACTTACAAAAAGAATCCAGAAGACTAAACCTGGCGTAAATAAACAACCAGATAAATACAACACTACTGACGTCATTTACAAAATACCTTGCACATGTGAACCACCAAAAGCATACATTGGAGAAACAAAAAGAAGATTGGAAACAAGATTAAAAAAACACATCGCGGTTTTAAAATATAATAGAATAAACTCTGTTTTTTACGAACATTGCACAACTCATAACTGCAGCATAGATAAAACTGATGTTAAAATAGTACACAGAGAAAAAAATTGGTACAAAAGAAAATTTAAAGAAAGCTACGATATTACTACAGACAAAAATAATATTAACAAGAACCTAAGCATAGAAATTCATAAAAGCTGGTTACAACTATTAAATAGAATACAGTATAGCATCGTTTATCCGAATCAATTAGGGACTGGGGTTGTTCAGATAACTGATTTTTTCGGATAACCGATTATGTACGAAAAAATATATTAACCTATCCGATGTTGAAATTTTTCTCCGTTGTGTGTCACTTTGTGTTGAATTTTTCTCCGTTGCATGTCGCTTTGTGTTGAATTTTCGTTGATTTTAAGCCTAACGAAAATTTTTATAATAATAATCGAGGCTATTGTATTGTTAAAAATTATTTCTTTATTTTGTACAAACAAAATAAATATGTTGAAAAATATAAAAACAAAAATATTATACTTTAGAAGTTAATCTAGTATCAAAAACGTTTGATTCAGCAAGACACATTCCGACTGGAAAGCTCTTGGTTAATCGACGTTTCGGTTAACTGGCTTTCAGATATATGATGCTCTACTGTATTTTACACAGTATATTTATATAGTTGTAGGCGTGGCTGTGTGTAGCATTCTGGGAGGGAGAAGTTACATGCTGTGAGACATGCAGGGGAAGCAATCAAATTAGCAGTGTGGAAAAAGTAAGTGGGAAGGCGTAGTGCGGAAGGTGCCAGACAGATGCCCACCAGATACAACATATGTATATTACGTAACAGACTGAAGAAGGGCAAAAGTCCAAAATGCATCTCTGTAAAGATTATAGATTAAATAGATGAATTTGCCAAGTGTCTATAAATTCACCAAGTCGTGACAGAAACAAAACAAGAAAAAGAAGACATGGTTTTGACAAAACATACAAAAAAGTTATTAGAAAACATTGATAATTTTACATTCATTATAAATGATCCTTCAATAACAGTGATTCAAGCATACAACTGAAGATAGCTGAATTTGAAATAATTAACATTATAATCATGTTCAATAAAAATGTGGGTAACTAGGGGTAAGGCTGAAGTCTTACCCATTTTACAGCAACAGTTTGTTAAAAACTGCTCACTTTGTCAGTGGATGGTGCATTTGCTTTCCTTGATCCCTTGACATTGGGATCAGCTTGTCAGGTCAAGTGGAGGAGGGGAAGAGGAATTGTCAGTAAGGCATATGCGATATACGAGTAATAGACACCATTAACGAGAAAAATCAAAAATTTAATGAATAACAAAATAACAAGGTTACAGAATTTTACAAAAATATAAAATTGAATACTACATCAGTTAAGCTATTCATGCACCTTTAAACAAGAGGGCATTCAATTATTATGCCTTTGTGTCCTTTCTATCTTAATTTAAATTTATTTTGTGTACTAGTACTTTTATATATTAACAGGACTTATTATACTGGAAAATATGGATGGAGATATTTAGTCTTACAGATCAAAAATAATGTTTTTTATTTAGTTCACAGGTGTAGGGTCATAGGTATTCCTGGGACAATGAGAAAATGGTGAAACCAGACATCAACTGTACTCTTTGATACGTGTAATGTTAGATCAAATATGTTTGTATGGGTGAATATTGACATTCTTGAAGGAGTGTTATGAACTTTTAGTGGTTATTGATGAGAAGGGTGATATTCAATCCCTTTATCCAGTGATGTTATTTTAAAGATCACGTTAAGAAATTAAGTTAAACTTTCTCAAAATTTAGGTAAAATATCTTATAAAATTTTGGATTTCACAAAAATAATATTAAATTTAGAATTTTTAGTAAAGTGGGTCATAAGATAATTTATATTGTTTTATTTTAAACTTAATATTTACCTCATTTTATCTCTCTTTTCAATAACATAACCTGTAATTGGTGATCCACCATCTGAATCAGGTGCTTTCCACTTCAGTTTAACAAAATCTTTATCATAATCATCAATTTCAGGAGTTCCAGGTTTTCCAGGTTGGTCTGTATTTATAAATTATATATTTAATAATTCAATTTTATTTATTGCTTTATTTATTTTCAATAGAAAATTACCAAATGGATTTTTAGCTAATATTGCTTTATCAGCTTCCAGTGGTTCTGATTCACCTTGACGATTAGCTGCTCTAACACGGAATTTGTAATTTTTACCAGGCTGTAGACCTTTTACCTGTTGCAATTTTAAAGTTAAATTATCAATATATACTTAATAATATAATGAAAGCATTTGTATTAATAAATGGAAATTTTTTGAAAAAGCTATTAATAGAGGCTTTAGAATTCTCTATCAATAAAGCAGCAAAAATTTGTTTAGTCATTTAGAACTAAATGTAATAATTTATTTTAAAAATGACTTATTTTTTTATATGCAACATTTAAAAATAATTTCTGAACTAATTGCTATATTTATGATATTAACAAGCTAGAAAAGAAAAAACAATTTGTTATTCATATAATGCCATAACTTATATTTTTAATGTTAATGATTATGGACATGAAATATGTTGTGAATGTACATTTTTTTGCGACCAAAGAAAATTATCCATTGTGTCATTGTATCTTCCGCACTGAAATATTTGCATGTTAGCAAACATATCAAATAACTGATTTCTGAATTGGTCAGTATATTACACACTATATAAAACTGATCTATGACATTTTTGAATTTGTTGAAATTTCTCATCTCTGAATGGGAATATATTCAGAGATAATATATTTTAAAATATACTGCATAGAAGGCTGAAAATAGTCCTTCATACATATATATTACTAGAACTTTGTATTAATTGACTATAATACTAGTAAGAGATTAGCAAATTTTTTTAATTTTTAAAATATAAAATATCACAAAGCCATCACACTTTTGTTGTTACAAAATTGAAAATTTTTGTTAATTTTTCCATTTTTCTTAAAAACTTGAATCCTTTTGACGCTAACAGAGTCATAGCAAACTTTTAGTATATCAACTCAAACAAGATAGGAGTTATGCACATACTACTATTCTTATAAATTACTGAAAATCATTCCATAGTCAGGATATATATTTTCTTTAACTTTTTCTTTATTTTCTATCTTTTTAAGTTAAATTATTGATGTTTTATTGTTTGTATTATTGCTGTACATAACTTCTGGGAATTTCAATAAAATTGTGCATAATATTCCTTATTTTTATACAAATTAAATAAATTAATGAATTTTTTAGTTAAATTGTACTAAATTTGCTTTCACATAAATCTTACTATAATAACACAATCAGGAACAAAAATTTTATTATAATAAAAAGACATTAATTCTATGTGAATGTTATCACCTATTATTTATTAAATATCTTTAATAAATAACAGATGATAATTAATTTATATTATATGTAAAATATAAATTATTGTTATTTTAAAAATTTGATAAGAAGTTTATTTATTTTGAAATTTTATTATAATTTTTTAGAGTTCAATTTTTTTTTGTGTTTTTTAAATATTCCATCAAAAATGTTTTTGTTTTTATTGTTTTAATGTTATTTATTTCTTCTTTCCTATTTCTAAAATACTAAAACAAAGCATTTTGAAGTTTACTATAGCTTATAGCTAATAATTATTCTGATGTCATCTTACATTTATAGTACATACTTACTTTCATTGTAGTCTCTGGACCAATTGTTTCTCCAGCTGGAACCCATATACCTGTCTTGGGATCCATTTTTTCTATTACATAATGATCAATTGGAATACCTCCATCATCACTAGGAGGATTCCAATTTAGAGTGCACCCTTCAGCATGAACATCATCTATTTTTAATGGACCATTTGGAGCAGTAGGTTTATCTAAAGAAAAATGAAACAAAATAATTTAAAAATTTTTATTCTTTAATATTAAAAGAAATTACCATTAAAAATTTAAAACAATTATTAGTAAGAAGATAGTTTCTTCATTTCTAAATTTCCTTCAAAAATAGACCAAAATTAAAATTTGTAACATTTCAATTTGAAAAAGTTACTAAATATCTTATGGTACTTATAATCAATTTAATTTTGTTATATTTGAAATATTTTTGATAATGTGTAGTTGATTATAAAATATTTTTAAAAATTACTATACATGGATTTTAAATGAATTCATTACTTCTAGTTAAATCTTATTTAATTTATAAACTTTATTTATAATAGTCTCATCTAATATTAATTTAACAATACATTCTTTTTCACATTTACATATTAAAATATAAAATAATAAACTTTAAATCATATAAATAAAAATAAAATACAAACTTAATCTAAATTATACCTAATACAACAACATCCACTTCAGCTTCATCTTTTCCATATTCATTAACTGCAGTTATTGTATAAGTGCCATTATGTTCTCGTTTTGCATTCCTCACAGTTAACTTTGTATTATATTCTTCTATTACTAGTTTTACAGTCTCACTTTGTGTAACTTTTCTGCCTTTTAAAGTCCAGGTAATGGTTGGTGGTGGCTCACCAATTACATTTACATCGAAATTGAATGACTGGCCAGCTCGAATTCGAACCTTGTGTAGATTTGTTCTATCAATTTTAGGAGCCACTGTATTTATAAATAATAATATAAGTATAAAATAATTTTTAAAAAGTTTTTATTACATTTTAATTTATAAAAATAAAATGTAAAACATACATCGCCTTGGTTTTGCAACTATAGGAAGTGTCGCTTCACTAGGCTCTCCAGGGCCAGCTTTATTGACAGCTTTAACTCTGAATTCATATGCCTGTCCTTGAATAAGATCAGGAACAGTTGCTTTCGTTTGATTACCTGGAACTTCAACAGCTTTTTCCCAATTGCCATATTTATCTTTCTTCTCAATGATGTAACTTGAGATTGGTGCACCACCATCACTTGCAGGTGGTGTCCATTTCAAATCAACATGATCTTTGTCCCAGTCAGTAGCTTCAGGTGTTCCTGGTTTACCAGGCTCATCTAAAAGTTTTAAAATTTAAATTTTGTAAGTAAACTTTACATTTGTAATTGAAAACAACAAAATATTAAATATCATTATAATTCATAAGGCTCAAAACAAAAAAAATTTAACTATTTTTAATGCAAAATATAGGAGTCTAAAATGACAGGAATAATTAGGTTCTTATACTATTTTTTTAACTCATAATTTTAATAAAGAATAAAACTATTCTATTAAACTCTGAAATCCTAAAAGCATTTATTATTATCATTTTAGTAATTATTACTTACCAAATGGATTCTTAGCAGTTATAGCTTTTTCTGTTTCAAGTGGTACTGATTCTCCTTCTTTATTCACAGCCATAACTCTGAATTTATAATCCTTGCCAGGAGTTAAGCCTGTTACTTCCATATCTTTATTTTAACATAATAAAAATTATTATTTTTTCATTTTAGTGAAATGATTTAAGTTGTCTTAATTATTATCATAAATTAATTTACTTGGCTCTTTTGATGTGCCAACTGGAATCCATGTTCCAGTTTCTGGATCCATCTTTTCCACTTTATAACATTCAATTGGAGTACCACCATCATCTTTTGGTTTCTTCCATTTTAGTTTGCAACCTTCTTTATGTACATCAGATACTTCTAATGGTCCCTGAGGTGCAGTGGGCTTATCTATTTATAAAGTAAATTTCAAAATAATATTTGTTTAATTTTAAAATATAAATTAAAAGGGGGAAAATAATGTATTTCAAATACCTAAAACTGTGACATTCACTGTTACAGAATCTTTTCCTGAGCTATTGGTTGCAGTAATTGTGTACTTTCCACTATCAATACGAGTTGTTTTGCGAATTGTTACTTTAGAATTATAATCAATATTTTCAATCTGAATATGGTCTGAAGCTCTTAAAGTAACATCATTTACAATCCACGTAACAGTTGGAGGTGGTTCACCAATAATATTAACATCAAATTTAATCGATTGTCCAGTATTAATAGTTAGATCTCTGAGACATTTTCTATCAATCTGAGGTGCCACTAAAATTTTAAAAAATTTGTATTTCAAATTATTCATAAAATATGTTTTAATTGAAAAATGATTACATTTATAACTACATACAATATCTTGGTTTTGCTATGATTGGTGCTGATGCTTCACTGGGTTCACTCTGTCCAGCTTTATTAACTGCAATCACTCGGAATTCATATTCTTTTCCTTCAGTCAAAAAGGGAGCTGTTCCTTTACAAGAGTCACCTGGAACTTCAGCAGCCTTTTCCCAACGTGTTGCTAATTTTTCTTTCTTTTCAATAATATAATGGGTTATGGGTGCACCTCCATCTCTGTCTGGTGGTTTCCATTTTAAGTCAACTCTATCCTTGTTCCAGTCAGTTGCTTCTGGTTTACCAGGAGCAGTTGGTGGATCTTTAAAATTAATTTATCATATTTATATTCAATAAAATGTAACTGAAACAATAAATTCAAAATTCCAACAAATAACAAAATAAAAATTTTACCATAAGGATCTTTAGCTAGAATTGGTGCCAAAGTTTCAAGTGGATCAGATTCTCCTTCCTTATTAACTGCTTTAACTCTGAATTTATATTGTTTTCCTGGTGTCAAACCTGTAACTTCCATTTCTGGAGAATAAACTTTTCCAACAGGTACCCAAGCACCTGTATCTGGATCTTGTTTTTCTACAAGATAACCTTCTAATGGTTCTCCACCATCATCTTTAGGCTTATTCCATTTCAACTTACAACCATTCTTGTTGATATCTGATACTTCTAATGGGCCTTCAGGCTTAGAAGGCTTTGCTATAATTGATAAAATTAAAATTTAAAATACCAATTTTTTAAAATTTAAAATATAAAAAGTTTTTATTTACCTAAAACAGTTACTTCTACATCTGCTTGGTCCTCTCCATAAGTATTTCTTGCTGTAATACGATATGTGCCGTTATCTGAACGCTCTGCTTTATCACAAGTTAATTTTGTATTATAAGGAACGTTTTGAATTGTTAATGTTAATCTTTCAACAACTGGTCTTTCCTTAATGGTCCAAGTAACTGAAGGAGGTGGCTCCCCAATGATTTTTACATCAAAGAAAAAGGATTGGCCATATTTTACTGTTACTGATCTTAAGTTACGTCTATCAATTCTTGGTGCCACTATAATAATAAAGAATTTTTTGGTATGTAAGTTATTTAAAAATAAAAAATAAACTACATATTTCGTTATGCATATATATAATTTTTGATTTACATTTTCTTGGTTTTGCTGTGACAGGCTTTGAAGGATCACTTTCTTCTCCTGGACCAGCAGCATTTATTGCTCTAACACGAAATTGATAAGTTTCTCCTTGAATTAAGTCATAAACACGTGCTTCACATTCTTTTCCATCAATCTGAGCAGCTTTTGTCCATACTGTGGTAGATTTTTCTTTTTTCTCAATAATATAACCTATTATTGGAGCACCTCCATCTTTAACTGGTGGCTGCCATTTCAAATCCACACGATCTTTATCCCAATCTTTAATTTCTGGAATACCAGGTTTTCCAGGGGCATCTAAAATAATTGTTATATTCGATTATAGTTTACTGTATAAGATAGTCTTTAATTATTTATTTAAATTCAATAATCTCTACATCAAGTATGAATTTATTAATTACAGCTTTACTTAAGATTTACTGTGCAAATATAAAATTTTTTGAAATTGTAAATTATATAAAACAGTATATACTGAGTTATGATATACAATATGATCATGAAATTGAAGATTCAATAACAAACTATATATTAATATATTCTATAACTAAAAAGTTTTTTCAGTTATGATTCCATTACGAAAAGTTCACTTTTATGCAAATTTATAAAATGTTCATAACAATAATATTACTTTTATTATGAATAGAAGAAAATTAAATTATACTTTTAATGGTAAAATTTTAATTCATCATTGATTATATTTTCATTTTAAAATTTTTATTTCTTACATATCAATATGAAATGGGGTTTATATTTTAGTACCAGAGAAATTTTTATGTCAATCAATTAATTCTTTCATAATTGTTCCTTTGAATGAGAGTTTTTATATAAAGTAGTTTTGAAATTAAAAGTGATTTTGCATATAATACATATTATTATATTATTGTCATTATACTATTGTTACATTCTAAAACTATCCTTTTTTTAATGGAATTTATATTCAAAATTATATTTATTGCTCTTGAATGTTCTGCAATCTATTTACAACTTCTTTGCTACAGATTTTTGCACTTAAATGTAATGCAGAATTATACTGTAAATGTAACAATGAGACTGAGCAATGTTAATAATTTTATAAAACTTGCTTTTAATGTCAATCTTAAGTTTCATTTTCTTTTCCACAGTTTAAAGTTATTATATGCTGTAAATAATTCATATTTCAATCCTTAATTATATTTGTTATGAAGATTTTACTGAACTGTATTTTTGTTATCTGAATGGTAATTACTAAATCTAATTAAATATATATTACAGCAAAAAACAACAAAAATCTAACTCCGTAATATGACCAATCTCAAATAACCTTTCTATTTGAACTGGTGTTCATAAAAAACAAAATCATCAAACTGACTAAGTGCTTTCCGACTTTTCTATCCATTCTTTGAGTCTCTATCACTCAAAAATGATATTTTCAAACTTCTATTTGAGCATAGCTTCTTTTTTTGGGACATATCTGCCAGAATGTAAATTTGAACACAATGTCTTCTAGAATAACATTCATTCAACTCAAACTATCTCTATATTCTTTGGTTCTTTTTTCTCTTTTATTCTTTTTTACCATCCATTTCCATACATTTGACAAAATGTCTACATGTTTGATATCAAAACTTCCTTAGTTAAATTTTGTTTGTAAATTTTTAATTTTTTGGCCATGCATATGTTCTCATCATCATCAACCAGTAACATTACTTTTGCCCTATCAAACTCTACCTTCAACTCTCTATTTCATGCTTCACTGCTAAGTTCCATGATCTCCACTCTCTCCTTATATCTTCATGATGCTCCATTGTCTGTTTTGCTAAATTTCTTCACATCACTCTAATGTAAAACTGTTTATGCTTCTTCCATCTACTAATGGTATCCTATACACCCCACTCTACTCTGTTATATATGTTTATCTTAGAGAGCTGATAGTTTGAGTTGAATGAATGGTTTCTAGAATGAAAAGACATTGTGTTTAAATTTAAATTCCGGCAGATGTTTTCCAAAATAGGAAGATGTGTTCCAAATAAGATTTGTTCAAATAGGAGTTTGAAAAGATCATTTTTGAGTGATAGAGACTCAGAAGATAAATAGGAAAGTCTGAAAGTACTTAATCAGTTTGATGATTTTGTTTTTTATGAACTTCAGTTCAAGCATAAAAGTATGAAATAACAAAAGTACAAATTTATTTTAAAACTCATTATGTTGTCATAATTATTTAAATCTCAAAATAGTAAGTTGAAATATGAATAAACTGGCATATTACAGTGTTCCCTTATCATATACTAAATTATATATGGCAGTACTATTGGATAAGTTATGCAAACTTAATATTTTATTGGAGACATTAATTTTGGCTTGAAGTAGTTAACTGATAGATCTGATGTGTAGTAGAATTCCTAACAAGATAATTTACAGATTTTTAGTGATTATTTGGTGTCCTATACACTAAATAGATCCTATTAGCACATCCCTTTGTATGAGCACATCGCTATGTATATATATATATAGATATATAGTGTCTCAATGAAAGTAGTATAATGGCCTTATTATATATTTCTGCCATAGGCTACTGTGTACTATAATCATGTCAGTTCTATCCTACTGGTAACCTACCACATAAAGTCGATTCCATTTAATTGGGCCACCGGTTAATTGGGGCAGCCGCTTTATTGGGCCAAATCTAAAAGAACAGAAATCAAACTAATAAATTAATACATAATTTAATCTCTTAATTGGGACAGTAGCAGAAAAGGAATTTAGCAATTTTTGATATAGACCTATTTTAGGGATCTTCTGAAAATATGTAGATACTATGTACACTAATGTTGTGTAGGCCTAACGATTGGCAGAGGCAGAGATTTTGTCTTTCACTTGGGCAATTTGGTTTTTCCGGAGGGGGATCAGCATAGCAGGATGTATCACATGGGGATCCCATCTGAGGTAGACCTGAATGGAGCTACTAACCTTGCTGTGGATTAATCCCTTTAAAAGCAAAGGGACAAAGATCCCCGGACAATTTTTTGAGGTCTCTCAACCAAGTTGGAAGATAGCTAGAGTTCCCTTGGAAGGTATTGTGTGTATGATTATGTCTAGATTTGGACAGCAGCCATCTGATTGTTGAGACTAGATCAGAGCTGGTGGATTCTACAAACACTCCTACCGAAGTGGCCCGTCTCCAAGTACAGGAAACTGTACTCAAAGGAAGACCGTTTAATTAGAACATGTTCTGACTAAAAAGGGAGAAAGAAAAAATCATTCGATCAGGAACGAATCGAATGGTCAACCCTTGTGTACGTCACTACTAATACTGTATTTGGCAACACTAGCATGATGCGAACTAGTTATCTATCGTCATGAGTCTGGAAAATTTATAGTACAAATATTTTCTGTATTTTGGTTTAATAAAGCATTAAAATAGGTACCTACTTATTTATTTACTTACATATTACATATTTTAGAATTTATTATTAGTTCGTTTAATTGGGCCAAAATAGATTAGTTCCAATGTGTCCCAATTAAGTGGAATCGACTATTTCGGGCCAGCTTATATGGTATAGATCTAAACCAGACTTTTGAGCTTTATGTTAAAATTTTACAATCGAAAAAAAAAAGTTTGTGTCTATTTCATTTGCTATAAATGTTATTAAAATTTATATACAGTAATTATATTCAAGAATTTCTAATTCTTTATATAATTATATTGGTATTCAACTGACATAAACAAAAATATTTAAATGATGCTCATTTGAATGAATCAGAAATTTTTAGGATATTAATATAGAAATATTAATAACGTACATTATTACTGAAGATTTTTATATTTATTTACTAATATTTAATGTAATATACATTTAATTATGCTTTATTTAAAGTGTGCTATAATAAAAACTGTTTTAATAATTTCATTTTAAAGGAAAATAAGGTTTTACTAAAATATACATGAAAGAGTAGACTTTTAACTGTTTACGAGCTTTTACTAAGTTTTTATATTTTTTAACCATGGGTATTTTTATATTTTAGCAATTTGGATAAATATTATAAAAAGAAATAATAAATATTACAATATTTGAATATATATATATATAGAAGAATAAAAGACATGCAATATTTGGTGAATCTACAAGTGATTATTAAAACTATTTATAAAACCAACAGATCAAATTAGTAAAAGTACAAAGTTGCACAAAAAAAAAAAAAAAAAACAACAACAAAGATTTCAATTGTGAGGTTAACCGAGGGTAGGAGATGGAGGATGATTCCTATCTTCTCTACCTCTTAACGGCACAAGACCTTGAGGTCCGACCTCGGTTGTCGAAAGGATGATTAAGGCTCGAGCGGTCAATGATTAGTTACGGATTTGGGATCGTAAGATCCCGTTTACGTCAGGAACTGACACCAATCTATCAAACTTCTCGCGGATAGATACGCGTTTTTCGGAAGCATAAGATGCCGATGATGAGGGTAATGGAGGAAGAAACGCACACTCTTCTAATATTAAACAAAAATACCCGTTTATTTTGTGATTAATAGGGAATACATCGATTAACATATTTGGAAGAATTTATATCATCGAATCGGATTATTAAACCGAGTCTCGAGTAATCGGAGAGAGAGAGTTTACAAAACATCGCGAGCAGGATAAATACCTTAGTGATCCGGAGATTTGTGATCCTGAGATTTGCACAAAGTCCAAGGAACGAGAGTTCGCTTGAAAATAAGAGTCAATGGACTGTAGATAGATGAAATGGACGGCTTCAACGGCGGGAGATGATAATCCACGGCACACACACACTTGACAGTTGTCGAAACTCTTTCTATCTCTCCCTCTCTCGTCATCTTCGTTCGTTTTTCCTTTTATTTCGGGATCTTGAGTTCGAGATTTTGTGAAGTACGTCAAGGGTAGAAGTCCCTTTTGACCAATGGTGAATTACATGATATAATTATTTTTCAACAGTTAACTCATCTTCTACAAGGAAGTATTACCGTGGGAACGATAGTTTATGATTAATTTTTACGAGAAAATTTGTCGGTGTTTTTCCGTTTTTTTGTTTCTGTGTTTGATTTAACCCTAACTGTCGAAAATCGGTTGGCAAATAAAATAAAAATTCGTTATTCTTATATTCGAACCTTCACATCACCGCGGACTTTCAAAAATCAAGCTTACTCTTGACGAGCAAGCTGGATTTTTATGAAACGGATGAGTTAACGAAGTTGTTCCGGCTCTCTCTCTCTCTTTTTATATATATTTGTACCGCGTTACAGTATTATTTCCCGTTGTGTCGGAAGTTATTGACACGTCGCGATTACGTTGTTAACAATTCGTTGTTAATTACTCTCTCTCTCTCTCTCTTTTTCTCTTGACTTTATTTAACTTATTTAATTTCTTTTTTTTTTATAACCGTTTTTGACATGTTTAGTGACGCGCTTAGCGTGATATTTGTTTGTAAGAAATTACGATTTAAAGCGGTAAAATATAGTTTATTATTATGCAAAATTTTCAAAATTAAACAAGGTTATTGGGTAAAGTTAAATTTATTGAGTTCATTATTGCGTTCCCTCTTCGGTTTCTTGGGATCCTCTTTTTGTGATTTTGGGAAGTTGGCCATTATTTCCTTCTTTAATTGGGCTGGCCTTTCGTTTAGGAATTCGACTTCGTTTAGGAAGTGGGAGGACCCAAGGTCGATCCTCTACTGGGCCTCGACTCCTCAAGGCGTAAGATGTAGTTGGTTGTTCCTCGATAGAGGGTGTAATCTCTGTTTCTTGTTCTTCCTCAGATTCGGATTCAGATGAAGACTCGAGTTGAGATTGTGCCATTTCTGCAAAGATAAATTCGTCCCATGGATCAATGGTGGAAGGGGGTTCTTCCGAAAGGGGAGGTTGTTGGATAGTCGTGGTAGTCGAAGGTTGGTTTACAAGTTCTTTCTGGTCGAATTCTTGTCGAGCAATAACATGTTTGAGACGATTGGCGTGCACTTGAATTTGTTTCTTTGTATCTATATTTTCGATGATAAAATTGACGGGACTCAATTCAGTTACAATTCGAAATGGTCCTGACCACCTAGGTGCTAATTTACGTTTTAATCCAATAGGTATGGTAACCTCGTCGAGAAATACTCGGTCGCCTACATGATATGTGGGTATTTTGTGAGTTTGTCGATGGTGTATTTGTCTTTCTTGAGCAGCTTGCTCGGCATGTTTCTGTGCTACCTGATGAGCTTCAGCCATTCGGCATCTAAGTTCTGATGCGTAGTTGTCGGTGACGTCATATTTCGTTCGAGTGGGGCTGGTTACAAGGTCAAAGGGATAGGTTGGATCTCTCCCATATAATAAAAAAAAAGGACTGTCGTTGGTAGATGCATGAATGGTTGTGTTATAGGCAAAAAGGGCATAGGGGATCCATTCATCCCAGTTTCGCTGATCCTTAGCGACGTAATGGGCGAGGATGTCGATTAAGGTTTTATTGAATCTTTCTACTACTCCATTGCATGCAGGGTGATATGCTGTAGTAAGAAGTCGTTTGATTTGTAACAATTCGCACACCTCTTTAAACATTTTAGATATCAAATTAGGTGCTCGATCAGTAAGTAGTTGAACGGGAGTTGAGTGTCTTAAGACGATATGAGTAACGAAAGCCTTGGCTATAGTCTGGCTTCGGGTATCTGCTAAAGGTATAGCTTCGGCATAACGGCTGAAATGGTCTATAAAGACGAGTATATATTTGTTCCCTTTGGTAGTAATAGGTAAAGGACCTATGATATCCATAGCAGTTCGTTCAAATAATCGTGTTAAAGGAGGAAATAATTGTAATTCCGCCTCTTGTCGCTTGTCCTTTCTTTTTTGTATAGCGCAACGTTGACAGCTTTGACAATAAATTTTGATATCTTGTTTCATAGTAGGCCAGTAAAACAATGACTGGAGTTTTTGTTGCATCTTCTGAGATCCTAAATGACCTCCTATAGGTGTATCGTGATGGATACGTAGAATGTAAGGGATCAGTATAGATGGGATAACTAATTGATTTACGAATCTTCCTTGTGGGGAAGGAAATTCATGATATAACACTCCTTCTTCGTCGAGGAAATAGCGTTGTATGTCTTTTGCGTCATCTCCGTCTTCTAGACGTTGAATAATAAGTTTCCATTTCTCCTCTCGTCTTTGGAATTCCCCGATTTGTGATTTTGAATAAATGGGGTCAACATCGTTGACTGTAGAAATATGTCGGACAGGGATTCTGCTTAACGCGTCTGCGTTTTTATGACAACTTCCTGCCTTATGTTTAATATCGAAATTAAATTCTTGTAAGAAAATGATCCATCGGGCTATTCGCGAGTTTGTTGAAGAGTCCTTGTTGCTAATTAACCATCTCAATGGTCGATGATCTGTAATTATTGTGAACTTTCTCCCATATAGGTATGGTTTGAAGTATTTTGTAGCCCAAACTACAGCTAAGCACTCTTTCTCAGTTGTGCTGTAATTCTTTTCGGGTTTTCGGAGTATCCTACTAATATAGGCTATAGGTTTTTCTCCATTTTCATCCTCCTGGGATAAAACTGCTCCTATCGCTTCGTTCGAAGCATCTGTCGAAAGTATAAATGGAGTCGCAAAATCAGGAGATTTTAAAAGCGGAGCTGAAGTGACTATTTCCTTTAGCCTTTCGAAACTACGTTCCTGTTCTTCTCCCCATTGAAACTTGGTATCCTTCTTCAGTAGATCAGTCAGTGGTTTTGCTATTTTAGCGTATGAATCGATATGTCGTCTATAATATCCCGTTAATCCTAGGAAAGACTTAATGTCGTGTACATTTGTTGGCCGGGGAAACTGTAAAACGCATTTGATTTTATCTGGATCTGGTCTGATCCCTTCCTCCGAGACGTCGTGTCCGAGGAATTTTATCTGTCGCTGAAGGAAGTGACATTTTTTTGGTTTTAGTTTTAGTCCTGCATCTGCGAGTCTTTGGAAAATCTGTTCTAGACGAATCAAGTGAGTTTGGAAGTCTGGACTGAAGGTCAGTATGTCATCCATATAGACCAGACAAATTTTTCCTTTCAGACCGTGTAGTATAAAATCGGCAGCCCGTTGCCAAGACGCGGGGGCTCCGGAAAGTCCCATTGCCATACGATTCCATTGGTAATGACCGTCCGGTGTTGAGAATGCGGATTTTTCCTTGTCTCGTAACCCCAACTGCCAGAAACCAGACAGGGTATCCATGGTAGAAAAGTATTTCGCTTGCCCGATTAGGCTAAGTGCTTCTTGCACGAGTGGTAAGGGATAAGGATCTGTCTTTGTTATTTTATTTAATTTCCTATAGTCTACAACGAGACGCCATGTTTGATCACGTTTTTTCACCAGGAGAGCGGGAGCAGACCAAGGTGATTTCGAATGTTCAATGATACCTTGGTCTAAAAGTCCGTCGATGATTTTATTCATTTGTTCCCGTTGAGCATAAGGGATTCGATAAGGTGGCTGATATATGGGTGTAGCGTCTCCGGTGCGTATTTCGTGTTCCACGATCGGGCAGTATCCCAAATCATAGTCGTTGACGGCAAATACATGTTTATATTTATATAATAAGTCTAATAAAGGTTTCTTTTTGTCCTTTCCTATGTTGGACCAATCGAATAACTGTCCAAATTCTTGCTTGTTTAGAATTGAGGTAGAGGGTTGGGCGTTAGTGATTGGGTTGATGTTCGGAGGTTCTGTTTCTTCTACTGCCTCATGGAAAGTTCCAATGCAGTCCCCTTTTGATAATTTTTTTGGTTGAGTAGATAAGTTCGCTATTCGAACTGGGACTTGACCGTCCCTTGTCGTTTTAACTACAGAATCGACTCCCACTACATCTTCTCGATTGTTTATTTCTGTTTCTATAATTCCTATTTCACCCTTCCGTTTTATTCCGGAGATCCTTGCTGTGACAAAAATCTCTGATCTGGGAGGAATATTACAATCTGTCAATAATAATACTTGTCGGATTAGTCCCTCCTTGATGGGGTTCGTTGAAACGAGAGGTGTTGTTTTCTCATTTTGTGTGGGTGATGTAGAAACAACTTGGATTGGTTTACCTCTGCGATTTCGTTTTTCGCGTTTCCGGTTTGGCGTTATCCTTTCTACTCCTGCCTTCCGGAAATCGATTTCCTCTCCTCCTCGAAATAATAGTTTTTTCCGTGCCAAATCTATAGTGAGGCCTTGAGCTTTGATTATGTCTCGTCCCAACAGGCCATCGAACGGATAAGGTATTTGATCTTCTACCACGTAACATAAGTACGAAAAATGCAAGGGTCCTATTAAGAAGCGGAATTCCATGGCTCCATATGTTCTGATTCCGTGTCCTGTGACGCTTTGAAATAATACCTTTCTTTCCCTCTGTTCGAATTTGTGTTTAGTCGCTCGTTGAGCGAAGGATCGAGATAAAAGGGTTACCGTGGAACCTGTATCTATGGCCAGTCGAGCCGGGTAGTCATTGATAGAACAACATAAGCTAGGTTCAAAGTTTTTGGCCACTATTCCTACTCCTACTCGAGGTTTACATTCTCTGTGCCTACCGTTGCTGTTTGTAGTTTGTGAATTCGTCCGGGAGGAGAATGAGGAACCTTGTCCAACATTCCTGCAGTTTCCGCCATTTCTTCGCCAGCTCATTTTGTTAATTCTCCCTTGCGGTAGGGGTCGAGATTGAGATGGAGTCTGTCGTGACTGAAATTGGGTTGTTTGTTCGCTTGAGCTATTGTGGTCTTCCCGTCGGGTTTGTTGCCTTCCGCCTCGTGTACCTCCACCATAAAATTTGGGTCGAACATAACCGCGTCCTTCTGATGGGGACGAGTAATGTTGTCTCCCTCTATTCGCCGATTGTATTCCTCTCCGCCGCCGATTTTCCTCCTTGTATTTTAGTTCATTCAATTGTTTTTGTAAATGCGCTATCGTTGCGGTTAGATTGCTATTTGTGTGTTCCGGATTATTAATCGTTCTAATTATTCCTCGAGGGGTTTCTGTTAATTGGAGCACCGTCTCTTCCCAAATGGCCGCTTTGACTGCATTTTGAAATGTTTCAGGATTTTTAGACATTACGGTACGTTTTATTTTGTCATTAAGACCGTTTACAAATTGGACGAGTAGTCTCTCGTCTCGTTCTTTAGCCTGACATCGCTTGATTATTTCCGTTTCCCGCGCGTCGGCCCCTGTCTGTTCGAGTATCGTTTCTGAAACTAGGCTTTGCAGCCGAACCGCGTATGTTTGTACATCCTCATCGCGTTTTTGTATACATGCATAGAATTTTTGCAGTCTAAGTGCATATGGCTCCTTTTCAAATCTCCGCGTCATCTGCTGTTTGAACTCATCATACGTGTCGATCGCTCGCATTCGCTCATCTTTCCACGCGAAATCTCTTGCTATGCCTGTCAGTTTTAGCTTCGCAACTCCGAGACATTGCGCTTTTGTCCATCCTGTCAGTTTTGCTATTTCATCTAGCGAGTCAAAGAAGTCCCTTATACGCAACCCTGATGTGTCTCCTGAAAATGTGGGAGTTAGGGGAATCATTCCCGACATTCCGGAGAATGCGCTTCCTCCTGGATTACCGTCTCCAGTTGTCTCCATTCTCGATTCTTAGAATCGCCGGAAAAGATGTATGGGGGTGAGATGTCGGAACGAATCGAAACAGATCCCACTTCTGACCGACCAGTGTGAGGTTAACCGAGGGTAGGAGATGGAGGATGATTCCTATCTTCTCTACCTCTTAACGGCACAAGACCTTGAGGTCCGACCTCGGTTGTCGAAAGGATGATTAAGGCTCGAGCGGTCAATGATTAGTTACGGATTTGGGATCGTAAGATCCCGTTTACGTCAGGAACTGACACCAATCTATCAAACTTCTCGCGGATAGATACGCGTTTTTCGGAAGCATAAGATGCCGATGATGAGGGTAATGGAGGAAGAAACGCACACTCTTCTAATATTAAACAAAAATACCCGTTTATTTTGTGATTAATAGGGAATACATCGATTAACATATTTGGAAGAATTTATATCATCGAATCGGATTATTAAACCGAGTCTCGAGTAATCGGAGAGAGAGAGTTTACAAAACATCGCGAGCAGGATAAATACCTTAGTGATCCGGAGATTTGTGATCCTGAGATTTGCACAAAGTCCAAGGAACGAGAGTTCGCTTGAAAATAAGAGTCAATGGACTGTAGATAGATGAAATGGACGGCTTCAACGGCGGGAGATGATAATCCACGGCACACACACACTTGACAGTTGTCGAAACTCTTTCTATCTCTCCCTCTCTCGTCATCTTCGTTCGTTTTTCCTTTTATTTCGGGATCTTGAGTTCGAGATTTTGTGAAGTACGTCAAGGGTAGAAGTCCCTTTTGACCAATGGTGAATTACATGATATAATTATTTTTCAACAGTTAACTCATCTTCTACAAGGAAGTATTACCGTGGGAACGATAGTTTATGATTAATTTTTACGAGAAAATTTGTCGGTGTTTTTCCGTTTTTTTGTTTCTGTTTTTGATTTAACCCTAACTGTCGAAAATCGGTTGGCAAATAAAATAAAAATTCGTTAAAAAAAACAACAACAACAAAGATTTCAATTGCTTTAATGGAGTTATCCAACTAAAATAATGAGTAGATCATGCTTAATGTTTTTGAGTAAATGAGATAATTTTCAGAGATAATTCAATAAAATGATAATATATAACATACTTCATAAATATAACCATTTCATTCAATAGTGTCCTATCTGCTTAAAAACATTTTTGTCAATTTCATTATTTTTTAATTTGATAACTTTGTTATTTACAAACAAAATAATTTAGTTTTAAAAAACAGGGTCAAATTACTTAATTGGATTCTATTTTTATAACTAAACAATTTTTAATTCTTAAGATTGTAAATAATTTATTACCATATGGATTTTTAGCAATAATTGGTTTATCGGCCTCTAATGGATCAGATTCTCCTTCTGCATTGACTGCTCTTACTCTGAATTTATACTCTTGGCCTAAAACAAAAAAGTAATTATTAAATAATTTAATTTTATTAAATATACTCTTTATCTGAACTTTATATATTGTATATTTTTCATTTAATAAAGTATAAGTTTAAAATTTAAATAAAGCTAAAACAAATATTTATATGAAAATATTTCAATACCAGGTTCAAGGTTATTAACATCCATCTCTGGTTTAGTAGTGCGTCCTACAGGCACCCAACGACCTGTTGATGTATCCATTCTTTCCACGGCATAATGTTCAATAGGTACACCGCCATCATCTTCAGGTGGTTTCCATTTCAATTTACAGCCTTCTGCATGTATGCCACTTATTTCTAGAGGACCAGTAGGATGAGATGGTCTGTCTGAAACATGGTAATTTAGAATTAAATTACAATGATTTTAAATAATTTAAGTAAAAAATATTCAAGAATGAATTTTGAAACAAATATATTTAATAAAAAGTTTTTAAAATGAATCCTTAAATGGATTCATTTTAAAAACTTTAAGGAAAAAAAAATTAATTTAAGATTAAAAGATGATTTGTTTTTTAAATTTAATAAACAAGGAGAAATCATTAAAGAAACTTCATCAAATATAATTTTTTTGCTGAGTAAAATTTCTAATATAAAAAAAAATTAATATCATTCATAAAGTGTCATTAAATGAGGAGGTAAAAATAAGTTCTTAATTATTTAATTGAATGTAATTAAAGACTTCTTTTATATTTGTGGATTATAAATAAATATTTTTGATTATAATTTGAAATATTTATATTGATTAATAATTATCAAATTTATGAATAAAAATGTCTCACATATTGAATGCTTAATAAATAAATTAAGAAAAATTTGAAAATATGGTGCAGAGTAAGATTTTTATTTTCATTTAAAAAATAATAATCCAAGACATTAAAATTACAAATGTAGATTACACAAACTGACATCTTTACTTGACCTTTTTCACCCTGGAAATTCATCTAAAACACAGAGGTTTGACTTGTGGCTGTTGGCCATATTACTATATTTTGTAATTAATAATTCTATAAATTTAAGTTAGGCTTAAGGTTTCTTTTGTTTCTCTCCCTTTCCTGTTGACTAAGAAAAAGAGTTTCTTCTTAATTAATTGCTTTACTATCTGGTGGGGAGTGATGCCTCTGACAAGAAAAACATGTTGTAAAAAACAGGATAATAAAAAAAATAAAGGAGAGGGAAAGAAGAAGAGAGAGAAATCAGAAGGAATCTCGACTCCCAATGCCCAATGAGAAAGGTCGAGGAGAATGGGCTCTGAGTCGGAACGATGGAAGTTAGAAAGTGAAACTTGACGAGTGAGGTTGAGGCAGAGAAGCCATCTGATCCGTTAAAGTAGGCCAAGAACTTTCTACTAGACTGTCAATTTAATTGGACGGAATCGACACCAACAATATTGAGAAAAGTGGATTATCGATGAAGTGAACGGGAGAGATCTACTAAAAGGGAAAAGAAAGAGCCAAGACAGGCCTCATCGATAGGAGTAGATGATCAGAGACAACAGTAACCCTGTCCAGTATCACGGAGCATCCAGAGCAAAAACCCGGGTATTTCCACCTTCCCCTTTGTGGCCGTCAGCCATATTGTTTTCTTGTTTATTTTTTGTTTTAGTTCATAAGTTGTAAATACATATATATATATATATATATTCTATCTTCCTTCTTCCTTCATTTCTATTCTCTTATTTCCGTTCCTTTCTTCTTTGTCTCAACGATCTAACCGTTATTGCTGGAGGGCAGGATTACCCCTTCTAAGAACTAAGGGAGAACAAAAGAAGGCGAAGAAGCCCTGAAGGCTAAGTGGTGGGACAAGGGACACTTTTTGGCTAGACCTCGAGAGGAACGGAGGTGAAAAGCAGCGTTTGAGACTCGAAAGAGAGAGAAAGAAAGGAGGCTGCAGGACCGTCAAGGCCACAGAAAAATAGGCACGAGGGCCAGAGAGCGTTGAGAGAATAGGAGAACATCGAGGACAAACAGCCGAATAAGGAGGAGGAAAGGCCACCATTGTGGAAGGGTACTTCCCCGAGTGTATCGATCGATTGTGAACCCGGGTACTTTCTGTCTATTTCTATATATTTTCTATCTTTCCTAAGTCTATCCTAATCTAAATTAGTTTTAAGGTAGTTATAAGTTTAGTTTTTAAGTTGGTTGTAAAGATCTTATGTTACGCGCGTGTGTATTATCACTTGTACGCGAAGAAGTGGTGACCCCTTCCCCAGTGAGCATACTCAAGTTGGGATCAATTGTAAATAATAAAGAAAAGAACTGTGTTCCGAGAGAAATAAAGGAATATTTAATTGTATATATAAGGTTTTATGTTCCTATTTATAACGTTTGTTCGCGTACATACAAATCTCTTGATACGAACAACCACACCTTATTCTGTCCTTATATTCTCTCTTTCTTCCTTCTTATAGTTTGTAAGTAGATTAAGTGTAGTTATAGGCACTTATAATAATAATCAAGTTATTTTATGTATACCGAATTTTTTATCCTCACCGCCTACATGTTGGGATCCAATGTATAAAGAACCTGATAAAAATAGCAAATTAAAGAATAGTTTGTAAATCAAATAACATTTTCATTCGCTGTCGGTTATCACAGACTTTTTATTTCAGGTTATAACCTCAGTAAATTATGTAAAAGCCAAAATATGTCTTTGGTAATTAAATCATAAAATAAATCCAATTACTAGTAACATTTTTTCTCTTTTACATAATTTACTGAGGCATAGCCTCAGATAAAAGGTCACTCTTCATTGTGTTTTTAGATGAGTTTCTGGTGTAAAGCTGCCAGCTTGGATAGTTTATGTTTGCAATTTGAATGATTTTTATTTTCATTTCTTCACATTATACATTTATGAATATGCTGATGACTATCAAAACACTATAAACTATAAACTAAACCTTTAAATAATAACTAGAATTAATAAATGATATTTAATACAATATTTTATTATAATTAATGAAAAATAACATTTTCACATACCTAATACCTCAATCTGAACTTGTGCTTCATCATCACCAGAAGAATTTTCTGCTCTTATTATGTACACACCTGAATCTTTACGCTCAACAGAATGAATTACCAATTTAGTTCTGTATGGTTCTAACTCAATTCCTATTTGGCCACCATCTTTCAATACTTCTTTCTCTTTCATCCAAATTTTTTTTGGTGGAGGTTCACCAATTATTTTCACATCAAACTTAATACTTTGACCAGCATGAATAATTACATCTTTCAATGTTGATCTATCAATTTTTGGAGCCACTGTTACCAGGAAACAAAATTTTTTATTATAACTTGCACATTAGATGTCAAAAAAAAAACTTTAAAAATAAATTTTACTTACAGAATCTAGTTTTAGCAACAATTACATCACTAGCATCACTGGGATTACTGGGTCCAGCTTTATTAACAGCTTTTACACGGAACTGATATTCCATACCTTCAATGAGATCTGGCACTCTAGCTTCACATTTATCACCAATTATTTCAATTGCTTTTTGCCATTTTGTACTATATTTATCTTTCTTTTCAATGATATAACTTGTAATTGGTGATCCTCCATCAGTTTGAGGTGCATGCCAGGTAAGATCAACATGATGTCTATCCCAATCTTTAGCAGATGGTTTTCCAGGTTTACCAGGCTCATCTAGATAAATTTTAAAATTTTATATATCATGTAAAATTTATGACACATTTATTCAATTAAATTGTTTAATATAAAATCTTCTTACCAAATGGATTTTTAGCTAGTGTTGGTACATCTGTTTCTAAGGGTTCTGATTCTCCTTCTGGATTAACAGCTCTAACACGGAATTTATATTCTTTGCCTGGTGTTAAACCAGTAATTTCTGCTTCTGGTTCTCTTGTAGTTGTAACAGGAACCCATCTGCCAGTTTCCATATCCATTTTTTCTACAACATACTGTTGAACAGGTTCTCCTCCATCATCTTCTGGTTTATCCCACTTAAGTTTGCACCCTTCAGCATGAACATCAGACACTTTTAATGGACCTTTTGGTTTGGATGGTTTACCTAATGAATATAATTAAAATTTGGTCAATGTAAAATATAAGTACAATAATTCATTTTCGATTTTAATTTCTTACTTAAAACTTTTATTTCAATAGTCACTTCATCCTTTCCAGAGTCATTAGTAGCGGTGATAGTGTATTTTCCTGATTCTTTCCTTTTTGCTCTTGAAAGGAAGAAAACAGTGCGATAATCTTCCACTTGGATTTTTAATCTATCTGTATCTTTCAATTTTTCTTCTTTGAATGACCATACTATAGCTGGAGGAGGTTCTCCTTTTACATCAACATCAAATCTGACTGACTGACCAACTTTAATTACGGTATCTTTTAAATTTGTTCGATCAATATATGGCGCCACTAAAATTATATATATTGATTATTAAGTATCTTTTTAAAATTTATTGATTTATATAAAACTTTCATATTGACTTACAAAATCGTGGTTTGGCAACTACAGATCGTGATGGTTCACTCGGCTCACTAACACCACCTTTGTTAACAGCTTTAACACGGAATTCATACTCTTCACCTTCTTCAAGATCTGACACAGTTCCTGATGTTCTATCTCCTGGTACTTGTTTAGCTTTCTGCCATTTATGAGAGCCTTTTTTACGTTTCTCAATGATATAAGCAGTAACTGGTGATCCACCATCTTTTTCTGGAGGTGCCCATTTAAGATCAACATGATCTTTATCCCAATCAGTTGGTTCAGGCCGACCTGGTTTACTTGGTTCATCTAAATAGAAGTACATTAATAAAAATATTAATTTCTTGCTTTTTACTATATAATGAATTTTAATAATACATATACATATATATATGTTTTGAAATTATTTATATACATATATAATTTGAAAATAAAATTCAAATTGTATGTTATAAATACAATTTTAATTTTTTTAAGAATTCAACAAACTATACTTCAATACACAATAAATACTTGATGTATTTAATTAAAAATTAAAAAAGTAATTAAGTGAAAGAATATATTTAATTAATAAACACACACATACACACAGCTGTGTGCATATAAGTTTGTATTGCATATTTTTTAATAATATTTTGTATTACAAATATGAATAATATATCAATATATTGAAAATTATATAAAGTAACAATATAGCCATAACCTAAACAAAGAATAACCAGGTTTGAAATTAACTAAGAATTAAACATTATAACTTAAATAGAAGTTTTTAAACTTTTCCCTTAATCTAGTATTTTATTCTGCATTAGATAAAATAAGAAATATGGCAATGAAATTATCATTCTATAAAAAATTCATCTCTTCAGCTTCTGGTTAGAAATACTGATTTACTTTTCTCCTATTGTAAAATACATATAAAAATGTATATATAAAATTATTTCAGTTTTCAATTAAAAAACTGAAATAGTTAAAGCACAGGAGAAAAAGAATCAATATCTTTAGTAAGAAATAGAAACATTGTTCCTTATAAAAATAAAATCTATAATAATTTAATGCTGTATCATAAGATTACCTCGACATCATTTTTTAAATAATTTTTTTGGCAAGAAACCAGGACTTTTCAACTCCTAAAAATATTACAAAATACTAAAATCTATAATTATATATAAATATAGATCTATAATAATTCTAAGATGAATCATAGCTTTATTCAATATACTAAAGTATTTTTTATTTTCAGAACATTAAAAATAAATACAAAATCCATATAGTAAAAAATATTACACATGATAATTCAGGTATATTATGTAAAAAGTACATAAAATAATTTAATAATAAAATTTTTATTTACTTTTATTTAAAAACATTATACTGTCAGTAAATTTTTGATATTAAATATTTTATAATTATAAATTTTCAAATTATTTATAATTATATAAACATTAATTGCTCCTGAAATTATTAAAAAATTTAAATTTATTTAAGAAAACAAAGTATATTAAACATACCAAATGGATTTTTAGCAAGTATTGCTTCTTCAGTTTCCAATTCCTCAGAATCTCCTTCTTTATTCACTGCTCTTACACGGAACTTGTATTTCTTTCCAGGAGTCAAATTTGTAACTTCACATTTGGGTTCTGTTGATTTCCCAGCAGGAACCCATACACCTGTATCTTCATCCATTTTTTCAATTTCATAGTATTGTACAGGAAGGCCTCCATCATCTTCTGGTTCTTTCCATTTCAATGAACAACCTTCTTTATGAACATCTGACACTTCCAATGGGCCTCTAGGTTTACTTGGCTTGCCTATAAGTCAAATATGACCATTTGATTTAAACACTTTAATATTTGTTATTTAAATAAGCTTTAAATTATTACTAACCAAGGACTGTTATTATAACTCCTGCCTCATCTGTGCCAGAACTATTAGTTGCAGTAATAACATATGTACCACTTTCTTTTCGTGTTGCTCTCATCAGATAGAATTTAGAGTTGTAATCAACATTATCAACACGATATACAACACCAGTTTCTATGGTCTCATCTTTGAATTTCCAAGTTACTGTTGGTGGTGGTTCACCAATGATATTAACATCAAAGCTAATAGTCAAACCAGCTTTTATTGTCATATCTTTCAAATTAGTTCTGTCAATTCTAGGTTTCACTATAAGAAATAAAAATTTATTTAATCTGTATTTAACTTGTTTATTATGTAATTTAGAATAACATTAAAAATGTCTTACAGAATCTTGGTTTAGCAGTGTGAGGTGAGGTTCCTTCACTAGGTACACCAGGACCAGCTCTATTTACAGCTCTCACACGGAATTCATATTTTTCACCTTCAGTTAATCCTGAAACTTTACCTTCAGGAATGTCACCTCTGATCTCTGCAGCTGGAACCCAATCTGAACTATAGCGATCTTTCTTCTCAATAATATAACCAGATATAGGATCACCACCATCTCGAATTGGTTTATCCCATTTTAATTTGACAAAATTTGAATCATAATCAATAATTTCTGGAAGACCTGGTGGTCCAGGTTCATCTATAATATAATAAATGTTAAAATTATTTTCGACAATTATTGATTATTTTGATATTTATTTTAAAAACAAATACAAAATAATTCATATATTTTCAAAATAAAAAAATCTATTTTTTAAAAAGTTGTTCTCACTAACATTACAAAATTTATTTAAAACTTGAAATTACATTATAAATTTTTTTATTTTAAATTAAAACAATTATATAAAGATGAATACATATCACTGAATTAACATAGTAATTACTAGTATAGAAAAGAAAATTAAAAAGTAAGCTATGCCTATTAAGTCATTCTTAAGTAAATTTTCTATTTTTACATAAAACTTCAATTTTTATACAAATTAGATTTGAACCACATTATTCTACTATATACAAATAATGTAGACTAAGTTTAAAAATTAAAAGATATATATTTATATTATCACTTACCATATGGATTTTTGGCAAGAGTAGGTTTGTCTGATTCTAAAGGCTCAGAATCCCCTTCAGCATTTTGAGCCTTAACACGGAAATGATATCTTTTTCCAGGTTCCAGATCATTTACTGTTAATTCTTGAGTATCTTTGTCTGTTTTACCTACAGGTACCCAACGTCCTGTAAGAGTGTCAAGTTTTTCAACAACATAACCAGTAAGTGGTAATCCTCCATCATCTTTTGGTTTCTCCCATTTTATTGTTGCTCCTTCTGCATGAACATCAGTAACTTCTAACGGACCTTCTGGTCTTGAAGGCTTATCTAAATTTTAAATACACAAATTATTAATATATATTAAATAAATAATTAACAGTGAATGATCATCAATAATCAGTAATATTATAGTATTGAAACTTTCAATAGTAGCTTGGTTAATGTAGAGAGAAAATCATGTAAATTTTATAAATGCTATTTCAAAAAAATTCTTTTTCAAGTTTTCACTACTACAGTTTCTTTTCATTAAAAATTCAATTCTTAAATAAAAAAAATATCACTGTTTGATAATCCAATATTCAATTATTGTATTTAAAAAAAATCTACTTAAAATTTTAGATACAGATTTATAAAAATAATTTCTTTTATAATATTTATTACTATTCTATTACCTCAAATAAAATGGTTTTTAATTAACAAATCTTGATAGTATTTATTGAGGAATATATAAAATCAATATGTTATTTGAACTATCATGAGGGTATTATTTTGTGCAGTTTCCCATCCCAATGGCAACATCTCTATTATTTACATTTAATCATTGAACAGACAAATTTTAAAATAAAACAGAAATATAAACCATTTTAAAATATAGTTTTATTTTATATTTACTTTATGTAAATAGTTGCATTTAAACTACGATCCTGACTCTAAAATGTTCCAAATGGTGTGTTTTAACACAAAATATAATAAAATTAAAATAAAAAATAATATTATTGCAATTACCTAAGACAGTGATTTCAACTGATGCCTCATCTTTTCCAGAACTATTCACAGCTTTAATTGTATATTTTCCTGACTGTTTGCGTGTTACATTACTTAATTTTATGTGTGTTATATAATCCTCAGTTTCAATTTTAATTAATTCACTCTTTTCAATTTCTTTTCCAGCAAAGAACCAAGTAATAGTAGGTGGAGGTTCACCAATTACTTCTACATCTAATTTAGTAGCATGACCAGCATGCAATGTAATAGGCTGTAAATTGTCACGATTTATTTTTGGAGCCACTGTAAACAGAATACAAAATGTATATCAAGAGAAGAGATAAATATTACATAAAAGTTCATTAAAGTAAAAAGTATATTGTATTTACAATATCTTGCTTTCACTGTATGAAGTTTACTAGGTTCACTTGGATCACCAGGACCCGCCTTATTGACTGCTCGAACTCGAAACTGATATTGTTGGCCTTTCATTACATCAGTTACTGTTGCTTCAGGCTTAGAACTAGTTGTTTCAAGACATGTTTCCCAAGTTGCTCCAAACTTTTCCTTCTTTTCAATAATATAACCAGTAATTGGTGCACCACCATCCTTTTTAGGTGGTTGCCATTTGAGATCAACTTTAGTTTCATCCCAGTCAACTATATCAGGAACTCCAGGAGCACCAGCAGGATCTAATGAAAGAAGTACATTGTAACTTTTTCTAAATTATATTAACTAAAAAGCATATTTAAAAAATTTTACCATAAGGATTCTTTGCAATTATTGGTTGAGTAGTGACTAATGGTTCAGATTCACCCTCAGCATTAACTGCTTTAACACGGAATTGATATTCTTTTCCAGGTGTTAGACCGGGAACTACCATTTCAGGACTATCTCTATCAGCTCTGCCAACTGGAACCCAATTTCCTGTTGCAGTGTCCATTTTTTCAACAACATAATGGTTTAGTGGTTTTCCTCCATCATCCTCTGGTTTTTGCCATTTTAGTTTACATCCTTTAGCATGCACATCAGTTACTTCAAGTGGTCCTTTTGGTTTTGATGGTGCACCTAATGACACAAGATTTAATTTATTTAAATTTTATATATTATACTATTTTCATAACAACTAAAACTAAGTTAAGTTACAAATTCAGCAATGTAACAGGTTTAATGTAAATGATATATAAATGTTGAAATACAGTAGCCCCTCATTATATTGTGCTTCTCAGGAGACAAAGAAAAAGCATGATATAACCAAGTAAGTTTACTAAAAATTCTGAGCTTTTACTAAGCAGATTAAACATGTTATGGAATCTCTATCCTCTATTCATTCATCAGCGAGTGTTTCTGATATAAAATAAACTTAGTTTTGCAATACTGAATTTTATTCGTGATTATATCATATTAATTGATGTTTATGTAAACATCGATACCACAAACACCCATTTAACATTATTGTTTCTTTAACAATGACATTTAAAGACAAATATTGTCAATATAAAAACAAAATATCAGTTGCAATTTTATTATACAGTACTATATTTCATAATAAATTGCTTATTAAAAATTCATGTAATTTATATTTTTCAATTAAAATTATAAATACAGTAATTGAAAATCTAAATAATTAAAAGATAAATATTAAACATATAATAGAACATCAAAATTTATAAAATTAAAGCAAAAATTCTCTAAAAAGCAAAGTAAAGTTACCATTGTATAAAAATTTTAAAACTTTCCATTCAGAAATAAAATCTTTTCCTTACACATTATGCGGTGAATTCACAGAAACTTGTAAATGAGGGAACAGTACTTAATACCAATAAATAAACAATTTTTAATATCAAAAGGAAACGAATGATAACTGATCTGTCCACCTGTTTTGCTTATTTAGATCTTGACAAATTTATTGTTTCATCTGCAGTGGTAGTTTCAAGGACAATGATAGAAATAAAATACTTTATTTCATTGCAAAAAGAAATTCAATGACAATTGATATTTTAAAATTTATTGACTCAAGTACTTTTAAAATTTGGGAAACCAAGATATATCCAGATCTGCGATATAACAAGGGACTACTCTCTTATATTAAACTTCTATATAAAGTTTACTACATTAGTATTTGAAAAATGTTTGATATATATATACACACACATACTATCCTACTAAAAGTAATTGGATACCTATGCAAGTATCAAAAATAGTGTTTTATTAGCAATTTTAGTAATTAGTGAGGCCTGCTTTAGTCTTAATGACAGTCTGTAGGACATAATTTCCACTAACTTCTGATACATCTCAAGTGGCATTTTCCTCTACTACTCCAGCAAATAGATGACAATTTACATGATTTGCAATTAAAGTACAATTAGCATCTGATTTATTTTGCAAATATAGTGTCCAATTACTTCTGGTAGGATAGCATAAGTCTAATAATGATGGTGTAAAATAGTAATAAAATGTTGTGTTTTTTAAAATTGAAAATAATATATCAAAAATATAGTTCTTTTTATAATATTTTTTGTATTATAAATGCTTTTGAATTCAGATTTATTTTTCAATAGCAGAGCTACATATACAGTAGAGAGTCGTTAATCCGAACCCCGGTTATCCAAACGATTTTCAGTCGGACTATGTCGTGCTGAATCGAACGTTTTTGATACTGGATTTACTTCTAAAGTATAATTTTCATGTTTTTATATTCTTCAATATATTTATTTTGTTTGTACAAAATAAAGAAATAATTTTTAACAATACAATAGCCTCGATTATTATTATAAAAATTTTCGTTAGGCTTAAAATCAACAAAAATTCAACACAAAGCGACACGCAAGGGAGAAAAATTTAACACAAAGTGACACGCAATGGAGAAAAATTTGAACATCGGACAGGTTAATATATTTTTTCATACATAATCGGTTATCCAAACAAATCACTAATCCGAACAACCCCAGTCCCCAATTGATTCGAATAAACAACTCTCTACTGTACATGCTTTATAATAATATAATATTCACATACCAGCAAAATTTTATGAATTTAATTACTATGAATATAACTAAATGTGAATAAAGATTTAATATTTCCAAAATTTCAAATGAATTCAAACTTTCAGTTGTTTTAACATTTTTTTAAGTTTTTGGTTCAATAATATTTAGATATTTATAATTATTATAAATGAAACAAATATAAGATCACAATTACATTTTAAAACAAAATTATCATTTTAAAAAAGCTTAAATTTTCAAAACAACAATAAAGACTACTTTGAGACATGATCTGATGCAAATAAAAGTCAATTTTACAGCATCTATAAATTAAAATTTATAAATAAATAAATTATTGTTCTTAGAAAATATAAGACTTCATAAAAATGAAAAATATAAAAGTTAGTCAATACAGTATAAATAAACAACAACTAACCCGTTATATATAAAGACCAACAACTGCCGAATTATCGGGCTAGCAAATGGCTATAGTAATATTAATAATTTAAGTTAATTTGGTACTAGAGTTAGGCGTTAGGCGCTATCTCTTGCTAAATTTAATAATTAGAATTTTAATTAAATAATTTAAATAAATTTAGGCTTAACTGGAAGAAAAGAATCGGCCCGAAGCGGGATTCGAACCCACAACTTCTGCTATCCGTGCAGACACGTTACCAGTTACGCTACCCGAACCTTTGGTCCGATCCTCCCCTTCCAGTTGATATAAGATTACCATACGACCATCGATGGCTATTACAATACAGTAGAGACTCGTAAATCGGAACCCCGGTAATCGGCACGATTTTCAGTCAGACTGTGTCGTGCTGAATCGATCGTTTTTGATACTAAATTTACTTCTAAAGTATAATTTTCATATTTTTATATTCTTCAATATATTTATTTTGTTTGTACAAAATGCAGAAATAATTTTTAACGATACGATAGCCTCGATTATTATTATAAAAATTTTCGTTAGGCTTAAAATCGACGAAAATTCAACACAAAGCGACACGCAACAAAAAAAGATTCAACACATAGCGACACGCAACAGAGAAAAATTTGAACATCGGACAGGTTAATATATTTTTTCGTACATAATCCGTAATCGGAACAAATCCCTAATCTGAACAACCCCAATCCCCAATTGATTCCAATTTTCGGTTCACTACTGTATTATAATTTTAGGAAAAAAAATTTCAATGTTTACTACATTCTTTTACATTTTTAAAATAAAATTATACATAATAAATTTTCTTAATGCTATCAATATTAATATGTTAGTTATACTGAATTTTATAATAATTATGCATTTTGATGAATATAACATAATATACAAATTATATAATTACTAATATAAACTTATTTAATCTATTAATTAAATATTAATTACCATAGAGTTAGATTATTATAGTGTCTGTAAATCATGATTGTAGACATATATTTTAAAATATTTTATTAGCAATAAATTTAAAAATATACCTAAAACAAGAATTTCAACATCAGCTTCATCACGACCATGTTCGTTTTCAGCTATGATGGTATATCTTCCACTGTTTTTCCTTAAACTGTCATGAATAGTTATTTTACTGTTGTAATCCACATTTACTATTTCAACATTATCTACACTTTCCACTACCTACATAAAAATTAATTATTATTATTTTTTATATAAACTTTTTTGAGTGTAATAAAAAATATAACATATGTATATGTTTAAAATTAATTTTTAATACATGATATTACCTTCTCTTTTAACATCCAAGTAACTTTTGGAGGTGGTTCACCTCTAATATTAACATCCAATTTAACAGTCTTTCCTTTTTTAACAGTTATATTTTCAAGCATACTGCGATCAATCATGGGTTTTACTGCGTAAATGTAAATTATTATGAGAATCAAACTCAACTACAATTTTCAAATATAATTTTAAATAATACTCACATCGTCTATGTTTAACCAAGTGATTCTTTGTAGGATCACTAGGTTCGCCAGGTCCTGCTTTATTTACAGCAATGACTCTAAACTGATATTCTTGCCTTTCAATTAATGAAGTAACCTTAGCTTCAAGTGTTGTGCCATTAACTTCTACAGCCTTTTCCCAATTAAAGCCAAATTTTTCTTTTTTCTCAATAATATATCTAGTAATTGGTGCTCCACCATCACTTTTAGGTGGTTCCCATTTCAAATCTACACTGATATTATCCCAATCAACAAATTCTGGAGTGCCTGGCTTGCCAGGTTCATCTATAATTAAAATAATGAATTTATCACTTGCAATCTTATTTTTATAATTATTAGCAGACAAGCCCAGCATTGCCTGGGCAAAAAATAAGAACAAACATTAAGATTATTAGATTCTTAGTACTTCTAACCCTTCTATTATATTACATTATAGTATAATTACAAAGGTTATCTTACATAAGAGTTTATCACGTGACCAATCTTTAAATTGCATACAGTAGAGAAATAAAGAATTTTTAAAATGTGTTAGATTGGTCACTCAATGTGATAAACCCTTACATAAGACCTTTGTTGCTATATAAATCAAATACAATAACAAACATTAAAATAAAAACCATATAAAGAGTTTGGTTATTTTAGCCTACCATTGTCTTGTTTATCATGATACTCAAATGGTACAAAATGGTACAATTTCATTGGTCAAGTAGACAGCATTTTTTCTAATGTTAGCTCTAACAAATTGTTCCATTCACAGCTGAATATCAAATGGTAATCAGCCAACAAATAAAATTTTGTGATGGACCAAATATTTAAACTCAACATCCTCAAAAATTACTTAAATCATATTTTGTGCTCACTGATAATCTTGTATTATATAATTTTCCTCTTCGAATGCCACCATAATGCCGGTCCAATAGAAAGAAGAGAGTGTAACAGTAGGGGATTGAAGTAAGTTTGACCAAAAGTAGTAGTTGACCTCCTCTTGAGAACGAGAATAGTCAATGACTACTAATTAATACTGGTCTACTACTAATATTTGAAAAGTGATCCATGTTAAACAGGTTGTGATGTCCCCACATGTGATTGAATTTGTTAACCTTAACATCTGAAAGACTTAATATAAGACTTGTTTAAATAAAAAAATCTTGTAAAAATGTGAGAATAATTTCATTTATGTGATCCTGTGAAAAAACTGGTGAAACTAGGTTGAAAAAGTAAAGCTCAGCAAAAACATCTAAGTAAAGGAAACTTTTGAAAGTTGTGGCATAAGCATACTGGAAGCAGATTTGGCAGTAAAGCTCAGTATATGAATAAAGTACACATTACACAGACTACAACTACACGTAATTTTAAATGAAGCAATGTTGCCATGATAATAAATAGGAAAAACAAACATCAACACAGAAAAAAACTTCAAGCTCTACTTTGTGCCTTAAAATTGTTGCACATACTGTACATTAATTTGGTTAAACATTAGAACATCTTTCAGCAGTATCAGTGGGAAGTTTGGGGCAATGGGTTTATGAGTTACTAAGGGAAGATGAAATCAGGGAAGGAGGTGGGGGTCCAGGTTTCATGGTAGTTAAGTACGTTCTTGTAAATATTGTGTTTATAAATGTCAATGTGACACTGGAGCGATCTGCCAAAGAAGATGAATCCCAAGAAGATTTTTATGTAAAGCTGGTCCCTATTTAGGTGTTATTAACATGAAGAAAATCCAGAAAACTCCACATGGCCAGTTCATTGGTGATGTGCAAACCCATGAATGACTATCGGTGTTTGTGGTTTTATAGTTATTAGAGGATACTTATTACGCTGCAATTTGTTAAGCTGCAATTTGAAAAAATTGTAAACCTATAAATTCCCATTGTTGTCTACCTGCCTATCTGTCTTTCTTTGATCTCAAGAATGGAGTTAGATAGATAAACATTGAGACCAGATATAGAAAGGGTAAAAGCAGGAGGCCCAGATTAACTAAATACAAAATTTCAGTTTGAACTGGAAATCACATTATTTCAATTCAAAAATTTTCCCTTGAATGGAGTTAGATACATAACCAGACAACTCTATTGCTAACAGGAAAAGTATGATGTACAAGGAAAAAATACTACTCCACTCCATGCAGGCAAGTGTCATGTGCTACCTGTCACAGTAATGGCATAGTGGTATGTAATAGTGTGTCTATTTTACATTACATCATTGTTGCAGTAATTAAGTGAATATAATATATCTATATTTTTTAAATTGTATCCTTTTTTGTAATAATTATATATAATTTTATTATTTTCTTAAATCTTTTTCAACAGATGGTGCTCCATGTAAACCCAGCAAATGAATGTAGACAGAAATTAATTGAAATATAGAAATCCGATCAATATTTTGAAGTGGGATGTATGAATTGGTCTAAATTAGATGTATGTAAATGCAACTGCCAAGTTTCATAGCAATTGGTAGAATGGCCTAGGCATGCATAGCAAACAAATATCCTCATTTATATATATATAAGTTTATTAAATAATTGCAAAACATGATTTATTTATGGTAATAAGTAACTGAAGTAAAATACTTCAATTTTTGTAAAAGTAAACAAATGTTTAAAATATTTTGATAAATGATTATCAAAGATATGAAGGAAATACAGTAAAACTTCACTAAGTTGAATTGCTTTAATTCAAAGCTGTTTTCAGGTCTCAGGTACTGTATAGTAAGAAGAGCTTTCTTTATATTTCAAACTCTTTAAATTGAAATTGCTAATACTTTTAAGTTGAACCTATTTTCCTGTAAACCCTCCATCTTTTGATAGGTCTGTGATCATCATTTCTTGCATTGACATCCTTTTACTGATACTGTTTGTTATCAGTGTTTTGAATGGAACACAAGGAAAGCCTTGACAATGCTCTCAAAAGCATTCTAAACTATATACAATTTTGTAATTATTGTGAACAGATTCTTAAGAAATGGTTTGATAATGGAAAGTTTAGTGCCACAAAAAATCAAATATTAAACTTGTTAACTCAAAATTCTTTTATTCAAAAATGAGATTTTTTTTAACCCTTAAACTTCAACTTAATGAAGTTTTACTGTAATTTATTGAAGCAATAAAAAAACATTTCAATTCATTGAAATGGTTTTTTTGTTGCTTGAATAAATTCATCTTTATATTCTATCTTTATTTATTATCTTCTTTATTTTTCTTAGAAAAAAATAGGGCTTTTGGGAATAAATATATTTAGTAATTATTTTAATGTTATTTATTTACATTGCCTAATTTATTCTGAATATCTGTAAAATTATATAATGACCTTCCAGATTTTAAACTACAATCATAACTAGCTGTGTTTAACATAACTTTCAGTCATCAATTGTTACTTTAAAACAGGGGTGTCAAACCGGCAGCCCTAATGTGATTTTTCATGTCCCTGGCCACAATGCTCTGAAATTAAATAAAATAGCTTACAGATCAAGATTAACTGATAAACATCTATCTGCCACGATGAAGATTGTTCTCAGTCTTTGAATTCAGATGTTGAAAAACAAGGCAGAAGATAGCACTGGCAAGTTTCCAATGAAAACAATTAATTTTAGTTTTATAAATATGTACATTAAATAAAATAAATGTTTAAATAAAAGCAATACTATAGCAATTATATATTGTTGAATTGAATTCACTGAACTACATAATGTCTTTTAATTGTTCTATCTATCTTCCTGCATTCTCACTTCAAATTATAATTTTTAGTAAATTTGTAAATGTGATGTGGCCTGTGTGAATCTTACCAGTGGCATTAATGGCCTGTTGTTTAAATGAGTTTGACATATCTGTTTTAAAATATATTAAAAAAGATAGGTCAAAACTACAGTGGCACTAATACTATAAATTAAAACATTCATTAATTTTTGAAATAATATTTCAATAATAAGGGACAATGCACAAATCTTATGGAAAGTGGATCCTGTTAGATTAGATGAATTTTTGATATTTTGTAGTTCTAGTGGTCCTGATCAGAAGTCTCCATAGGCAGAAAGTCAAAAAATGGATGGTTTTTGGGTTACAAGCATCCAAGATGCAAAAACAGCATAACTCATGCATGTGTCATAAAGCTCTAAATCTTTTTTGTTTCAAAACTTTATATAAAATGGCTTGCCCCAACAGAGTTCCTTTTTAACTGTTATCAAATTTTGACAGAGTGGGTATCTTGCAAGAAGAATGCCCATGCACCACACAGCAAAGTGTATTATATCTACTAATTTAGTAAGAACCCAAACAGCACAAGAATCAAACTTGCATGTATCATGTAATGAATGATTTCCAGATAATGTGCTAAACATCAATAATTTTTGAAAATATATCATCTCACTTATATTTTGAAAAGAAAAAAATTTAAGGCTTCACAATCATGGTTATATTTAGACATTTATCATTGGGGCTTGAGAGCATGGATGCTGATTTTGTCAACTGATATTGATGGTTAATACCAATAGTTCAATAGTGCCAGTCAAGAAGGTTGGCCTTCATTCCCGTTCTTTATAACGCTATATCTCTCTTAATTCCAAAAAATATATATTATATATTTTTTCTTTTTGATGACAAGACTTTGTAAATTATACAGCAGAATTTGTTGACTTAGGGAGAAGTGAAATGTTCGAATCCTACAGTAACTTCTTCCCTGTTCAAAACACATGTAAATTATGTTGTCTTCTTGGATCTTGGATACTCAATAATAGAAAACCTGTTCATTTTTTGACTTTATGCCTCTGGAGACTTTTGATCCAGACCACTAGAACTACAAAGTATCAAAGATTCAGCCAAATCCAACAGGATCCATTTCTCATAACATTTGCACAGTGTCTTTCATCTAAATAAGTTTAAAACAAAATTAAAATCAATTATTCTAATTTTTTAATTATTTTATAATAAAAATTATAATTTATAAATATAGATTAAAATCTTGTACCAATAAAAGAAATATCATAATATTAATATAAAGCAACACACTAAAAACTTTTTTTATATTCCAGTGTGAGAAGTTAGTTTTATTAATATAAAGCTATTTTCTACTATTTTTTATATTATCAAGCAAAGTAAGAAAGATTTTTATTAAAATGTAATTAAAAAAATTAAATAAGAATAATAATAATTATAAGCAATACAGAATTATTAATAGTATTATTCTAAAATTAAAAAATCTGTATTTCTTACCATAAGGATTCTTAGCAATTATAGGTTTAAGTGTCTCCAATGGTTCAGATTCACCTTCATCATTAACAGCTGATACACGAAATAAGTATTCTTTTCCTGGTGTGAGACCTGTAACCTCAAATTCAGGTTTATCAGTTCTACCACATCGTGTCCATCTTCCAGTTTCTTTATCGAGTTTTTCAATTTCATATTCTTTCACAGGAACTCCACCATCATCTTTTGGTTTATTCCATGCCAATTTGCAACCTTCCTTGTGAACACCAGTTACTTCAAGAGGACCTTCAGGTTTAGATGGTTTTCCTAATATAAAACAATAATTTATTGCAAATTTTCTTATAAATATATTTTAAAAAATAACTAATTATTAAAAATTATATTCTATTAAATTTCAAATTCAATATAAAATTCTTACCAAGAACTGTAATGTCAACAGAAGCTGTATCCTTTCCAGAAGAATTAGAAGCTGTAATGGTATATTTTCCAGAATGCTTTCTTTTAGCTTTTGTCAAACTAAAATCTGAATGATAATCCTTGTTTTCAATTTGGACAAATTCATCATTTGTTAATTTTGCCCCAGCAAAAGTCCAAACAACATCTGGTGGAGGTTCACCACGAATATCTACTTCATATTTGCAAGAACGACCAACTTTAATAATTACATTATTCAAAGTTGAACGATCAATCATTGGTTTGACTAATGAAAAATACAAAGTATTTTTTTGTACAAAGCAGTAAAATTTTAATATTTATTTAAAAATTCATTTTTACTTACGATATCTATGTTTTACTGTATGATTATCTGTTGGCTCACTAGGTTCACTCACACCTGCCTTGTTTACAGCTTTCACTCTAAACTGACAAACCATATTTTCTTTTAAATCTTTAACTGTAACTTCACATTTGTTACTTTCTGTTTTAAGAATTTCTTTCCATTCAACACTAAATCTTTCTTTAATTTCAATAACATAATGAAGTATAGGTCTGCCTCCATCTGATTCTGGTGCAGCCCATTTCAAATCCACTCGTGTATTATCATAATCAACAATATCAGGTTTACCAGGTTTTCCAGGTTCATCTATTTTTAAAAATTAGATTAATAAAATAAAAAGATATAAAAAAAAATTTAATTTAATTTAATACAATGACATACCATATGGATTCTTTGCCAAAATTGGTTGATCAGTTTCCAAAGGAAGAGATTCACCTTCTTTATTCACTGCTTTAACTCTAAATTTATATTTCTTTTTAGGTGTCAAGCCTTCAACAGTAAATGATTGTTTATCTGGTCCCACTTCTCCTGCAGGAATCCATCGTCCAGTCTCAGCATCCAATTTTTCAATTACATATCCTTGTAATTCTTGACCACCAGTATCTAATGGTTTCTGCCACTTTAGTTTAACATGGTCAGCTCTTACTTCTTCAGGTATAAGTGGTCCTTGAGGTGGAGTAGGTTTATCTAAATTATAAATTAAAAAATAGCCACATTAATCATTAATTTTTAAGTAATTTTGTTAAACTTAAAAAATTCAGCAGAAATTGTATTATTGATATATACTTAAATATATTTCAAATATTAGTCTTACCTAATATTAAAACATCACCAGTTGACTTAAGAACTCCAGAACTATTTGTTAAAGTTAGTGTATATTTTCCAGTATCAGCACGTTCTACACTTTTTTACAATTATTACTGTTGTTTTGGTTGTACTATCAAGTGTAATTCTGAAAAAAGAAGTTCATTTTTTAATAAATTTCTTATTAAAATACTTAAATCACTTTTTTTTATTAATAAAATTTATAAAAAAAAACTTTTATTATTATTATTACTATACAATCAATAGTTATGTTATAATAATATTCACTAAGCTATATAAAAATAATTAATGTTTAAACAAGCAATTATTTACTGTGACATCATCAAAATGCTGGGCTGCAATTTTTAATCAAGTTTTCAATTTGTTTTTAATGTATATGCTCTTCACCTCAAATTAGTAGTGGCTTGCTCCTGTATATCATACATTTCCTTTAACAGTAGAGTTGTGCTGGTCATCTATCTAAGACTTTTCAATTATTTCAGTTATTTCAATTCAAAATTTTTGAATTGAAATAACATGACTTCCAGTTTTTATCACAAGTTTGTATATAGTTAATTGGGGCCTCCTGCCCCTAAGCTTTCCGTATCTGGTCTTAAATTTCATTTATCTAATACTGTTCTCAAGATTAAGGAAAGACAGATGGATGGACAGATGAGCGGTTTTGTCAACTGATGTAATTTTGGTTATTAATAATTTCCAGTGCAGCACTCTAAGGACTTAAGAATTTTTTTCACTTTTACTTTTTCCCCTTTTCCTTTATACTTCTCCCTTCAGAACCTTTCCTTCATCCGTTTTTCTTCCTAGTGGGCTAAGTTTGCAAAAGCAGGCAGCCCCTCTTTCTTTATTAGAGTATTAGAGTAAAAATTTATAGCTCTACAATGATTTCAAATTCCAGCCCAATCAATTGTTTAATTCTTTTGAATACTTGAAAAATTAGAATAATTTACAATACCAAATTTTTAAAGTTAAGAAAATTAATACACCATCTGTCTGGAAACTTCTGGGACTATTATTCTAAAGTTCAAAAATAAATAGAAAGATTTTTAATCTTTATAGTGTTCTACATAGTCACCCCCTGTCTCAATGCACCATTGACAACATTCACACAACCACTGAAAGCTGCTTGAAAATTCTTCTTTTGTAACACTCTTCAAGTCTCACATCATATTAGCTTCAATGTGTTCTAAATTGTTGTACTGTTTACTCTTCCTGTGCATCTTGAGCAATGAAAAGAGGAAAAAGTCTTCATGGCACAAGGTTTGAAGAATATAGTGGGTGAACAAGCACAGAGCTAAAAAGAAGTCAAACTTCTTTTTGAGGTAAAAATTTCTGTGCAATTCCAGTGGAATGGGCTGTCGCATTGTAATGAAGTAGAAAAATCTTTTGCTTTCCGTTTTTCAAGGCAAACGCACTGAATCCTGTTACAAAGACATTTTTCAGCACACCCAGGTAGAAGCAGGAAGTCACAGTTGTGCCTGCTGGAAGGAGGTAGTCACAAATCCTCCCAACATTCACATCCATCAAACTTGTGGCCAGACATCCTGCATTATCTTCAAGTGATTGCCTCCCTCCTTGAAATCATTTACATCAGTCAAACACCTTTGAAAGTGATAAACTATTGTTTCCATACAAAATTTTCATGGCATTGTAAGTTTCTATAGCTGTTTTACTAAGTTTACAATTTCTGCTCTTCTTTGTCCATCACAAATTTTTGACAAGCAAAAAATAAAAAAAAAGTATTACTTTTACAAGTACAGTATAGAAAAAAAATCTGACAATAGCATTCTAAAATAAATCATGTCTAAGCATGAATGTTTTAACAAAAAAATTATTCAGTAATCAGGTACTGTACAGTACATAGCACAACTTGTCTCTCAGGTAAAAAAATCAGTCTTGGAACTTTCCAGATGGTGTAAAAAGTGAATATACAAATTAATCTAATTTTATATCCAAGGATGGTTCAATAGTTTCTGATGCTTCTAGGCAAAAAAATTTAGACACAAATTGTCTATATACATATATTATCATACTCATACAAGCACACATTTACTGTACATCCACACATGTGGATATTTATGAAATAGTATCATTATGAACATTTTAAAAAGCTTTTATTAATTAATACTAATCAACAATCTATCTTTTCTTTGTTTACATGGTGCCCCCATATTTTGGCATTCCTAGACAATCACTTAGATTTGCCTAATGATAACCAGTGCTGTTTATATCATATGTAGCAATGCAGCATTTTTCTTTAATTGAGAGCATGAAAAACTCACAGTGTAAAATTATATTACATCATTATTAATTATTAAATTTAACAAGAATTGTGGCCTAACCATCTATTTCCTGCCAAATTACTTATTATTAATTTAGCCATAGTAGTTCAATTAAAAAAAACTGGCGGTTTATTTGATAATTATATTAGATCTTTTTACAGGAGCAAAACATAATACTTTTTTTTTGAAAGACTTTTATTTATTAAATACCATTTCATAGCCATTAACAGTTTTATTTCTGAAATCAAATAGTTTATCAATCAATTCTTTGATTAAAACTTCTATATTTTAATTTTAAAATAAATTAGAACTGTATAAGATTATTTATAGCATCAATTTAATTTGAAATATATTAATATGATTCAATTTCAGATAATTACTAATTTACAGCTTATTGTATTCCATCTAGTTCAAAAGTTTTATTAGTCCTCTTCATTTGTTTAAATAATAAGTTAGTTTAAATCAATTAATTAAAACAAACTTATAACTAAACACTAAACAAAATTAGTTGCAAAAATTTTAAATTTTAAATACTGCAATTAAAAAACTTGTTTAAAATTTATCAACAGCAATTATCTGCAGAAATGTAATACAGTTTAACTTGTTTATAACGTCATCCATGAAACTGGCAATTTTTTGATGTTATAACCAAGTGTCGTTATCTGCGGAGTCATAATTTCAGTCCGATAAAACATACCAAGTGTGTTTAAGAATCTATTATAAACCATTCTAATTTTACATCATATGTTTTACTGTAAAATTATTTCTTAATGGTAATACTGTATCTATTATGATAGTAATAATTTATTATCATATGTATAAAAATGCAAACTACATGTTTAAATAAACTTTATTTATATTAATTAAAAATTTCAAAAATTACACTTTATAAGAAATTTCTATTTGTCTTAAGTTTCAATAATGGCAGAATTTCCAGTTTTGAAAATAATGTTGAATCAAAAGGCAACAAAAGGTTAAATTAATGTATGCCAATTAAAAATAATTCAATTATTTCTTTATAAACTATTTGATATAATATGTCACATTAAAAATAATAGAATATTTAACAATTTAGCATAAAGTAATTTAAAAATGAGTACATAATAACCAATCATCATGTCGTTTAAAAGTGGCAAATTTCACTCCATCGAAGTCAGGTGGAAAGAGCACCACCCACAATCATTCTAGGAAAGTGAACTCTGACCCTAAGACTGAACACACAGTATTTTTTTTTTTGTTAAATAAAATTTGTAATCTAATTTTGTAAATTTGGGAGTGCTTTGAATATGACGTTAAAACAGGGTTTTATGTTGTTACAAGTGGGTTTTTTAACATTATCTAGTAGAGTAAAGTTGTGGGACCGATAAAAATTTGATGTTATATTAGAGTTGTCGTTACATCTGATGATGTTATAATCGGGTTAAACTGTATATTAAAGCAAATTGTTCACTTCAACAACTCTAGTTTGCCAACTGATCAGAGTACTACAACAAGCCAAGTGGTGTTGCACAGTATACTTCAGTAACACAATGGTGTGTTACTGAAGTTTGCCTTTAAGTAGCACTACTTGCTGAAGTTTGATCAGTGCAATGATTTGCACACTATGACAAAAGTCCGGTCTTTTTTTTGAACAGACCTTGTAAATAAAATGTCTGTTCATCTCACATATTTAAACATACAGGAAAAATATTTAGACCAAAAAATAATTTGCAGCCTAGCTACAGTGAACAGCAACAGATCTGCAGTTTAAACAGGTATGATACCTTTAAACTTTTATATTATTATCTTTGTATTTATTTTTTTTACAATTTTAATTTGAAAAATATTGTTAATTCTACAGGTAAAATTTGTCCTTGATAGTACTATACAGTTCTAAATTATTTACACTCTCAGAGGAAAGCTTTTATATTTATTTATAATCCTATTTTCCATAATTTGATGTTAAAACTGAAAAATTAAATAATTCATATCACTTACTTTTTGGAAGCTTTCAATTCTTTTCCATTTAGATCCCATTGCACTTCAGGAGGTGGCTCACCTCCAAAATTAATTTCAAATTTTATCATTTGTCCTTTCTTAAGAACAAGATTTTTTACTTCATCACCTATTATATATGGCTTGACTAAAAAAAAAATTACATTATATTAGCTTCTGACATTATTTATTTTAAAAATTACATAATTCTAGAATGACATATGACAAAAAAAGATTATATTAGTATTTAGTTCAGAACATATAGGAGTATTCAGCATTTTTATTCTGGTTTATTCTAATTAAAAGAAAAAATATTTATTCAAAAATTGTGTTCTTCAGCTATGTTGCTAATTTCTTAATTACAATATGAATTAAACTTAAATTTTAATTTAGTTAAATGGAATGTGTTAAAAACATAATAATTGTAGCATGCTTTCTCCAAACAACAATTTCTATTGATTATGTATCTATTTGAATCATTTTCCAATTACTTGGAAAATGATTCAAATAGATACATAATCAAATGATTGCCTTAAATAATCGGGCTATAAATCTGCTAGTTTAATGATTAATACTAAGTAATTTGCTACTAGAGATAGACGTTAGGTGCTATTTCTTATCTAAATTAATAATTATAATTTTAATAATGTATTAAATAATTTAGAATTATCTGGAAGAATAGAACTGGCCAGGATAGGGCTTAAACTGGGGAACTACTCTAAACTTCTTTTGGAGAATTCATGTGCTGTACATTCTCTTATTCACCTCCAATATTAACATGCATTTTGGCCACTGCCTTTCCTTGCCTGGAGGTAAAGAGCTTTATTTTTCCTTACTTTCTTTTAAATTAATAGGCTTCATTATTGTCTAAAGTTAATTTTCCCTGAAAAGAAGTTTTATTTGATAATATCATTATAATTTATGCTATTAGTAAATGGCATAAATTATAAACTTAATAAATGGCCATTGGATTCATTCCAGTTAACTATCATAGTAGTAACAATAGAATCTTAATGGAGACTATTCCTAGTTACTCTGTTAGAGAAGAAAAAATTAAAATTCAAGTTTTAGCACTGTTCATTCTTATAATCCTTGTTAGCTGACAGCCATCTAAGAGAGTAACTGTTATCACCATTGTTTAGAAACTTAATTTAAACAAAGAAAAGATATTGAACAGTAACACAATGCCAAACGGAATGTGATAGCAATCAAATTAGGTAGGAATAATTGTTATTAATATGAAATAAAATCAGACACTGTCTCATTTCTAGTAGCAAACAACTATAATCCTATTAATTAATCCTTAATCCTTTTCATATGTTTAAACTCAAAAAATTGTTAGATAATGTTAATTATACCTATCATCACCATCGTAATCTAGCAATTTTTGTGTCTAAACATACCAAAAGTATTCAAAATTTAAAATATTAATATTTTCAATGTTGAATATTGTTATTATGCTTAATGCTGAATACTAAATTACATCATATAGAATTCTCTATTCATTTATATAATGTTACACAAATTTTAAAAGGATTAAAACATTTTTTAATTTGAACATCTTAAAATATTATAATATTTACCAAATCTGGCTTTAGCAATCACTGGCTTGCTAGGTTCACTTGGTTCACCAGGTCCAGCTTTATTAATAGCTCTAACTCTAAATTCATATTGTACACCTTCTTTTAAGCCATCTACTCTTCCTTTAGTTTTATCTGCAGGAATTTCCTGTAAAACATTATTTTCATCAAAAAATGATAAATAGAAATTTTTACAGAATAAATTACAACATGGAAAAGGGAATAAATTGAATATTTTATCATCAATTATAAATCACAGCAATGGCATTACAATTATTTATTAATTAAGCATTAAAGATTTATCTACATTTTTAAATTGATTTATGATATTTATACATTTATTCATTTTTTTAAACTTTATATATATTTGTAAATTTGTGTCCTTTGTATTGTTATCCATTTTTTTATAAATTGTATTTTAAGATAATTTTTAATTTTTATATTTTTAAAGGAAAGTTAATTGTTTTTTTGGGGAGATATTTCTTGCTTATGTCTTACCTTTGAAATCATCAATAAAGAATAAAAAGAAGGTAAAGCATCTAGGTAAAGCATTTACAATATACACAGTGACAAAACGTATATTTATTTACTTGTAGTGTTTGATTGATATGATCATTATTCAAAGCAAGATTATTTTTATTGGTATAATTTGCTAAAAATAATGAAGATATAAAATTAATCTAAAATAAAAAGTTCTGATATGAGGATAATACTTATCTCTAATGTATCCTTTTCTTGTTTATAAATTGATTTCAGTGTAGCTTAAGCTAGCCCCTGAAAACTCCAGCAATTTTAGTTCTTATTTAGCTGAATATCAAGCTTGTGATTGAAGTTTATAAATAATAAACACAATGAATAAAATTCAATTGTGTTTATTACAACTGTATTTCAATTTTTATAGGTTAGAATTAACTTAATTATAATATATATTACTTTCCTGGCTCTGTTATATATAACAGATGGAAAGTATGACAATCAGTCAAAAATGATCACCATGATTTTTACATTTTTGGTCCCAAGACCTTGAAACGTTGAGAAATATAAAAAAATTTGGAGGTTTTTGCTATATGTATGGATGTTAGTGTATCTGTGAACATGTGTATGTATGTGTCTGTGTGGCAGGATTTTGTTCATTCTCTTTGAAGCTTAATAACTCATGTGCTTTTTGTCAAAAATTTCTGAAATTTTGCAGGGAGGTTTGTGTATTAGGGGATTGATATTATTAAATTTTGGTGGTTAAAGGTCAATGGGGTGGGAACATAAAGGGAGGGTCATGTACCATGTAACTCAAGTAGGGTAGGATTTAATGACATTTTACTTCGATTCAAGAAGACGTAGTCTGTTCAAAAAATAATTTTTGGGTCCACCATTTATTTCTTAAAGCTTTTTGCCATTTTATAATAATTAAAAATATAAAAAAAGTTTTTAAAATAAAATATCATAACAGATGGTGCCACATGCAGTTTTAAATGTTACCAGGAAAGTTAAGCAACTCATTGCTAGATTGTTTTAATATGTTTTGACAAACATTTATCTGTAAAATGTTAAAACTTACTGGACCAGTAGTCCAATCCCTAGAAAATTTATCTTTATATTCTATTACATATCCAGTTATAGGAGCTCCACCATCAGATTCAGGAGGTGTCCATTTAAGGTCGACTCTATCTTTATCCCAATCAGTGGGTTCAACATTTCCTGGTTTGGTTGGCTCATCTAAAAATAAGTTGTTATTATTATTATTATTATTATTATTATATTGTAATGAATAAAAAATCAAAAAGTAATATTTAATTAATTTCAGAAATAATTGTCCATCTAACATTGCATGCATTATTCAATGGATATTATTCCTGAGATTAGCTGAAGATACACAACACAATTTTAATTTTAATATTCATGAGTAATAGCAATATCAATTTTATGAATTTCCACTATTTGCTTCAAATCACTATCAGTTTTAACCCTTATTCTCTATCAATAATAAAATTTATTTCATACATTAAATTTGCAGAAATTAATATTTTATTAAAATATTTAGTTTTTCTAAAATATTGCAATCTAATTAGTTTACTATTACTAAAAGAATTTTTTTTCTTAGTTTAAATTTATATTTTTGAGATGTATTAAACTTTACCATAAGGATCTTTTGCAAGAGTTGTTCTAGGTGCTACTAATGGTTCTGACACTCCTTTTTCGTTAACAGCTCTAACTCTAAATTTGTATTCCTTTTTGGCTATAAGATCTGTGCAATCATACTTTGTTGTTTCAGATTTTGCAACTTCTACCCATCCCCCTCTAGCACCTAAATCTTGTCTCTCAATAATATAATGCAGCAGAGGTAGTCCTCCAGTATCTTTTGGTGGATTCCAACTTAATTTGCATCTATCTTTATAAACATCAAACACTTCAAGTGGTCCTTCAGGTGGCTTAGGTACATCTATTAAAAAAATTAAATATATTTTAATGGAGAATTATATTTCATTAATTACATTTTTCTTTAATTTGTAAATATTTATTTATTGATTACCTAAAATGTCCACTTTAAGTTTACATTTTGCTTCTCCTTGAGAATTACTTAAACAGAATTCATATTCTCCAGTTGATTCTCTTACAGGTTTTCTGAGCGTAAGCATAACTTTATCAGGTTTTATGATTAATTCACAATCTTTATTAGTAAGAGCTTTGTCACCACGTAAAAGTTTAGCAACAACATTAGATGTCCTTTGACCCGTAACTAGAAAAAAACCATATAAATAGTTTTAATGATACAAATTATATATATCTTCTACAATGTAGTAAGTAATGCTTACTTGAATATGGAATTTCAATGAGCAATGGTTTACCAGCATCACCAACATAATCAAATTTGTCAAGTTTAATAACTGGTATTCTTTCAGCTAAAGAAAGAAAATAATTCAGATTTGATAAAATTATATTGGACATTAATTTAATATGTTAATTTATTAATAAATGTAATAAGATTGTAAACTATAGAAATCATAACTTTTATTACTGATAAGTAATAAATAATTATAAAATATGTGTTTACATAAAAACTTGATTAATAATTTAACAATAATATATGTAATTACAAATACAGTTTTATATTTTTTTTATTAATTTTAAATTTAAAGTAATTATTTACAATGATATGAAAAAATATAATTATTACAAAATTTATTGATTTTATAAATATAAAAGAAATAAACTTTTATTTTTTGTAGCAAATTAATTACAAATTTAGGGACTCTTTAACAACAAATTTAGAAGCAAACATAACTGATTGTAATTTTGTTTATGTAATCTGCATTTTAACATATTAAGCACCACAATAGAGGGGCATAAAATACCACACTGAGCCATGTTCCAATTCAGACAAATTATATCAAATGGCTATCATATGACAGCCATTTAATATAATTTTGTCTGATTTATATATTCATTTGTGTAATAACATGTAATCATTAAATGACAACAACATAATCTGTCTTATTACTTTGATTGGATATTATATTGAATATTTGTATATAACAGTATACAAATATTCAATCAAAATGGCATTAAATTATGTTATTCTATTTAATTATATATTTATTTATTATCTTTTAATCATATTATTGATTCTTTTGATAATTTCACATCTAATAGGAAAGTTATAATTAATAATCTATCTCAATATGTTAACTAGATTTTATTATTTTGGTTCACTCAGAGCTCTAAGTGAAACAAGACAAGAGAATTTTCATTTGTCTTTTTGCTATAGCCACTAAGATATAATCATCTCTACTTAAAATTTTTCAGTGGAAATATTTCCATAAAAATTTATACAAAATTTTATAAAGAAGATATGTATAGATAATCTGTCAATGAATTTATAATAATTACAATATAATACACTCATTACTATAAAAATTAGAACACCAAAAAGGAGTGGTCATATCGCTGAGAAACTTGGCATGCAGATAAGTCTCAAACAGATATGGAAATGATTAGAGTTATAGCATGATGGCTCATTGCATAATGCCAGCAGTAGGTGTTAAAGTGTGTCCCCTTGAACTATTAAAAGTGCACAAAAGCATCCTGTCTGTAGTTTACCTGTTGCAGAGGACACTGTATCACTAAAGATGTCTTTACATCTGTAAAATTCCTGTGAATCTTACTAAATGGTTAGAAAATAGTCCAATAATAGTGTCTGAGGAAGTAAATTGATACAAGGATTAGCACATTACACATTTATTTAACATACATCTTGTATAGCCAGAACAGAGCCAAGAAAAGAGCACTGCCTCGGTTTCACAGCTTATATATCGGGCAGCCTTGTCCTCGGGTGTTGCACTTGATGTGCCCTCTACAAGTCATGATAAGACACGACATGACATCACAATTGAAGGCCATATGAACAACTAATCAAGTAAACAAATAACATCACTACAAACCTGATATCTTATATAATTTCAAGCCAACCAATGATGTATGTCATCAGGATAGATTTATTAAGAGATGGTGCCTAACGCCTCCCACTAGTGCCAAACTGTTTTATAATTTATTAGTATTATAGCCATTATCTAACCCGATGACATACGGCATTGGTTGGTTTGTAGTTATATAAAGTATCAGGTTTGTAGTGATGTTATTTGTTTATATAAACTTTGCGGGGTTTGCGATGGCCGGTTGAGTGCCTTTGGAGTGTGTTTACTAGATGTGGACGCTTGATGCATCCCCAGCTGGCACCATAATAACTGACGATGATTGTAACATCATGTTATATATACTGGAAGATGAGATTGGAATGGAGGTCCGGGTAGCATAATTGGCAATGCATCTGCATGGTAAGCAGGAGTTTCGAGTTTGCGTCCCACTCTGGGCCAATTCTTTTCTTCCAGTAGTTCTAAATTATTTAATCAAAAATTATAATTACAGTGGAACCTCACTTAACAAGCACCTTGTATAGTGAGTATTTTGCATAACAAGCAAAAAAAATTGTATAAACATGACTCACTTAATGAGCGATGTTTCGCATAACGAGTGACAAGGAGAGGGGAAGTCCCAGATTATGTGCATGCTCCATCAGTCTGTGTTTAGCACTCGTTCCACTAGCATCTTAGTGTTGCTTGTAATCAAACATTTTTCCAAACTTGTGTCCACACATATTACATATAAACATCAACAATGCATCAATTAAATTTAATGACCAATTCCAAATTAAATTTTAAAAATGTCTAAATTAAAAATTAATTATTTATAATTATTCAATTTAATATGACATGGCAGAATAACTGCCTACCTCTAGGCAAATTAATTAAATTCTAATATTTATTTATAGCCTTTACATAGCCCAAGAATTTGGTATATCATTTTGTGTGTTTATCAGACATATTTCCTGTGATTTTTTTTGTTTTCTGCAAATTGAATTCGCATTCCAGGTAGGTTCATTCCATGCTAGAAGAAAAGATGATTATCATTCACGCTCCTTAACAATATATATTGTATAATTTTCTTTGAATAAACATTATACATAAAATATTTGAGTATTTTTTTTTGGCATGGAACGCATTATCGTATTTTATATTAATTTATATGAGAAAAACTGTTTCACCTAATGAGTATTTCACATTATGAGTAATATTCTGGAACAAATTATGCTCGTTAAGTGAGGTTCCTCTGTATTAAATTTATTAAGAGATGGCACCTAACGCCTCCCTCTAGTATCAAACTGTTTCATAATTTATTAGTATTATAGCCATTATCTAGCCCAATGACATATGGCATTAGTTGACTTGTAACTAATCAAGTAATTTGAGAGGGAAAGGATCATCAACTTAAGAGAAGCTGGATAGTCATCTTGCCAAATAGCCTGCCACCTAAACCATTCTGACAACACTGAGAGGAGGTATTGGGACCAGTGAATGAGAGAGAGCTCACACACATAGCACCCAGGCTCAGGACACCCTTGGCAGACCACTAGTCTTCTGAAGGGACCACTGGTCTTCTGACAAGCATGGACACAGTCAGTTGTCTGTCATCCAGACACAAGTGGCACCATCATTACAGGCCCATGTCTGTATGTATTATTTTGAGGCACCTGGGTGAGAAATATTTGTTATTGTAGCAGCCATTACATATGCTGTCATTGACAGCCACCCACCATTGCCTGTTTGGAGTAGTGTTACTCCCAACAGGATTGGATCACAATGAAATGGAACCAGATTGTCTACAACAATGAATCCAGATTCAGTTTGGCCAGTGACAACATTCATGTTCATGTCTGGAAGTCCCATGGTAAATACCTCAATCTTGTCTATGCTTTGGAGTGGCACACCACCCCCTCAGCTAGTGTGATAGTCTGGGGTGCCATCACATATAACAAGCAGTCACCTCTAACAGTGATCCAAGAGACTATGGCAGTTCAGTGGTATATTATATCATCCTGCAGCAACATGTGTTGAACATGTGTTGGCAGGATTCCCAAGATCCAGTTTCCAACAGGAAAATGCTTGATTGCACATAGCAAGAGTGTCACAGGACTGTCTCCATCACATTGCCACATGTCCCTGGTCTGCCCAGTTCCCTGATTTGTCACCATGTCTGGGATCATCTGGGATGCCAAGTTGGACAGCCTAGGAATTTGGCCAAATTAGAGGACCACTTGTAGCAACTGTAGACTGAGATGCCTCAGGACACCATATGGCACCTGTATGCTTCCATACCCACCTGTATTGCATTGTGTATTCATGCTAGAGGTGGCCCAACAGGATACTGGAACCTCCTTTCATTTGTAGTTTTTCCTGCAATAAATGATCTTTTTGCTTTCATTTTGTAATCACTTTTATATCACCATTACATTCACATATGTACAATTTTGTTTGATTCCGACAACTCCTCCTTGGTGCACCAATTTTTATGGCAATGTATTACTATTATTACAAATTCATTGTATTGTATCTCTTATAAAGTATGAGAAGAGAAGACTGGATACATTTGGGAAATCATCTACAGATCACAGTAAAAATATATAATTATAAATAAAACTATCAGAGTTTTTGAAGAAACAATCTACCAGTATATAATATATATATATCATAATTAATAACAAAAAGTAATTATGTACTGTACATAGTTATAATAAACTTTTGAAGTTGTAAAATTCATTCAAATTATCCTTGTATATCAATTAATATAATTATTAAATAATTATATCTCATATATTTAACATTTTATAAAATTAAAACTATTGATTTTTCAAATTCAAAAATAATTACCTTGTATAACTTCTAGTTTGCATTGTGTTGTTAGATCTTTACTTTCACACTTGTATTCACCAGCATCATCCAATTGGCAATTATTAATAATAAGTCGATGAAAACCTTTCTCCAATAATTTAATTGTAATTCTAAATAGAGAGATAAATAAATATATATAATATAATATATATAAATTTTAATTTTATAAAATAACCAATAAAATGTTATTAAATATAGGAGTATTTATACTAGCAGAGTAACAAAAGTAAACTTCAAAATAATTCTAATATAATGGTATTCAGGGTTGGCTTGATAAATGAGGTCATGAGGCAATCGCATCAAGTAACAAAATGAGTGGTCAAAAATAATCAAATGGAAGAAAAAAAATAAATAAAAATCAAACGAAGCCAAATACAATGAAATCCCTTAAATGTACATTACGGTTGTTTATAAATAGTTTGTACAAAAATGCCAGCACTACAAGTCTATTTGTAACCAATCTAAAAGCAAAGGTGGCAAAAATTGGTTTTACCTTAGGTGCAAGTTACCATTGAGCTGGTACTGATGATATTGATTATAGTTATTGATTAATAACTGTTTGAAAATTAGAGTAACACAATTTCACTTAAATTTTTTCACTCATATTACCAAATTCATATTCAAATATTTGACAATGCATGGGAACTCATATTTAGGAAATAAATAGTACCCTTGGATTCCATTTAATAAAAATGAAACTTTGAATTAGGTTATAATTAATAGAAAATATTGAAAAGACTTTAACCAGAATAAACAAAATAATGCAATCTTTAATGATTTGTCTTTAGAGTAATAAAATGAAGTACAGGTACTCCTCACTTTACAAATGAGTTCTGTTCTGGCGACTACGTCGTTAAGCGAATTGGTCAATAAGTGAGGAGCTTGCGCTGGGAATATAGGATCATTGTAAAATTATGCAACAAACTTCAAAATTTATTCATAAAAAAACTATTATAGTAAACGCAAACCTATTATAATACGCTTAGTGTGCATGTCACCATTTGCCACTGACTGACACTCAAGCTGAGAAAGGGGATTCCCCAAATTGCAGGTCAAAACTCGATTGGTCGTAAGTGCGAGTGGTCATTAAGCAGATAGGTCGTAAAGTGAGGAGTACCTGTATTTTCTGAAAATTAAATTTAGAATACAGTAGAGTGTCATTTATCCGAATCAACTGAGGACTGGGGTTGTTCGGATAACTTATTATTTGAATAATCGATTATGTATGAAAAAATATATTAACCTATCCCATGTTGAAATTTTTCTCTGTCACGTGTTGCTTCGTGTTGAATTTTTGTCGATGTTAAGCCTAACAAAAATTTTTATAATAATAATTGTGGCTATTGTATTGTTAAAAATTATTTCTTTATTTTGTACAAACAAAATAAATATATTGAAAAATATAAAAACAAAAAAAAATTTATACTTTAGAAGTTAATCTAGTATCAAAAACATTCAATTCAACACGACACAGTCCGACTGGAATGCTTTTGGTTGATCAGCTTTTCGATAAACGACGTTCTACTGTAATACTGTACTTGTACTGTATACCCAAAAATTCAAGATTTTTGTATTCTGCAGTGGGATCATTAGAATTAAAACATACTTTTTCAATTAAGTATTATTTCAAAATTTTAAACAAATCTTACTGGATAAATATACATTTAGTATATTTATCCAGTATTAATAAATGTATTAATAAATATACATTTAGTATATTTATTAATACATTTTTTTGTTATTTTTCTTGATTTTTATTACACTAACACTATATTGTTGGAGTTTTGTTAAATGGGGAGGTGGATATCTTTAGCAGTCAGACATTTCCTAATTGTGTAAAATAAATAAATATATAGTAACCAATTCCAACTGTGCTATTTCAAACAATATCAATCAATTGATATTTTTACCAGAGTAAAAGCACAATAAAAAATTATACTGTGAGAAAACATATGTAAATTAATGATAATTTTTCATAAAAGTTAAAAAACATTTAAACATCAAAGGAATATCAAATAAATCTGTTTCTTAAGAGTTTTTTTTATTCAAAGAAAAATATTATTGCATCAAAATTTAAAAAATGTTTCTTTGCTAAATACAAAATTCAGTTTTTTTATTAATTTAAAATAAAAATCACTTTGAATTTGAAATTAAGAATTTTATTGAAAACTGTCAAACTTATTATATATGATAGAAAAATGGGTTCAATGGTCCAAAAATATTTTACTTTAAATATAGAAATACCAAAAACAATCAAAAATAATCAAAATCAGCTATAAATGTTACCTGTCTGTTTGTTTCACTTTTACACCATCTTTAAACCACAATAAAGTAGCATTAGTATCTAACAGCTGACATTCCAATACTACTTCCTCCCTTTCAAGGACACTCATATCCATTAATTTCTTCATAAATTTATTGGCAGCTATTGAAATATTTAATTTAAATGAGCATTTATTGATTTAACAATATTTTATATAAAAAATGTTATAATAAATTGGAAATAAATAAATACATAATTTGAAATTATGAATAAATAAATGCATGTATAATTGTCAAATGATTTTGTGACTCTGATGAACTAAATATCTTTGCTATTAATAAGTGAATAAAAACCAATAAGGTGTACTTTAAAGATAATACTACATCATAAATAACAGCAATTATAAATTTAAAAAATTTTCTTAAGTGATGTTTTGATTTGCTAATTTCTTTCTCAAAACAATTCACTACAAATGAAAAATTTTATATGATGAAATAAGTAACACATACTTAAAGTAAACTGTCTTTAAAATAAACTGTATTTTCTATATTAAAATTATTTCATTGATTTTTTCATAAATATTAGCAAGGTTGCGGCCAAAGTTTTCATCTCTAAAACATGAATGTCGAATGTCGCTATCTTGTAAGTGGTGCTTGACATTCAACGTTCACGTTTTAGAGATGAAAACTTTGGCTGCAACCTTACTGATTAGTTGAAATCCAGCCTCTCTAATTATTATTGCTGCTTAAAGCTGTTATTTTCTGCTAAAAGAAATCTGTAATTTTGTTGTGTTGTTTGTTTAATCAAAGTTTTTTTCAATAAAATCCTGTACTATGACACAGAATTCAAGCAGGCCATCAGGCAAATCTTTCTGTTTAATTCCTTTTTGCATGTTATCTAATACATGCAAAAAAAATTACACAAAAACATTGTTTTTTCTTCTCATATATAGAAAACTGCTTTTGTTCTTTTTGTTTTTCTCCACTTTTTTTCATAAACTTAAAAGAAATATTATAGAATAATATCATCATAAATTAAACTATAACTAAGGATTAAAATTAATGTTGCCAGTTAAACTAGACATTATAAATAGTGTTGCCAGACTATTTGATAATATTCATAATTTACTAAAAATAAGGTGACCAACTTTTTTATAATGAAAAGGAGGACACATAAATTGAAGGAAAAAATATTGTAAATAAAAGAAACATTTTATTCATTGCAATAATAATACACTATAATAATCTCTACTCACTCACTATAAAATCTCTATCTCACTATAATAATCTCATGCGCAGTGGCGTAGCTAGCATGGGTGACACCCGGGGCGGATATCATGGTGTCACCCTTCTTAACTGTTTTATAAAACAGTATTGGATTATTGAATTGTAATATGCCCACACTTGAGCAAACTTGAACGCTATATCAAATAAGCGATATCGTCACATAGGTTTATATTGACTAGCGTGGATCCGTTGACCTTTTTTTTTTTTTGTTTAGTCATGGGTTGTTGAGTCGATCGAACTTTCTATGACTTAATGTTAAAGCACGTTATCAAGGTTTATTTTGAGACTTATTTGTCTTCAAATATCAAAAAGGAGGACATTTAGGAGGACAAAACTAACAAAAGGAGGACGGTTGGTCATCTTACTAAAAAGAATTATTTATGTATTTATAGACTGTCATAATGAAACTTTCCTTTTGTAATGGACAGACTTTTTATTATGTTAAACTGAAATTTTCATTATAATGGTATTTCTTAAACTGAAACATTTTTGAATTGAGCTGACTAGGAAATTGGCAAAGTATTCAAGGTAAATTCATTATACTAAAAATTCTGTTAAACTGACATTCATTATACTGACATTTCACTATATATGTGACTATATATATAACTATAATATACTGTAATTGTAAATTATAACTAAAATAAATTGAAATTGATTAATAAACAATATAGAATATATATTGATATCAGCTTTACTTTATTCCTAATTAATATAATTATATTATTATTATACACGTATATACATCATATAATTTAATACAGTATTAGTTCGTATTAATAATAGAGAACAATTTCTCTGTTTAGGGGGAATTTTACAAATTATTTAAAGGAATAGAACAAAAAATAATAAATTTAAAATTAAAGTTATAAACTACAAGTTAGTTCTTATTTTGTTTAAACATCAATTATATTTACAAATGTGGTAATTCATCTACTTTCCCACGACAACGGATGGTTGTATTAACATTAATTTTGATTTGACAAATAGTATCGTTCTGAAACTTTTACAAAATAATTGTAAATTTTATATAAATCCGTTTTATTAAGATTTTTCAGATTTGATTTAAATTCCAGTTTTGAATTAGTCTGACATATTTGGTTTATTTTATAATAGTTACGTAGTTTTAAAAGTTCTTTACAGCTTTGAACTAAGTGGAGTAGTGAAAATTCTTCAGATTTGCATAAAGGACAGTGATTTCTCGTTAGATCAATATATTTACCATCAATAAACACAGAATATTTATTTAAGCGGAGTTGAATTATTAGATGCTTCACGCTAAAAGTTATTGGTTGAAGCATATAGAGTTGCGAGGATGGAATTTGCAATAATTTAATATACCATGAGTGATAACTGCTTTGGTATAATAAATCTTGATCTCTTTTTATTGCTTGTGAAATTGCAGAATCTATCAAGAGGGAGTAGCCAACTTTCCAATCATTAATATTATCGTTGAACAATAATATTGATATACCAAAACTATTTAACATTTGATTCAATTTATATTGCCATAGTTGTTTGCATTTTTGATCTTTACTATGAGTAATATTTTGATGATGAAGATATGTTATTGTATTATCGTTTTTAAATTTAATTCTGTAGTAAAATTTAATTATACGTTTTAAAACAAAAGGAAAAAACCAAATTCTATTTACTTCATGTCTCAGAGCGTAACCTGGAATTGTTCTTTCCAGTTGAAATAGTTTGCGTAAATAATAAACGTAAAGAATTTCTAATTTGTATATATAGTCTAAACTCCATATTGGGCTTGCATAATAAATTATTGGCACAATTGTTGAATTAAATAGTTTAATATGAATTTTCAAGTTAGTAGTTCTTAACCTAGAACATAGAAATAACAAATTATCAATGGCTTGTTTTGCTTTTATTTTTATTTTGTTAAAATGTGCCTTAAAGGATAAATTCCACTCGAACCTAACTCCCAAATAATCTATTTCGTTTACCGTTTGTAAAAGGGTATTTTCATGGTATATTTTAGTGTTGTTTTCAGATATCTTACAGTTGTTGCGAAATATGATTATTTTCGTTTTAGAAGGATTTATTGTTAAATATAATGATTGTAGAAATTTATTAAGTTGATTTATTTTCCTTTGTAGTGAAATTTTTGTTGGCGCTAGGAGCACAAGGTCGTCCGCAAAAAGAATATAATGATAAGTTCTATTTCCTATTGTAATTCCATCGGTTGGTTCAGTAAATAAACGATCAATACCAATAAGATAAAAGTTAAATAGATATGGAGATAAAGGATCACCTTGGAGAACTCCACGAAATAAATGTAAATTTTGAAAGATATTGTTACCTTGTTTTATCCTGATAGTATAATCCAGATACAGTTTTGAAATATAGAATATATATTTATATATAAACTACATAAATCATTCAAAAAAAAAAAAAAAAAAAAAAATATCAGAATCCTGATTCTTGGTCATAAATTACATGATCAACAACTATCCCCTAACATTCCCTAACAGAAAAAACATTAAGTTTGAGCATAAATAATCAAGTAAATTCTATACTACAGTTAATATTTTAGAATTATTTGTTTGCTGTCAATACAATCATTTGGTCATATTTCAATATGTTCAAACTTTATTTGATAACATTCAATTATTTATTAGTAATAATTAAATGTGATCAAATAAAGCTAATTATTAAAATGTTAGTTAAAAACGTTAATTATAAATATAATTCGAATTTTATTACAATTTAAACCATCAATTTCTGAAGAAAATATAAAGACTTACGTTCAACAATTATTTCACATTTTGTAACATCAGCATTAGTTTTACAACTGTATTCTCCTTCATCTGTTAACTGTACATTTTTTATAATTAATCTACGCCTTCTTCCTTCAGAAATTATCTCATATCTATTGTCAAGTAAAATAATGAATTATTAGATAATAATTGTAAGCAATATTACAATAAAATTAATTAAGTTCTCTAAATTTTAAAAATCTTTAAATTCAATCTGTGCTATTTCAAACAATATCAATTGATGTATTTTCTTAGCACAATGTTGCCGTTGAGAACATATCACACAGGGAACACTATTTTTGAAAACATCCAAAGAATATTGACACCATATAATATCATTTTAGCACCCACTTTAAACAATAAAATCAATAATTCCTTAAAATCAAACTAACAGTAAAGGTTAATTCCTTAGAACAAACTAATAGTAACCCAGACAATTTATTAAATAATAATCTAGTTTACAGCTTTGCTTATACGTATAGTCTCAAGCACTATTACGTAGGTGAGACAAGCAGAACATTAAAAATCCACATAAAAGAACATATTAGAGCCATGAAGTATAATTATATCCCACCCATTGCCACCCATTGCAACAAAACTGACTGCGAGATATCACTCGACAGCATCAAAATCCTTAAGAAAGAAAAAAATAAATATTATCAAAAGAAAATTTTATGAACATATTGAAATAATTAAAATTAAAGAAACACACAGAATGAACCTAAATACAGGCACTGTCATAAATGTCATCTGGCAGCCATTCTTAAGTAGCAAAACCCATTAAGATGTTCTAACACCCTCCCTCTATCATACCCCACTGTGCTGATCACACCAAACTTCCAGTGTATGTTACTAAGTTACTCACTTCATTTTAACCTCTCATATCGTGTCTATGTTCTCTGTACATCTCATCAGAATTATTTCACAGCAAACCCTACAGGTATTCTGTTATTATTTTTTTTAAAATTCTACCTCTTAATATATACTTAATTTCAGATTTAAGTTCCCCCCTTTTTATTTTAGCACATGTTATACTATCCTAATATGTATATAAGTGGAGCCAAAGACTTTTGGCTCCTTTTTTCATTTTTGAACTATGAGTATACCTTCCTATGAGTCATGTCAGTTTAACTGTCACTATCTCAGGTAATTAAATTTTATTGTATAAACCATTGTACACGTATCCTCATTTTTCAATACATTCTGTAAATTTATAAACCTGTGTTCAATTTGCTGATAAATATGTAAATATGTAATAATAGAACTGAAGAGGGGTGTTAAGCCCGAAATGCATGTCCTTTCACATCAATAAACCAACCTTTTACTCTGAAAGTGTTCCCTGTGTGATATGTTCTCAATGGCAACATTGTGCTAAGAAAATACATATAATAGAGAACAACAAGCAACCAAGATTTAATATCAATTGATATTTTTACCAGAGTAAAAACATAAAAAAATTATACTGTGAGAAAACATATATAAATTAATGATAATTTTTCATAAAAGTTAAAAAACACCAAAGGAATATCAAAGAAATCTGTTTCTTAAGAGTTTTTTTTTTATTTAAACACATTTAAATTGCTTAGTGATTCTCATATAAAAAACTTAGTTAGAGGTGATAGTGTTAAAAGAATAACATTAATTCAGAAATTTTTAAGCATTTCAATTTATCTACAAGTAGTTTATAAAAACAAATAATTCAAAAGTTTAATTAATATTTATGGATACTCAGTTTCAATGTATTATTTAAATTAAATCTTTATTCTTAATAATAAGATAAAAGTATAACCGTTTTCCTGCAGTAATTGGTTTGTCTCCTTTATACCAAGTAACTTTTCCTTCCCATTCATTTACATCACATTCAAGAGTCAGGGTATCTTTCTCAGGTATCTTCATACTCTTCAATGGTCTAGTAAATGTAAACTGTTGAACTAAAAATATAAATTAAAAAATTATTAATATATAAAATAAAATTTCTTATAAATATTTTCCTTTAAAAACAATGTGAAATAATTATACCTGTAACAGATACTTTACAAACACAGAATTCTTCGTCATTTATTTTGCACATATATTCTCCTGTATCTGATTCTACAGCTTCCAATATTTTTAAGTATTTTTTACCAAGTCCATCACAGATTAATGTTATTCTGTCTGATGACTAATAATAAAACATTTTATTTATTACACTGTTTCTGAAATATAATTATTTAAAATTTATTACATATTATAATGTTACCTCTATTTTTTGTTTATCTTTATACCATTTAACAGGTGCTTTTGCAGTATTAACTAAAACTTCTAATACAGCTTCCTTTGTAGTGAAAAAGTCATCTTTAGCTGGTAATTTTTTAATGAATTTGTAGACAGGATCAGGTTCTTAAAAAATAAAAAAATTAATGATTTTAAAATAACTTATAAGAGTAATATAACGGTTTTACACTCATGAAACCATTTAAGTATATTACTTAAATCATTTTAATAATATTCTATTAAGCTGTCTGAGTTTAGCTTTCATCAAAGTTCAGATGATGCATTTGAAGATGAAGCTTAAAAATGTCAAAAATGGTTATGTAACATTACATTAAGACTACTTCAGTTAATTAAAAATACTTTTTTATTTGGTTTTTTAAAATTTCAGTTTGAAAACAATAATAATAAATTTTAAAAATCATTTGACGATCATCTTTCAATTAATACTAACTTGTATAATTTTATAATTTTACAAGTTAGTATTAATTGAAAGATGATCATCTCATATAGAAAATTATCAACTGCCAAACATATTAAACCACCCTTTAAAAATATTGATTTTGTAGTTTAGATTGCATATAACTATTTTCAGTTATGTTTTACAAATTTCCTTTATTTTTCTCAAAATTCAATATTTATTTAATAAAAAAAATTTCACATAATAGAATTTTAATGTGTTTTAACATTGGAAAAAACTTAAATGTATGAGAGAAAAATTTTAGACCAGCAAAATTCCTTGACAAAAAATTAGGCTAAACTTGTTTAAAATTTTGTGGGACCATCTACGGCTTTTATTAAAACTGCAATTCATTTTGGCATTTGATCTACACGATAGTGACATCCATTTGATGTAATTTTATTCCCAACATCTGTTTATAGCCAATTCATATAGTCCCAATATTGTTTTGTAACAACTATTCCTTAACTGTTTTGCTTTGGTGACAAGAAATATTGTCATCTGGAAAAAATCATTTACTGTTTCTAAATATTTCTTCAATAGACGGAATCAAAAAGTAATTTAAAATATATTGATACACATCACTGTTTACTACTGTAAACAGTGATGTGTATCAAGTACCATTGCAAATGCAAACTCCACTTGCTGACATACAGCCCCAAGTCATTATGCTGAGTGGAAATTGACATTTGACTTTAGGCCTGCTTTGTGAAACTTTTCTTCTGATTGCCTCCACGTTTTTGTGTCAATGTTGTCACAATATCCCAAACAAATCTTTCATGTAAGAAAACTACCTGCTTCCAGTCATCAGGTTTCAGTCTTTATATTTTTTGGCCCAATTTAGTCACAGTTTCATCTGTTTGGTATAATCATTGGTTTAGTTTTTACTTTTCTGGAAAGGTAACCCATAGAAGTCAAAAGTCTAATAACAATTCTTGAAGATACTTGGACTCCAAATTTCTCCCATTCTTTTGCAAATTCTCTGGGAGGTTTTGTCTTCTAATTTTGATGATTTTCTAGGTCTGCCAGAACAATGTTGATTTTTGACACATCCAGATAACTTAAATTTTCTAACAATGTTTTGAACTCCAGTTTTACTTACATTTAGTAGTGTTGCAATTCTTTTTTAGACATGTTTTGTTTGATTAATGATATTACTTGAAGTTTTAAATCATTTTCCAGCTCCTTATTATGACCCATGATGCTGTTGTATACTTGCAGTTTATGAAGTTAAATGGTTTACTTCTGGTTTCACTAGTGCTCTGAACATGTTAGAACATTTCAGATTTATTCTATGAATAATTAACAAATTTTATTGTGAAATATTTTTAGATATACTTCATATGGTCTAATACTTTTGTCAAGGAATTTTGCTGATCTAAAGTTTTTGTCTCACATATGCAATGACTTAATTTTTTTTCTGATGTTAAAACATTAAAATTCTATTATGTAAATTTTTCTGTTAAATAAATATTGAATTTTAAGAAAAAAATACAGGAAATTTGTAAAACATAACTGAATATAGTTATATACAATCAAAACTACAAAATCAATATTTTTGAAGGGCAGTTTAATACTTTTGGTAGGATGTTGTACAAATTTGGATGTCTTATGATCTCTATCTGCAGCTATTTAGTATACATATAGTCTACAGTATAAAAATGTATAACTATCACAGGTAGTAATAATGTGTCAATAAGAATACCTAAAACGTTAACATGTACTAAATTTTTCTTTAAAAAACTTTCTTAAACATGAATAAAAATTTAATATACACATAATTATTATATAATTTTTATTAGGAACACAAAAAAGCAAGAGAATAGAATATTAACATTGGATGATCTGCTGAATTGTTGGGCTATAATTAGATTAAGTTAATAATTAGATATGAATGAACTCGTGTAGAGATAGGTACGAGTAGTTAAGTTGCCATCTTGTAATAATTTTAATAATTAAAATAAATTAATTTTATTTTTCAATCATTAATATAAATTCAAATCATTCCATAGATTAATACATGTAGAAACCTAAAATAAAACTTCTGCAAATTTTAGGAGTTTTATCAGGGCTGTGAAATTGGAGTTGGAGTTGTGGAGTTTTAGTATTTTAGTCGGAGTTGGAGTCAGAGTCATCAGAAATCTGCTGACCGACTCCTTTTTACTTCCCAACTTATGTATATAAAATGGAAAAATATTGGAATCATGTCAAATTTGACCCTCTGAATTTTTTGCAAATCTACATGTTTGGAAACCTTCTGAACCCAAAAAATGTCAAATAAAAGGGGAAACTTTGTGTGTGTGTGTGCTGGCATCTAATCTGTTTAATTTCTTTATTCTCTGTTCTGAAATATTAAATAATATCTCAAAATGGGTAAAGTTTAAGAAACAAAATTTGGCACAGTAACTTGTGTATAAAGGGGCATTAATGCTATTAAAGTTTGGTTCTTTATTAAAGATAGGCAGGATGGAGACAGAAGGAGTCATGTGTCATATCTCCAGTGTGGTCGGACTTAATGAATATTTTACTCATTATTAACATTCACAATTTATTTTTATACAACTTGTCTCTATCCTCAAAATTAAGCTTTCTGTCATTTTATAATAGTACAGTAGAACCCGTTAAGATGTTCTCACCTGAGATGTTAGAATGTGTTTGGGGGGGGCACGATTCAGTTCAACCACTTTGAAGCTTAATAACTCCTGTGTTAAACCATCCAACTCAGATTTAAAACCACCACAAAAGTTATTAGGCTTCAAACAGGGTGAATAAAACTGTGCCCCATACACAGTCTAACATCCATACATACAGAAAAAAAACTGAATCTTTTGCATATCTTGACATTTCAAGGTGTCCCGAGTCCAAAAATGTAAAATCTTGGGAAGGTCATTTTTTGACCAATTGCTACACTTTCTCTCTGTTGTATATAACAGCCAGAAAAGTAAAAATTATCGAATACATATTTATATATTGACTGTGTCATTACTTAGAGAAATCTTTTAACTTTGGAATAAAAACGTTTCTACATTCTATCTTTATTAGAATTCTATTTATTGAATCTTTTAGTCTGAGGTCACGTGATGACATCAGAATTCCGGGCCTATTTTGGTAACAGGTCCACCCCCAGTCGGAGTCAGTAGATTTTTACATGACTCCACAACCCTGGTTTCAATTTTATTTTATATAGATCTATATTATGTTTCTTAATTTTAAGATTCACAATAAGTTTGAAATTGAATTTTAAGATTTTTTTTATTGGGGAAAAATGTTTAAAAATTTTGTTAAGTGTTGCTAATTAACAACAGATTAGAAGAATGAAAATGCCACAAAAGAGATAGTATTTGGTAGCTCAATTTCTATGCTGTTCTTCATAAAAACTAACTATTTATTTTAATGTAGCTTGATAATGTTATCTCAAAAGCATTTTATCGTGAGATGGTCATAACCTGGGGTATGACCATCTCACGATAAAACAAACCACAGATGTGACTATCATATATCTGTACTCCTACCATAATCCAACTTAGCTATCCTCATCGATATGATGCTTCATCCATTCCGAGTACTGCCACCTGCCTGGTTTTTGTATTGTGTGTCTGAGTGTCCAGTTGAAGACCAAAATGTCTGGGTTTTAAGAAAATTTGGCTAATTGTCAATAATTAATTATTTTATATAATGTAAGAATAATGGACAATTGTGGGTGCTAATCTCATAATTTGTAAAATATAATGTAGATGATATTGAAACTTCTGATATGATAACTATTCAAGTTGTTCAACTGGGGAGGAGACTGAATTTAGAAATTGATGTGGCAGATATTGAAATCCACTAATTGAAATCCTCAAGAAAAAGTTAGCAAATTAACGGAGACACTACATAAAGATAATATTCTAAGGATGACTGATGAAGACACAGATGATACAACAACAGTCAAAACATTGGAAATTAAAGGGCTGCATTAATTTTAAAGAAAAAGGAAAAACTTTTTCAATTATTAGAAGAAGAAAATCCTGATGAACTTAGGAAGGCCACATTAAGAACGGAAATTGAGAAAGAAATGACATGCCATTAAACATTAAGCAATGAAAAGAAGAAAGTGCTGTCCAGTTAAAGTTAGTTTTTTTAAAAAAAGTTGCCATTAAAATAAAATATGTAATTGTGTCTTCTATAAATATGCAAAGTTATGTAAATCTATTATAAAATACATATATGTAAGTTATGTAGAACTGCAGCACTAATGGTCTTGTAAATTAATGTGTATCTTGCATGTTCCATTTTTCTTTTTTTGTATCGGGTTGTGTACCCAATTTAATATAGTTTCTGTTTTGTGCTGGGACATCACGTTTTAATGTGGTGTATATTATGTACATGTACTTGCTGATTGGGTGAGGATCGTACCATGTATTGATGACGTACTATCTAATGGTGGGGAGTATAAATTCAGAGGTTCACTGTGAAAAAAGATCTTTTTCCGTTGGGTCAACTGCCGAAAACATCTGCTACGAGTAGAAGAAAGAGTGCTGGGAAATAGGTGAACTAAGAAGAACAATTGTAAGATCACCTTTTTGTTTCTTATAACCAACCGTGGTATTATAACCATATGTGGAGCTGTTCACTTAATTGTATGGGGTATTGAAGGTTGGGGTAGTACGACCATGAGGTTTGTTGTATGTATATCGATTGTAATTGTTTGTGTATATATGCGTTTTCAATTGTACGGTAAATTATTGACTAGATACCTAGACTCTCTGGTATCAAGGAAACTTGGATTTGTTAATTACATAGAACAAAAAAATTTTTTTCTCATCTGTAAAAAATTCGTGTGAAGTCCTTAATTTTCCAATTTGCCTTACTCAACCCCTAATACCTAGTATACCACAGTATATGAGGTAAAACAGTTACATCCAAGCTTTTATTTGTTTATTGATGTTATATGATTTATTTAAAATTCAATTTAAGACATATATAAAATTTAAAAAGTTTGTAAATATATGGGAAATGACAATTCATGATACAACCACTATTTGATAAAATGCATTATGTACATAACCTGGTGTCACTTGTATTACAAAATTAGGTGAATTAACATTTATCATTTGATTTAAGAAATTATTACTTACCATCTACATCTAGTAAAGCTGAAGTAGTAGCATCTAAACACTGGCACACATAACGAGCAGAATCTTCAACAACGGGATTGTTAATTTCCAAAACATGTAAGTCAGCTTGACTGCTCATGTGATACTTTTTCCCCAAGAAAAGTTCTTGTTTGTTTTTGTACCACCTTGCTTTAACTCCACTCTTTGAAAATACTGCTTCAAAACGCACTTTTTTATCTTTTCCTTCTTTAGCTTTGACATCAACAGGTGGTTTTAAAAATGAATCAGGTTTCTATATTTAAATTATTAAAATGTTAAAAATTAAATATTTAATATTTAAAAAATGATTTCAAGTGAATGTAATTAGGTATTTAAGTATTTTAACAAAAAAAATTTTTTTTAACAATACTAAATATAAAATTAAATATCAATTAAATAAATAATTTAGAAATTTCTATTAATACTTTCAATGAATAATAAAAACAGTCAACTCTCAATAAAACTTATTTTATTCAATTAAAATTAGCTCAAGTATAGATGCATATAACATTGCACTCTGTTATTATCATATAATGTTGATGAATCAATAAATTTATTACATATATAATATGAAATATTACTTATAAAACTATGTTAGAATATAGCAGTAAGAACAGTAAAACTATATTAATCAGTCTGTATAAAAATCATTATCTGTATTTATATTTACATAAATAGTTATAAAATCATAAATTTTCTTTCTTTTATAAAATTTATAACAAAAGTAAATGCTTATTTCTTTAATAAGCATCTATTTTTGTTAATAAACAATAGAATTATTTAATGTTAAAATTAATTAGTATCTGAAATTATAATGTAAGAAAAAGATAAAATTTTAGATTCATTTCAAAATAGATAAGAACAGAGGATATGTATTATGTATATATATATATATTTATTATTGTGTTGTTGGAGTGTTATGGCATACATACTGTTACCTAGTTCTAAGTATCCCGGGATCCTGACCACTTTTTAGTCCCAAAATTTTCGAGATTAAGTTTTCCTGATCCCGAGATTTTCGGGATTGACGTTGTTTTAAAAAAGTTGCAAAATAGACTGCATGAAGCGAAACGTCCAGTGCCAGTGCTCTTAACAGAATTGCTTGCCTATCATATTTCAATATAAAACTTCTTGTATTTTGAACTAAAATGATAGGCAAGCAGTTCTCACTGGGTTACCTGGTAATATACTTCATTTTTGCATTTTTGAATTTTCGCGGGCACCAATTGATTTTCTGGTGCAGTCAAGAGCACTTTTGGTTGGCTGTAGAGTTCTAACATGACCCTTCGAAAATTCTAAGTCATTCAATGGAGGAATATCATCATCCTTAAGTGAGCACTCCCTCCAGCCTCTGGTTGTTGCATCCAATTTAAATTGAATAATGAACATAAATAATATGCTCGAAAACTCATCTATATTAAAATTTAGAGCTTCTAAAGATCGAATACACTCTTCTGTCGATTAAACAAAATTGTAACATGTGTCAGGTGTGTTTATGTTATCTAGCATTGATGTACAGTCCACAGCTCTGTCACACATGTCAGGTATGTTATGTAACTGTAGACTTAAGAATGTGGGGTGAAATCTTCCCGCATAATGCTCAGTGCGTTTTACCTGTCAATGTGTGAGCTATCTTGTTTTGCCAGCGGATTTTAGTAGTGTTTGTTGGCGCAAATGCTACTAAATAATTCCAAATAAATAATCCCGGGATTGACAAAGTATAATCCCAAAATCCCGGGATTAGAAATAACGACCGGGATTGAATTCCCTAGTCAAGACCAAAGCTAAGGCATAACTACAGAAAAAGTATTTTGTTTATAAACTGTCTGTGTACATTCTGTGTTTAAGAATTTTCTGACTATGTGGCATGTATTTAGCATTACAGCCTTATATGAAGAGTATTTTTTAAATAAGGTCCAGTTTTTGATAAGAAGAAAAATACTGTAAATATCATTAAAATATATTTTTTCCCATATTCTGCATACTTTTATATACTTTTCTACATAATTTCCATTTTTGTTCAAACATTTGTCATACCGTTCAAAAATTTTTAAAATTCCGACTTTAACAAAATCTGCTGCCTGCTCTGGAAGACATTAGGCCACGCCTGTTGTCTTATATGGCACGGTAGAGTTTTCTCAAGGTCACACAATAAGTACCAGAATTGATTGTTGTGCCTCTTGGCATAAAATCCACTAACAAAGTCCCTTTCCTGTCCCAAAAGACAGTTACCATGAACTTTCGTGCTGAAATCAAATAACGATTGTATCTTACAGTCGGCGGGCAACTCAATTTTCTTAAACATTATAAACTTGTACAGCTCAGCACCCAGACAGATGATTTGCAGCCATATCATCTTATGGCTGCAAATGGCATCTAAACACACGCAAAGCATGCTGAAAGCAGATACTCATGCACATTGTTGCAATTGCAAGCCATTCTCACTCTCATTCATAAACAGACCTTATTTAAAAAATAGAACTCGTATAATGTGATGTGTGTACTTTTGTGAACCCCAATATTTCAAGAATTTTGTGTAATGTATGTGCTATGATACTGTGCAAAAAAAGATTATTGGCACAATAAATACCTTATCCATAGATGCTTTATTTCATGGGCAAGTTCTGAATATTCACTAATTTTTTTGTGTATGTATGTATGTATGTATGTTGTGAGTGTTTGGTACAGCTTTGTCTATGATGTATATGATTTTTTTTTTGTCAATGAATGTGATGTCTGGTCTGTTGTGATGGACTGTTTTGTCTATGATTATGGCTTGGTCATAATATACTTTGTATGTATTGTTTTATATGATAATCTGAGGTGTGTAAAAGTTTATGTTTATGTGCAAGCTTTTGATGTATTATACAGGGTGGTTATAATTAAAGTTGCCCTATTCAGACCTGTCTAGAGCCCTTTCTCATGGGATATTTTGATGAAACTTGGTATGCATGTTATATGGACCATGGGGAAAAGGAAAATGCAAAAAAATATTTAGTTCGAATTTTTACCACTAGGTGAAAAAATGGCACATGAAAAACAAGAAACACAAAATGGAAACACACAAAAGGTTTTTATTCACAACATTTGTTCAATGTGCAATCCATTTGCATCAGTCACATGTTCAAAATGCCTTACAACAGGGATGAGCAACACGTGGCCCGTGGGCCGCTTGTGGCCCGTTAAACATGTTTATGCGGACCGCCAAGCATTTCTATAATTGAATTTATTTTATCGACTTTCTCCCATCAATATATTGTTATAAAATTAATTATAATAAAATGGTAGTACATACTAAACCAAAACAATTTTTTGTGACGAGTTACTCACTTGTCGGCAACTTGTTCAAACATGCAATACGAACACGCCGCGTCTGTGCTTGTTTGTGTTTGCTTCTGTCACACAATCAGTCAGACTGGTAAGCTGTTAACTAGCAATTTTAGCAATTCTTGTGTTTCTTGAAAGGCGTGAGTACAATATTATTGTCAAAAAGATAATATTAGAGTTTTTTTTTTATTCAAAATTAAGTTTTCCTACAAATTTTTTTAACTTTCAAATTTTTAATCCATAATAGCATGTCGGAAAAGCAAACAAAAAAACGGAAGGTTGCGGATGAGCACAGGCATTTCCAAGAAAAGTGGAAATTTGATTATTTTTTCACTTTCGTCAAAGATAAAGCTGTATGCTTAATATGCTCAGAGACTGTGTCGACATTAAAAGAATATAACATAAAAAGGCATTACGATACAAAACATGAACAACAGTATAAAAACTTAACAGGACAACTCCGGATAGATAAGTTTAATCAAATGGAGAAAAACTTGGGAAACCAACAGGCTATTTTTAAAAATCAAGCTATTTTATCAAATACGGCAGTAAAGGTTAGTTTTGTTGTCAGTCAAATATTGGCAAAAAAAATGAAACCCTTTGCGGATGGAGAGATGATAAAAGAATGTCTGACTGCTGTTGCAGAAATAGCATTTCCTGGTAAAATAAATATTATTTCAAACATTAGTTTATCAAGATTCACCATTGCAAGGAGAATTGAAGACTTGTCCGAGAACATAGCAACAGTCTGTGTTGGAAAATTTTTCAATTTCATTAGAAAAGATTATTGGTATATTGACAGATGGAGCACAAGCAATGTCAAGCATGGAGGTAGGAGTATCGGGAAGGCTATTTCAAGACATTAAGAGGGTCGCAGGAAGGGAAATATTCGTTAACCACTGCATAATTCACCAGGAAAATTTGTGTGCAAAAAGACTGAGTTTGCCAAATGTCACAGTACCAATAATTAAACTAATCAATTTTATAAAGTCGCGCGCGTTAAATCACCGTGAATTTAAAGAATTCCTGAAAGATTTAGAAACTGAATATGGCGACGTGGTTTTTAATACCGAAGTACGTTGGCTTAGTAGAGGTGCAATGCTAAAAAGAGTATACAACTTAAAAAGCGAAATACAATTGTTCTTGGATATGAAGGGATATGCCTTTCCTCATTTTGGTAATAAAGAATGGATGTGCGATTTTGGGTTTCTTATCGACATGACTCAGCATCTCAATGATCTTAATGTGGAACTTCAAGGCAAAGGACAGTTTATTCACAATTTGTATGATAAAATTCAGGGCTTTGAGTGCAAATTAAAATTGTGGAAACAGCATTTTTTGCAGAATAATGTGTCTCACTTTCCACATTTAGAAAAAGAAAACGTTACTACTTCTCAAAAATACGCACAATATATAGACATTTTAATCAACGAATTTCAATTATGATTCCAAATGTTCAAACCTGAGAAGACAGCGGTTTCCATGAAAATGTTTTCCTCGCCATTTAATATCGATGTGGATACAGTTCCCGAAGACTTTCAAATGAAAGTGATTGACATGCAGAATAATACCGATTTAAAAAATGTATTTTTCTTAGTAAACATCGAAAATTTTTATAAATCTTATGTGAGCCCTGAGAAATTTCCGCTTTTGACGAAAAATGCAAAGCAAATGATGTCTCTGTTCGGAAGTATGTATGTTTGCGAACAATTATTTTCAACCATGAAATTAATCAAAAATGACCACCGATCGAGACTGAGTGATGCACGATTAGAAAGCTGCGTACGTGTAGCTACCTCATCAATTCCGGCTGATATTGATCAGCTTGTATCGAAAAAACAGTGCCAAATTTCTCATTAAAAATTTCAAGTAAATTCGTTTTTCTGTTCTTTTCTTGTTTGTTTTTATTTTGCATTAAAATTTGTAAATGATATCTTTACTTTTTTTAAATTTTATGTTTTTTTATTCTAATGTTTATTATAAATAAAGTTTTGTAAATTATTAATAAGTGTTACTTTATGTGCGGCCCGCCAAAAAATTTTGATTGGCCCGTTGATTAAAAAGGTTGCTCACCCCTGCCTTACAATAACATTTTTTTTGCATTTTTCTTTTCCCCATGGTCCATATAACATACATACCAAGTTTCATCAAAATATGTCCACAAGAATGGGCTCTAAACAGGTCTGAGTAGGGCAACTTTAATTATAACCACCCTGTATTTGCTATTTGGTTACATTGATATAAGTAGGTATTTTCAGTTTGTGTAAAAGCTTGCAACTTGAAATGATGTGTTCTACAGTCTCATACATGATGTGGCATTTTATGCATTATTCTTTTAAGGTGTGCTTTCTGTAGTTTCTTCTATTTATGACCTAGTCTTATAGGTAATCATGAACCTTTCTATCTTTCCAAAGAGGCACCCGGGAGTAAGCCAGCTGTCAGCATGATCCTGGCTGAGGTCATTGGATGCTTACCACGAAGCTCCTTCTGATCCCATTGATAATGTTAGTGGATTTTGTATACAGTGTTACCTAAGTTTAAAGGTATACTGTTTTGTCTGTAAGAATTACAGCTTTGTGTAATTGTGATGTTTTTGTTTTTATAGAAAAACTCTTGTAATTGTAAAATTTTGTCGGATGATAATTTATAAATTAATGTAAAAAAAAAAAGACAGCCTAGTAGCCTCAAAAGAAAGGTCTGGTCGCCAAGGTGTTCTAAAACATGTGATTAGAATAAATGGTGGTTTTCAAAAAATATTTTGGATAGACTATGTCTTTTTTACATTAACAATAAGAAAAATTCTTGCTATGTCTGTTTGTAGTGCAGATTTAAAATATCTGTGAGGCCTTTCCTCCCTCTTTATGAAGAAGAATCAGCTTTGTATAGATGACTTAAGCTGATGTTTATTGTGTTTTGTTAATGTTGTTTGTGCTTCCCTTTGAAGCTGCTCTAGTTGTGTGTGTGTGTGTGTGTGTGTGTGTCCAATGTACTGTATAACTCTAAATGAATACATCAATACTAGAATGACATATGTGTTATATTTAAATGTGTGTTTGTATTGAGCAGTGTTACAGTTTCTCATTTCCCAATCTTTTGCTTGTCCCAGGATTCCTGGGAAAAAATGAACTGTTTCCTGGGATGTAATTAATTATTTTTAAAATATAAAAAATATCTTGAAATCGAATGATATAATTATTTTTCATTTTTAAAAGAAATTTAATACGTTCTGCAACCTCCAAAATCATAATATTAATAATGCTCTGTAAAATATATATTAAAATTACCTTTGAATTATGTAGAAATTTTTACAAGTAGAAAAATTTATTAGTTTGTTGGAAACTGCTTACAAAAAAAATGCCTTTGAATTCAGTTGAAAATTTAAAGAAAAAATGAACTTAGATCAAACTTCTAACTTAGAAGGCAATTTTCATTTTTTTAATAAGGCATAATACAAAATATTATTGTAAATTTTTATAAGATTTTGAAAACCAAAGATGATCAATACTCTGATCACTCAATCTAATTATTATTTTATTAATAAAAAGTCCCGCTACCACCATTAGTAGCTTTGAAGGCTACTAGTTTTCTTAACTTAATGCTTATTAAAAAAAAAATAGGATAAACAGCACTATTGAAAATGCCCTTTTCAATTCAATGGATGTGGGTGGAATCATCTTTAATGCTTTTAAGAAAAGACAAATGTTACATGTTTTTCATCCGTAGCCTCGAAGATTCTAGTTCGTTTTTGAGATGCATCGCATTACTTCTTTTGCTCTCAAGTATTCTTGATTTGTCTACCTTGGCTGCTTTAATAGCAGTATCAAGCTTATAGCCTCATAATTTGGCAGTTTGTTTGGCTTTAGTAATTAGGTTTATGAAGAAAAACTTCACACTTGTATACCTTGTAGTCATTTGTATCCTTGCCCAATTTGCACAACCTGGCATAATGCAGTTATTGAAGCTACTGTGCATAGTTAAAATTAAGACAGAGTCGACACAATTATTCAAGATATTACAGGTTCTGACAAGTAAAGAATTTTCAGAGTCCTGCCACAAATATATTGATTATTGACAATCTGTGTGATGGCATAATAAGCAAAAATTTAAAAAACTAATAAGCAGGCTTAAAATTAATAAATACAAATGTATTCTGACAGTTTATGAGTTAATTATATTTTCTATTTGCAAAATTTCCTCCACCTTAACACAAAATAAGAAAAAGTGAACTTTTAAGAAATTTGCAGGATTTTCAGGGTTAAAAAAACAGCTGGAATCCCGGGATCCCATTTGAGAAACTGTAAGCAGTGTTATAAGTATTGAGTTTAATCTACTATTGCATTGTTTTGTTAGTCTTTGTTTTATTTGTGCACATTCTGCAGGTTTAGCAGGTTGAATCCTAAATATAGTATCTTCCGAAAAGAATGCTATTATTTTAAATTATTGTAATTATGTTAATTGTCAACTGATAATGTTATAAAAAATATATTAAAAGATTGGAAAACTGTCCAAGTTTCACATTTGCCCATTACAACTTCTCAATGTGTCTTATGTCACATGGCACACATCCAACCAATACTCAAATTCTTCTTACACTCATTACAGCATATTTATTGTCACTCCTTCCACAGTAGCAAAAATTCTATAGCTCCTGAAGATTATTTGTGTTGTACAATGATAAATGATTCAGAATTTGCAAACTGCAAAACACAAAATACCTTCTCTGTTGTAGAGTTGTCATTTTCATTTATGGTGTTTCCTAGAGGTAGTAGACTACAAGATGTTTGAATGCAGATGAGAAATGAAACTCAGACAATTATTCTATTGTTTTGTGTATATCTCATACTTCTCATATAATAATTAACATAATTACAATAATTTAAAATGCTAGCATTCATTTTAGAAAACCCTATATTATTACTGGCTGAACTGATGAGGGCCTGGAAAAGAGGCCCTCTTAGTGCCTGTAGAGTGAAAAGAAGTTAAAAAAAAAAAGGTCTATCAGTGATTATGATTATGTTTATTTTACTTCATGATGGAAAAATCAAAACTTTTATTCTTAATTGCAAACTTATTTTCAGGCTTACAGCAGTGAATATAAATAATATGATACATAGCTATCTTCTTCCATATAATCATGTTCTGTAAATACTTGGAAATAGCTACAAACTGATTTGACTAATTCTCTAATAAATACAACACTTCCAAACCTAAAATCCAGGGAGAAGAACAAAAACATTAAATGAAGCGTGCAATGCCATAAGGTTGTAAATGCTATTTTTCTCAAAATACGTTTTATTGAAGAAATGAATTTTAAATGCAATGTTTTTTCCTACAAAAAAATATTGTGGTGATAGTGGCGCTCTAAGTGGCTATAGTTTGAAGATAAATTTATGTGCAAGCCATAACGTTTTAAGCGACAAAGTGCAAGCCACGTGACTTTTGGCGCGTAAAATGTTACGGTTTACATTTACATCATTTTGTTATTTCAATTTGTAATGCAGTGAGTTTTTTATGCAGAACCAGATAACTGAATGCCAGTTTATTAATAGTTAACCTGTATCACCTTATTATTTGATATTTCAAAATGATATTCGGACTTCCATTAATCTTTCAAATTTGAAGTTTTTAAATACATTTTAACTTTTATTACACTAAATTAATACCTTATTGTTTATATTTTCCTTTATTTATTATAATTATATTACAATTGATAAAGATTATAGCCCAGTTCAAGTACCAAAACTGTGGGCCCAACATTGTTGAAGCCAGGAAGCAGTCACTAATAGATTATTGCCAGTTTTTAATGTTAAAATTGAATTTGTAAATTGTGTTTAATAATTTAAATGTAAGTTTTTGGTATTCAAAACTGTTTTTCAGCTGTAGAAACATTAATTTTATGATTGCAATTGTTTTTGGCATTTACAACTTTATTCACTTGCACAATTTTGGCATTTACAACGTTATGGCTCTAACCCTGTTTTTAAACTTTTTTTGTTTCCTTACTATCATACTTAGGTATTTGAAATTAAACCCAATGTTTTATTCCAAAGCGTAAATTGTTAAAATAATTTTTATAGCATTTGATTAAAGTTTGTTCATTAGAAAAAGTGTTTTTTCTCTCTCCGAAAAGTTTGTTTTTTGGCATTTACAACATTATGGCATTGCACGCTTCAATTTTATTGAATAATAAACATTTTCAACCTTTACAAAGGCTATCTCAGGTTCTACTGGTAGAATGCAAATCAAACAAAACAAGTTCAAGATAGGGTTTTTGTCTTTAGTAAATACTTTGAAACTTATCACATATATACTGAATTTTCAGGTTGTTTTTTAAATATTACAATATGTGCAGAATCTAATCAATTTACAAAATAGCTAAGAATTCAGTGAAATCATTAACATGCAATTATCCAAAATCATTAAATAAATAAGCTAAATATTATTTTCTGTCATTGTATCTTCTCATTTAACTATACTTCATTTCTATTAGAATTATGATAATTTCCAAACATCGCTTCAATCTGCTCAATCTGCTAACTATACTTGGACTAATAAAAATTGTGTTTTTTAAAATAAATATAGAAATAGTGAATGAACAGTAACCTCTTAACAATTCCTGTCAAAGCATATCAAACTTTGAGATTTATAAATCTCACCATCATTGCCTTAATTGATTCATGTACCTGTACGATCCATGTAAGTATTTATTTCATGAATAACTACACTTTATTTCTAAGAGAAAAGTTGTATTAACTTAATAGTGAACTTTGAAACAGTGTTTTTCAATCTTTTTAAATAATTAAAAATTATCATTATTTTTTAAAACATTTTCTAACACACAAAATTAAATTTTAACAACCTGAGTATACAAAACTTATAATAATACTTCATAAAACATTTTCAATTAATTTGTTGTTAAATTTTATTTGCATATCAGTATAAAACTATAAAATTCTAAAAACTTTTTTATTTATCAAACAATATTAAATCCTAAAGCTGGAACTGTCTTATAAACATGAAAATTTACACCTTCCTCTCAATTTTCAGCATTCACTGTTTAAAAAATAAACATTTTCAGCTACATTCGGTAGTCTGCATTAGGTTATGCAGATTCTATATCAAATGTCTCAATATAGAATCTGCTTAACTTGACACAAGTCACTGAATGTAGCCAAAAACATCTATTTTTTGAAACAGTGAATGCTAAAAATTGAGAAGAAGGTGTAAATTTTTGTGTTTATTTATTAGACATGAAATATATGCAAATATAAGATATTGAAATAATCTAACTTAGTTACATTTAAAGTTTTAATCTTGGTTTTTAAGTATAACAGATTATTTCTAATGATAAACTTTTATACTTTAATTTAAAATTTTGATCTAAAGGATATATATCATTATATTTAATTTTCAGAAATAAACATATTCTATTATTGAAAAAACTAATAAAAAAGCAAAAAATTAAATCAGAAAAAAGGCATAACAGAACTTTCTATCATCTTATACTTATGTTCATATATTTATATTTTATAACAACACTAATTATGTATCATTATTAAAGAGGTTGTGGTCGGCATTTTCATCACGAAAATGTGTACGTTGGACATTCAGCACCACCATCTTGTAAGCCTAGAAGTTTGACAATGGCATTTGGAACATCAAGCATGATTCCACTGATATCCCAAATGCCATTGTCAAACTTCTAGGCTTACAGGATGGTGGTGCTGAACATCCGACATACACGTTTTTGTGATGAAAACGTCAGCAGCAACTTCTCTATTTACTTATCCACAATATACTTACAAATGTTTACTTTCCATTAGCTGAAAAAAATCATATTTTTTTCTATTTAAATAATTACTGACATTCTATCAAGAGTTGACTGCATCCAATATTTATATGTTTATTCTTATATGCAAAATATCATATTTAAAATCAAAGCAATAGTCAAAGCAATATAAAAGTTACATGAAGTAGAAATTGCATTAATGCTAATTAAAGCAGCAGAATTTGTGAAAGAAACCAGAAAAATAATAGAACAAGGAAAGAGAACAGGAAAGTAATGAGGATAAGAAGATTGCAATCTTTCCATATCCTCCAACCTCATTTTCCCTGGTCACTTTCTGCAGTGTTGGCCAGTCAGGAATTATTTCAGCCAATGACAGTCTCCGACTGTCACGGGAACTGCGGCGTTCTTCATTCTACAAACACAGTATGAATAATATTCATTCACAAACATAAAATATTCTACTTTGAATATACCTAGGAAACAAATGTTACAAGACATTTAACATTAATTATACACAGTAATTACACTGAAGCAATATCATTAGTAATAACAATCATGCACAATTATATTTAATTATTACATCTATAGACTATGTAATATTCAAAACATTTAAAAACCAGCAATAATTAATTTATATTTAATAGTTTATGGGGAAAAAAGCTTTCTTCTTTTTTATAAAGATAATACTTTAAAATATACTAATTTAAATTCTTTAATAAAATATCTCTTGAAAGTATCAGAGAAGACTTAGGCTTTACAAAAACTTTGCTTTATGCAAAAAACAATTACTTGAATTAGTTAATTTTATTTGAAAATATTATTATAGTTGTGAAAAAGTAATGAAATTTGTTAAATATTTTCAATAAGATATCTTAAGTAATATATTGTATTGTTACTTTGTAAAAAGTAAAATAATGTATATCAAACTCTAATTGAAAGTTTGTCTACTGAGTCACAGTACAAATATATTCTTGTAAGAGAGTAGACAAAGTATAGGCAAATAAAATTAACAAAAATAATACTTGAACTTGGTATTATATTCAAAAAGATGATAAAAATGATGAATTCTGGGAACTAAGTTAAATTTTTATTCAGTAACATTTTCATTCTTTTATAAGATCATCTTTTTTAGGAACAAGCTGTGAAAATAAGTGTAACAATTACTATATCAGAACTGGTAGCACTTAGATATGAACAGATTTCAAAAATTCAATTTGAACATCATTCTTCAGTGCAAAATATTTTTTGGTTCTACATTAGGCTTAGGTAACCTAATGATGTCATGCTTGTTTTATGTAAATATATCGGACTAGTTTTGGTGTTATAGAAAAATTACTTAATACAAAGTTATTAGTGAGCACAAAATATGTTTTTAGAGGTTTTTGAGAGTGTAATGTTTAAATATTTAATCCACTTTCCTCAAAATTTAATTGAGTGGTCCATTGCCATCTCATATTTGTCTGTGAGTGGTAAATTAGAACCAAACCAAACAATCTGCCAAATTATTGGGTTATTATATCACTAATTTAATGATTAGAAACTAATTAATTTGTCTAGAGTTAGGTGATTATGCCACTATCTTGTGTTAATTTTAATAATTATAATAAATTAATTTTTCAATTTAGAATTTCTGGAATAAAAGAATCAGACTGGAATGGGACTCAAACCCACAACACACAACTCATAATTTGGCAGATTGTTTGATTTGGAATAATTATAAATTCAGTTTAGAGATGATGTTGATTTAGGTAAATTAAAATTAACATTAGAAAAAATTTAAATGTCTTGAATTTTCTTTTTATGCAAACAAAAGTCAACAGTTATTCTGTGTTAAAGAATTCCTGTCTACCTGACCAATGAAATTGTGCCATTCTGTACAGTTTGAGTATTGAATTCTTAGCAAGCATGAAACATATAATTGAGTTTTCCAGGGTGCCAAGGATGCATCTTTGATCTGTTTATCTCAAAATCAGATTGCTCATTTGTTTATATTTTTGTAACAAATATTTTTACTTATGCTGTGGATTTCAACAGTATATAAATCATGCATTTAATTTATGTTTGTATATACAGTAGAGAGTCGTTTATCCAAATCAATTGGGGACTGAGGTTGTTCGGATAATTGATTATGTACAAAAAATATATTAACCTATCCCATGTTGAAATTTTTCTCTGTTGCATGTCGCTATGCGTTGAATTTTCATCGATGTTAAGCCTAATGTAAATTTTTTAAAATAATAATTGTGGCTATTGTATCATTAAAAATTATTTCTTTATTTTGTAAAAACAAAATAAATATATTAAAAAATATAAAAACAAAAAAATTATATTTTGGAAGTTAATCTAGTATCAAAAACATTCGATTCAGCATGACACAGCATGACTGGAATGCTTTTGGATAAACTACTGTATTAACTTTATATTAACATATTAAAAATGTTGAGTTCAACAACCCAAACAACTGAATATACATAAATTAAGAACCAAAAATGCTAAAACTTTTTCCAGAAAAAAATGTTAATAAATGACACTAACAAATGTTTTCTCCCATGTTAAATGGTCATCCTCAGGCTAATGGGTCAGGCACAGGAGAAAACATTTGCTAGTGTCATTTATTAACATTTTTCCACTGGATTTTTGGCTTTTTTTGGTGTTTAATTTTAAAATGTTGATAAACATTTTTAATATTCATAGTTTAATTATTATTTAAACATAATATAAATAAGATGCATTTGAATTTGCATTATATAAATGCCATACACATAATTTTTAAATGTTTTGAATAATGAAAACATTAACACAAACAAAACATCAAATATTAATGTATTGAAAATATATTTAAAATTAAAATTTAATGCAAAACACTGTCTTGAACAAAACTTCAGGATGAAATAAAACATCAATATTAATTTTCAATTTAAATGAAAACAATATTAAATAGTATCAAGATATACTAGTAAAGTTTTTTTATTGTCAAATAAATTTTCATTTATGTTAAAATCAGATATTTAACTTTTTGTATAATTTCTAGTTACTACGACACATGAAGCTAAGATTAACCAATTTTAGATAGTAATGACAGCGACTTATCTACAAAATTTTAATTGTGTAATGTGCAACAAACAGATGTTTTGTAAAAATTTAACAAAATCAAATATATCATGATTTTTGATTTTGATTAAATCAATGATTTATTTCTATCATATTTGATAAAATATTTTTAGCCTTAATATAAGATTATTGATTTTCTCAAAATTAATAAATAAATTTTATTAATAATTTGATATTCCCATCAGTCTTAAAGAAAGATATGCTTTTAACTTTGTTAAAACACTTAAAAATCTGAATAATTAGAAAATGTTTTTACAAATAAAGAAAAATATATTTCTCTTTTAGACAATACATTACGAAATGTGTCTTTTTATCCAGAAGTCCTTTCTCACGCAGTTGAGGGATAAGACAATTCCACGGCGGAGTCGACCTTTTATTTGAGGCTTCTTGTCCGCCTCACGATGTAAAATAAACCAATCGTCCTGGCTTATTTTTAAAAATTGTAAATTATTTTTTAAATTATGTTGCCACCGCTAAAGGGAAATATTGGACTATTTTACATCGTGAGGCGGACGAGAAGTCTCAAATAAAAGGTCGACTCCGCCGTGGAATTGTCTTATCCCTCAACTGCGTGAGAAAGGACTTCTGGATAAAAAGACACATTTCGTAATGTATTGTCTAAAAGAGAAATATATTTTTTCTTTATTTGTAACCAATCGTCCTGGCTTATTTTTAAAAATTTAGAAAATGTTTTTGTTTTTCATTCAATCACAAATAAAATAGTTTGCTTGGATTTGTTAACTTTTATAAGTATTTTATGTTTTCCTTTGGTACAGTACTTGGATAAGTTGATTTATAAAAAGTTATTTATTTAGTATATCCATGTTACAAAAGCTGAAAAAACCTAAAATATAAAAAAGACGCCAAATACAGTTCAAATTTATCTAAGCCTGATTAATTTTAATTGCTTTAACATAAAATAATTGTTTTTATTAACTGATGTGAGCATGAAATTAATGTGCATTCGGTAGTTTCAAACTATTCAAGTTAAATAACAAATAAAGTTATCACTATGATAGATTGATTAATTAATATTAATCAATCTATTATAGTGATCTATTAATCAATTAGAGTTTCTGAATATTAATCAATCTATTATAGTGATCTATTAATCAATTAGAGTTTCTGTATTAAACACCTCAATTTACTCTCAGAAAGACTTGTTTTCACTTTAAGCCTTAAACTCTGTTTTTTCTTACATATCAGATTTTTTTCAGGTATTTGAAAAATTTTAAGAAATGAATCATGACAATGGCATGAAAACTCAAATCTGCTGATATCATATTTGTAAATGATTGTGCCATTACAACACTCTTTTCATACAAAACATGTGAATACTCAATAACCATATAAAGTAGCCTCAGACAAGATATTAATTTCATTAAATTTTTAACATTCCTGTTTTTCTTATGAATAGAATATTGGAAGAAGTGAGTCAATTCATTTTATGTTTCTATTCATTTTAGTTATAATTCATTTTATGTTTTATTTTAATGAACATTCATTCATGAAATTTTAATATTTAATTTTAAAGAAGTTTGATATATGAATCCTAAAATTTAATTTGTTCTAACATTTAAGACAAACACTAGTGAGTTAATTATATTTACAGATATCTAATATTTTATTCTGGCATTTACAATAGTTCAGTAGGCCAATAGTCATCAAATATTGAAAACAAGTTCAAATTATTTTAAAATTTTTAAATAAATAATTTAAATCACATAAAAAATACACCTTTGAGCACTTTTCCAGCAATGTTTATCTTTACAATTAACATTTTTGGCTCCCTTGATAAGCTTGCCTCAAGACTGTCAAAGACTCCTAGCTTTAATGTTCAAAATTGGAATGTAAGCATGTGCAATGACATGTCTTCTGAAGATTTTAAATTTTGAAAACAATGTATAAACAGGTTGTTTATGACTGCATATTTGATAACTTTCAGAGAACACAATGGTTTATGCTGTGTCTCAATGTTTCTAAGAGTATTTTTCATATGCTATAATATACAAGTATTGTGATGTTAATATATTCTTATGCATAATTGAGAATTCTTATTTAGGTTATCATAAAACAATCTCTAGGTTATAGATAAGGATTCACACTCTTTTGGTCTATGGAATCTCCTTTTAAAGAGGCTTCATATATCTTTGTTTCTAAGTGTTGTTCATTAAAGACTCATTTTATCAATTTGGCATCATTCAGATTTGCCACCATCCGAGATTCTGTTATGATTGATGTTAAATTTTGTTAAAAACATTGCTGAAAAAGTGCTCAAAGGCGTTTTTTTTATGTGATTTAAACTTTCTTCTAGCTTTGATTTGATTAAACTTAAGTAATTTGTTGAATCTTTTAAATTAAGTCTGAAAGTTTAGTTTAAATGCTGAATTAGTAAGTTTATATCTTATATCATATTTATTAATTTGAATAGATTATGTAATAAATTATATACATTAAAATATTTTTCAAATAACATAATATTATCTTGATACTACTTAAACAGAGAATAGCAGTATAATCAGAAGCACATTGCATCACCACCACCATTTACAACATAAAAATTTCTCACACCTCCCAATTTTGGACTTTCTGAAGACTAGGCCAATCGGAAATAAGTTCTGCCAGAGACAATCGACGACACACCTGAGGCACACAGGTGTCCTCCTATGATGCAATATTTGTAGAACATTTACACAAAATATGATTGACTACAATTAAAGGACAACACATAAATTAAAGGACAAATATCTAAAGACAACACAAATTTTGAGACAGGACATTTTCTTTAAAGAATTTGAAATTAAAAAAAGTTGAAAAATTTGTTATTTGAAAAAAATACATTGATAGTTTAATATTATGCTTTATTAAGTATATTAAGTAAGTAATAATTAATTCTTTTCAATATTCTTCTGAAGTTAATATGTAACTAAATAAAACTTTTTTATTACTATTTTGTAAAAAGATGTTAGACTGCTACTTATAAATAAATCTGTAATGTAAAAAGTTTATGATTTTTTTAAACTTTCATTTATTCAATATTGATATGATGATAATTTCTTTACATAAAATTTTTCAAAGTATTCAAATTAAAACTATGCAAAAAGTAATATAATGTAAACTATTTGAATAATTGCCTAAAATTTCATTATATTATCAAATAATTGTTTAAGAAAATAAATTTTACATTATTATATATAAGTAAAATGAATTCTTCAAAATGCCAAATTTTATTAAATTAGAATGAATAATGAGAGGATTTTGAAAGTAATAAGTTATTACATCAAAAATTTTAATATAAAAATGACTTTTTATAGTAATTAATATATTTTTACAATAATAGAAAAATACTGATTTTTTAAAAAGAAATGAAAAGATTTTGTTTTTGTAAATTATCATAAAACTTATAATTTGGAAAAAATTATATGTTATGCATTTAAAATTTATTAGATAAGTTTATATAAAATCTATAACATAAAAATTAATACTTTAAATTACAAAAATTATATTTCCCATAAATAAGAATTTTTTCTTAATCCATTTCTATAAATTTAATTGGCATTTAATGTTATTTGATTAGTTTATTAATCATGATAAAAATAATTAATGTTAAAATACAATTCTAAATATTTAAAATACAATAAAATATTTTTTGATGATTCTTTTTATATACAGAATATGGAATTTAACAAAATACAAAATAATTCTCATCTATAAATCCATTAGTTATAAAATCAACCCAATAACTGGCTTTTAAGTTTTTAATTTCATATTTGAAAATAACTTATTTAATGGAAGTATAATTGAATTTTAATATTCCTACACAGAAAATTCTATATAATATTAGGAGATTAGCAGGTAATAAATTATATAACAATTTAAATTATGAGTCTTTCATAAGTAACAGTAACTTTACAAATTGTCTGTTATAAAAATTAAAATAATCAACTAAATCTTGCCATCATGTGCATTTAATGTATTTACATTAAATGCACATGATGACAGATTATATAAATTGATTTTAACAGATGAATAACAAACTGTTCTGATTTATTAAAGTATTCATTACAAAATCCATAACCTCGGAGCTTTTGAACTTTTTGCTCATCTTTTGGAAGTATAAACTTTTTGAAACAACAAAAATAATACACTAATTCTCTTAGCTATAAAATTTCATTAATTAATTTTAAAAAGCATTTTCAAATTAGCTCATTAAATTGGTTAATATAACAACAGTAAAAGAGCTAATCTTATAAATCATCAAACCTTATTATTGAATAGACATTGAGATGATCTATGTTTAAATCAAAAATACTAGTCAAATTAAATAAAATTTTTCTGCTTTATAATGTTAGTTATTTTATTAATTTTTTTAAAAATTCTGTTATTGCTCAACATTCTTTCTACTATGGAACAAACAGTTTAATAGAGTAGTTGTATAGCAAAAACAAAATTCTTATTCTGAAATTATTTTAGTCATAATTTATGACACTTTTATGAATTAGAATTAATTTTATAATAATACAGTAGACCCCCCTATAACACGGGTTCATATAACACAGCAAAAAAATTGCAATTGTATTCGTATAACACGCTAAAAGAGACTTGTATAACACAGTAAAACGTCATCACCGACTCATGTCATGACAGGATTGGTCAAATCTGGACCAATAGCAGATATTGTACAAACCATTGAGTTTAAACGAGCAGCGGACCTACTAAAAAAATTTATTATTCAACAGCCATAAAAATTATATTTTTATTAATGATGTCTCCAAAGTTAAGTTATTTTTCTGCAAAAAATTCACTGATCAGGAAACGCGTCCGCCGTTCGATGAGCCACTCCACAACAAAAACAAGCTTAAGTAATGGCGTCGTCAAACGGTGCGCACTCATTAAGTAATCCTACAATTTTTTGTTTATAGCATATTTTATATGGATTATTCCCAAAAAATTATACGTGATTTGGAAATGTTGAGTCAAATTAGTCTAGAATCAATTAATTTTATGGAAGAAAACATTTCAAACAGCCGTAGCCCCTAAACTGCACATGCTGGGCTGTGATTTGCTCATGTATTTAAGTGACTCGTACAACATGGATTTGTATAACACGGAACATATCTACCGTGTTATGGGGGGATCTACTGTAATCAAAATTACTGTTTTAGATAATTTTAAATTTTATTGTTTTTTTTTCTTATATAAGTTGGTCTTGAAATAATTTCATTATAAAACAAAACTGAAGAATCATCATGCTTTGATAATGTTAAATAAAGAATCTGTAATATGTGATTTTTAGTAAAATAAATAATTGTTTTATGTTATTCTTATTCTTTAACATTTCAATAACAAAAAGACAAAAACAAGGATCTAGTATAAACAAACAAAATAAAACAAAACATAAAGTACAAATATAAACTGACTGGATAAAACTGCTTATGATCTGCTGCTAATGCAAATAGAAATTGCTTTACTGTGATTGAAAAATTTATGATGAAAATCAGAAGAAAAATTATTTTATTCAAAATTTATTATTTCAAATTTTATTTCATTAAACAATGAAACAATAAATTTTGTTTTGTTTGTTTCGAAATAATAAAAATATGTTTATTAATTTAATTTTTATTAAATACATAATATGTGAATTTAAATTTAATTTATAAAATATTACTTTTGTTTCTTTCAAGGATGGTCTTCTGTCTTTTTCTACAGCTTTCAAATTAAAATCTGGTTCGTCCTTCGGATCTTTCCATTTAGCATATTGTCTATATAAAATATACAAATTTTTAATTATTTATTTCACATAAAATGTAATTAAATACTATTTTCATAATAACAACTAAAAAAATAGAAAGATTAACAGCATTGTTTTCTGAAAAAATTATTATATAAGATATATAAATATATAAAAATCTATTTATATATAAAATAATTACTAAAAGATCTCTTTAAACTGTTTTGATAAAATTTTGATTTTAAACTAAACATTGGTATTTTTATAAACTATACATTAAAGACAGAATACAGAGAGATCAATATATCTTCTTGAAATATAGTAATCTCAACAAAAAATAATGCTTTGTATCACTCAAATTTTTTTAATAAAAATAAAGCATAACCAGATAAATCTAGATGGAAGTGAGAAAAAAATTAAATCAAATTTCAACAAAAAATTTCTTTACAAATAAAGATAAATTTTATGTATTTTATAAATTTCATTACTTAATACTAGAGATTTGTTTTAAAAATATTATTAAAAGGTTTATTTTAAAATTTCATTTATATCAAAATTTAATATTCTTATAGAAATAGATTATTGCTAAGTTAAATGTATTTAATATAAAAAAATAAATAAATAAAACACACCTTCTCTTAAGCATTGCACGGAAATCCATACCACTTTCATCTGCAATTGAATGTGTTTTCATACATTGCATTTACTGTTAACAAATTTCATTCTTTATTGATATTATAATTGAACCAAATCTTACCACTAACAAAAAGTGAAACTTCAATACTATCTTCACCAACACTATTATAAGCAATAATTTTATATTTTCCTTCATCTGCAGACTTAGCTTTCCTTATGCATAAACACACAGTATTTGTTTCACCATCTGTAACAACTGTATAGCGTCCCCCTTCAAAAAATTCAGCAATTCCTTTATAATATTTAAATTTTGGTGCTGGATTTCCTTCCACTTGAAATGATATATATGCAGTATTTCCTGTTAATCAGAAAACAATATGGGCAAATTATTTAAATTTTAATTCTTACTATACTAAATGTGTACAATTTATTTATAAATGTTATTCTTATTCGTTTATTTTTAGAAAATATTAAGACTATGTAAAATTACTTAAAGCCATTGTCTAAACATACTTGAAAACAATCTACAATTATTCTTTAAATTTAAATATTATTCTTGATAACAATTTAAAACTAATTTATTTAATTTCTTAATTTAAAACTAAATATAGATATATGAAACAAATAATGTAACACCCTACGTTTTTTCTGCAATAAAAAAAAAATCAAATGCATTTAACACACCTGATACTATAAAATGAATTTTTTGATTTTCCCCAAAATTTATAAACTGTCAGATGGTGTACATTCAAAATTGGTTTTAGAGCACAAAGGTCATTTTTTTTTGTGTAACTTTGTACAGTACATGACAGATTATTTGACAGATTATTATTATATTCTTTAAATTTCACTTGTCATGTAATATTTGTGACTATTAGGTATACTAAATACTTAGCTTGGATGTTATGTCAACAGTTGTATTAACACGATTTTAATCGTGTTAATATTTGTGACTCCTATCATGTTCCCACTTTGTTATAGTGGGGGCTTGGTGATCTGTGCTGAAGTGTTTTAGTGTCTTGGTATGTTCCTCTCTGTGTTTCAAGTAGAGTCAGTCATCATTATTATTTGGTGTGTTTGCACTGTTTTATGTTAGCAGTCCTGTTAATAAGATATCTGCAGCCAATATAATTTTTATATAACAATGGTATATACATATAAATATTTGTTAAATTTTAAAATCAAAATACAAAGACAAATTATGTTTATATTAAAAGCCACATTCATGAATTGCTAAGCTCATATGTATCATGCATATTGATTATTGCTCTGTTATCAATGAATTTGATGTTTATAAGCTTAGCACTATATGGATGAGACATTTTTAGTGAATTCATAGGTTTTAGCATTTACAGTGAACAAATTCTATTTCAAAACTATATAAAATATATTTGATATTTTCTTAGTTAGGCAGTTATGTTTCCATCTCGTATTAAATTTAATAATTTTAAATAATTAATTTTTAATTTAGACATTTCTGGAATTTAATTTGGAATCGGTCATTAAATTTAATATGAGATGGCAGCATAATTGCCTACCTCTAGTCAAATTAATTCATTTCTAATATGAAATTATAGCCTTTACATAGCCCAAGAATTTGGCATATCGTTTGGCATGTTTATTATATAACCGGCTAATGGTTGTTGATGTTTATATGTAATATGTGTGATCACAAGTTTGGAAAAATGTGTGATCACAAGCGACACTAAGATGCTAGCTTAATGAGTGCTAGATTGAGCATGCACACAATCCAGGACTTTCCCTCTCCTGGCCACTAGTTATGCAAAAATGCAATATGCTCGTTAAGTGAGTCATTTTTTCACAATTTATTTTGCTTGTTATGCGAAACCCTCATTATGCGAGGTGCTTGTTAAGCGAGGTTCCACTGTATTGTTTAATAAATTGAAATTTCCAATTTAAATTTGTTTTCATTTTGATTTGTTCATAAAATATTATAAATGTTGAGTTTTATTGTTAACAAGCTGAGAATGAATCAGAGTCTCTTCAAATAAATTTTATTCAATAACCTCAACTTATCAATATTTTATTTTTTAACTAAATTCTATTGACTTTATTAAGATACTTTAGATCTGAAATTCTAAACTTTTTAAACAATAGCATTGCTACAAATTGAACTTCATTATTAGTGACAAATTTCTTTTCATTAACTGAAAATTATCTGTTATCCAATAAATATTAAATATAATTTTTTATCATATAATAATATACAAGTACAGTGGTATGCAAAACTTAAGCAAAGATTGTTTTTTTGCTGTAACTCCACAAGAAATCACCTGGGAAACATGTTCAGAATACAGAGACAGTATTTTGTACTTAAAGGATGAAGAAAGCATACTAGTGCAAAAATGAATAAAACACATACAGTATGTAATCAAAGCCTTCTTTTTATTGTAGTCTTGCACTGTGCATCTGACTGCACACATTTTGCATGTCCTCAAGTCACATGTGATGTCTTTTTCTTGCATATGAATCACCTTTCTACTGAAATGGGTGTTTGTTGTACTGATTGCAACAAGTCCTTTTCTGCAATTTCATGGCTGTCTGCTTAAAAATTACATTGTTGCTTAAGTTTGCATGCCAGTGGATATAAAAATTATCTGTAAATTCTAATTTCAATAATAAAACTTCTCTTCAAATCCAATGTTTTTTAAAATTTTTTGAATTGTTTCATATTGAATATTGAAATATAATTAACTAAAATACATGAAGATTCATTATTATATTAGATGTTAACTCAAAAATATATTAAAAGAGAGCAATTTCATTAAGAATTAAGTTTAATAGTTAACGTCTATCTTTAATATAAATTTTTAAATTTATATAATAATTTATTTTTATGAAAATTATAAATTACCTTCAATGGCACTAACATTCTGCTGGTAATCAATAATTTGTGGAGCACTTTCTTGATCTTCTGGTATAGCCTTTAATGGAGTTGATGGTTTATCTGCCAACTCCTGTAATTCTCCAACACTATTAGAAAAGAATTGAATTTTAAGTTTTTAATTATTATAAAACTTTTAAAAGTTAAAAACCATATATAAAAGATGATACTAAGAAAGTAAAATAACTAAATTAAAATTAATTTTGAAAAATTCCTTTTTACATTAGTTACATAAAAGATTAATAATAACAAAAAAAAAAAAAAAAAGCCACCAATGATTAGGTGACAAGATATCCTCTTTTTAAGTCTTTATCCAGTGTTTTAATAGATTTTTAAAACTCTGTAAATGACTTTTTTTGATTTGCACATTGAGGCTGAAATTTTTGATATTTTAGTATGTTGTATAATCTTTAATCATAAAATTGCAACAATGCTTTCTCTTTCTAATCAAGCAACTAAAACCATCAGTAAGAATTTTCTACAGGTTTTTAAAATTATCTCACTCCAAGTAATAAAATTAATATTTTCAAAAATTAAAACAAAGGTTTGACAAAGAAGTGAAAATACAGAGTAGGCCCTAATTATGTTCTCTATTTTATTTTACAGTAATCATGTTGAAATTCATAAACATGATTACAAAACATATATATATAAACATTATAGTGAAGGATTTTGAGTTTCATTTTATTTCAATATGGCAGTAATGTCAATGCACACGCTTTCACAGCATTTTGTTTCCTCAAAGACTTTCAAAAACATTTCTGGTATCATTAAACGCACAGTTACCATAACTCTCTCCAGAATGCAACTTTATCATATAAATATAATCCTTTACAAAATCCCAGAGGAAGAAATCTAAGGGGTAATGTTGAGCAATCTGGGAGGCCATGGGATATTATTACCCAATACTGTGAAGAAGTTATTTAGAGTTGCACAAACCTCTCAGGCACAATAAGCTTAAGCTCTATTTAACTGAAGGACAATTATTACTGAGTAAATCCTGTTGTCGCATGTCTGGAAGGACAATTGCAGTCAGAACATCACAAGGTATGATATTTGAAATCCTTCTCTGGGATATGTTTTATAATAGCATGTAATTTAATTTGTATGGCTTTCAACATAATTGCTTTAAAACGAAATAATGGAGATAATTATAGCCCACTCCATATTTATGAAGAAGCTATGTTGTCATATGAATATCTTATGAATATTTAAGAAAATGGATTTAAATGTTTGATAAATTTGATTGTTTTAAGTAACTGAACTTAAAAGATAATAATAAGTACAGTAATATTGTAAAAAGTATAATGTATTTATAAGGTAAATGAATTTATATAAATGCTATAAAATATCTTAATCAGTTTTGTAACCACAAACAATTTATTAGTCAAGTAAATGCTGATGATTCTTAATTTAATACTTTAGCTTGCAATCAGAAATGGGTAAGATATTTCAATGTAACTAAGTCTATTGAATACAATTCAGAATATTTTTTGTACTCTGGAACATAAATGCTGAAAAAAAATCTTTTCAATATATTAGAGTTCCACAAATCCAACTTAATATGGACTGAGAAGGTGACAAATTACCAAAAATCATTTTATTTTTATGTTTTATGGCATAATGATGAATGATGCTAGTTTAAATAATAGAATTTTCATAAAGGTATTATATGTGTAAGAGAGTAATTGAAATTATATGTGCAAATTCATACACATATTAAGTACATACAATAGTTACTAATTTTATTTGTAGTTAAATTTTAATTTAAAAAAAATATTGGCTATTCAGTGGATATTTTTGAATTAGTGATATTTGTGTTATGGCATTTTGCACCTTGGAAAAAAGGTTCTATTCTTTGTTAGCACATGAAATTGATGCTATCATCAAGTGTCACAAGTCAAAAATGGTAGTGAAGATATAGATGAAAATACAGCATTGAAGCAAAAGACTTGAAATACTTTTATTTAATTGATTATCTTTTTAAAATTTTATATTAAATTGATTTGTATAGCAAAAAATTCAAAAACAATTGTTTTAGCATAGAAAATAAATACATAATGTTTTACCTCGCTCTACGCACATCAATACTTGGCCGTCTTTTTTGTTTAACTTCAAGAACTTCACCTGGTCTTAATTTCTTTGTTGCTCCTGTTTCATCAACTGCAATTCCTTTCTAATAACAATAATGGCAATAACTATTATTATTGTGAAAATATATTTACCTAGTATATAAATATTTTAAATAAAATAGAATCTTTATTAGGAATATCTAAAATATATTTTCCCAAATATATAAATGTTATTTTTGAAAAATAAATTTATTACTTTAATTTTTTTTTAAATAAAATTTAAAAGTTCTTTATTAGTTTTTATCTATTAATTTATTTATATAATTTTTTTATATTTTCAAATTTTAAAGATATCTTTAAATAACTATAGTTTTATTAAAATTTCTAAATTTTAAAGAATAAAGTAAAGTTAGAAAGATAGTAGAGAAAAATCCATTTGTTCAATTTTAAAAAAACACACAATCATACAAATAAAATCTATTTTCAAAATTTATAAAAATCATGTATAATTTTGATATACTCAGATATAAAAATGTAATCATTCTATGGTTTTGATATATTCTACACATGTAATACAATATAATAAATTCTAATTTAAATATAGGAAATAACCAATCTAATATATAATAAAGAATATATCATTACACTATAAATTACAATTTCAAGCATTTTGAAATTAAACCTTTTTATTAAAATTAATTATAGAAAAATAGTTTTCAGATAAGTTTAAACTTTAGTGATATATTTGTGAATTATAATTAATTTTGACTGTAAAATTTCAAATTGTTTTTAATAGCATTCAAATATCTGGTATTATTTATTAAGTATATCTTTTACAATAACATCATTTTAAGCTTTCATCAAAGATGAATTTAACTATTTATAGTACATACAAAATAATGACAACAAATAAATACATATTTTAAAATTTATATTCAGTATTTAAAGTTTATATGTGTTAAATATATTTATAACTTTACAAATAAAATGATAAATTTTATTTTTTAATCTTAATGCTATATAAAATTAAATTATAAATGAAGATTTGTATTAACAAGTTTAAATAACATTTTTAAATACATCACATTAAATATAACTTATTTATAACTTTATATCTAAGTAATAGCCTATGTCATCTTATACTTTTAAATAACAATTCCTTACATTTATAAAAAGAAAAATATTTTTATACATTACCATTCTTCAGATGTCTTCAATTACATTACGTGCCATATCATTACAAACAACAAGCATGCACATAACACATATTTTATGTTGTGTAACATATAACATATTACCAATTTAAAGTGGATATTAATTTAACTATATGAACATAAATAAAATCAGTACTATTAATATAAAAGATTATCAGTTTTAAAAAGATGACAAATTACATAATAAATATCAATTGATATTTAATAATTAAGTCTACTTCTTAATAATAATAATAATTTGCCACAAATTTTACTTTGCTCAATAACTAATTACTAATGAAATATACAAATTATCATATATCAATCTAATGTTTTATTTTGTTTCATATAAATTGATATAGGTAATTAATTATCTAACATTTATTTTATTTTCTTTAAACAAAATATATTTAAAAGCATTTATATTTACTATTATAACTTAAAAAATTAAACAGACATTATTAAGATTAAAGACTAAAATATAAGTAATCATTTAGTAATATTGTAATGTGAATGGAAAATGAATTAAGTTAATCTACTATGTAAGGCATTGTTATGTTATCTACCTTATTCTTAACATTTAGTTTATTTTAGTTAACTATATTTAATCAATCAAATTTTATTGTAAAAGGTCAAGATCTATATATAAGGGAAGCAAAATACAAAAATAAATTACATTTTTTAGTACAAAATTCTTAGTTTGATAACATAATTAGTAAAAAAAACTCTCTTTTTTACAAATGAGAACCAAGAACAAAAGTTAATTCCTAATACAAACTTCTTAGTTTGATAATATTGATTACATTATTATAAACATTTTCACCAATGTACTGAATATAGTAATAAACTGGAATATTTTGACTTATTTTTATTATTATTTTTAACTAAATTATTTATATTTGCTAATTAACATTTTCATATTTTATTTACATATATAAAAGAAATTCTGATATAAGAAAATTATCCAAATATTCGGGTTTGTAAATGTATTCAAAATGATATATTCTAACATATTGCAACTAAATTTTTTAGTACCATGATACAGTGGTGTGCAGTGACATTTGATGATAGGGAAGTTGTGTTTCCATAAAAATTTTAAACAAATACTGGAAATGATAAAAATAAACAGTTTATTTATTTTGCTTCTAAAATAGATACATTGACACAAAACAAAGATATAAGCACTTGTTTTTATTATTTTTTGTAAACTAACTCTATTCAGCAATTTTTTTCCACAAAGTCATTAATTACTTTATCATAAAAATTGTTTGTCATTAATTCTATCAAAGTATTTAGAAGCCCTTTTTCTATTGAAAGCAATGCCAGTGATGACAATCTTTCCTCTGACTGAGTGTTCCTTGCAAATGTATGAATTCACTTCGTGGTTGAAAAACTGCACTTAACAGATGCACTCATAATGGTACCGTAAAAATTAATGATATTAAATCATGTAATTCTTTTAGTAGATCTTTGTTCAGATTGCCATTAATTATAATATGTTTTATGTCTAAGAGTGACTTGCCAATATAGTCTGGACATGAATATAAATATTGCAATTCACTATGTAATTTAGATAAATCAAAAAATTCTCCATAAAATTTAGTTAATTTGAAGAATTTAAAACTCGCTTTGGAAAATTTTTTTCATAATATTTAAAATTATTAACATTTAAAAGTGATAAAAATTCTAAAGATTTTATGTCTGAAAATCTGTCAATATAATTATAATTAAAAGAAAATTATAATTAAATATAGCTATGTAAAGAAACATGCATAAAAATAACATAAAACATTCTTCACTTTTTAAATCTTAAAACAATGCACTTAGTCAAATAGCTCCCTACAAGTGGCTAATGGATAGAATCACTGAAAGAGTTATATGATATTTTGGTGTATAGCATCCACCAGCTAAACTGCAAGAAGTTTACATGCGCAAATGCATGTAATCTGGCTGCTTTACACAATTCAACTATTTTCACCCTGGAAACTGTCCCATATTTGGCAATACAATGCTTCTATTGGGAATATGCATATACAAATTTATATTCAAATATACAATATCAATCTCATCATTGTTTTTCACATGTATAGAAATTTGTAATAAGATACATAATGCAGTTATAATAAATTATTAATTTTAAGTAATACAAAGTACATTAAAATTGAAAATAATCACACAATACACAGTGCGGCAATTAAATTCCGGGACTGAAGCTATATCTCAGCAACCAGTAGCGACATCTGTTTAAATTTTATGTCATATGAAGTTTGGACATATATGAACATAATCTAAAACTTTTATTTAAATCGATTGACGTTTATCATTGTTTTTGATATTTTGTTAATCAGTTTGTTTTGTTACAGGTCAGAAAACAATAATGGAACAACGTGCTGTTATTAAATTTCACGCTAAACTTGGCACAAGTGCCACAGAAACATTCAAAATGATGCAAAAAGTGTATGGAAGTGAGTGTTTATCACGGTCAAAGACTTTTGAGTGGCACAAGCAATTTTTGGAAGGCAGACAATCACTGGAGGACGACAAACGTGTGGGAAGGCCAAAAACAATTCGAACAGCAGATTCGATTCAAAAAGTGCAAGAATTTGTATCCAACGATCGCAATGCGACACTGAGAATGATGGAACAGGCATTAAACATTAACAAAGAGACAATATGACAAATTCTTAAAGAAGATTTGGAAAAAACAAAGGTCTGTGCTAAATTTGTTCCGCACACACTAACCCAGAGCAAAAATTGATGAGACTGGAACATTCCAGAGAGATTGTATGAGCAGCAAATAACAGCTCAACCTTCCTCAAATCAATTGTTACTGGTGACGAGACCTGGTGTTTTCAATATGACCCACAAACAAAATGTCAAAGTGCCGAATGGAAGTCAAAATCATCACCTCAAGCCAAGAAAACACAAAAAGTTCCATCAAAAATCAAGACGATGTTCATTGTTTTCTTCGATAGCAAAGGCATCATCCACCGTGAGTTCGTCCCACAGGGTCAAACAGTTACTGCTGCTTTCTACTTGGGAGTTTTACAACGATTAATGGGAAGAATTCGTCGAATTCGACCAGAATATCGCAATTCTGATGACTGGTGTTTGTTACACGATAATGCACCGAGTCACACATCATTGATTGTTCGTCAATTTTTGGCACGAAATCAAGTCTGTGTGTTGAATCATTCGCCATATTCCCCCGATTTAGCACCATGTGACTTCTCTTTATTTCCAAAAATGAAAATGAAGTTGAAAGGACGCATTTTTAATGATATTGAAACCATCCAAAGAGAGTCTACGTGCATATTAGAGGCAATACCGAAAATTGAGCTTGAGCAGGCATTTGAATCACTATTGAATCGCTATAAAAAGTGTATTGAAGCAGGAGGAGAGTATTTTGAATAATTTAATAAAAAGATTTGAATAAAATTGTTTTGTTTCATTTTTATAGATCCAGTCCCGGAATATAATTGCCGCACTGTGTATGTACTTATATTTTAGAAAATACAAGGGAAGCAGTGCTTCCACAGCTTCCATGGACAGCACACCACTGCCATGATAACATTTGCATACAATTTTGTCATTTTTAAGCATGTTTAACTATTTTGTTCCTAATTAAATTTTTGATGATAGTTTATAGTAATTCAAGTTTCAACTAAGAGATCAATTAAAGGAAAGTGAATGAAATTAATAGTAGATGTGTTATTTGTTGTTTACTAGTAATATATTATATATTTTTACTAATTCAATTATATATGTTACAGTAAAAACCCGTTTTTACTGAAAATGCGTTTTAACTAGTTGAAACTAGTTTTTACTGGATGTCATTGTTAAAACTAGAATTTACTGCTAGTCAAAAATAAATTTGAGTTAAAACTAGTTTTAACTAGACAAATCGGGTTTTAACAAAATGGCTTAGTAAAAACTGTTTCGACCAAGGTCATTCAGCTAACATGTTCCTATAGTGTATGATGAATTTCGTATCACTTTAACCCTTTTCCCCCGACATCTTGTTTACGTTTATTTTGCGATCCCTCCTAAGGCAATATAGATCAGTCAGGCGATATTATTTTAAAAGTTTACCAAAAATCAAATTATCATTATATCTATACCAAAAAAATCACTTACATTTATTAATATCTTTAGTTTTAAATACGATATTTTTCAATGCATTTTATTAGAAAAATTTATAAGAAAAAAAATAATATATATCAGAACTGACACATAAACTTGATAATTTGTAACATTTTGTGAAAATTAACATTGTCTAGTTACATAGTTGTTTGCTGGCACTGAGCCAGAAAGACGTAGAATATTGTTTTGTACAATTTGATATAACACTTATGCATGTATGTTTATTCGTTGTGAAATTATCGCACATTATACCAAACATTTGTTTGAAATCAAAATTTTATACTGCTATCAACTAATATAATGAATTATTATACTTTATTCACTTCATATCGAATGAGATTATATGTGTTGTTAATAAATTTTACAAAAATCGATATTTACCAAAGTAACGATGAACCAGTACCCTCGAAGTTTTGCTTAAAAAGCCAGGGTACCGATCGATCGGTGCCTTCAGGGACAAAGGGTTAATTAATGTTAATAACACAGATGTGTGACCAATATTTTCAATAAATATCGTATTAAATAATGCAAATGTTTTAATCCCAATCATCACTTTATTTATTTCCCCAAACATATTTATGTAGCTAAAATTAGTTTTAACTAATGTTAAAAGTTAAAAAGTTAATGTTTGATTTTAGTTTTATCTAAAATCAAAACATGTACAGCAGTAAATTCTAGTTTTAACTAGACAAAACGGGTTATAACAATGACATCCAGTAAAAACTAGTTTCAACTAGTTAAAACGCGTTTTCACTAAAAACGGGTTTTTACTGTAACATATATACTATAATTCTTAATTTGACATTATATAATCATTTTCGTGCCAAAAAATATTATAAAAAAATATATCAATACATTCAATACTGCATATCTTGTCTTGACTTTATAAATGATGTAAATTCTTCAATTATATAATTCAATTAAAATGTTTTATTTGTTCTATAATTAAAACAAATATATATATATATATATATATATATATATATATATATAGTTGTAGGGGTTGAAGTAAATACTTTTAGATACCATTAAAGGTCTTGAAAATTTAAATTAATCTACAAGACCTTTAAAAACATTTTTACATGTAGAAACTGTAAACTTTAATTTATTGCAATTCATTGCTTGAATTTTATATAGTTTGAAGCATATTTTGTGTTTTTTTAGCATTACTATACTTATTATTATTTTTTTCATATTATTATAAATGATATAAACATGTCAAAAATTCTGATACAAAACAATCATAAAGGTACCTAATCCATTAAATGTAAAAATAAATGATAAAATAATATGTAATTACAACGTTAAAAAACACAAACATTCATTTATCATCTTTTTAAAACTTTTTAATTAAACTTAATCAAATTAACAATGTAAAAAATAAATTTTAAAAATATAAAAAATAAAATGAATTAATATCCACTATTAAATATACAGTGTACACATAATATATGTTAATATACAATAATACAATTAATTTATTTTTAAACAAAAATTAACAAAATTATTACTACAAACACACAAAAAACACAATGGTATTATTAACAATTAGTTAAATATTTAGTATAATTTTTAATTTCAGATTAGAATATTTACATTTAATATTTTTCATTAATTTGAAAAATTAAACAATGATACAATAGAATTTCAACACATTCAATAAAGCTAATAAGTTGATTTGTTTTGAAAAAAGCTAAATATTATATATATTGTTTTAAAGTGCAAATTCTTATTATAAATCTATAAATATTTCATTCTGTAACAAGTGTAAATCTATTAACCTATAACTGTTCACAATGAATGGCTTTAATCACATAATTAAAGGTTGTTTCTGTATTTTCAGTCTTTTCATTCATTCTACCACTTATATAAAGAGAATGACCATTAATAATAAATCTAATTTATTGGCAATACCAATTATATTCTAATTTGGATTCTATAGTTCATCATCAAATCAAATTTAATCTGCACATAAAATAATCAACTGTATTACTTTTTTAATACTATCACTGACTAATCAATTTTAGAAATGAACACTAAAGTTAGTGTAATCCCAGTTCAAGTAATTCTTTTTTCAAATATTTAAATTAAAAAAACAAAATAATTTTTAAATTTTGCATATACTATTCAATCCATTAATTTTTAAGTTGCAATATAATTCAACTACTCAAACAAATGTGATAAAAGTTAAATTTATTTATTTACAACATGAAATGCATATAGAATAATAATAAATGCATTAAAAAAATAATAAATGACTATATTTATAAAACTGAATTTGTATAGGTTTAAAAAGTTGTCTTCTAGTATTCAGAATATTTGATTTCAGTATTGTTTCAACATTCAATTATTCCAAAGTAGAAAAATTTATCTAATAGCTTGGATATGCTAAATACCCATATATTGATCCTTAGATGATGCTCTCAGATCAATGTTTTTCAGCCTATCTTAAGATGATAAAAATAATAATTAAATTTTTCCAAAATATATGTTATTTTTAAAATGTTACTTCAAGATTTCAATGACTGCACTCAATATATTAAAACAACACTGGAAAGAATGTCACCAGTGTCGAGAAAGAGCATATGATGTGGAAAATATTTAAGAAGCTTATAAGAAATAAAAAATGAAAACACCAATACAAACAATACAATAACAGAATGCATATATCAAAAGAAAATAAAAAACAAAGAATGGTAAAAAACATAGGTTATCCCTAGAAGTAAAAGATAACATCCAATTTAAATTGTAAAAAAAAATATAAATTGTGCTCATTGTTAAGAAAATAAAAATATTAACAATAAATTTAACATTTTTTAAAAGTAAATATTTTGAGTAAAAAAAGATTGTATTAGCATAGCTCCATAACATCCATATGACTTTTATTAATAGAATGATTTGTGAAAATTGGTAATCAAACTTTTCATTGTATGGAATTTTAAAATTACTTTATGAAGTTAAATTTTTATATTTTTCTCAAAAATTTTTTAAAAGATAGCTGCTTTTTATTTTATTTTTGTTGTGTATTCTGAAAACAGATTTTTAAAAGTTGAAAATAGTTGTTGATACTATTTTCAAAATTTTACTATTTTCAATTTACTCATTGAGGGAGGCTTTGAGGGCCACTTTGCTATCTTCATACTAAAGTGTTTAATAAATGTAATTATCAAGATTACTAAAAAAAAAATCTATTGATTTAATCAAAATACATATACTAAAATTAAAAACTGCAAACTTCCTTCCTACTTTTGTAATATATTTTTCAAAAAATTTATTGAAATTCTATATATAATTAGTTTCATGTCATAATTTGTTTATATAAATTAATAAAGTTATAAAACACAAAAATTCTTATGAAAATTTTAAAGAATATTAGAAATTAATTATGTTAAAAGTCTTAAGTTTAGACTACTATGAGATTTAACATTTTCGATTACAATTCAAAGATATTAAATAATATAATTAATTACTAAATTTATTAAAACATACAGACATGTTTTAAACTTCATTACTTTAACATTAAATATTAATCACAACATATACAAAGTCATTTGAAAAAATTTTGGCCATCAAAATATATTGAAAAAATACATGGCCCAAAAATAATATGACATTTATTTACACAATATAATGATGTGAATATTTTCATATCATTAATTATATGCTAAAATTATCTGCATAATGGATAATTAAAATAAAACCATTAATTAAATAAAATTAAAACTTATGTTATTTTATAATAAGCATTGAATTAGTAAGTAATTTTAAATTAAAAAGTATGTTAAATTAAAAGTCAAATGAATATTAATATTTAATTTGAGACTGGTTTTTTTATAGTATTAAATTAAAAGGATATTTAAATAAAAATTATAGTATTTTAACATTATGTCCACTGAATAGTTTTTGTATTCCCTTTCTCTCTTCATGAGCATTATTATAAAACACACCATATTCTGATTTTATCAAAGTAATACAATTTTCAGTTTGTAATTAACAATCAATCATGTAATGTGTAAACAGCTTTTTGTTTTTCTTTATTTTTTTGAGCTGAAGAATTTGATATTTGAAAAAAAAATGAAGAATATATTATAAATGGTAATATACTTAAAATTTAATGAAATGTTTTAGTCATATTTTTTGTTTAATTAAATTTTTAAATTAATCACCCTTGCAGATTCGCAAGTTGCAAATTACTTGTTATTTTACTATTAAAATATATGTAAAAATGCATGCCTTATAAACGTAATAATTTAATAAATTATAGAATTTGCATCTAATTCAATTCAACTAGTATAAGTAACCAAAACTAAATCATGCTTATACATAATAAATAACACCAATACAAATCTCATTGTATCTCAGTTAAATTATGATTTTATTGTAATTAGAAAGTATGCAGATAATTTTTAACACCATATATAAATACATAATTAACATAATAAAAAGATACACCATAACAGGAATATCTGATATTTTACTGCTAATTATGTTACAAGATTATTTTTAATGTATGTACACTTTAATTAATAATAAAGAAATAAAATATGAATTTTAAATATTCTTTCATTTTACTAAAATATTTTGTAATAATTGCAGTAAAATATCCTTAAAAATGTATCACTGTTGCTTTGCAAAATATAACAAAATAAAAATTCAAAAAAGCTCTATAAATGAAAAGTTTACAAAAATTTAAAATAAAATTTATAAACATAAAAGGAAATAAATTATTTAATGTTAAAATACATGAATTATTCACAATGAATGAAACATAAAGGTGCTTACACAACAGAAACTAATCAAATATATCAAACAAACAAATATAAAACAGCATAAAATTGCAACAGTGAAATATTCCTGCATTTTAACAATGACTTTTAAAACATTATGGCACGTATTCCTTGGACTATGACAAAAATACGAGACCTACCTCATCTGCTATAATGATGGATGGTCGGCGTGAACCAGCAGGACTTGGACTTACATCCAATGCAGCAGAGCCTTTCCTTCCTGGTTCTGGAGTTGGTTCCTTAATGAGAGGGACAGCAGAAGGTTTTCTTTTGTCTTCACCCTTTGGTTCTTCAACTGATATTTGAGGAACAGCATCTTTCAATGAAGGCTTCTTTTCATCTGGTTTCTTAGGTTCTTCTTTTTTCTTTATTATAAAATTATTCAAAAAAATAAGTTCTCAAAAATTAAATTATCATTTTCATGTTAATGCTTTTCCATTTATCACACTTATTTCCAAACATGTCTTCAATTCATTCATGTCAAGTTATAAGAAGAGAATGTTAGTAAAAGTGGGAAATGATTATGATATTCAAAATTAATTATATTGTATATTACACACAATGTTAAATATAGGAATACCTTCAACATATCTTCTAATTCTTCTACTGTTAATATTTTTCCATGCACCATAACAAATGATCCAGGTTTAAAACAGAATGAAGAACTTGCAACTGTAGAACCAAAATACTTTTTTATTTCTAAATTTGAAGTTTCACTAACTGAAAATCTTCGTCCAATAGTCTTTCTTATTGAATTTAAATCATCACATGAAGAATATCTGCGATTTCTATAATTTGCTTTTGCAAAGTTCTCATTATTATTAACATTTAAATGTTGATTTGATATAGTTAAAGAATCATCAAGAAAACCAAATTTTGTGTTACCAGTTTGATTTAATGTCATTTGAATATTATTGGAACAAGAATTTGTTAAAGTTTCAGACTCATCTACAATAATTTTTGGTGTTGGATATTTCGTAACTGTTTCTGCATGTTGTTTCTGATGGCTAGAAATGTGAATGGCATGATTTTCTTTAGAACTTGAATAACTGGAATCTGAATTTGTTATATCTGCACTCAACTTTAAACATTTCAAGCCATTTGTCGAAGGAATTTCTAAAACATGCTATGTGAGAATATTAGATACAAATGAAAAACATTTTGTTATTACAAGATTATTTCATGCATAACAATTAAATAAATTAAATTCTAAATAGAGTATAATTATTATTATCTCTAAGATTAGCGCATAAATCAAATTTAAAAAATTTTGCACACAGGTTACAGCATAAATATTATCAATAAAATAATAGCTAAACACAAAATGTATAAATTTATTGATGAATATTTTAGTAAATTCACATTATTAATAAAGTATTATAAAATAATATCATACTATAATTCATATAACATATTAAATTTCAATTATATAAAATAGAATTTTTCATATACTGTAAAAAATATGCAAAAAATAAATATGACTCTGTAATGAAAAAATAAATTTTATTCACAACCTTTATTATAAATATTATATAAAATAAAATATTTTGTCACTAATTTCATTTAATTCAAATGTTTTATTATTCTTAAAACACAATATTACATGATCAGAAGTGTACAAAATTTAACATAAAACAATATAAAAAAATTATAATATATTATAATTTTCTTACATTGTTTTAATATAAATTTTAATAAATAGTTATATATTAATATATAAAATTATTTATAATATATAAAGATCCTTTTAGAATTACAAAAAGGAAAAAATCCAATCTCCTTTAATTCATTTCTGCATAAAATAAATTTAATTTTTTGTTATCAACTACTTTTTGTATCCTGAATTTTTAAATCATAATCTAAAATAAAAAAAAAAGTAATCATTGACACTGAATGAAACTAATATACTTTTGTTGTTATGCCATCAATTATTCTGAATGTATGATTTGACTATCTACGTGTATTTATTTTTTTTTTCCATTTAAAATAATAAGAGAAAATTAATAAAAGTTATCATGTAAAAATTTGCATTAAAAGTTTCTATTAATTTTATTGAAAATTAATTTCTTTCTTTATTATTAAATATATTATTCTTCATATAAATAAATGTACTGTAATTTTCTGAATATAATTTATGGAGTTTATGTTAAAAAGACATCTGACTTCTATAGTGTGGACTATGCCAAGTCTGCATATAATTTGCACAATTTTTACACATCAAAACAGGGTTCTAAAATCACTTTATTTTTGTTTACATTAAGACGTTTTCTTGAAGTCCTTACAAATTGCATCACTTCATTGCTAATGCACCAAAAAACAAATAAACAACAAAATGATCTTGCAAAAATTATGACTCTAAACTTTTTGTCAAGAAAAATTACCCTTGTGGATTATGTGACAATAAATTGCACCTGAAAGTTATAAGCTGCTCAAATTATAAGCAAAAAATTATGATAGTTTGAGTTTTAATTAAGAAAAGAAAATCAAAATAGAATAGAATATTTTTGCTGTATTTGAATACAAAATGTATTTTTGGAACAAAAATTTGAAATTTAAGCATTTTTAAGTTTATATATGTATCTTCAAGAGTTAATGGGATCAATTAGGCTTCATTTTACTCTAAAAAGGCAGATAAATGAGTTAGTTTATTCTGAAAAAAGCATTTTGTGTTGAATGACATGTCTGGAGCATATCTGATATATGTATTAGTTGTTGCTACTTTAATTGTTTGTTTAACAAACAAATTTATAATTTATACAGATTTTTAACATAATTTAATCAAATTGGTTCTGTAGTAATTATAAATTTTTATTTCCTTTCACAAATGTTTAGAAATTCAATAAAATTAATATATATGTTTATTAATAACAGGAAAAAAGTCTAATTGATAGCTAGTGATTATTTCAATTACAGAAGTTAAAATCTTTTGCATCTATATTCACAACAATATTTAAAATCAAGAATTATATCCCTGCAATAAATGGGTCTCATAGACCCAAGTGACTTTTGCAGTATATATTTGTTATGTATTTATATAGGTAGGCAATTATTATTACACAAATCTTCCTACTAAGGGTGGTACTAAAATTCATGTAAAATTCAAATAGAATAATTTTACTATGCCATGGATAGCAGAAATTTCGGTCTGATAGACCCAGGCTATTCATCCGTGTAAGTCTTTTTTATGCTTTGTATACATATGTATTTCATTTATTTGAGTTATTTGTTTACATAATTTATAGGTTTTAATGCTATGCATCTAGTGAACAATTACATTATCATCATACATAATTTTGATCTCTGTATGAGGCATTCCTAGTTTGCTTGCAGTGAACATTCTGTTGTATTGCAATACAATGATTTCTTTGATATATCTTAGGTAAAAGTTGAGATTATTGAAAAAAGGCTTTAACAACTATTAAAACACCTTTTTAAGTGTAATTGATACTTTTTGGTAAACTAAAAAACATTGTAGAAAAATACGTACAAGTTTACCCGCATGGGTCTGACAGACTCAAGGCATTCATCCCTGGAATTTTTCAATGCTATTCAACACAGAAATATAATTTAAGATTTTGCACTCAAAATCCTAGAATTAGAATTATTTAACTTTTCATATTCATTAATGGATTGAAATGGAGATCTATAATACTATGAAATGAAAAATAATTACTATTTTGTTACAAGACTTTAAAAATTAAAGCAAATAAAAGACAGGAAAGAAATTAAAACCACTAAAAAAACCTAATATCCAGTAGAGTAGAAGAAATAAGTGCTAACGGAAAGAAGAAAGAAAGAAATGTTTAAAATTGGGACAAAATTCGAACAAAAATAAAAATGTTACATTTTTAAAGACTATTTTAAATATTTGGCTACAACATAAGTATTTTTGGTAGTTGAGATCAGTTTAAAACATGAAATGACAAAATCAAAACAAATTTAAATCTTAATTACAAAAACATAGTTACTTTGGACTAATGAATAAATTTAAATCTGTTTATGTTGTCTTAAGACAAATTCAATCAGAATAAACAATAACATGTAATACAAGAATTAAATCAACAGCAGCAATATTTAAAAGTTAAATTTAGAACTGATGAATGATGATTATAGATTTTAACTTAACTCATGATTTAAATCTAATTCTAAGTTTAACTCAAGATGATGAATAAAACTGTTAGTACAGTAACAGAGTCAAATTCTTGTATTCTTAAATTTAAATACTATTGAAAAACTTCTAAAATTCCAGGATAAAATGTACTTTTAAAAATAGAAAACTAAATACAATAAAAATTTTTGTATTTTAATCAATTTATATATTTGTAAACAGGGAAGAGCCTCAAAAGAAAGGTTGACTCTGCTCATGTTAATTGTGTTCTTGTAATTGTGAAAGATGTGTGAAGACAGCAAAAATTTTTATTTGTATTTAGTCTTCTATTTAAAAAAAATTAAATACTATTAGTATAAAACATATTTAAATTAAGATACAGTATTTTATAATAATTATTAAATTATTTTGAAATTCATTATTTAAAATACAAACCTTTTCTGGTTTCTTTTCTTTCTTTTCTTCTGGTTTCTTTTCTTTCTTTTCCTCTGGTTTCTTTTTTGGTGGCTCTATTTTAAATGAAATAATTTTATTTAAATTAAATAACATTTATATTACTTATGAGCTTTTTCATTTTTTGTCAAAGTTTTTGAGATTTTTAATAGTAAAAAACACAATTATCTAATGCATAAAAGTTAACATATTATAAATAACAAAATTCAATATAATAGTTTTAAAAATAAACTTTTTTAAAATCAGAATATTTAAGTTATGAAAAAAATATACAGTGAAACCTCGCTTAAGGAGCACCTCACCACCTCGCATAACGAGTATTTCACATAATGAACAAAACAAATTGTAAAAATTTGACATGCTTAACAAGCGATGTTTCGCATAATGAGTGACAAGGAGAGTGGAAATCCTGGACTGTGCACATGCTTCATCATTCTGTGTTTAGCACTCATTCCACTAGCATCTTAGTGTCACTCATGATCACACATTTTTTCAAACTTGTGTTCACACATATTACATATAAAGATTGACAATCATAACCCGTTATATAATAAACATGCCATCTCGTACTAAATTTAATGACCAATTCCAAATTAAATTTTAAAAATATCTAAATTAAAAATTAATTCTTTATAATTATTAAATTTAATATGAGATGGCAGCATAACTGCCTACCTCTAGTCAAATTAATTTCTAATATTTAATTATAGTCTTTACATAGCCCACAAATTTGGCATATAATTTGGCGTCTTCATCAGACATATTATCTGTGATTTTTTTGTTTTCTGCAAATTGAATTCACATTCCAGGTTGGTTCATTCCATGCTCAAAGAAAAGATGAAGAAGATTGACGCTTCTTAACAATGTATATTGTGTAATTTTCTTTGAATAAACGTTATACATAAAATATTTGAGTATTTTTTCGGCATGGAATGCAATATCATATTTAACATTAATTTCTATGGAAAAAACTGTTTCACTTAACGAGTGTTTTGCATTATGAGTAAGATTCTGGAACAAATTATGCTCGTTAAGCGAGGTTCCACTGTATCTGTAATGATAACTTCATATCTTTCATATAATATATTAGATAGTTCTTTCAATAGCATTTTTAATATTAATTTATAAGTTCTGCATCATAAAAAAATTAATATAAATGGAAATAAATCCTTTTATCAAACATTATACATTTCATTCAACTTATTCTCTGTTTAAGTTCAGATGTATTACTCTTTTTTCATTTAGATTTCGAATTAGAAAAATACTTATTTAATTACAAAACCTGATTAAGAAGTTACTTTCATGAAAATGTTTTCAGAGAATAAAATAAGAATTCCAATTAAAACTGATTTTTATATGCAATCAAATTCAGAATAATTTATACTAATAACAAAAAATGTATTATGTAAATTAAGAAAATCTGTATTATTTGCTTCCTTTACAGTAATATGATGTTTTCATCACAAATTACAATTTTGGAACAAAATCATTACTTATTTAAATTTACTTATTTGATCAAAAACTTATTTATTTTTCTTTACATCAATATTTACATAATTGTAGTTAAATCAAAATCTAACAATTCAAGACCTAAGACTAATTTTTAGATTTTACTTAATTACTAAGACCTAAGACCTAAGACTAATTTAGTCTTAGGTCTTAGGTCTTTTATATATAATTATATTAAAAATATTGAATTAAAAAAAATGAATACTTGACTTTTCTCAATTATGTAAGTTTGATAAAAACTTATGTATAAAATTTTTCATTATTTTAATAATAACTATTTTAATTACATTAACTTCTACATGAATTAAATAGAATGCTTTATATAAACCACATTAAATTATAGAACTTTGAATGAAATTTCTTGTATATAATATTTATGTATTTATGTAATGGATTTGAATAAACTTTTTAATACAAACAATATTAAACTACACTGGAATTAGAATAATTATAAAAAACACCACCTTTAACCATCCAGCAAAAATATTTAGTAATATAATAACATTTTCAACCATTTTTAACAGTCTTCTTCAGTTAAATGTATATTAACAAAAAGAACATTAAATAGAACATAAAGAATTAAAATTGATTTTTCTTGTTGATAACAATAGAAAGTTGATTCGTAGCAGTTTAATTTGAAAATGGCTCTCATTAGATGATTTTGTTGTATTTGTAGACAGTTAGTGATATAGTCTGATGTGGTTCCCCATATAGTTATACCGTATTGAATTTTTAGTTCTGTACAGATATGATATAGTCGTTTTATCGTATTTATGTTTAGGAAATCCTGTATTTTTCTGATTATGCCAGTAAACTTAGTGACAGTTTTTGTTAAATTTTCAATATGTTTATCATATCTGAGTTTATCATCTATTAAAACTCCAAGATATTTTATGCAGTTAATTCTTTCTATCTTCTTTTCATTTATTATTATTTGAAGTTGTTCCTTGTCAATGTTTTTATTTTTATTTACAAAGTAGAGATATCTTGTTTTGTTCAGGTTTAGTTTTAACATATTTGAGTTCATGTAGTCAGTTAGTTTGTAGAGGATGTCATTTAATTCGTATTGCACAAGCAGTGCAATACGAATTAGGAGGTTGTTGTTGGAATGTATTAGGACAATATCATCTACATATGCTATTACTTTCACTTCTGTTATCACTTCAAACAGGTCATTCAAGTAAATATTGAAGAGTAATGGTGCAAGAATTGATCCTTGAGGGTTCCAGTTTTCGGTGAGAAGCTTTTCGAATATGCATTGTTTACTTTTACTTGATATCTTCAGTTTAACAGATACGACATTAACCACTGTAAAGGCACTCCTCTTAAGCCAGTATTAAAAAGTTTTTTTTTTGAGAATCTGGAGGTCCATGCTGTCAAAAGCTTTTGATAAGTTTAGAAATAAGGCTATTACTGAATGAGATTTGTCTAATTTGTTCATAACTTCCTGTTTGAAATGTAATAATGCATCTATTATGGAGAAGTTTTGTCTGTAAGTATATTGATAACTATGAATCATGTTTAGATTGGCAATGTATTTCCAAAGTAGAAAATTTTCTCTATTATTTTTACTAGCACGGGGATGATGATAATCAGACAGTAATTTTCTATGTCTCTTTTAGACCCTTTATTTTTGTATATCAGTATGAGCATATTATAATTTAATTTATTTGAAAAGGTTCCTGTTTCGAAGGATTTGTTTATCAGAAAAGATAGAGGAGTAGCAAAGATATCTGCAATTGTTTTAATTATGTCCATATTTAAGTTATCTATGTCTGGAGTACAGGTTTTTAAGTTCATTATTGTATAATAGACTTCATTTGCAGTTGTATCCTCCAGTACAAAAGAATTTAGAGTTCTCATAGACAAATTTGACTGTAAGGGTTGATTCACTCTTACCGTAGATTCCCTGTTCCATGCACTATTTACATGTTCTGCGAAAATTTTGGTTATGATTTCATCATTTTCAAATAGATTTCCGTTAACCTGCAATGATTGTATTTTATTGTCATCCTTCTGTTTAGTTATACTAAAAGGCAGTTTTTTTATATTTTTCCAAAAGTCTACCAGAGACTTGGTATTACAAAAAAGGTTGTCATAATACATTGATTCTTCTTTATGAATGTCAATTCTTATTTGTTTTGACAAATTTTTGATTTTATATTCTATTTTAGTTCGTTGTTCAGAAGATAATTTCTTTTTTAATTCTTTGAAAAAAATTTTTCCATTTAGTTTTCTTGAGTGTTTCATTGGTTATGATTTTCTTTAAGGAAATTTTCTTTTTAAATGTATTATTTATTTCTAAATGTTTTTCTGAAAGGTATTTGTCAATGAATATTAATAGCAGACATTAGATAATCTGCAAGTTCGTCCACTGAAAGGTCTCATGTAATAATAATTCCAAGAGAAACAGGAAAGAAGAGCACCCTGTAATAATTTTATTGATAATTTGTTTATTTTACATCATTTTATAATTATTTTTGCTATGTCTTTATCAGGAATAAAGACAAGTAAAGGAAGGTGATCTGAGACTAGATACTGGTGGATCAAAAATTTAGCTTCACTTATGGTATTTAGCCCTATGTCTAATAATGAGTGAGTTTGATTGCCATACCTAGTGGGCTGTGATAAGTCTGCTAAAATTGTAAGATTTTCAGTTAACCCACTCCATGCTAAAAATCTTTAGCATTAAGTAAATAGATGGAATTCGTTATGAGGCACATTTTTGCGTTTTTTGGGTAATTTTTTAAATCGCAATATTTCGCTTCAATATTGCACTATATTCAATCTGTTTTTTGTTTGATTAAAAACATATTACAGTTTACGATTGTTTCATTTTTAGTTTTATACATATTTAAAATAATATTAAGTTTACGAACAAATTTGAAGTTTATGAGCAAAAGAAAAAAAATTCATTTACAGAGAATCGCTGAACTTTGTACATCTATTAGATAGAAACATCTGCCCTCTTTTAAACAAAACAAACTGCAGCTCTCTACCTAGAGCAGGAAAGAAGTTATTGCCATTATTCACACTATGTCTCTAATTACTTAGCTGGGAGAGTAGTTGTGAACGACACCAATTAGTCAGCTGTACAACTGACATGGCTTTGCACTTATTTTTGTAAAATAATTAAATGTATTCAAAATATATATGAATTCATTTGACAAAAATTTTAAAGCCAATTAACAGCACAAACATCTTCCATAGACTTACTATAGCAAGGTGGAGTTTCCCGGGAATATTTATCACTAGATAGTTTTAAAAACATTTTCTCGCCTAAATATTGTCAAATTAGCTAATTTAATGTCTAAGTGCATTAAATTAGTTAATTAGAGCTAAAAATCGATTTAAAAAGTGAATTTACTGTGATTGTTTACATTTTACTTCAAAGGTTGGAAGCAGGGCTTTTTGCAGCAATTTTTTCCTTTCACAAGTCTGTGATTAGTTAAAGTAATGTCAACAAAGACAGAAGATACCCAATAAAACCTTAGAAAGAGTTTCCCTTTGATTGTTTTCAGCCAACTGTGTAGTTAACTGCAAAGATTTACTATAGAATAGTAGGGGAATGTATTTATCAAAATATTTATGGCCCAGGGGTGGTAACAAAACACTTATTGGCTTAAAAAAAGTTAATCGACCTACAGAAGAGCAAATCAAAGCTAAGATCGCTGGAAAACTCGAATATAACGCAAATTAATCGAAGTTTTTAATTAATTTTTTAATTTTTACCAATCGGTATGTTTCGCATCACCGATAAATAAAGAAGTCACGTGATACATACCGATCGGTAGCTAACCACATGGAAAAGGTTAAGTAAAAATTAGTTAATTCACTGGTACTAATCAAATCTTTAAGCAAATCAATATTAAGGTCTCTGATAATTAATAATTTATGGTTTCTGTATTTGCTATTAGTTTTATATGAGATCACTGTCTGTAGCAGGTCAAAAAGCCTATTGGAATTTATTGCTGGAGAACGGTATAGAGTCACCAACATATATTTATTATAGGTTATCATTAAAATATCTATATAGTTTTCCGTAAAAGTTAAATTTGATATTAGTTCACAACTTAGATTCTTGTTAATGATAGGATGATACTGCCATGTTCACCTGGTGATCTTTTGATTTTCTCTCCTTGATCTTTGGTGGAGGGTTTCTTTCATTTGTCCAGGTTTCAATCAGTGCTAGTATGCCGAAATTACAGTTATAATCTTAGATACTAATTAATTGAAAAGTATTTTTCTTATTTCACATTTTATCAATAGTAAATTTCAATATTGGAGTCACCAGAGTCTAAAGAATTTTACCAACTCCATCCAAAAACATCAAATTCCAGCGACTCTGACTCCACAACAGTGGTAAAAATTCATGTCTGTAGAGCACTATGGGGCAGTTGTTGCTCCATATGCATGAGTTCATATAATCACATTTTAAAACCAAAGCATAACTCAATCCATCATAGATTGTACCCCTTTTCAAAATGTATATTAGACATAGACAACCCATAGGTTATATGCATGTACTATACAGAACACACAGTAATTAAAATTTAATATAAATATTAATCAGTAATAGCATTTTTACTTGCAAGTATTTTATACATAAAAAGAATATTTTGTTTATTTATGAATTTTATAAAAATTATGGATATTTGAATGTTTCACCATTAACATTATAAATTTATATAATCATGATTTTTCATTAGTGTGATGATATTGGAAAATAAATAAATTTTCTGTACTATTAGAAATTAAATTATCAAAACTAAATGTTTAATTTATCACATTCTTACCTGTAACAGTTAATTCTGCAGAAGATTCTTCTTTTCCAAACTCATTGACAATTTCACAAGTATAAGTTCCTGAAAATTCTATAGTAGTAGTAACAATAGTTAAAGTTGCTGATGATCCATCAAATGATATTTTGTAATCTTTTGTTTCTTTAATTACTTTCTTATTTCTAAAAAATTAATATTAAAAATTTTATAATTAAAAATAAAGAAGATAATAAATTTTTATTTTTTTAATATAAATAAAAATCAGTTTAATGTTAAAGTATTCATTATCATATTCTGTCAATAATACGATAGATAAAAAAATTACATTTCAGAAAATTCAAGCAAATTTTATTTTCCTGAATTGAAGATTTTATAATGTTTATGAGCAAATAAAAATATATTGGAATTTTTCAATTTCCAAAAGATAAATCTCATTTAAGGGAAACATAACCTTCTCTTAATGTTATGTATAACTGAATTTGTTTTGTCTCACATAATATTACTAATTCCAATTCCGCTCTTTCTTGGTTTAGTTCAACAGCAAGCTGCATATAATTTATTACCTTCTAATTATGAAATTTTCTAACTAATCTATTTTGCATTAAAATGCAAGTTTTATTTATTTATGTTATTAAAATAATAAGTTTTGCACTTATATGTATAAAAATCAGTTAAAGATTCATCCGAGTTTGTTCTCTTGAATATTAATATTGGCAGCTGAAATATGTCAATAACAAACAAAAGCAGATATAATTATAAAATAGCTCTCAATTATGGAAGCACATTAGAATAAAAAAATAAGGATACAACAAAATTTTTTAGAAGAAAACCGAAAATATTCTAAATAATCATATTAATTATACTTATTAGTTTTAGTCTAAATTCAAAACTGTTAGGTATACTAAATACTTAGCTTAGATGTCATGCCAACAGTTGTATTAAAATGATGAAATTATAGATAAGGCATTAAAGATTAAACGAAAGACTTTACTTCCGCAAGCACTTTCGACGTTATTTATGTACGTTGTCCTCAGGCAGTTGAATGAACAAAGAAATTCGAATAAAACATTTGAAATACAAAAAACTTAGCAACATTAGTCATTATGGAACATAAGCTTTTTAAGAACATGTATAAATTTTAAAACAAACATTTTTTGTAGGTGCGTGAAATTGACATGCATGCGCCTTAACATACAACAGGTAAAAACCAATTGGAAGTGTACCATAAGTGCATGTTACGTTAAAATTTAAATATAAAAATATGTAACATAATTTGAAAACACATAAAAAACATAAAACGTATATTAAAAACAAATAAATAAAAGATCGATGCACATGCATCTTATTCTATAATAAAGACGCAGGAAATGAGAGTAGAATTATTGTTGATTTTTTAACCGTTTGTATAAATTAGTCCAAACCTTGGGTAATTCAAGGGTAGAGGAGTTGCATGGGGAGAGCAGCTTAATGCAGAGGGCCTCCCAAATAAATAGCAAATTCCCCTTGTCACAACATTTGACTAACGCCACCTGATTCCAAAGTGCTGTGTGGCGATGCTAGATCACCAATTTGGAAAGTTTAGTATCACAATTACCTAGTCTGACTGAACGTTGGTGTTCAGATATGCGAACGGCCAGCATTCTGGCGGTCACACCTATATAATGGGTGTATAATCCCGATATAGATGACATTCTTTTAGCATGGCACGATGCGGAGGACCCCTTCTGGATCTTTGAACAACACCTGTCAAAATGTGTACTCCTCCATAGACTTCACTTGGGAAAAAAAAGTTGGGGGAAAAATCGCCTTTTTGGATCTGTACATCCATAAATCCCAGGTGGGTTTGGAGTTTTCCGTCTACCACAAGTTTAACAATATGCCTCCCATAATACAAGCCACGGCCTTCCAACCACAGCAGTACATTAACGTGGCTATAGTTCCCTTAATCAAACGGGCATTCTTACTACCCTCGACACAACATCTTATCAACATCAAACTAGAGGCCATCCACACGGCAGGATATGGTCCTGCCAAGTACAAACATGTTAAAAACAGAGTTAAACAGTCTCTCTTCCCTGCTACCACCTTACGCAAACCTAGGGATTGGATGACACTCCCATACTGTGGCCACCTCACAGCCTGGATTTACCAGATTTTTCAACAAAATGGCTTTTGCTACCCATAGCCCCATGCCCAAATCTAAGACAAATCTTGTGTAATGATAGAGACATATTTTCCGTCCTGGAAAAATCTGGTGTTACTCCATTCCCCTGCAAAACCCAGTATCGGGACTATACACCTATTATATAGGTGCGACTGCCAGAATGCTGGCCATTCGCATATCTGAACACCAACATTCAGTCAGACTAAGTAATTGTGATACCGAACTTTACAAATTGGTGGTCCAGCATTGCCACACACCACTTTGGAATCAGGTGGCGTTAGTCAGACGTTGTGACGAGGAGAGTTTGCTATTTATTTGGGAGGCCCTCTGCATTAAGCTGCTCTCCCCATGCAACTCCTCTACCCTCGAATTACCCGAGGTTTGGACTAATTTATACAAACGGTTAAAAAATCAACAATAATTCTACTCTCATTTCCCACGTCTTTATTGTAGAATAAGATGCATGAGCATCGATCTTTTATTTATTTGTTTTTAATATACGTTTCATGTTTTTTATGTGTTTTCAAATTATGTTACATATTTTTATATTTAAATTTTAACGAAACATGCACTTATGGTACACTTCCAATTGGTTTTTACCTGTTGTATGTTAAGGTGCATGCATGTCAATTTCATGCACCTACAAAAAATGTTTGTTTTAAAATTTATACATGTTCTTAAAAAGCTTATGTTCCATAATGACTAATGTTGCTAAGTTTTTTGTATTTCAAATGTTTTATTCGAATTTCTTTGTTCATTCAACTGCCTGAGGACGACGTACATAAATAATGTCGAAAGCGCTTGCGGAAATAAAGTATTTCGTTTAATGTTTAACATCTTATCTATAACTTCAAAACTGTATTATTTATATCAAAATTTATGATAATTTGAAATTCCCATCTAATTATATTTAATGGTCATATGGTAATTAAGTTATGTATTAAAATGGTTGATACATAAAGTGATCCAAAAGCCAGTGAACTATATGCTTTGAAGTAAATATTATTGTAGTTTTTAGTGTTTATAGTTAGATCCTTCATACTCAATGAATAATTTACATTTTTAATATACTATTATGAATTTTCAAGTACAGCATTTTTCATTGTCATAATTTGAGTAACTTAAACTGAGTAACCATCTGAGGTTAATTGAGTCCAAGCTGAATTTTGATTTCATAAAGACATATCTTGATTTTGATTCACAATTATTGTGAGTCAAAAAAACAAATGTTATAAAATAATTGAACTGGATGTTCTTTGTTATTTTTATTTTTATTTGTTGTTATTTTTATAATACCATTATTACTGATATGAATAAAACATTTTGAGTATATTTTCTTTCCATAAATTTTTTATATAAATTAATTGAAAATACTCTACTTAAAATGTTCCCTTATTCACAAACAGAAAAATGTTAAAACTTGGACAAATCTTAAAATTTTCATTGTTAAAATCATTAAGCTTATTCTACTTCAAATTTTTAATAAAAATTATAATAATTCAAAAATATTTTTCATTTTTTAGATAAAATTTTTGAGTATTTGTGAACTTGGTCCTTAAAATTTACAAATAGTAAAATGTGATATTTGTACGATATATTGTGTGTATTTAAAAAATTGGCCACAAACAATCCAAGAAAATATCATGAATTTAATGAATTTCATATCTAATTTATAATTAATTTATAATCTACTTAGCAATCACGTTTAATTGATATATGATTTATTATAACTATTCTTAAGACTTGACTTTACCTTTAACCTCCTTGCATGTGTATTAATGATTAAATATGTAGTATTATTACAGAAAATCATCTTTAAATGAAATACTAATATAATATATTTTAAAAAATATAAATATCTTTTCATATTCCCATAAAATATTCAATGCTTATCTTTTGTACATTATATTATTCTATGTAAATTCTATCTACATCAAAGTTTCAGTTAGCATCAGCAGGATATAGAGAATCTGTTTTTACAAATAATACTTTCATCTATATATTTCAAATTTAATCATTTACACAGTACTATTTGTGGAGTAGTATTAAAATGGATGTATTTAATTTGAAATCTTACCTATACCAAGTCACTGTAGCTTTGACCTTTGAATCAATTTTACAGAAAAATTCAGCTGATTTTCCTGATTCCACACTCTAGCAAAGATTAAAGGAAAAACTATTAATTTCATAAAACAAAACAAAAAATATTTTAAAATAAAATTATAAAAAAAATGTTATCATAAAACATTTTATTGTTAATATTTATAGAATTATATTTAAAATATATTTTCCTCCTAACTATAAGTTAGAGTCCTTCCCAGAGTCCTTAACAAGGAATGAGTTAAAAATAAAAAATAAAAATTATAAATAAATATATTTTATTCAAAATAAATAAAACAAGAAAACTGACATTACACTATATTAAAATACATTAAATAATTTTAAAACCTCTGGTGACATTAAAACAAGCTGTTTCAACAAGAATTTAAGTTTATAACAAATACAAATACAATAAATTCCCTAATTGATTGACGTAATAAAGTGTTTTCTCGGCATTTGGGTTTGCCTTTAACTTTTTTTACTTTTAACTTTTATTTCATTATTTACATAATGTTTTAGTTTTTTAAAGTTATCCACCCTCTGTAAGTCAGAACAGAAAGAAAAACTGATTTTTCGTGTATTTTTCTACAATACAATTACATAAGAATTTAATAAAAATTGTTTTGAGTTCTAAAAGTTGAGTTATTTTAAAAATTCGAAGTTATAGAAACAAACATAACAATAAAAAAATATATCAGCTTGTGGTCAACATCTAACCCCCTCATCCACAATAAATACATTTTATTTAGAGTTGGGGTTACTTACTGACTCCCCTCATCTGGATTTTCATGGTACACTTTTAGCATCTAGATACGACTGTTAATTCAAATATCAAACAAGATTTCTTCATCAGTCTATTAAGGCTAAATAATTATTAAGTAATTTGGCTGAAGGTAGATAGTTAGCTATCATCTTTCATTAAATCTAATAATCATATATGAATCAATTTTAATTTGATTTATTTATAATTATTAAATTTAGCTAGAGATGAAGGCCTAATTAATAACCTAATACAGGAATTTGGCTGTTTGTTTGATAGTTGAAAAGCTTAAATGTATTTTAATTATTCAAATATATTTTAGAATTGAATGAAATAAAATTTGTACAGAAAAAGTTTTATATAATGTTGATGTTATATTATTCTAAATCTAAATTACAAGTTAATTTTTACAAATGCTTGTGATCTATGCTTGTATAAATACATAAAAAACATTTTTAAACAGTCACATAAAAATAATAATAATATATGATTTTATAAATATAGCTAAATATTTTTTTATTGTCAATAAATTATAGATATAATACTTGACAATATACTTTTAAATATACAGTGCAAAGTCATAGTTTGCTAATGGCAGAAAACTCAAAACATGTCAAAACATGAAAACTGCCAAATCACAGAATACTGAACTAGCTAGTTTAAATGGTATTGATGTTTGAAAGTTATTTGTCCTACAGATCATAAAAATTGGATATTTTATCAATTTTAAATCAAATCTGAAGTTCTATATTTAATATATTAATTTAAATAGATTCCAGCTTTTATTCTTATTGTGTTTCTTGTGATTTCTTATGATGCTTCATTATTAATACAATGGTAAGCAAAATAGCAATTCATTCTCATTTACAAAATATTTCTTTATATTTTATCATTTAAAATGATTAAATTTTTAATACAGCAAAACCTGTGTAAACCGAAATCTCACGGTACAAAATTATTTTTTATATTTTGGCAAATTTCCATTTTATTCAGGTTCTGTTTTAGACAGGTCATACTGTATTTTAAAAAGATGGATTATAATTTTTAAAATAATTTAATGGAAAAAAAGATCACAAACAATTGCATACAGATTTATATGCTGCTTATTTCTGCCATTATTTAATTCAACACTTTTTTGTTTAGTACAAAACTGCATTCAAATGAACATAAATTTTAGAAATTCTATGGAAATAGTTTTCACATTTAAAGTAGAAATCTCAGGCATTTAATCTTCTAAACATTCAATTACTTTAGTGAATTATTTCTAGCTTTATATTATTTTCAAAATTATACTAAATATATTACATATCAATGATTATTTTAAAAACTAAGTATTATTTCAGACAAACTGAGTTTTGAGTCATTTAAAATTCAAAATTTATAAGAGAAAATAAAAGCAATTGTTAGTAAACACTTACTATAGATTTCAAACCTTGTACAACTTTTGGTTTTTCTCCTTTTGGTTTTCTATAAATTTAAAATATGAAACATTATTTCAGTAATCAATTTTAATTATAATTCATAGCTTAAAAAACATTCTTTTATATCTATAAAACAAGATAATTACTCATATATAATATATATCCCTAAAAATTTCATTTTTTTAACTTAATTATATTTATTAACTTTTTTATAATATATATTGTCTTTTAAAAATAATTAGACAGTTTAATTTTATATACATTTTCAAAAAATGTTTACTGATGATAATTATCATAAATTGTCCTTAAAAATATAAATTTTTTTTTATCGAGTGTTGATCTCTAAATAAAGTTTTAATAATTTTTGAATTTACAGATATTTTCATTTTTTGAATTGAATAACAAATAATATTTCATCTGCAAGATCAGTGGTTATGGACTTTAATAAACAAAAATACAGATCATAAGCTACCTACAGTTCCTAAATATCTGTGAAGTAGCTCATGCAGGAAATTCAATCATTCAAAGATAAATAAATAACATTACTACTTTTGCAAAAATGATAACATCTTAGAATGATTATGATTTGTTAGATCACATCACCAAAACCTGCTTAATAGGTGAGGAGATGGGGCAACTGCCCCTCAAGTCACAGTATTCAAAAAAATAAATAAATAAATAAAAATAATAAGCTTAGTTCAGTGAAATCCAGTAAATGTACTTTAAAGTTGTTTTTAAATAGTTCATACAAAAGTGTCAGCATTAAGTTACGAGGGCTATTTTTTAAATAAGGTCCGTTTGTGAATAAAAGTGAGAATAATGCACAATCACGGCAGTATGCATATGCTTCTGCTCCGAGCATGCTTGGCGCGCGTTTTGACGCCATTTGCAGCCATATCGTCTGTCTGTATGCTGAGCTGTAAAAGTTTAAAATGTTTAAGAAAACTGAGTCTCCCGCCGACTGTGAGATACGATCTGTTATTCGATTCTTGAATGCAAGAAACTTGGCAGCAGTGGAAATTCACTGTCAGATTTGTGAAGTTTACGATGATAATGCTATGAGTAACAGTAAAGTTCGAAAATGGGTAAGAATGTTCAAGGATGGGCGAGTTAATGTGCATGATGAGCCACGCCCTGGTCGACCTTCTCTGATTTCTGAAGATTTGGTTTGTGATGTGGATAACAAAATTCGAGAGGACCGACGATTCACGATTTCAACGTTATCAATTGAATTTCCACAGATTTCAAGATCAGTTTTGTAAACCATTGTTTCGGAGAAACTGAATTATCGAAAATTGTTTTCTCGGTGGGTTCCAAGACTGCTTTCTGACGATCACAAAACAAAAAGATTAAACAGTGCTTTATCGTTTTGACTCGATACGATCATCCACACAGTCCAGACCTTGCACCCAGTGATTTTCACTTCTTTCGATACTTAAAGGAGTTCCTTGGTGGTCAACATTTCAACGACGAAGGAGAAGTGAAAACTGCAGTCATGAATTGGGCTTCTTGACAGGCGGCAGATTTCTTTGAAGTCGGAATTCAAAAAATTGTTGAGCGGTATGACAAATGTTTAAACAAAATGAAAATTATGTAGAAAAGTAGATAAAAGTGTGTAGAATATAGAAAAAAATATATTTTAACGATATTTACAGTATTTTTCTTCTTATTAAAAAACGGACCTTATTTAAAAAATAGCCCTCGTAGAAGCAGGGCCATCAAAAGCTTGGTATGGGACCCTTTTGCTTTTTTTTGTGAATAAATAAAATATGTAGAGGATGTTTCTTTATTAATAAAAAAAACTCTTATTAAAAATAGAATTCTTTTATAGGAATAGACCCACCACTACAGACCCCTAAGTGTATTCCAGGCCCAGGCAAAACTTCCCAGTTTACCACTTTGATAGTTTCCCACATTCTGACTAGAGGGGCTCTCTATTAGCAACTATTCTGGAAGCAGGGATAGCAAAAATCAGTTTTACCACAGGTGCAAGTTACCATTGAGTCACCTCTGCGTATCACATTAATGTCCTTAAAATAAACAAGCCTAATATGACAAAAACTCAAAAATACCATTATAACAACATAGTATTGTATTGCCAAATCGACTATTTTCTTTTTCACTTTATTTTTAAATATGTACATATTTAAGCAAATACTATTATCCCAGCTATTACTGATGTTCATTAAAGTAAATACCTTTATAACATATCCATCTGGCTATCCCCAATATAGATTTCTAACTTTAGAGATATTTTAATGAAAAAATATTTTAAAATAGTTCAAACTCCAAAAGAATTACATTGTGTTAATGTAAGTATTATTTCAAAAGATATATTTCAGAAATATTTAATATAGAAATTAATAGTATTATATTGATACAAATACTAGTAGTATTATAATGAAGCTATTACCTATTTTGAATAATGTACGAGGGTAATCCCAAAAGTAAGGTCTCCTATTTTTTTTTAAAATACAAAGAAACGTATATTTTCAATAACGTTCATATCATTTTAAAGCTTGAACATTTATCTATTTTTCTACATAATTGCCATTTTGGTCGATGTAATTTTGTATGCGCTGTGGCAATTTTTGGATGCCCATGTCGTACAAGCTTGCTGCCATGTCATGGGACCCATCTTGTGCATACCTTTCAATATGCAACTTTTCCATTAAAATCCTGATTGGTGCACCAGGAAATCCCAAGAACCAAAATGCAGAGATCATTCAGAGTTATTCGCCGATCTTCACACATGGTTTGCTCAACCTTTGCGATTGTCTCATCAGAAATTGACGATCTCTTGCTACTTTCTTCATCGTGAATTTCAGTACAATTAGCTGAAAACTCCCTACACCACTACTTGAGGACGTTTTTGACATCTATGCACAACTTGCCATAAACTTTCATCAATTGGTGATGAATTTCAATCGGCTTAACACAACATGGCGGAAGAGCTGGTATGACATGGGCATCCAAAAATTGCCACAGCGCATACAAAAATGCATCGACCAAAATTGCGACTATGTAGAAAAATAGATAAATGTTCAATCTTTAAAATGATATGAACATTGTTGAAAATAAACGTTTCTTTGTATTTTTTAAAAAATAGGAGACCTTACTTTAGGAGATTGGGATTACCCTTGTATATACTTTAAATACAAATTATTAAATAAAATCACAATTTCTGAACACAATAAGAAATATTTCTCTATAAAATTGGATAATAATTGATAAAATTGTAAATATTTTATTTAAAATATTTGTTATTTTTGAAAGATCGTATAAATATAATAGGAGATCCTGACTGTGTTGCAGTTTATAATAGTTCATGTAAATAATGTTTATCATATAATATATATATATATATATTATATGATAAACATTATTTACATTACTATGAATTATTTACGGTTATTTAATCGATATATATATATATTGTACAATTATTAGGCTGTTCGCACATCATAGTGTCTGAACACCCTAATAATTGCACCATCTGCCTATTTTTAAATTGACCACATTCACTGAACAGTCAATGAGTATATTGGCTAATATAGATTTTTATTTAATATTATTGTACACAAACATAAAGTCATTTATGCATAGATTTGTATGCTAACTTTAATAATAGAATTTATCATATAATTTTGTTTAATTCTGAACTTGCTTTGAAAATGTTTTATATGCATATCAGAGTGGGTAACTAGCATTTTCTTTTTGTAAATAAGTGCAAATGAAGACACACACAATAATTTCTGTGTATATCTGTTGATCAAATATTTTAGTTATAAACCTTTACCTAAGTACAGTACTTATATCCTTTATAATTATTTAACTTATAATACTTTTATTGTTTTATATTTCTTAATATATTACTTTGAAGATTATTAATTCATGTATTTTGTTCCATTTTCCATCTATAATAAAAATACATAGCAATATTTTTACAACTTGACATTCTTCTCAAAAAATCAAACAAATTTTCAATTATAACAGAAATATTTGCATCTTATCATTTAAGCTGAGAGATCACTACAAGATCTTTGCATCTAGTATTGTATTCTATTAAGATCAATAATTTGTTTTTTTTTTCCTTTCTTAATGCCAGTTTTTCTTCAGCAGAATTGCATTATTTAAGGAAACTAAACTTCTAAAATTGTAATTTATAAGGATGCATAACAAACTCTTTAGTTTGATTCCTATTTACTATGGAAATCAATTCAGATAATTAATCTTTAGTAAAAATTTATTTATAAGGAAAAGTTAATTACATTCTTTTACTATTAGTATTGAAATTTAATTATTAAAAATAAAACATAAAATTATTTTTTTAATATTAAATATTTTAGTTTAAAAGCAGTTATGTGCCATTTCTTTAATGATTCGTAAAATAAGGTCTGTGAGAATTCCATAATAAATTAAAATATTAAAAAAAGTATTTAAAATATCATAACTTACTTTTCTGGTTCTTTCTTTTTTTCTGGTTCATCTAAAAGAAATAGTTATGTAAAAAAAATATTAACTTGGAAACAAATGATAACATAAATAATGAAATATACCTTCAATATCAACTTGGATAGATTGAGAAGTAACTTCTCCTTTTTCATTCTTTGCTGTTAATTTATAATTTCCTTTATCTGCTCCAACTGGTTTCTCAATTTCTAAACTGATTGCAAATTGTCCAATTGAAACTTGTCGAACATTAACAATATGACGAGAATCTTCTTTAATAATAGTAGTGTCACGTTGCCATACACATTTTGGAGCTGCTCCAGACTGAACATAACATTCAATAACAATTTTTTTATGAATTTCTTTTGTAATAATCCTTGGTTTTTCTTTAATAACTGGAGCCACTAAAATTGAAAACAAATATATATATATATATTTTTTAAATTATGATTTTATATATAATAGTAAAACTCATAATAATAATAAAAAATTATTCTGAAAATTTTGTTTTATAAAACAAAAATCCTACACAGTAATTAATAAAAATAATAAAATAATAATAATAATAATAATAACTCTCCTGTGGTCACCACCTGGTCGTGGTGGGAGAGCCCAGTAATTTTACTGATCCATAGGGCAATGCAGGCTGGAGCACAAGCTCCTGGTAGGGACACCCATGCCAATAAGGTCTATGGGGAGAAATGAAGCTAAGAGTGACCACACACCTACATTCTGTGGAGATATGTATCATGGTAGTAACCAGATCTAAATGTGATACCGGATCAGACGTCGCCCGGGTTAACAAGGTCCGCGTTCGTGAGTTAGGCAGAGGCTCACATTCGAAAAATAGGCCACAGTCTCCCTTGGTTACCGGTGGCGAAAGCAGCACCGGCCCAAGCATGGCTACTGCAATGCCCTCAACAGATGTGAGGAACCAACCTAGCCTTGGTGTTTCTGTGGCAATGCATCCACAGACCACAAAGGCTGGAAAACCACGCCAACAAATGAAATGGACAACGGAAATAAATGAGTTTATCATCCGTACTTATTACACCATCACAAAACTCGAAACAAACATGACAGCATACAGACAACAACTACACCATAAATTCACACAACAATATCCTCACCTCACTGTCACCGAACAAAGGGTTGTTGATCAAAAAAGAACAATTATACACAACAACCTTATTTCACAAACAACACTTGAACTTATCAAACAACAGGTTGCTGATCAAATACATCGACAGACAGAAACATCTAACATTAATGAAGATCACGTAACCTGTCAGGATAATCCAGTAACAAGCATTGATAATAACACACATACAACAATTACCGCTAATGATACTACAGACACTTCCTCATCCATCACTGATAACATAGACATGGATTTAGTTAATACGCTCTCACTTATATTTCAGGAAACACTCACTAAATATACAGGCACAGATCCCACACAAAGACCACGAATACCAAAAATCAACACGTCAAAGGAAGTAGGAAAAACACTAAATTATGTAAACACTCACTTAATACCACACTACATTCATTCAATTTCTACACTCGCAGACATTCATACATTAGTTTATGCTGGGGCAGTCACAGTAGTGACACACCATGGACTGAAAGTACAATCACAGACAAATACACAGAAAACACAATTCTATCACAAGCCTGCCTGGCAGAGAAGAATAGGAACACATTGGCTGTGTACTATGTCACTTGGCATGTCACTGGCAGAGAAGAATAGGAACACATTGGCTGTGTACTTGACTTTGGTCCGGCATAGTACACAGCCACCGGGGTTAACCGAGTATATCTCACTTAACCCAAACTAATAATAATAATATGGTTAAAATAAGCATTTTTAAACTATATTGTAAAATAAAGATACAATTCAAAATTAACTTACATTCAATATTTAAGGTTAAGTTTGCATTGCTTTCTCCTGCAGAATTCTTGGCATTGCATTTATATAATCCTGCATCAGTTACTTCTGTATCCTATGTATTAAAAAAAATTAATTTCATTCAGCAAAAACAAAACCTTTCTGGAACAAATTTAGCAGAATTGCTTTTATAGTTCATCTATGTGAAAAGTTCATGTTCTTATTTTTTAAAGGATTTCCTATTATTATATTAAATATTTATATGTTAATAAAATGTTATAAAAGCAATAATAAACTGAAACAAGGATTTTATTGCAGGATAATTTAATTAGATATTTTCATATAAGATTTCTGAAACTAGTCATCAAAAACTTTTATAGTTTTTTAAGGCATTATTTACTTATTGATAGCTGCAGATTTAGAAAAAATGATAACAATAGGCTAAACACAATACTATATTATAATTTCTAAATTTAAACTAACCAAATTGCTTTTTCTATATAGAAATTTTGTTAGAAATATTTTACATACAGTTACAAAATATTTGTGATTTTGCACTTTCGCTTGTTATTCACATTAGATATCAGATTATATAAAATAATACAAGGTGATTACAAAAGAATACCCCAACTTTGAAAGGCTATATCTCTTCAACCAAAAACTTATAGCACCATTCCACAAATCATCATGTAGGAAACATTCTAAACTTTCAGTTGTTTTTTGGAAAGATGTCACTATAAGTGTCCTTAATTACATTATAAGCGTGTGTTGTCGGTTCACGCCAAAATGGCGACCACACAACAGAAGACATTTTGTGTTACTGAATTTGCTAAAATTGAATTGGTTACAACTGTTCAATGTGCTTTTCATCAGAATTAAACCTCCTGATAGGAGGAGTATCTTACTTTGGTTTCATCGATTTAGTGAAAAAGGGTGTATTTGGAAAGGCAAAAGGTCTGGTCGGCTGACTGTATCTGAAGAGAATGTGCAACAGATTCAGCAAGTGTTTGCTCACAGTCCAAGAAAATCAATTTGATGAGCTAGCCAGGAACTGCAAATTCCTCAAACAATGGTATGGAAAGTGTTAAGAAAACAATTGCATTTCAAACTGTACAGATTACATCTGCTACAGGCTCTTACCAAAAGTGATAAATAAAAGAGAATTGGTTTTTTGTGAGTTTTGTTCTTAATCAGATGAGGAAGATGATTCCTTTTCATCTAAGCTTGTTTTTAGCAATGAAACTTTTCATATCAGCAGTCAAGTTAACTGTCACTATGTGTGGATTTGGGATCCGGTGAATCCTCATGAAATCGTCAAACATGAGCACAAATCCAAAGTTAATGTGTTTTGTCCTGTATTCAAAGACAAAGTTTTTGACCCATTCTTTTTTTCATGAAGCCACTGTTACTGGAGTTTTTTACTTGGATATGCTCATCAATTAGTTGTTTCTGCAGCTACAAAAAACTGGAAAGTTCATTTTTCAACATGATGGAGTGCCACCCCATTGGCATTTATCTGTTTGCAGATACTTGAATGAAACATTACCGCAATGTTGGATTGGTTGCAGAGCAGTTTATGACCAAGTTCTTCATCACTGGCCCTCTTGAAGCCTTGATCTAACCCCTTGTGATTTTTTTATGGGGTTACATAATGAATCAAACGTTTGTTCCTCCACTGCCAGCTAACTTTGATGAATTCAAAACAAGAATAACTGCAGCCATCAAAACTGTAACACTGGACATACTGCAAACAGTGTGGAATGAGTTTGATTATTGATTAGATATCATTCATGTTTCTAATGGTGGTCACATTGAACATTTATGAAATTAAGGTAACTAAATGAAACTTTACAATGTGATTGGTCAGACAAATGTGAAAGTTTTGTTGTTTTGTAAATATAGCCTTTGAAAGTTAGGGTATTCTTTTGTAATCACCCTGTATATTAACATATCACTTATTCTAACTATATTTACTACTTATTTTTTGAATTTCTAATTATGTTACATTCATTTTTCAATATTTAACAAAAAGTAAATTTAAATAATTATCTTCTTGTGTATGTTAATATATAATAATCAGTTTGGTAAAATCTATAAAAGTTTAATACAGTATATTTCTTTTAATAAAATAAATAAGTTAGAAATCACATCACAAGCATTTTATATGATATTTAATATAATGTTGCAAATTAATTGAGAAAACTGACCACATTTGACTTTCTTATATCATCGTCTGGTATTCTAAAGTTTTGATAATATTCCAAGTAAGAACATTTGAAATTATTCTTCAAAAAGCTTAACTATTGTTTGAGAGAAGAATGAATTTATTACAAGAAAATAAAATACTTTATGTGAAGATGGACGAAAAAATATAGATTCTATAATTCACTAAAAACAGAAAAATTAAAATTATATACATATGAATTTTTCAGGCATTCAAACTACTCAAACATATTCTCACTCTTAAGAATAAAACTCACAGACCATTTTTATAACAAAAAATGAAACTGAAATTATAAAATTAATTTTCTGTATAAAATTAGCTGTAATTAATTCCACTTGGTTATACCTATTTTATAATAATTTCTAAATCAGCATTGTTAAAATCAATGCAAATGTAATGCATTACATATTGCATGTAATGAAAATATAAAAATATTTTTATTTTTTCATTACCAAGAATTCATAGCCATATATTTTTTCCAATGATCAAAGTTTTCACTGCCAATAAAAAGATGTAACGTTCTAATTTGAATATTTCATAACAGAAATTTATATAAACAACAGCAATGGTTAGATCACTTCTGATAAAATCTTTGCTTGCTTATATAAATGACAATCAGTATCACATTAAGAAGCATAACTATGTTATCAAGAAATATAGTAGACTTAATATATTCTTACCTTTAATTCTAAACGAATTGTATAAACATCTTTCTGTTCTTTAACAGTTTGTACAAAACGCTTTGATTCTTTTATAACAACACCTTCTCGATACCAAGTAATATCAGGTTTTGGTTTTGCACGAACTTTGCATTCCATAATAATCCTTCTGCCATCATCTTCTGGAATGATTTTTGGTTTCTCAACAAATGTAGGTGCCTCTCCTTCAGGAGCTTTTTCACCTATTAATAATGATATAAAATTTAACAATTAAATGAAAAAAGTTTATCTTTTTTTAATTTAATTAATAATAATTTCAAAACAAAATACAGTAGACCTCAGTTAAGTTTTCCAAGAAACCAATTTAAAAAACTTCTTAAGCAGAAATGCAAATACAGTAGAGGTCGATAAGTGGAACGTCGGTAAGTGGAATGGCCGGAAAGTGGAACGATTTTCAGTTGGACTGTGTCGTGCTGAATCAAATGTTTTTGATACTAAATTTACTTCTAAAGTATAATTTTCATGTTTTTTATATTCTTTAATATATTTATTTTGTTTGTACAAAATGCAGAAATAATTTTTAACGATACGATAGCCTCGATGATTATTATAAAAATTTTCGTTAGGCTTAAAATCGACGAAAATTTAACACGAAGCGACACGCAACAGAGAAAAATTCAACAGGAAGTGATACGCAACGGAGAAAAATTTGAACATCGGACAGGTTAATGTATTTTTTCGTACAAAGTCGGAAACTGGAACAAATCATTAACTGGAAGGACCCCAGTCCCCAATTGGTTCCACTTATCGACGCTCTACTGTAATACAACTATTTTTCAATAATCCATATTTTTTTAGCAACGTTCTGCTACATTACATTGAATTAGGCTTATACAGTATATATTTATTTAAATATTTGTCTAATGTAGCCTGCTTTATCTGTTTTGTTATGTTAAAGAAAAGTACATTTTATGATTGCTACTAAACCCTAAAATGACAAATACTACAAAAATTTGTTGAAGACTTTCAGTATCATTGATGTGTTGATAGTGCTTATCAGAATTTGTTACTTATTGCAAGTATTATTGCAGATAACCATGTAAAAAAATTTTTTAATTCAGAATCCAACATTGCATGCAAAGTGAAACAAAATTTTATTCATGTCCTAACATAACATGAGGTTCCAGATGAGGTCCAAACTCCTCACTAAATTTTGCTTAAAAGCTTTCCACTAAGGAAAGGAATTTCATAAGATAAACACAACGTGAAGGTAGAAAAAAAAAGAAATAGATGTAAAGCTCAGACTGGAAAAATGAACTTTGGCTTAGGTGCTTGTAAATAGGATGAAATTACGGCAAACTTGAAGTGCTATAAAATATTTTGATCAATAAATAATTATTGCAGGATGTCTTATAGAAATCTGACAAGAGAGAAAACAAAACTTTTAGAAATACAAGCAAAAATTCTAAGATTTGTTTAAACATCCTGTCATCCAAGATTGAGATAATGTTGAGTTAACAACAAGATTCAACCTTTTTCATGCCTAGATTGGGTCTAGTTCTACCTGGAGACAAAAGGAAACAATTTAATTGGTCCCAAATCCTTCTCTTTCCTCCCAATTGGGAGGAAAGAGAAGGATTTGGGACAAATTAAATTGTTGGACTGCAAAAAAGATTCTATATAAACCTGCATCAAAGTGCACTTCTCCAATCGCTCTTCTAAAATTGCACTTCTCCATCCATTCATCCCTATTCATGTCACATCGATTCATTTTCTCTAGTAATCTGCTAACATCTACCAGTCAACTTAGTATGTTTTCTTCAAGCAAGTTCTTGATCTAACCATAGAACACAAATCCATCCTATGCTGAAGCAATCTGTCCTCAAGTACCTTCTCCTTTTGTGACACTTAATAAGTGCATGACTTTGCCACTGGGAACTCTTATGCCTCCGCTACTTGACAAATCTCTGTACTAAGTGATCTCAACCACCTCATCAATGACTTTGCCCGAGCCCAGCATCATATGAACTCATAAAGGAATTATGAATTATTACTTCAAATCACAAAGAACATCTTCGTGGGATGAATACTGAAGATGAAAGATTAAATGTAAATACAGCGAAACCTCGCTTAATGAGCATAATTCATTCTAGAGTCTTACTCATTAAGCAAAACAATTTTTTCCATATGTAAAATAATATGTAAATAGGATGAAATTACGGCATTCCTAATGTAAAATACAATAATGCGTTCCACACCGAAAAAAATACTCAAATTCTTTACGTATACCATTTATTCAAAGAAAATTATACAATAAACATTGATAAGGAGTATGAATCATCTTCAGCTTTTCTTCTAGCATGGAATGAACCAACCTGGAATGTGAATTCAATAAAGAAAAAAAAAAAAAAAAAAAAAAAATCACAGATAGTATGTCTGATAAACACGCCAAACAATATGTCAAATTCTTGAGCTATGTAAAGGCTATAATTGAATATTAGAAATTAATTAATTTGATTAGAGGTAGGCAGTTACGCTTTCCTCTCGTATTAAATTTAATAATTATAAATAATTAATTTTTAATATTTAATTTTAGCCTTTACATAGCCCAAGAACTTGGCATATCATTTGGCGTGTTTACTATGTAACAGGCTATAGTTGTTGATGTTTATATGTTTAGATGGAGCATGCACACAATCCAGGACTTCCCCTCTCCTGGCCACTTGTTATGCGAAACATTGCTCGTTCAGCGAGTCATTTTTTCGCAATTTATTTTGCTCATTATGCGAAACACTCATTATGCAAGGTGATCATTAAGTGAGGTTCCACTGTAACAGATTTTTTGTAACAATAATCAAAAGCATTTGTAAAGGTGTTTTGCAGTGGCGTGCCGTGATATTTGATGGTAGGGAAGCTGTGTTTCTGTAAGAAGCCGACTTTCAGGGGCAATCAGTTAATTGCGCGTCAGTGATGGTCTAGGGTCCATTCGTACGTGCGAATGACAAAAATAAACAATTTATGTACTTTAATTCTAAAATACAAATAATACATACATAATACAATTATAGAAAAACTTGTTTCTTTTTTTTATTTTCTATAAATTAACTCTATTCAGCGATGTTTTCCCGCAAAGTCGTTAATTACTTTATCATAAAAGTCACTCGTCGTTGATTCCATCAACGTATTTAAAAGTTCTTTTTCTATAGAAAGCAACGCTAGTGACGACAATCTTTCCTCCGACTGAGTGTTCCTGGCGAATGTATGAATTCACTTCATTGTTGAAAAACTACGCTCAACAGACGCACTGGTAGATGGTATTGTAAAAATTAATGATATTAAACCATATAATTCTATTAGTACGTCTTTGTTTAGGTCATCATTAATTATAATATTTTTTATGTCTAAGAGTGACTTGCCAATATAGTCCGGACACGAATATAAATATTGCAATTCACTACGTAATTTACATAAATTAAAAAATTCTCCATAAAATTTACGTAAAGCATTAAAACTCTCTTCGGGAAATTGTTTTTCATAATATTTAAAATTATTAAAATCTAAAAGTGATAAAAATTCTAGAGATTTTATGTCAGCAAATCTGTCAAAACAATTTTGTATCAATGTATCCATTATTTCATAAAACAGACGTCTATATAAATCCTTTTTAGACTCAATATCAGTATGTCTCATTCCTCTTTTTGGTTGAATTTCTAAAAAAGTTTCATCTTTTTTCAAAGCGTCCCAAATCAAATCAAAATCATTTCTTTTCTGTCGTAAAAAATCAATAAAGTGATTTATTCTAGTAATACAATATGCTATATTAAAATTTTTTTTTTGTAATATATCAAAAAGGATATCTGAATGTGCAAATATTTGATGAAAAACTAGTAATAAAAAGTGAAAATCAAAATCTATTAAATAATGGTATAATCCTCTTGCGGCAATTGTAGTATCAGAATCCCATTGTTCTGGACTTTCAACCATATTCAACAACAAAAGTTTTAATTCTTCTTTATACTCCATAACGCAGTTTACAATCCTGCTATTGTAATTCCATCTAATAGGTGTGGCTGAAGGAAAACGCTTATTGACTTCTAGGTCTAAGGCGTGAGATCTTTTAGAAGATTTAGAAAAAAATGAAGAAAATCCTGTCATAGTTTGAAAAAATATTTTACATTCTTTTATATATCCAACAGATTGAGAGAAAACTAGGTTCAATCTGTGAGCATAACAGTGTACGAAAATAACATGTTTGGATATTTCTTTAATTTTAGCTCGAACACCATTATGTTGTCCGGCCATTACGGCAGCACCGTCGTATGTTTGTGCCACTAATTTTTTAGTGCATTGAAATTCGTCTAAGTAACTCTTAATGTGAGTGAATAACGAATTTGCGTCTCTGTTCTCACTCACATCAGTAAAGCCCACAAATCTTTCTTCGACATTACCGTTTTCTTTCACGTAACGAAATACAGTCGACATCTGGGCTCTGTGGCTAATGTCCGTTGTTTCATCTACAATTATAGCAACAAATTTTGCGTTTTCAATTTCTTTTTTAATTTCTTGCAATAAAACGTTTCCTAACGAATTAACGAGCTCATTTTGAATTTTGTTCGATAAGCCAGTAAAAACTGTAGACTTCTCTAAATGCATTTTTAATTGATTATCTGACGTACTTAATAAAGAAACGAGTTCAATATAATTACCTCTGTTATTAGATTCAATACATTCCCTATGCCCTCTAAATGCCAATTCTTGCTTTGCTAAAAAGCATGTAATATCTATTAATTTAGATACAATATATCTATTAGCCGTAACTATCTTGTTATAATTTTCAATATTAATTTTATATTGTTTACTAATGTTAAATTCTATTCTATTTTGATTTCCAAATTGCTTCAATTTTACAAAAGAATCGATGTGACATTTACGATTTTCATGTCTTTTTCTAGCTTTACTCAAATTATTTAAATCGTCAAAGCCATTCTTATTCCACACACTAATTTCATTTGAAAATAATAGGCAAGGCCAACAAAACAATTTTTGCATTTTTATGCATCCACAAAGCCATTTTACGTCTTGATAAATTTTATCGTGAAAATGTCTAGCTTCGAACAAATTTTTTTGTCGAAGTACTTATATTTAATTTAGGCGTTGGTCTTTCTCTTTTAATAATGGCTTCTTTTTCATTATATTGTCTTGAGCCAAAACTTTTTTTAAGTAAATTTTCAATATCACAATTACAGTTTAAATCGCTAGCCATGATATAAGGGTTAAAATTAAAAATAAAATTATTAAAACTTACTTAGTAAAATAAAATTTGTGATGGATATACAATTATACATACCTGGTACAAAATATTCAATTGTATGAATATACTTTTGCGAAGAAACGTATATAAAAATAACATAAAATATTGTTTATTTTTAAATAGTTAAACAATCCACTGAGTTAAAATTGCTCCCTGCGAGTGGCTCACGAATGGAAACAGAGACGATTTTGGTAGGTGTACAGTGAATGCATGCATGACAAATCCCGAGGGTGCCGATACCGGTCAATGTCAAATGCCTCTTTTGTCGCATCACTAGTATATCTCAAAGGACGCGACAGGGCCGTTGTAAATTTTAAACGTTTCTCACCATAGATGTAAATATGTTAAACTTAATAGTCATTTGTTTTCTAACTACTGCAATTCGTTTTAGTACCAGGTGTACACGGAAATCAGTTCCCCACTGTACTGAGCTAGTAATTGCTTCGGTTAAGCTTTTGTTTAAGTCAGCAGGGTTTTACTTATGTCACCATTCCCTAATCTCTTAATTATTTAACTACTTCTTAGTAGAAATAACTCGAAACCAGTTACTTTGTACTCGAATATCTGTAGTCTTGGGAAAAAAGTGGAAAGAAATTTTTATGACAACCGATACTTAGATCGTACATTTAAGGAAAATAAATTCTAGAGCTTTTTTTGTACCATTGTACGTCTCATTCATTAAATTTGGTTGTAAATAATGATGCCAAAGTAACAGTTAATTTTTTAGCATTATACAAGAATTGTACACGTTTTTTCTGCATTCCCTTACAGATGGGACATACTATAATCGTAATATCACCGGTTTAACATTGAAACCCATAAGTAATATAAGATGGGAGAGCGGAATAAATATATCAAATATTTTAATGGATTTTTTTAAACTCCCGTCAACTATACAGAACTATCATAAAAACATGCCAGTAAACTCCTATCGGTTGGGTTAAGTTATAAATCTAGTCTAGGGTGGGCAAGCTTTTTTATAACGTGGGCCAGAATAAATTTTACGTTTTTCCGCGGGCCGTAGTAGTTAATTGACGCCTTTTTGTGACTCGTAATTTTTTTAGTCTGCAAATATGAAATAAATAAATAAAAAGTTTATACTACATTTATTTCTCTTATCGTTTTCGAAAATTACAAAGAATTGGAAAATTAACTATTAATTAGTTATTTTTCCAATTTAATAATCTATTAAAGATCTCGCGGGCCGGATAGAAACTTTTCGCAAGCCGTAGCTGGCCCGCGGGCCGGGGTTGCCCGCCGTTGATCTAGTCTACTCGTGATTCACGTAATCGGGCGAGAGCGGCCGAATATCTAGCAGGCAGGCGGCTAAACAGCCCACAACTGGTCCAGGATATAAAGTTAGAAGCTTTATGTGTGAAGCATCCACCAGCTAAACCGGGTGACGTTGGTGCTCTGTAAAGCGCATGCGCCAATGCCTATAATCTGGCTGCTTGGAAGTTGACAGGCAGGTGGCTAACAGCCCACAACTGCTCAGGCATATAAAACTGTACTCTTTACGAGTGTGTCGCTTACCCGGTTTAGCCGGGTGAGCTAAACCGGGTGAGGTTGGTGCACTGTAAACCGCATGTGCTAATGCCTATATAATCTGGCTGATTGGAGACTGACCCGGTTTCGACATTCCTTCCGCCACCGAATTATTCGAATATACAATAGCAATCTTATCGTTTTTTTTCACATGTAGTATAGAAATTTGTAAAAGATACATAATGCAGTTATAATAAAATATTAATTTTAATTAATTCAAAGTACGTTAAAATATGAAAATTTATATTTTATAAAATTCAAGGGAAAGTCATTGGAATGTGGAATCGGCGCTTCCATCGCTTCCAATGATGGCACGCCACTGGTATTTTGAGTCTAAATCCATCAGCACCCACAAATGTGATTTATACCTGCAGACTCTTCCTGAGTTTGATGTCCTGGCAAATTAGATATCAAGCAGTGCCATCATACACCATACATCCTTACAATAATTGTTTTTCTTTTTTCACATGCAATTAATTGTATAAAGGGGCTTATCCATAAATTATTGTTATGCAGATATGAGGTGGATATGCTGGTAATAATTACAATATGTTACAAAAAATTTGAAGTATTTACAAAAAATCATGTAATGCTACTGGTCTTTAAATTTTTTACTCAAAAGCAGTTTTTACCAATTACTTCTGGATTTGACTATAATTTTTGTTGTCTAATTTACCAAAAAATGAACACGAAAGTAAAAAATGTTTTTGTTTTTTAACTACATTTGTAATTTTATAATAATAAAAAAAATTAAATAAATAATTTATTTCTTATCTGATTTCTAATTAACTTTGCTGGAGACCTGCCTATTTAACATTCTGAAGTTAAAAGTATGCTTTTGATTAGCTGTCAAATATCAACTGTAAAGCTTTAAGAAGTTGATCAAGGATATACATTACATAATTTTGAGTGTAAATATGTGCTACAGCATTATGAAACACTAGTGTGTGGGAGTGCAGTTCAAATATGTAAAAATAGTGTTACATAATTTATGGATGATCCCAAATTTTTAATAGGATGCAGCTGAAAAACTTCTTACGTAAATCCATTTTCCAGTCATGGACAAGGATTTCTATCTTAAGTGAAAAATTTTCTTAAACAGAAAAATTTACACCTCTTAGAGAGAAAAAATTGACTCTTTTGATATTAAACTTCTTACATGGAAAAACTTCTAATTTGGGAACATCTTAACCAAGTTCTACTGTTTATAAATATTTCTTTATTTATAATTAAATCAAATTTATGAACAGTGTGTCTGAACATTTAAAGTTATTAATTTTAAATTTACATTATGTTAATGATTATGAAACAAAAATAATATATATACAAATTTACCTTCTATATTAAGATTCAGATTTGCTGTAATTTCACCTAAAGTGTTTTTGATTATACATTTATATGCTCCACCATCATCTTTAGATGGATCCTGAAATACAAAAATAATGTAAAAGTTTAGGATTTTCCATCAAAATTTGAAAATTCACACTTCTTAATAAACAAATTAAGAAAAATATTTATATAATTAAAAATTTTATGTAAATTCAAATCTACTTGTAGTATTCATTTATAATATTTAAAAGAAAATCTATATAAAAATTAATATTTTCTCTTTATTTGCTTGGGTGTGGTTTGTGATTTAAGGATAAATTTAAGATATCAAATGTCTCCACTTCTTAAAGTTTGATACATTTTTAAAGAAAATAATTTTTTTTTACTTTTTTTTAATAGAATATTCTCATCTAAGATAGTTCAGTAACCAAAGGAACATCAGTATTGTCATAACTTATCATTTATTGTTGTTTACTTTTATATTTATTTATTTATTTATTTAATTATTTTTTTTTATTATTGTATACTTATTTACAATGTCATGACATATTATTTATGGAATATAAATAAAGGATTGTTTGCTTTTACATAGATTCTTTTCTAAGTTTTACCACCATATTAGTAAAAAGTTTCTACTGAAAAATTTTCTTAAATGAATAAAAAATTTTGAAAAATATTACTAATTTTCTAATAGTAACATATTAATCACAAATAAAATATTTTCTCTAAGCACTTAGAAGTTATATTATCCCAACAATATTATTACACATGGAGTCTCTGTAGTTAACTACAGGGAATCCATGACATTGTTGAGTAAAATATTTTCTTTACTATAACTAAATAAGTAAATAAAATTGTATTTTTTAAAACAAATTTTAATTTGTTTAATTTAATTTGAATGTAAAATTTTTTATAACAGCATTTCTAATAATTTTGAAATATAGTCTTAATATAAAATTGCTGTATCTTTGTTATTGTTCTTAAAAGTATCAACTTTTCAGTAATTCATTCTTTCAGCTTTAACATTTTATTATTATTAGTTAACAACTTCTATCTTTAAAGCAAATACAATAATTCAATAAACATATGAATAATTTAATAAATGTAAATATTATTTACTTTGATTTCTAACTGTATTGTATACTCTTCAGTTTTACTTTTAGTAACATGGCTTTGGACCCGATTGGTCTCTTTAACAGTTTTTGTACCTTGATACCACGTGACCTGAGGGGCTGGATCTGCCTTAACTCGGCATTCCATTACAATTAACTTCCCACCATCTTTTGGAATGATTTTTGCTTTATCAATAAATGTTGGTGCTAATCCTTCTTCTTTTTCTGGCTCGCCACCTATTTTATATATCAAATATAAATTCTTTACTTTGTGTGTGTGCATATATAAAATTAGTAAATGACTAAACAAACAATTATGCTATTATTTCTATTATTCTAAAACAATTTATGTATACATTTTATCAATGCTAATAAGTTAAAGTGAGGATGTTTCAAAAAATAATCAAAAAATGATGCCTTTTTTTTATTGCATTCATTTTAATTTTAATTTGAAAAAAAATAAAATAAAATAACAGGGCTGTAAAGTATACTCTTTTTCCTTCCAACAGCATTGTTCAACAAGTACTCTTATCTTACAGGCATACGATACAGGTTAGTTTAAAATAGCATCCCTTATCACATCATCTATTACAGAAGAATACAGAGCTATGGTGTGATAGTTTAGAATGAAAGGATGAAAATTATCACAAATTCATGACAAACTGTAGGAAGTGTATTCTGAAGATTACATAAATTTGACAATGGTGCAAATTGATCAAATAAGGAAAAATGAGCCTTTGTGATGAACAGTGATCTGGCTGCAACACAAAAGTTTGCAGAAATCAATTTAGCCTAAGGTTGGAAACTTTTGCCATATCTACTTTACAGTTCTGACCTAGTGCATAGTGACTATCACTAATTGGTCAAAAAAAAGTTTCTTGGCAGGAAGCAATTTCAGACAGACAAAGAACTGAAAAAACAAACCATGGCTCAACTCTCAAAAAGCAGATATTTGGAAAACTGGTATTTTCAACCTCATAAAGAACTGAGATAAGTGCAATTGTTTATGGTTCTTACACAAAAACTAGGTCTATGTTTATATTTCATTTTATATATTCAGTTTGAATAAACTGTATTATCTGAAAAATTTTAAAATTTAAAAGGTGTTATTTTTTGAAACACCACCAAAATTCAATAATAAGTTATCAAACAATCTTCAAGCAAATCATTAAAACAATTTAAAACAAATTCAATTTTTACACTAAATTTAGTTACTCTTAATAAATTAGATTTGATTGAAAATTTAACACTGATTTAAATAAATAAAGAATAAGTAACCAGTATAGTGTTCAATTAATCTTTAATAAAAGTGAATTTTTTTTAGCATTATAAGATATGACTTTATGAATTATATGATTCCAAGGTACAGAGTCATATCTTCTCATTTGCATACTGCTTTATTTATGAAATAAAAGAAATATTAATTGTAAAATTGTTTTATTTATAACAACATATCAATTAATAAATTGAGTCACTAAATACTGACAAGTAACCATTGACAAATAAAAATATATTTTTCCAAAAAACTTTATTATTATTGAAAATCTAAAATAGTTACCTTGCAAATTAAGTGTTATATTAGCATTGCTTTCTCCTAAATCATTAACTGCATTACATCTGTAATTACCACCATCTTCAGTTGTTGGGTCCTATTTAAAAAATTTAATTATTTTTGTAAACTGTTACTAATATTATAGTTATAAAGGAAAAACAAAAACGAAAAATAATTTTTAAAAATTTCTTGTAGTATATTTGAATGTTCTTTTTCTTATAATTCAATTTTTAGAGCATTAATGGAAAAAAGATTGTCAAAAAATAAAGTCATTCTAAAGAATAATAAATGAATGTCATAAAATGCTTTTTTTTATTGCCAGACAATCCCTGAAAGGCTGTATTTTATTACATTTGAAAAAAGAGAGCAAAGTGACTACTAAATATTTAAAAATATTTTTTACAAAGAAATATTTCTGGAAAAACTGCAAATCTATCTATAGTTTTTATAGGCAAGTCACTACTGATTCATATATTTTCTTGAAAGAAAATAAGTAAAAAAAGGAATACATGTACTGTACATACATTACATGGTATCTCTGCAGACCAATTAGTTTACTAAAGACTAAAATTAAAACCAAAACTATACATATATAACAACTAAAACTAAAGCCTTTATTTATCCTGTAGCTTATTTATATAAACACACACCTTAATGAATATTTTTGGCTATCTTCATCAGCTATCTTTAGGTTAAATAAATATCTAAAACAGAACATTAAATAGAACAACCAAATAGAACATTATCATCAAGAATATTTCATGAATCAGTTCCACTCATGGTTTGAAATTATTGCCATTCAATTTTTGTCATTCATATATAAAAATGTTTAGTTACATAAATTAATATAGGCTATAGTACAACCAAACAAATTTATAAAACTGAAGTTACAACAACAAAATAAAGTCTATCATAATTTTAGATTTAATAGTTTGAATGAGATGATTATATTTATGGCAAAAACCATGGTACAACATCTACCATGCACTGACAGGCCCATTGGCATTTTAATGATTCATACAGTTGTGATATACAAGATGTTTGTACATTTCAATAATTTCTGCATACTTGCTGATATCAGAGTCTCTGATGGCTCTGATCATAAGGGCCTTCATCCCACCATATTATGTGTTTTTCCTTCATGGTGAATGTAGTATCATGGAGTTTCATTCCTTCTTGGTGTTGTATTGGTACTTTATTCTTGTACTAAGGTGCTTGGATATGTGCCCTATGTATACATAGTCTTGGTGGAAATGACTGTCTTTAGCTGGGATTGTGTACATACCTACTTCATCTTTGCAGACCAATGGTTATTTTTGTATTCCTTATTGTGCTGTATATGGTGGGATTCCATTTGTGTTTGTGATTTCAAATGGTAATTCTTGCTAAGAATCAAGAACATCATAATCAATCATGTTTTATTGTACACATGATTAAGACTAAGTGTAGCATACCAACAATGGTTATGACCACTATACCACAATGCATATATAAAAAGGTGATGTAATGTCTCCTGCTATTGTGCAAGTAGATACCCTAATGTCTGAGATACCAACATCAGGAATACTGAATATACACTGAATCCTACCATATACAACACAATGAGGAATGACAAGAACCTTTTAGTCCCCAAACATAAAGTGGGTGTATATGCATTCCCAGTTAAAGAGCCATTTCCACCAAGTCTGTAAAGAAGCATCAATACAATACCAAGAAGGAATGCAACTCCATGATATTTAAAATTTATTTTGTATACTAGTACTTTCTATATATTAACAGGACTTATTATACTGGAAATTATGGATGCAGATATTTAGTCTTACAGATCAAAAATAATGTTCTTTATTTAGTTCACCTGTTAAATTTGTTATTTCTTCAGCTGTATTCCCCATTCTCTGCATTCTCCAATTTTCCAGAAATTCAGCTATAGATTATTAAATAATGTTTAATTATTATGCCTTAGTGTTCTTTTTAACTCTATTTAAAATTTATTTTGTATACTAGTACTTTCTATATATTAACAGGTGAACTAAATAAAGAACATTATTTTTGATCTGTAAGACTAAATATCTGCATCCATAATTTCCAGTAAAATAAGTCCTTAATTTCCAGTATAAATAAGTAAAATATATAGAAAGTACTAGTATACAAAATAAATTTTAAATAGAGTTAAAAAGGACACAAAGGCATAATAATTATCCATGATATTTACTTCATTTGACATAATAGGAAATACCATAGTACGGTGAGATGAAACCCATATGATCATATTCATTAGAGACACTAACATCAGTATGTAGAAATTATTGATATGTGCAAACACCATGTACAGTACATGGCAACTGTATAAATCATTAAAATGTCAATGGGCTTCTGAGTGCATGGTAGATGCTGTACCATTAGGATAAATAAGTTCAGTGTGTCCATGTGAAAGAACTTATTGTTTAGACTTTATTTCATTATGTTGTAACCTCTGTTTTATGGATTTGTGTTTGTTCAGTTGTATCACAGCCTTTATTAACTTATGTAACTAAACATTTTTATATATAAATGACATTAATTTCAAACCATAAGTGGAACTGATCCATGAGACATTCTTGTTGATAATATTCTATTTAGCAGATGTGTAAGGAACTGAGTCCGAACCTTATTTTTTATTTTATTATTATTTCCGTTTTATTATCTTTTTGTTTGGGGTTTATGTTTATTTAGGACGAAGGTTCCCCACCACTCTCTTGTTAGTAATGAAAAATGAAGAAAAAACAACTCACGGAGAAATAAGCGCCATAGGAAACATCTTGCGCACTTGCGCTGCCCGGCGGAAGTAACAGTCCGCAGAAAAAAACTCTCTACTAGTGATTGGGGGACTCCCCCAATCACTAGTAGAGAAATACTTGATAAACCGTCTTAAACATCCCAGAAAATTATGATAAATATTTTGTAAACGGTTTATAAGCTTTGTCGGAAACTTAAAGCTGCCAGAACAAAGTTAATGTTAGCAACTAAGTATGTAAATAAGAGGAGTAACCCAGCTCAAGTGTGACGTCACCTCACAGTATAAAACCCATACGTTAACCGAAGAAGGAGAGGTGATTTCCAAACCGAGGTGATTTCCAAATCGAGGCGACTGTGAGAGCGAGGTTAATTCGAAAGCGAAGTATTTTCTGATAGAAGTCCAGATTGATAATTGGACGATCCAAGGTGCTAAAGAGGAGTTCGATTGACGATTTGACGATATCGAAAGGATTGAGGAGATAGTTTCTTCGTATAGTGAGGTGACGGATAGACATTTAATTAGTAAGAGATTTTGTTCATAGTTTCTAAGTATTTGATTGTTGAATTTCAAAGGGGAAATTACTATTAAGTTAAGCTAAGTAGCTGAGTTTATTGTCGGGTTGACTTGTTGAATTTCGTTAATAAATTTTGTTTGGAATTATTGATATTTGTACGTAGTACGTTCTAGTTGCTAATTAAATATATTTGAACTTTTGATTTGACTTGATATTTATCGTTGTTATTACTAATTTTTCGATGCACGCTTAAAAGCCCAGGCCTGGCAAACTAATCTCGAATCCGCGTAAAGTACCCGTTAGGTTAACGGAAGTTTTACCAACCGTAATTATAGTCGGTTTCCTAAGATACTAAAAAAAATAGTACTTTACAGATGTTCATTTAGTCAAAAGATGGCTGATGAAGATAGCCAAAAATGTTTGTTAATGTGTTTGATGAAATAAGCTGCTGGATAAATAAAGGTTTTGGATAATAATACAGAATCCAGTTGTTTGAGTAACAGATTTAAACTAAAGCTAAAACAACATTAATATATATGTATTTCAACATTTATTCTCAATATCAATACAGTATGATAAATTATTAAATGTTCATCATTAATAATATGCTACACAAATACATCACACTAACCTTGTATAGCTTTGCAGTTAATTTTTGAAACATAACACTAATGTTTTCTATCCACCCTAGTGTTCTATAAAAATTTTTCTGGTGAAATCCAAGTTCAAAAATCAAACTCAGATCACACCAGAAGAATTTTTGGATTAAAAACATTAGTGTTATGTTTCAAAAATTAACTGTAAAGCTATACAAGATTAGTGCAACATATTTGTATTTATTATACCTTGTTCATTATACTAGTATACTTTGATGGATTTAATGTTACAATATTAAAAAATACAAATAATAATTTACAGATAAGTAGATATAGATTATTGTAGTAATTTTGTTATTAAAAAAAACAAAAATAGCAAAATTTTTTATATAAAAAATTTTACAATGAAACACTAGAATATATATTTCAGAGTATGAAAAATTTTAACTTATGATGTTTAGAATTCAACTTAAAAAGGAAAAACTAATTGATCGTCGTCATTTAAATATCCTCAAATGTTTAATTATCACCAATTAACTAAAATGAAATGAAACTAAGAATACTTTGATATAATTCATTTGTTTTTAAAACATAGTATTTTGTCTATATCAAGTACATGCAAAAAGAAATATTTCTTTTTTTGACAAAATGATGAAAATTAATTGTCAAATAAAAATATATCATTTAAAGATGAAACAAAATAAAATTTGATTTTAGTATTAATAATAAATAATGTTATATTTCTTAAATTAAAATTATAGTTATATAATCTAGGAAATTCTTTTTATATAATTTAACAATAAGTAATTTAAACTGATTTCTGTTTATAGAAATATATTACCCCAAATATGTATAATAATCATAAATTCTGCATACCCTAATTTCTAAAGATAGCTGATATAAATCTGTTCCAATTTCTTTCTTTATTCCTTTATGGCGTTTGCCATCTTTTATTTGTTTGCTTCCATGATACCACGTAATTTCAGGATATGGTTTAGCTTCTAAAATACATTCTAACACTAGTGAATCACCTTGTTGCTTAATTGTAGGTTTTTTAGGAAATCTAGGTGCTTTTCCTGGAAGCCTATAAAACAAAATTGATTAACAACAGACAAAAACTAATAACTTTTTATATTATTTTAATAAATCAAAAGTTTGATTATTTATAATTAAATTAATTGTTTTATTTCACATTTTTTAATAACATATAAATGAGATTTTTATATAAATTTGAATGTGTTGAAATTTTTCAACACATTCAAATTTTTTAATCAATACATTCTGAATTTTCCAATCATATCAAAAATCAAATAATATACATTTTTTCAGATTCTTAACTAATTTTTTAATACAGTAACTTAATTTTTTCAATGGATAATGGATATTGTTGTCATATTATAATAAATCTGATTTGAATTTAAAAAGATGTGAATTAATTTTTTCATTTTGCTTTATTTTAATAAAGTTTATAACTTTATTAAAATAAAAAAAAAATATTACATATTTTTGTCTTTTATCATATGAAATTTACCAGTGTACAGAGGTCCTAAAACTGATTATTCAGACAATTTTATAATTAACATCATTAATCAATGCAAGTATTCTCTGGAATATGTACTTTCACTGGAATAAATTTTATTTTCAATTGTTATAGATAATATTCTATATTATTTTTCTATATTAAAAATGTTTCATGTTTAATTTTTTCATTGCTGTATACATCATTCACAATTATGTTTATTCAATTTTCTATTTTAAGATTATTCTATTATAAGATATTTATCTAATTTAAACTTTTGCAATATAAGTAAAATACTTACTTTGGTTTTCCAGTAGATTCTAAAAAAAAATAAACAAAATCATGAAATAAATTTAATTTACATTTTAAATAAATTAAAGAAAAATATGTATATTGTTATTTTCATTTATTGACATATTATTTATTAAGATTAATAGAAATATAATAAAAAATTTATTAATATTTTATTTTATTCTGATTAATCTCAACAAATAAAAAAAAAAACATTAATAAATGATATTTTAATAATCTTTCAAATGGTAAAATTATAATTATATATTATTTAACGTTATCTAGGACTGGATAACTAGGATAACATTTTTATTTACTGATGAACTTATTCACACATAAAATATAATATGATGATAAAACTATAATCTGATATGTTGGATTAAAAAAGTTAATTTTTTTATTTCTTTCAAATATGATTTTTTATTAAATATATTATCAAAATGTTGTGTTATGTGTTAAAATGCTAAGAGAAAAAGATTAATGCACTTAAAAAAACGTTTAAAAAAAACCTTTATTATAATTTAAATTTATCTATATTCTGCATTATTGGAAAACTTTTATGAGCAGAATATAAATAAATTTGAAAGGATGTGGATTATCTCAAGTTCTGTTTTTATTTATTCTTTGCATTATTAAGACAATGCCTATGCTAAGTACAATTTCCATCCAATAAAATAACAAGAGAGTAACAATTTCCCATTAAATCTAACAAAAATAAATGATTAAAGTTATAACTTAAAATTAATGTTTTAAAGTACAAAATGATTCTAAATCATTGCTGGTGTTCCTGTATCCTATAATTTTTAGCAAAATAACATTTCTTACAGAATATGAAAGTGTAGCTCAAAAAATTTTATTTGACAATGTTGTACTTTCCACATTAATGTCTGTGAATAATGTGATGTCATGCTTCAAACTGATAATTGTTTAGAGAAAGCAATGTATGTATTTTGGTTTTTTGAAACAAAATCTGTTATCACAATGCAACATTGTTACAAAAGTTAGTATGGAAAAGACCCACCTTCAGATAATGCTATCAAAGAAAGTTAAAGCAATTTCAAAAGACTAGTAGTACTCAGCACCAAAAAGGAACAAAAAGATCAGGAGAAGTTTGATCTTTTTGTTCCTTTGCAGGAAGATATTGACTGAATCAAGAAAGTGCTTTCTTGAAGCCCACAAAAATCAACTAGCTGAGTTTTTTTTTCAATTAAATACAGTGAACTCTTATTGTCCAAGAATTTCTTGACATGCATTTTCCTCAGAACTGGATTGGGTATGATGGATCAGTTTCATAATCTCCATGCTTATCTAATATTATACCAATTTATTCCTATAAGAATGCATGAAGAACATTGTTAACAAAATCCCTATGATTCCTTCAATAAACTGAAGCTGAGTTGTGATGTGATAAAAACAGTTACACTGCAAATGCTATAGAGAATTTGGAGCTATTATCACTATCTCAAATTTCACTGTCTGAACCTTTGAGCTGATTCACCTGCATCATTTGAACATTTTGTACTGATGTTGTATTAGTACAAACAAGTAGTACTACTACAACATCAGAGAAAAGCAGGACAACTGTTCATTTTCAGAGTCACTTAAACTACTGAAAATTCTCATTTTATCATCAAACAGTTTAATTTAAGATTTTTTTCATTTCTGAAAATTATTTAATAATTTAATTAAGATAATTTATTCAATTATTGTATTATTAAATTACTTAAAAAATTATTTTAAATATTCACAGTATTCATATATAAGATTATAATGTTTACATGAAATAAGAAAAAACTGAATTATTTCATACCTTCAAAGTTCAAAGTTATCGTAGCTTGCCCTTCTCCATGTTTATTTATAGCAACTACTTTATATTCTCCGCCATCTGTTGAAGTTACTTTTGATATTTCTAGTGCTGCTGTATGATTATGTTTATCAGAAGTTAAAACATATTTATATCTTCCACCATCTTTGACAGCTTTTCCAGCGTGTAACCTGTATACATCAATATTTCTAAAATCAATAAAATATTCATTGTCATATATTATAGTCATTTAACACATTTATAAACACACCATTGCAATGTAGGTTTTGGGTCAGCAATAAGCCTGCATTCAAATATAATTTTATTGCCATCATCTGCTTGTCGGATGATAGGTTTTTCAGTAAAAGTTGGTTTGGCTCCTTCAGAAGGAACAGACGTTTCATCGGCTAAAAGATATTTTAAGAGTTATAAACCTAAAATTTATAATTACAAAATATTCAAACAACAGAAACTTCAATATTTTCCCATAAAATTACTGTAATGAGTAATATTAAAGTTCCAACAATAAAAAAACATTTAATCTTGTTGTTTATCTACAACTGTACTTGTAAAATTATTGAATAAAATTCATTTGTTTACTTAAATAATTAAGTTGGAAAAATATTTGTATGAATACTATGTAATGTTAAATATTACATTAATAGCATTTAATAATAATCAGCATTTACATTCTTATATAAATAATTTTTATTGATAATTATTGGCTTCAGACTTTAATATTTTCTAAAAAGTTTCTTATAAATTTAAATACAGTGGTACATCATACTTCTAACAACTCTAACTTTGAATGTTCCAGTTTGAACACTAAATTTGAAAGAAATTCAACCCAGAATTTGAACAATACTTCTATGTTGCTCAGCGCACCTACAGTGAAAAAATGTGCTCACTGCATAAATGCTATCTGTTGTGCCTCAAGTTGTCTCTCACTCTCACTGTGAAAGCATCTCTTGTATTATGTTTGTGTGTGTTCAGTGCTTTATTCACTTTATTTTTGGTGTGTTTTGTTATATGTATAACCATTAGCTATTAACCATTGCATCCAAGTGTGGAAGCAATGAAATCTAAGAAAAAGATTGTAGTATCAATGATTGAGGTGAAAAGGGATCTTATCACAAAGTATGAAAATGGTACATACGTGGCAAATTTGGTAACCATATTTAAGATGCTGAAGTTGATGGTGTGCACCATTCTTAAGAACAAGAAAGCAATAAAAGCAGCAAATGTAGTTAAGGGTGTGATAGTGTTGATCTCCTGAAGATTGCATGTTATTGAGGAGTTGGAAAAACTCCTATTAGTATGAATAAATGAGAAGCAACTTGTTGGTAATATCATTTCTGAAAAGATTATTTGTGAGACAGCCAAGCAGCTGCATAGTGATCTTAAGTAATGGGATATCACCAGTCCTCACTGAAGTACAATAGACACAATTTCATTTTATTATACACTAATTACATATTTTATTTATTTTTTCAAGTTTTAACTTATTACTTAAGGTATTTAATTGTTTTATTTTTACCTTAAATTATTTATAATTGCTATTTAAGTTTATTGAAATGGGTATTGTTTAGTAATGTAACAAAATAACTGGAGAGAATGTCAGAGAAAAAATTCACACCTTAAAAATCAACTCCAGCAAAAAGTTTAATGAAACAAATACATTTTCAACCTAATTTGATAGATTTTCATCAGTTGAGTATTTCATAATAGAACAAAATACAAAATTTAAGTACAACAGAAATAAAATAGATGTAAATTAACAAAAATAAGATAATATAAAAAATAATAATAAATATTTAACAAAATAAATAAGAATGAGCAATTATTTATTCTGACATCATCATAACGCCAGGCTGCAATTTTTAATAATATTTTTAATTTATTTAATTTAAATTACAGTAGGGCATTGTGAGATCGGAGCGTTTCCAAGATGTGATTTGTTGGTGTTCTAACAGGGTTCCGAAAGAGTCGAAACCCCACTCGAGTGACACCAATATGTGAGAACGGGGAGGTAGGCGGAAGTCGTTCCTCCCTTTCCGGCAACTCACTTGTCAAGATGGCTAAAAGTTTGAATTCCATCCCACAAGTAGGGACTCTTTTTGTTAGTCGAGTGGATAGGAGGTGAGATGGGGTCGACAGTAAGGCGAAAGCGATATTCGAGAAAAAGAGGACACCAATTAACAATTAAAACAAGGTTTATTTATATTTAACAAGGACACAAATACAAAAGCTGACTAAATTCCCTAAGTCACGTAGGGTTCGAGAGAGAGAGCTTACAGTTCAGTTCATACCTCACTATTAGTTTCCTTATAGAGTTAGTTTGCACTTGGATATCAACGAAGGGTAGATAAGTATCTGAAAATGGCACAGTTTGACAAAGTTGCGACTGCGGTAGGACAGTAGGTTCGAGCGGTGACAATGCGTTTGTCCGGCAGATGATAAGAGACTCCCCTGAGGGGGGGAAAGGAGTGGCTTTTATAGCTTTTGGCTGGGAAAATCGGTCACGTGATCGAAGGTGGATGACGATCTGTGTCATAGGTGTTCCCGGGATTCAAAATATATATGACGATTTCGGACGTTAAGTGTAAACTTAGGTTGCAAGACGATCTGGATACAGTTTAAGAATAACTGTAACCCCGGCCAGATAACTGTCAACAATCATTTGTTCTTAAACAAAGGATTGTTGACAGTTATCTGGCCGGGGACGCATATTTTCTCGTCCAGGGCCGTTTTTAGACAGGATGTTTATATCCAGGACCGTTTTTAGGCAGGATGTTTTTAGTAAGAAAATTCTCAAGTTAATAAAGGAAACGATTATAAAAAAAATTGTTACGTTTTTACGAATTTACGTTCAAGGGAATTTCCGAATCTCACAGCGTTGTTTATCCGAAAGACGATCAACCGAAACATCAATTAACCGAAAGCTTTCCAGTTAAATTGTGTCGTGCTGAATCAAATGTTTTTGATACTAGATTAACTTCTAAAGTATAATTTTTTTTTGTTTTTATATTTTTCAATATATTTATTTTGTTTGTACAAAATAAAGAAATAATTTTTAACAATACAATAGCCCCGATTATTATTATAAAACTTTTCGTTAGGCTTAAAATTGACGAAAATTCAACGCGAAGCGACACGCAATAGAGAAAAATTTCAACATGGAATAGGTTAATATATTTTTTCGTACATAATCGGTTATCCGAAAAATAAGTTATCCGAACAACCCCAATCCCCAATTGATTTGGATAAATGACGCTCTACTCTATATCCTCTCCACCTCAAATAAGTAGTGGCTTGCCCCTGTACATCATACTTTTCCTTTAACAATAGAGTCATGCCAGTCATCTATCTAACAGGGGTAAGTTTTGAAATGAAATAACATGACTTCTGGTTTGCATCACAAGTTTGTATATAGTTATTCGAGCCTCATGTTCCTAAGGTTTCCATATCTGGTCTCAAAATTCATTTATCTAATTCTGTTCTCAAAATTAAGAAAAGACAGACAAACAGATAGATGGACGAACAACAGTGGGAATTTATAGGTCTAAAACTTTTCAAATTGCAGCCCAATAACAATAGAATAATAATATAAAGTGCCCCATTAAAGAAAGTCAAGCTAAAGCTTATACAGAGCTCCATGTGGTAGAGAGTGAGCCTGAATTTCTGTATCCCTGTAATTAATGCAGGGATTGTAGCTGTCTTCTCACTTAATCTGTACTTTATTGTTGATTAGTTTATGCTACCCAACAAGAAGCACAGATTAAGTGAGAAGACACTTCATTCATCAGACCAACTAAAAACATCAACACACTTAGGCATTAAGAATCCTTAGAAATATATAAAGTCAATAGAACTTCCACCTATATTAATTACAGGGATGCAGACTCACTATCTACTGCATAGAAGTCTCTGTATAAGCTCTAATTTGACTTCCTTTAATGGGACACTTCTACATTATTATTTTCTTATTATTATTATTTTATTTTGTTATTTACTTCATTTTGTTAAATATTTGTTATTAATTTTTAAATTGTATTACCTTTGTTAATTTATATTTAATTTTTTTTTTTAATTTTATATTTTGTTCTGTTCTATTGGTATTTATTGAATGTTCTGTTTATTCAAACACATTCTATTTTGTAACACTCAACTGATGAAGAACCATCAAATTACATTGAAAAACATTCTTGTTTCATTAAACTATTTTCTGTAATTGATTTCAAAAGTGTGAATTTATTCTCTGGTATTGTTTAGGATCTGAGAATGGATTAATTCACTTTCTATTATTTCTAATGATTAAAACTGATTTGGACTTCAAATGATTCAGAGTTCAAACAGCAACATGGAATGAATAAAATTCAAAGTACAAAGCACCACTGTATTTAAAATTTAATACTCACAATCAAAATTAAGACTTATAGTTGCATTGCTTTCTCCTAATTCATTTTTTGCTGTCACTTGATACTTTCCAGCATCTTCAATTGTTACATCTTCTATTTGCAAAATAGAATGAAATGCATTTCCATCTTTTTGTACAATATTCTAAAAAATTAAACAATAGATTTGTTAAATTTTTAAAGTATAAAATAATTAAATGTATTTTATAATGCAAAAATAATTTTCAAAAATTTGCTGATAAATGTTATATAAAATTAATATTTACAGCAATCTGTAACTATCTAATTAAATTTTAATAATTTATAATATGCTATGAGGTGTATTCCAAAAAAAAGCCAAATGGTTATAAAAACAATAGAAACACTTTGCCAAAAATTTATTATTGGTTACAAATACATATGTATTTATTTATTTATTTATTTATTTAGACATACTGAGAAGAACCCATGAGACAAATACATATGTATCCCCCTTCCTTTTTTTATGTAGTCACTATTTTCTACCAAGCATTTTTGGTACTGTGAGAAACAAGCTTCTTTATGCCCTCTGCATAACATTCCACCACAACATTCCTGCACTTGTGTCTCAACACAACTGCAAGAAGAGGTAAGTCATTGAGTACTGTAAGAGAGGTGATCAGTTTCCATTCTAATTCACTGAAGCATCTGAACAGTGAAGGCAGCAATGTGTGAGCATGCATTTTCATCCAGGCTCTAGGCCAGGACAAAAATGCATGCTCACACAATTCACAAGTTTCACACAGTTCACACACAGACAAATAATCTTTATTAGCACCTGACACCACTAGGCACAATCGGAAACGTTGTACATAAGGTACATTGCAGATACATAAACACAGAAGAATACAAAAATAAAATTAAGAATAAAAATAACATAAGTAATAAGACAAAAATCGCACATTTACAAAGTGAGGAGGATGCTGGCTAGCAACAAACAGTAATTACGTAATGGGCAGCAGTACACGCATGAAACATCTAGATAATAGTTGTTCTCATGAAGTAGCTTTCAATTATCTCTTCAAGATGAAAGTTCTTTCTTTCAGAAACTAAAAGCTCCAGGTTGCAAGGGCAAGAGTCAGACACAAAGGGAATGCCAAGCATCCTCAAACATGAGAGAGTCCATAAGATAATGATACACCCATCACATGTACCTCACACAATTCACAGTGAATTTCAGAAGAACAATGATCTTTTGCTTGAAGAAATCAAATCACAACTGGTGAGATTAATTTTCACAGCCACCATTACACACTATAACAAAAACAACCAAAAGTAGACTGATGAAACTGGAAACCCAGAGTATCAGTTAATGCCACTGCACAACCATCAGACTTCTGTCACTAGTCAATTTTTATAACCATTTATTTGACTCCTTTTTTAGAATACATCTTGTATAATAAATGATTTATAAACAATTTTGATTTAAATAATTTTCCTGTTATGATTAGAAATAAAACAATTTGATAATTACATTCAATTTAAAAGTACCATTGTAGGGTATGGAATCGCTTAGGCAAGCGATTTCCGCTCTGTTTTATTATAACGAACTTTCATAATGGAAACACCGTTAGAAACTTCCGTGGGAAGAACCGTTAAGTTTCAAATCGACGACCGACAGACGATTGACCGGCGGGAAGTGACCATTGGCGGCCGTTGTGGGAACATTCGAATTTGATTGGAGAGGATTTAAACGCCGGACACTATTTAAGCAGTAGTTTTCGGCAGGAACAGTAGTTCGTATCGGGAAGATCGGATCAGGATCGTGGTTACCGAAGTTCTAACTGTCTCTCTCGTTGGACGCTACGGAAATCTGGGGAAAGTAAACTCCAGTGGTTTTAGTACGGACTTGTTCCTGACTCGGAGGGTTGTTAATTACAAGTCTGTTTGTGGAGGTCGTAAGGAGTTTCTTTCGACGAACGTGTACGGGAATAGTCGGTTGTGGTTTGGACTAGTGTTTGTGCATAAGTAATTGTAACTCTAATTTGTATCATTTTGTACATTTATATTGTAAGTATAAACTTTGTGTTTCGTCAAACCGACTGAATGGTTATTTTGAACATTACTACCATAAAATTTCATCATCTTTTCAATGTAATTAAAATTATCTTTTGTCCTTGAATACAATAATTGAAGCACAAATATACCACAATAAAATAGTTATTTATTTTTTATTAAATTAGTAATTTGGTAAAATATAAACTGCTTTATTGTTTAAAATTTTGATTTGGAATAAAAACATCTCTTGTGAGATTAATTTAGAAATTTCTAATAATACATGAAAACAAACAAAATTAATCAAATACTTATAAATTTTAATAAAATTAATAGCTAAACTAAAAGAATAAACAGAATAAAGAATAAACAATGAATTATTTCTATATAATTTAAAATTATCTCAGTTCTAGAATAATCATTGCAATTATATATTTTCTTTTTGAATATTGACAGTATTTGTCAGAATTAGCCAGCATAACTTGACGTACTACAGTTCTAATTCTTGTAGAAATTAGAAATTATAATACAAAATATAAATTACCACTGATGAACCTTGAATTACTTCCAGTAAGCATTTATTTATGACTAACATTTTCAATCTGCTTATTAATTTCAACAATGAATAATGATTATTATTTGCCTGTCAGTATATATATTTAAATAATATAATATACCTGCATCACTTAAAATTTTTAAGATCCTTTTAAACGTTATGTACCACCATAATATTTTTATTTTATCATCTAATCTTAAATATATTTACAGCATTGTATTTATTTTAATTATATTTTAATTCAAGTATAAGAATGCTATACAATATACTTATTTATGTATTAGGAACATTTTCAAACTTTTAAAAATCATTTATCTTATCTTTTAAACAGGAAGTTCCTAAGAGCACAAAAACAAGGAGGTAGCTCTATAGATGGGTACAACAGTGTATATCTTCCACTCTTCCTGTTTGCAAGAGTGGAAAATATAACTATGCACCAACATGTACTTGAATTGGCCCACTTGGTGTGTTATAGCTTTATATTTCAATTTAATGGGATTGTGTATACACAGAGTTGAGGAATCCCAATGGTCAGTCCAATTTCCGAGGACCTTGCGAATTAGTCGTCAGACAATTGGAGAGCAGGACCCTCCCCCACTTCCTCCACAACATTCTCCTGTACAAAAGATACATAGACAATGACATTATTTTCTGGAGGACAACAACGAATCTAATGCAGTTTGTCGATGTGATGAACAACAATCTGTATGGGCTTTTCCTTAAGATGGAACAGCACAGCCCTACAAATGTCCACTTCTTAGACACAGACATTACGATTAAAGGGTCAGACATATCCATGTCTGTTTATCGTAAACTGTGTGCTATCTCCACTTATAGTCCGATTTGATCATGTGATCCTTTTCCATACAAGATAGCAGCATTCAGGGCCTTGGTTAGAAGAGCCTACATGCATTCTTCCACTCCACAAGCACTAGCACAGGAATTAAAACTTATAGAAGAGATAGCCAGACTGCATGATTATAACCACCTTGTACAAAAATAATGTGAGTGCCACAGACGTGCATAAAAACCATCCACCATTTCCAAAAATACCAAGAGATAAACAGGGATAAAGAGAGGATCCCCATCACTTTTAACCCCCATTTAAAATCGTTGAACAACAGAATTGCCAAGAGACATTGGGTCAGTATTTCCCACAGGAGGTGCCATCCATTTTCAACATACTGTGCAATGGAAAAGACACTCCTAACCCCGACAGACTACCAGGCATTTATAATGTCCCTATCAGAGACATTACGGAAATGGAGGTTTGATACGGAAATGGTTTACGTTGGCTCCACTAAATGTTCAATGAGGGTCAGATTACGAGAACATAAATCTGACATACAGTATAGTAGGAGTACAACCACTCTCTCCACTTACACAACAGACCTGGATATTATGGCAGACTTCTCTGGACCCAGAATTATCCTTACCACCCCACACCCGGAACACCTCAAATGGTTAGAGGCCATCAAAATCTTTAAAGTGATGGCATGGCAGGCTATACTTGACAAAAACATTCAATTTTCAATTGTATTATTGCATGCGCAGTAGTTCACTGCATTCCAACTCAACTTAATGTTTGACCTTTTTTAAACATCTTACAAAGAATGCATGCACATACCATATTCGAAATCCGTATCATTCGATTTATTTTCAAATGTCAACGACCAGCTTAGTTGAAATAAGAATTGACCTGAAGAAGTGCCCAGAAGGGGTAACGAAAGCATTCGTCACTTAAACGTTATTCACACCAGTTAATTGGTTGGTAAGTTGTAAATTTTATTGACCAATATTCATAATAGTAAATATTTAAGAGGTCAACTTAGTTCAATCTCATTATTCTATTACAGTAATGTCATAGTATTTGGATGAAAATCTGAAAAAAGTTGCACAATGCTCTTTTAAAAAATATTGCATTTCTGATGCTTAATTTAAACAATAATGAGGATGGTTGCATTTAGAAAAATTAGATCCAATTGCAGAGTGCAATTGGATCTAATTGAAAATTGGATGATTGTATTGGATCCAATATGGACTCTTATATTCAAGTAAATGCAGTATGTTGTAGAGAAGCATAAACTAAGATAGAGATACAGTAGAATCTCATTTTAACAGATCACTCAAGCCACCAAAAATCATCTGTTGTTCTGAGAATCCATTATATCACAAACAGATTTCCTACCCACCCAGGAAAATATCCATTATTTAACCCTACATATAAGAAATAACTGCAATTGAAATTATTTAGTCTCTTGAGAATTCTATTCTATAGAAACATGTGTTACAAGATCATACATTATGTCATACATGTATACAACAAAGCTGATGGAAATTGTATATACTGTAAGCACAAATAGACACAAATTACATATGCTCATTAGTACTTCACATGACTTTGATTTGTTAAAAAACTCATCCATCTTGGTTTATTTTGATGCCAATTTTCTGTCTATTGAATACAACTACTAATTAATATTAGTGTGAGATAAGCAGAGGGTCAGGGGGAAAACCTCGCTGACCACTTACGCTGCACGGGTTGGTAAAACCCGACCTCATTGTCGTTGATGGCTAGGAGGGCAAAAGTGAGTGGTGAGTGCGTCAGTAAGTCGACAGGCGTCCTTACTTGGACAGGAGACAGGGTTTACCAATAACAATACAGGTTTATTACACAACAAAAGCAAACATACAATAAAGATATAAAGAGAACTACAGCTAAAATGTGGATAAAATATGCCTAGTGCTAGCCGCGAGCTAACCAATAACTCCTAGTGGGAGAGAGTTTACAAAGTCAATATACCTTAATATGTAGCCTGATGACCGTATGCGACGACCTCCTGGACTATGAAAGCTGGCAAATCAGTCTTATGTCCAGGACTGGAGACACTGGATGCAGACCTTCCTGGATGATCGCCCTCTTTCCAGAGTTGATCAGGGTTTTATACCATCATTGTTGGCACTGAGCCAGTCTATTATTCAATGTTCAATGACTAATTTGCTGACTCGTGATGACTGGGACTTTTGTTTTCTCTTTCTGATCGGATCGGATGTGAAATCAACATCTGATCGATTTCCTGTCGAACTTGCGAGTCCTGAACCCCCTTTAAACTCTCAAATTTACGCTCTCAAAACCTGCGGGCTCACATTAGCAATTGCCTGTTTATTCATGCTGAAACTTGTTAGGATGATCTTCATAACTTGGAAAGACTCGATGGCCTCACTAAATTTCAGCACTCACTACACTTGTGTAGTGGGTAAGAATTGCCAAGATTCAGACCCAATGTTAGTAAGGAGTACAAGGGCCGTACAAAAAAAAAAGAAATCGTACAAAATACAAATTAAAGAAATGAAAAACAATATTTATATATCTCACAAAGATTCGACAATTGTAACACTATTACACTAATATTAGAATCACACTTAACCTAATAACATTATATACATACATGATGAGTACATGTTGGGATCATCAACCCGTTAATTTAATCCCGTACAATCCAAACACAAATAAAAAGGCGAACTATACACAAGTATGAATTCTTTCCTTAAAATTCCTTCCTTAACTGACAGTTTTTCACTCTAGACACAACCTTCCTCTCAATGCAAACGGATTTCTCTTTCATTCCCTGATCCTTCGAAGCCTTCCTCTCGTGTCTTCTCGACAAATCCTTTTATGAAAAACAAAAAGAAAAGTTCCTGCACATGTTGTACTCTCCTTTTTATATCCCCTGCCATCCAGGGCTTACTCCTTAATCACATGATGTCATTACATCCACCTACAAGCCAGTGAGTGGTTGCCAAAGGAGGAGGCACACAACAAACGGAACGTTTACAAGTAAACAGGTATCACAACAACAAAAATCCAATACAGAATGAAACCGATATACAAAATATATAATTACAAAAACAAAAACAAAAAAAACAATTTAGTGATGGAGCAGTACACTTGTATGAATGGTCAGAATGTTCACTAGGTTCACTAATGCTCCTCCTCAATCATATCAACCTGCTGACTCTCTTTGTACAATTCTTCAATTGTACTGTACCAGATGTAACAATTGCATCATCAAACTCAACAAATTCCTGGAAACACCCAAATATTAACTAAATGTTGAAAAAACATGAAGTTACGATAGATGGAGGCTAGAAAAAATCTGTTATTCTGAGTTATGGATCCACTAAAAAGAGGTAACAAAAGGAAACTGGGGAAAAAATCCATTGTTCTGCAATCTGTTAAAATGGCATTCTACTGTATTTTTTATTAATGGAAAAAGTTTTTATGAAGTGAAATCAACTTTCAAAGAGCATCATATACATGAAACCCAAAAATGGAAAGATCTTACAAAATACAGACCAATCATAACTTTCCAAATTCTAGAGAATAGTTATAACCTGCATTACAAACAAAATATATCAACATACTAAACATGACATTCTCACAGAACAAGAAAACAGTTGTTATAGAAACAACATAGGACACAAAGAACAACTATTCATAGATTCATATATTTAATGACAAGCATGCAAATACAGAAACCTGTATGTGTCATACACAGAATACAGGAGAGCATCCAACAGCAAGCATCCCACATTCATAATTATTTTGCATGCTGTATATATATCCAACACTAAATATAAGTTTACAAAACTTGGCACCATCCTTATAAATAAATGACAATATTCTAAACTGTTAAATATAAAGATTGTAAGCTGAGGATGGTCAGACTTGCCTCATATACAAATTCTTCATAGGTTGTCTCTGCTCTGCCAGGTGGCACTACAGAATCCAAAGAGACTATGTCTGAATCATAGACTGTGGTCAGACACCCTGCAACAGCAAGTGGCTTGGACTCGTTTAAGTCAAACCTGAAAAAACTCAGTCCTGACCCTTTATCGGAGACATGCATTTTGTTAGTGTAGCTTACCCTGCACTTTGAGGTCTTCAACCAGTCAAAAACTCCTCATGCTGTATCATTTAAGATGACAGGGTTGCAAACCTCGACACGTCGAATCAATTGATCATCCAGTCTGGATGTCACCTTAAAACGGTCAGTGAGACCCCCTTTCTCAAAGGGAGGTTCAACCCAGTGAGACACTTGGGCTTATAGGTCGAAAAGACCTATTACTATCCTCATCAAATCCTTTAGTTTAATAGGTTTCCTTTGCTTGCTGCTAGCGTTCGAAGTACTTGTTCCGGCGGCTGGGACCAATTGACGTCATCGATCATCCTGTGAAAGTCCCTTGTAAGGAGACAATCAAGTACATAGTGCTTCGCATCTCCACGAGAACCCACAGGAGCAGCAACCATCTCCTTGTCCAAATTTGAACTTAAAGTGGGAAACCTCCCATGTCTGGTCAGCAATTGGGTCACTAACCAATCACAACTTACTGGAGTTGGGCCAACCTCAGGCATGAAGGCGTAGGTTGACCTACCTACCATACTTTGATTCAAGCTCTCCTGCCAGTATGTCATCGATCGCTGCAGTAAAGTACCTTTTATGTAGATGGCTGAAAGATCGACCACACGAGCTTCAAATGAGCTCTGTGCCGCAGCTTTGGCTAGATAATCAGCATGCTCATTGCCCTGGATTCCGATGTGTCCTCGGACCCATCTTAGGTCAGCTCACTGTTTATGCCTTGCCCTCAGCACTCTACCTCTGATCTCCAGTAGCATATAGTCTCGGTGGTACCCGTCACTTAAAGCCTGAAGCAACGACTGGCTGTCAGAGTAAACAGTGTCTGGCTCTGGACACTAATGGGTCTAGGATCCACTGGGACGCCTCATCGAGGGCCACCAGTTCTGCCTGGAACACGGATGCCTCATCGTTCAGTCTGACTGACCGATCACACACTAGAACTCCATCAGACAGGACACAATACACAGCACCTACTAGGCTACCATTTTTCGAGCTGTTGGTGTATATTTCAACACCACAGTTAGTTGGTTCAATCAACATCCCAATCAAGTTTGATCTGATATGCTGGATGGACCCTCAGTATGTCTGCCTGACATCTGAGTTTTACCATACAATGTCTTGCCTCCAAACCGTTCACTGTTGTCCTGTAGAAGGTTGTCTTCTGGCTAACAACCAGGGGCAAGGGGAGCAGCCCGGCAAGGACCAGGGCTGCCTCCGTGGACACAGTCCTGTAGGCACGAGTTACCCGCAGGGCAGTGGGTTTCTGGATAGTAAGCAGGGTCCTGCTTTGATTGACGTTGGCGGATTCCTTCCACCAGATATCACAAGCATAGCAGATGATGCGCTCCAGAGCCATCCAATAGATGGTCCGAGTTGCCTCTTGCTAAGCCGTAGTCCTGTCTGGCCAGTCTCGATAGTGCTGCTATTGCAAGGTTTGTTCTGGTTCAAACATATCTTAAGTGGGGCATCCAGCATAGGATCTGGTCGATGATAACACCGAGGTACTTCAACTCATTCACCCTTCGGATCGGGGTATCCCGAATTTTGTATATTGACCGTCTTGCCAATACTCTTGTTCAAGCCACCATTAGGGCCTCTGATTTCTCAGGGCTGAAAGTCAGCTTGTGCAACTCACCCCAGCAAATAAGTTGTTCTATGGCTTCGTTGCCGCAATCTTCCGTGTTGTGTCTACTAGTATCTGCAACTACTAGCAACAGGTCATCTGTGTAAGCCTGCAGCTGGACATTGTCTGGCATGACAAGTCCCAGCGCTGTGTCTGTAAAAACGTTCAAAAGGAGGGGCCCCATGCATGACCCCTGAGGACAACCCCTCTGCAGTCTCCCTCCTGTCTCTCTGCTTGGTGTGCAATACTCAACTTTATGGTCACTCAGGAAGCTTCTGACAAGCAAGAAGAGGATGGTCAGCAGGTTCGCCTTCCTCAATTCACTCACAATGGATGGCCACCAAACGTCCATCGAAACGAGTGACATGTGGAAGCCCTGCCGTCAGTTCTTCCAAATCAGGCTGACTGCCTGATGTAGAGCTCAGCAGGTTGAAACGTCAGGGCGAAACCCATACTGCTGTGGGTGTAAGAGCCCTCGCCATTTAAGGTATTAGTATAATCTGTCAGACAGAATCCTGTCTAAAACCTTCCCCAGGACTGGCAATAGGTCTGTAAGACTGGTTCGTCGTTTGGGTGCCTACCCTTATGAATTAACACAAGGTGTGATCAGACTTGACTGAAAATATCTTTTAATTATTAAAAGTTGGCTTCCTAAAATTGACAAACATTTATTCATTTACTTACACTTATTATAGTTGTGACACCCATTGGCAATGTGCCAATTCAGGCTGACAGAGGACACAGGAAAAAAGAGAAAAGAGTGAACTTTGAACTGGACACACACTTTCGGATCAATAGCTACTGAGAACGAACATCTGAACGAGCGACCAAAGCGAACAAAATAGTCCAGACCTTCCATTGATACCAAACTGTAAAAGTTCACTGTACATACATTGTAAATGAAAAACTATATAGAAAATTCGACCAGACATTTTTTCATCATCATTGAATCATCATCAATTGGTAACCAAACACCAAACAGTTATATACATAGATAGATATATATATATCTTATATACCGTATTTTACGAACTATAAGACGCACCTGAATTTTGGAGGCAATTTTTCAAAGAAAAAAATGCGTCTTATAGTCCATAAAATACGGTATATTATCTATATATATATATATCCAATGGCTATTACATAACTAGAAAACATAATACAACTGTGATACCAACAAATAATGTGAAACCAAATACATAAGGAAATGAAGAATTTTTCAAGAAAAACCCTAATTAAGCTTTAACATATTTATTTTAATTAAGCCTTTAGTATATAATATTTTTATTTTGTACCTGTTTAGTTTTTCCTTATTCTACTACTGATTATTCTATTTGTATTGTGTTAATATTCTTATATTGTATAGATTACTATAGTGCACTATGTTATGAAGAGATAATATTTATTTTTAAACCAACCCTTTTAAAAATCTTATATAAGGTTAAATATAAGCTTCTAGTCTGTTATCTATAAATTAGTGTAATATTACAAATTTTAATAATACAATAATTAAACTAAAAAGTAAGGCGATCACAAGAACAAATCCGTCCTTTGACAGACTTCAACGTCCGTTACACACATGTCCAGTCTAAAAAAGTGGTGACCTTTCTCTCCTCTCTCCCCTGTCCAAGCTCTTCCTTCCCCTTCGTGACCCCTCAGTTCTCCGAATTCTTGACCATCGCAGATGTGGAGTTAATGGGGAGGGGTGCTAACGAATAGCAGATTTTAAACTCTGCTTACAATTAGTAACAACGTAGTAACAGACTCATCAATGTATGATGAGTCTGAAATCATAACAATAAGGCCAGCAAGCTCATAGTTATTTGTTATTAATTAATATCATACTAACAAGGGGAGGGCACAACCTGGGAAATTCACTTTGGGATGAGACTTGGTATATAGGTAGTACCCCTTTAGGATGTTCAATCCTCAAAACAAGAAAGTGCAATGGCCAGCCAATTTTAAGAAAAAGACCTTTAAAAATTTGAGCTCAGCTTATGTACTAATAAGTTTTGTTAGGTCGACAGCTGCCAAGCAGCTCAGTCGACATCGTTCTTGGCTACTGCCAAGTCGTTCAGGGTTCAAATCTTGGTCTCAATTAGTATTTTTTTTTTTCTTTCTAAATATTTTTTTAAATAAGTATTTTGAATATATATAAATATTAAAATTTTATTATAATAAATAATTTCATTTAAAAAAATGTTTAACACATATTACATGTCATTTTAATTATAATAATACAAAATAATAAATAATAATAGTTATAAATAATTAGTTATGAAACAACAGTTTTCATTTATTATTCTATTGTATCAAATTTTTCGAAGGTTACTACTCTTATTAATTCTCACCACTTAAAAATAAAAAGTATAAAACATGTCTTTTATATTCATCCTTTACTTCCACGTTAACAAAAATAAACAACTAAAATGTTTCCAATTTCAACAGTATTATATAAATGAGATCCAATTTAACACTTTAGTGTGAAAGGTATCACATTAGACTGACATTTTCAACAGCAAAACAAGATTTTTCTCAAGGTCATAAAAATGTGCATGGACTTATGGACTGACCTGATATTTGGAAAGTCAGTTTACTTTTGGATTTTGAAGAGATCATAGTGTTCCGTAATATATCACACCATAATACAAATAGTTTCAATATTTTACAGTAAAATGTCTGTGAATGAAGATACTATCAGTTTACCAATAGTTGATGATGATGATTATTAATACACTTATTAATTATTTTGTATTATTATAATTAAAATGACATGTAATATGTGTTAAACATTTTTTAAATGAAATTATTTATTATAATAAAATTTTAATATTTATATATATTCAAAATACTTATTTTTAAAAATTTTTAGAAAGAAAAAAAAAAAAATACTAATCGAGACCAAGATTCGAACCCTGAATGACTTGGCGGTAGCCAAGAACGATGTCGACTGAGCTGCTCGGCAGCTGCCAACCTAGTGAAACTTATTAGTACATAAACTGAACTCAAATTTTTAAAGGCCCTTTTCTTAAAATTGGCTGGCCATTGCGCTTTCTTGTTTTGAGGATTGAACATCCTAAAGGAGTACTACCGATATACCAAGTCTCATCCCAAAATGAATTTCCCAGGTCGTGCCCTCCCCTTGTAAAATAAAATTCATTAAATTTTATTTTAGTATAAATGATATATTTTCTTTAAAATAATTCTAAAGTGTCAAATATTCTCAATCTTTATAACATTTTCAATGTAACATTCTTTGTAACATTTTCAATGTTACAAAAAAATGTTACATAAATTTAAAAAATATCTTAAAGTATAGTAGATATGACAAACTTTCATTACTGAACTTTCCATTTATGTAACTTGAACTTACCTTAAATCTTCCTTTCGTTTCAACCAAAGTACCATCATGGTACCATGAAATTGAGGGTTTAGGTTCGGCTAAAATTCGGCATTCGAATAATAAACGTTTTCCTTCGTCTTCTTGTCTAATAGAAGGTTTTTTAGCGAATGTCGGTGCAACACCGTCGATTTGACTGTCAAATATATAAAACATTAATTGATATTGACTAATAAATTCACAACAAAAATTATTGATGATAATATATTCACAAAACAGTTAGGTTCATATTAATACTATTAAACAAATAAATGTACTTTAAATAAATAAATGTATTCATTATTTACAAATATTAATATGCAAATATTGTTATATATAAATATATTCAAATTTAGAATTTAGCAGCACTATTTTGAAATAAATACTGTTGCATCCAGATTACAAAAGGAAATACAGATCAAGAGTAGGTTACTTCAATTAATCAAAAATTAGACAAAATGAAATGTTTGGTGAATTATTAAATAAATTAGATTTGGATGCATTAAGATGTAAAAAATGTATTCTATTTTTAGAAGAGGCCTTCTTACTGACTTTTAACTTATACATAACAGAACTTTTAATCTTATTTATTTATTACATAACTTTTAATATTTATTTATTTAAACTGTGGACTGTATTTATTAAGGTCAAATGTAAATATACAATTACAATTAAATTTTATTCTGAAGCCTCTTTTGAGTACTATGCATTGCCTGGCAAAGATTCATGAAACAGATTGTACTGTACTATATTCTATTGTCTTTGTTATGAAGTATTATTCCAATACTTTTCATCTGAGAAAAGGAAGAATCTTGGCTAAACAGGTCTTAGTTAACTGAAATCCTACTGTATTGTGAATGTCTAATCTTTTAATTTTGAGCAAATATATTAACAATGTACAAATATTCCTCATACAACATGACATTGCTATAACACAGTTTCACTCTAACATAGTTTGAGAACTGGGTACAATACAGTTTCATTCTAACATGATTTGAGAGTTGAAGACATCTTCATACAAAAAGTGACAAGCTTTTTTGAAGATATTCCTGTACCAAACATCACAATTTTTAAGGGCAAACCCCTTCATTCAATATTTCTTTTATTCAAGCATCATATTTGCCCATGTATTTTAGAATATTGAAATTTTCAGTTGTTTCATGCCTTTTGCTCGGTTTTCTTTAAAGAGAATTGATTGTACAATTTTTCTTCTTCCTTGTCCTAGCTTTTTATTCTAGCTTTCACATAAACCAGCTGTTGCTGTTGTTGATAACAGTGCTCTAAATTAACCCAAAAGACTATCACTGTGTTTTGATTTTATACATTAAATTAAAAGCTACTACATAAAAAGATTAAATTTTTAAAGATCTTTTAGACAAACACATGCAAATGAAAATATCAGATTTTATGAAAAAATAAAGAAAAATCAAGATGTTGCCGATACTTCAGATTAACAACAACAGGAAAGTTCAGATGATGGTGATATTTTGCCAAAAAGAAAATATCCTTATTTAACAGTGAAAAAAAAATTAATATTAATATGCAACACTTTTGATTGTGATTGTTAGTTAATTATTGATTACTTTAGTAAACATTTCTCTTAATTACAAAAAAAAAAAATAGCATACTTTTACTAACTTTTTGAACCTAACCCTATGTTTTGTACTAGTCCTTTATTTCATATAGCAGAGATTCACATAATATGGCACTTTTTCAGAACCTAACTACCATGTTATACAGGAGAACTCTGTATATTATCTTGCATCAAAAAATAACATACAAACATTTATATATTAATATATATAACCAAGTCTGAACTTTGTTCAAATGAAATCTCTAAAATCTAGTCTCTAGTCCAAAATAATCTTTCATTTTTTAAAAACATACAAACAACTTTTTAGTCTTGTATTTTATCTTTCATCACTACATTTTATCTTAATAATATTTTGTATTTAATAAATAATAAGTTTACTGTGTAGCAAGATAATTTTCCTTTGTTTGCTTTCATTAGTATAAATGTAAGCTGTGAATAAAAAAAGGAATTCAAACAACTTGTTAAAGAAACCAAAGTAAGAATTTATTAAGAATGTTTTTGGCCAACTGTTCCTAATTCCTAACGTTCCTATACCAGATGGACATTCTGCTTTTCAAGAGTATTGTCCCTGTGTCTGCTGTGTTTGGCATTTGTCCACTTTTTCACCAATGATTCCAATTATCAATCTTTTCCTTTTACACTTTATTTTAATAACAACATTTTTTCAAGGAACACTAAGGATGGTCGCTTAAGTTACTTTTCTCTAAATTTCTGTTTGACATGCAAGGTGACAACACCAATGATTTTAAAAATTGTTCTCCCAAAGATGGTAGGTCATAACAAGCAGCAAAAATTTTCCAGATTAAGCAAATTAGCAGAAATTATTATGGTTATGCCATACAGTAATGCTTGAGAGAAGAGAGTCGTAAGTATTATAAAAAATAAAAACAAACTGATGTCAGAAATTGCAGAATGCATTGTCTTTACTGTACATTGTAGTAGTTTTCAGGCAACAGTAAATGCCATTATAGACTGATTCTCATCTCTTGAAGAAAGCTAAGGTTGCCACTAGAAGTTACAATGACTACCATTGTAAAAAGTAATTTTTTTTTAATCCAGAATATATTGTACCTGGACTGTTGTATACCTATAAATATACTATATACATACTGTAACTTTATTCTAGTCAGAATAAAATATTGTGCAATGTTCTTTAACAGTGGTTCCTAGACTCTTGTTTCTTCAAGATCCCATTTGAACATTACGAAATTTTTGCAACTCAACATTAAATTTATACACAATACAAGTGGCCCTCAACTTTTGCACATTCTACTTTCGCACAATTCGCTATTTCACACATTTCTAAAAATTCAACTTTTTAAATATTTTTGTCAATAATGAAAAAATTTCCTTCCATGCAGAATGCTGATACACTACAAAATGCGGTAGCTCACTCTGCATTCTCAGACACACATTACTTCCTACAATAGCAAACTTCTTGGAATCCTAATCACTACTGTGTTGTTCCGAACAAGAAGTCAAAACAGTTTCAGTCTTGCATTAGGACATGCATCAATGTGTTGTGTGTTTTGCCAATTTATTTGTTTATGTTTAAATATTTTGTCCTTATAAATTGATAATCATGAGTGAGAAACAGAGAAACTGCAGTGTTGATACGAACAAAAAGAAATTAAGGACTCATAAACTTCATACGATCGAGACTAAGATGGAAATAAAATTAAAACATTCTGAAAACAGTGAATCTTTTGCTTCAATTGGATATTTTTACAATGTAAACAGATCTACAATATGTTCAATTTTGAAAAATAAGAGTAAAATTAAGGAAAAAAAAATTTTAAATACACTGTTTGGTGCATATTTTTTTACATCTTTCTACTTTCAAACATTCAACATTCACACACACTTTTAGGACCCAATTATGTGCGAAAGTCGAGGGCCGCCTGTAGAATTTATTTGATAAAATGTTTTAAATTTTATTTTTAACATTTTCATCTAAAATGTAAAACACACAAAATTAATTGACAACAATCAAAAAAATTAAATTAAAAATTTATCTATAAAATTTTATTTTTTTTATGTTGTTATATTTGAAAATTTATCATTTTGAATTGTCTTGCATTTTTGACAAAACTTGCAAAATCTAGAATCAATTTTTGGGAGTTATCTCATTTTTATTTCAATAAGAAATTTTTTGAGGTAGTTGGATTGTTTTCTTTCAAAAAATATAATAGTTTTTTGATATATATTGAAAGATTTGTTTCCAATGTCTTTAAACCTTGAAACCTGCAAAAGTTTTGCTACAAATTATACAAAATGATAGATGTTTTTCATTAACTTCCTTATATGGAAACCTATATTTTAAAAATTCTGCAACATATTTCCTTTTTCTTACAATTATTGTTTTATGGTTAATCTTTTTTTTATCATATATACAACTCCACTAATCTTTTTTTTGTTGTTGTTGTTTGTCAATTTTCTTCAATTGAGTGTTGTCTATATTTATTCTTTGGCTGTAAAGCAGAGCCAAAGAAGAAATACACACATTTTTGAAGATTTCTTTAAACAGGAATAGTGTTTATGAAAAAATGTTTACATAACTACTAGGGTTTCTCATTTCCCGGTGTTTTGTTTGTCCCGAGATTCCAGGATAAAAGTGAACTGTTTCCCGGGATAGAATGAATTATTTTTAAGATATACAAAATATCATGAAATAAAATGATATAATTTTTTTTCATTTTTGAAAGTAATTTAATACATTTTGCAACCCCAAAATCATATTAATAATGCTATATAAGATATATATTAAAAATTACCTTTAAATTATGTAGAAATTTTCACAAATAAAAAAAAATTATTAAAGTTTGCTGGAAACTGCATACAACAAAAATGCTTTAAATTGAGTTGAAAATTTAAAAAAAAATGAACTTAGATCAAACTTCTAACTTAAAAGGTAACTTTCGTTTTTAAATAAAACATAATACAAAATATTATTGTAAATTTTTATAAGATTTTGAAAACCAAAGATGGTCAATACTCTGATCACTCAATCTGATTCTTATTTTAGTAATGAAAAGTCCTGCTACCAAGAATGCCCTTTCTGATTCAATTGATGGGAGTGGAGTCGTGTTTAATGCATTTAAGAAAAGACAGATGTTATGTGTTTTTCACCTGTAGCCTGGAAGATTTCTAGTTTTTTTTTGAGACTGCAGTACTTCTTTTGCTCTCTAATATTCTTGATTTGTCTATCTCGGCTACTTTAATAGCAGCATCAAGCTTATAGCCCGATAATTCGGCAATTCGTTTGGCTTTAATAATCCGGTTTAGGAAGAAAAACTTCATACTTGCACGCTTCGTACTCATTTGTATCCATGCCCAATTTGCACAGCCTGGCATAATGCAGTTATTGAAGCCACTGGGCATGGTTAAAAATTAAGACAACATAAGCACAATTATTCCAGATATTACAGGTTCTGACAGGTATTTTCAGAGTCCTGCCACAAATAAGCTACATATTGATTAGTGACCATTTGTGACATGCCATAACGAGTAAAAATTTAAAAAACTAATAAGTAGGTTTAATAAATACAAATGTATTCTGACAGTTTATGAGTTAATTATACTTTCTATTTGCAAAATTTCCTGAACCTTAACACAAAATAAGAAAAAAGTGAACTTTTAAGAAATTTGCGGGATTTCCCAGGATGAGAAGAATTCCCCGGGATATTTTCCAGGTTAAAAACACAACTGGGATCCCATTTGAAAAACCCTAACAATACATAAGAAGAATTGGTGACCCCACTTTGAGATCTCAACTATATATTTGGGAATCACTGTTTCTATACTATACTATGTTAAGTTGAATTTAAATTCTTGTGTGTAGTCTCTAACATGCAGCAGAATGGCATCAATTTGACATAATATCTTTTCTAACCAAAGCTTTGAGAAATGTGAATATGACTTCTAATTGATATCATTATGCTCCATGCAAGCACGATATGCAAGAACTTAAATCCAGCTTTTAGTATAATGAATGCAAAATGATCAAAAATACAAAACAGATGTGATAAAATATTTTTGTATCATATTTAACAATTTATTTTACCATTTCTCTATACTTGCTCTAGAGCAGGGGTGGCCAACAGTTTTTGCCCCCAGGCTGAATTGGAAAGAAAAATTTTTTTACTGGCTGAATGAAATATTAAAATTAAATCATGTTAAATACAAGTACGCTAACCCGAGTGGCAGGTCAGGTTTGTTCGAACAGAAGTTCCTGACGCATGCGCAATGTCATTTTACAATGTGAAGAAACATACAAGCAAAAAACAAAAGGTCGACAGGCAGGCGGCACTGTGTGTCACACATCAGCATAAACAAAGTGACTTGGCAGAATGGCAGATGAGTTTCAGTGAATGTGGGGTCTTTCATTCTCAAATAGTGTAAGTTTATAACAGACAAATACAAAAATTGTAAATCTCTACAATGGAATTTTTTTAAAAAATGAAGAAGTATCGCAAATCATCCATTCGACCAATTATTGGAAGTTAAGTAGCTAATATTGAAAAATTAATTGCAGGCCACATAAACCCATTATGCGGGCCATATGTTGGCCACTCCTGCTCTAGAGAATCCAAACGACAATGTCAAAACCACTATTTTTTGATTAAAATTTTGGCTAAACGTTTTGTTAAAATAGATAAAAAAACTTACACACAAACTAAAACTGTATACTAAACAAAACACTAACACCTAAATGCTAATTCTAGCATATAATCTTTAATGTTCAAACGTTTTCAGCCATTTTTCAAAGGCCCTTGTCTGGAAAGAATGCAAAAACAGAGAAAACAATTCTATCATTTGAAAAGCTTTAGCTTTCGAACATAGCTGTGTTCCAATTTTTTAAATGTTCAAATGATGTTCAAAACAAAGATTGTTACGTATTACAACATATAAATAAATTATTTTTTAAATAAAGCTATAAATAAATTATTAACTAATTAAGTAACGCTGTATCAGCGTGTAGTCGGAACGAAGCTGCTCACACCTTTATTTTCTAGATTATGAGAGAAAAAAGAGACAAAGAATCATTCGTTCTCAACAATATATTTGATTTCTATTGGATCATTTAAAGGTATAAATATAAGGTCAGAATAAGCCATTAATTAATTGCTATGCCAACGTCTCATGAAATTCTGCCTATCACTATGGGCCTTGGACTTACAGACTCATAGCAATCTTTATTGTAACTCTTTAAAAATACTGAGTCAGTTATTTTTTTCACTCGACTCAACGTAACATAGGTAAGACCAATAGCTGTCTCTTTTTTCCTATATCTATTTTGATTTTTGGAAGAGTTAATCCCTGTGATTTATGTATAGTCATCAAGTATGATAAGGTAAGGGGAAACGGTCTACAAGAACACAATATACTGCCATCGTTCGAAGAGCGTGTTATGGGGATTATTGGAAACAGATTACCATAGATGAAAGGTCCCTGATAGCTATCGAATTCCACTAAAATAAACAGAGGAAGAGTTGGAGGGCGAGCATTAGGAGCATATATAATGTAGCGTATAGTTCCTAGTGAACCATTGACGAGATCTCCTTGCACCCATACGTTGACTCTTGGCATGATTCTGGCATTAACTGAGAGATTCAAATACTTGGAGAGACCAAGAGCTGAGTCATCTTTGGATGAAGGCAAGGCAATATCTGGAGTGTTTTCAGATGCTATATAAGCAAGAGGGCATCCAGTTGACTGCAAGTAGTCTTCATTGCTTTGTTTAATTGCTCGTTTGTTAGATATAGCTCTACTGCTGTTTGGAACTGATCAAGTTCATCTCTGGATAAACAGGCTCGATTTCTTGCCGTCAGAATTTTCAGATCTGTATCAGAGAAATCACCCAAAGCTAAATGTTGTAAGACATCTGTGAAGGAACTATCTGTGCTATTTTGTCTATGAGAATTACTAAGTTCAATGAACTTCTCAAAAGAATCAAATGCAAATGTAATGTAATGTCCCAACAAGGTAGGGACCTTGTTGTGACATTACATTGTAAAAAACACTCAAGTAAAGAGAAGTATCTTTAACAGGAGGAAGCTGACAAAAATCACCAAACAAATAAAGAATCCACCAAACAGCTCATTTTTCTCAGGGTTTATCTCCCTCAAGCTTCTCTCAATCAGTGTAAAGCATTCTTGCACCAATCATTGACATTTCATCAATGATGATGAATTTGAGTGACTTCATCTCAATCTGGAATCTCTGTGCAGCTTCTCCATTTAGAGATCAAAATTTTGTACTAACGATAGGAAGATGAAAGAGAAAATGGATCGTAAAGCCATCAATATTGATCGCTGCTGCTCCACGTTTTAAAAAGAAAACTTTTTTAAACTTATTATTCCATAAAGATTATTTATATTTGTTGTGTATCTAGTTAGCGACAACATTTACCTTTCAAAATTACCATTTTAATACTTGTCATATTTTCCGACCACTAGATGACACTTCTACACATGCATGCAGGAAGTGACTAACACTTGACTTCATGCATTCCTTGTCAACATTATAACTCTAGAATGAGTTGACTGATCTTGATGAAATTTTATAGGACGACTCATCATCACTCAAGGATGAACTGATTAAAATTTCAACTCTCAAAAATGATCCATACTGAAGAAAAATGTGATCTTTGTTTTGACCCCCATCTCCAGTTCTAAAAAATGGATCATTTTTGAGAGTTAAAATTTTAATCAGTTCATCCTTGAGTGATGATGAGTCGTCCTATAAAATTTCATCAAGATCAGTCAACTCATTCTAGAGTTATAATGTTGACAAGGAATGCATGAAGTCAAGTATGAGTCATCACTTCATTCCGACAATAATACAATATATGGTGTTATAAAAGTTAGCCCGATGTTTTAACATATAAAGGATGTTCAATAAGGAAATTTTCTTTACATTGCATAAACATAAATGCATAATTAGACATCAAAAATTATCATTATGCTTTGTGGCCTTGTAAATAATACTTCCACGATTGTAGAACCGGAATTTGTTTGTTTGCTGTAATAGATTTTTCAAAATCACAGGTTGAGAGTTCTGTTGTATATTCTTTCAGTTTCCTTAACAAACAGTTTGAGTTTCTTTTTTTATTTAAATATAGTACCAACTTTCATTCATTTCTAAGATAAGCTGTGATTGATATTGAGTTGTTCTATTTAACTTAAACTTTCTTGAGTATTCATTCTCACAGGGAAAATTCTTGATGATGGATATTGCCAGAATCAATTGAATGACTTTTTGTCATTTTTATCTTCTGAATAAAGTTTGAAGCTTGGAACCATAGTAAATAAATCCTTTAAAATAATACAACTTAACTCAACAACTTTATTGTGTATTTAATATGATTACACATATTAAACATTAGAAAATTATACTATAATTAACTTAATGAAGCATAGAACCTAGTAGAACTTTACAATCTGAAAATTAAAGACTTATTTTCAAACCTTTAACATTTTAAAATTCAGTAAAAAATATCATTTAACTTTTTGTGTTCTATAAGAAATTCAACATCCCTCGACACCAGGTTGTGAAATCAACACTATATCTAGAACCTGTTAACGGTGTGTTTCATGAAAAAAAAAGTCTATCAAACGTTTTTGAACTTTTGAATAGTTCTTCTTCAGGTAAAATCCGAGTGTTCCATCAGATTTTACCTGAAAAAGAACTATTCAAAAGTTTGAAAACGTTTATGACTGCTTCTTTCACAAAACACACCGTTAACAGGTTCCAGATATAGTGTTGATTTTGTGTTCTAAAATAAATTCAAACTTAATCATGTTAATAAAATGTCATGTGAAATATTAGTGAAAAATAACTAATATTTCACATGACATTTTATTAACATGATTAAGTTTAAATTTATTTTAGAACACAAAAAAAAAAGTTAAATGAATTTTTCTTATGATTATTATTGTACCTGTGATTTGTATGATTATTACTGTACACAGAATGATCACTGAATTAGGAATACTATGTCAGCACTATCTTGGATGTAGTAAAGGGATATCCTGTAATTGCCATGTCACAATTCACTGCAGTTGTGATGTGTTGTTATTTTCTGTTATTTTCATAGTAGAAGGCAATAGTTGCCAATCATAGGCAAACAAAGTGACTTGAGCAAATTTCAGTGCAGACATATTGTTGGGACTGCAGGGCAGGTACCAGTATTTCTGAAACAGCTGCATTTGTTGATTGTTCTCATTCTCATACTACTATGTCCAGGGTGTACCATGAGTGAATGGATCATGCAAAAACATCCACCAGATCACACAGTGGTTGATCTCAGAGGTAAATGTTGCATGTTAAGACTGGTATCTAAACAAAGATGTGCCACAACGGAACTGCTTAACTGCCAATACAACCAGCCCACTGTTGAGTGGCAGATGAATTTCAACAATGATCATGTGACATACTTTGCATCAGCTAGAGTTCAATAGCCATTGACCAGCACAAGTGCCTCTGTTAATCATATGTCATCACAAACAACACCTTGCATGGGCAAGGAAGAACCATCATTGGACCTTGGATATGTGGAAGAAGGTTGTCTGAAGTGATGAGTCCCATTTCTTGCTGAACCACACTGATGACCAGGTCCAATCAGGCTTAAACAGCATGAAGCTGCAATCCCTGGTTGCATAGTGGGGGTTCCACAAGCCGTTGGAAGTGATTTCATAATCTGGAAAGCATTCTCTTGGTAAGGCCTAGGGCCATTGCTCATAATCCCACAATTCTTTAATGGTGAATGATACAGGGACCTGTTAAGCTATTATCTGCACCAGTATCTCCAGCCTATGCTATGTTGAAACATGGCATTTTTGTCAGGAAACATAGGCTGGAGATATGTTACCAGGCAAGACGAGTTGGATGAACATGACAATGAATTCCATACACTGCCTTAGCCACCAACCTCACTGGACTGCGACCCTATTAAACGTGACTGGGATATGCTGAAACATGTGATGAGGTCCATTTCTCTGTAAAATGTGCACCATCTGACAAAACTGCTCAAGCAGACATGAATTGAGTTAAGAATAGAGGATGTTTGGCATCTTGTAGAGTCCATCCCTGGTGTTTGCAAGCTATGATCACCCAGAAAGGTGGATCAACCCATTATTAGACACGTGTTCTTAATGTAGTGATCATTCAAGTGTATATTATGATTGTAATCCTAACTGTTTCATTGTTCAAGTTTTTCTTATTAGAATTGAAAGCTCATTTGATGCTAATTTCACAATAAATACAATTAATAACTAACTTTCAGTGTTAAAACTTTTCTTAATTAACACAAAATAAAAAGTAAGCACTTTCACTGTCATATTACCATCTTCCTTAGGTAAACTGAACAGAATGGAACATTGAATATTATAACATTTAGCAAGAAATTAAAAGAAGAGAACATAATTTGTTAACAAGATTGTTAAGAATTTTATGCATTAAACTTAATTTATAAGTTTAATGCATAAAATTCTTAACAATCTTTTTTTACAGTTCAATAACATACAGAATGCAAAAACGGAACACAAAATGACATAAACCTGTTTTAAAATATCATAATAAATTTTAAAATATACAGAACCAAAATGGGACAGATGCTGGGTTGAATAATATAGTGGATGATATCATTATATTATATAGAATGTGCTCAGCAAAATATTAAATAATAATCAAACACCTTTATCATTGCCAAGAAAGTTTAATTTAAAACAAACGTTTTTGACCTATTCCATAGGCCAGTGTTTCTCAAACTTTTTGAACCGCGACCCCCCTTCTGCACTTAAAAATTTCAAAGGACCCCTGAAGAATAAGTATGTGTCAAAAACATCCCGGAGGGAGGGGGTTAGGCTCGTATTTAAATATTTATATTATTTTTATTATTTATATGTGCAATTTATTTAAGTAAAAATTATTTTATATATTTTTTATTTCTATTATTTCTAAACATGAATCCATAGTAAATTTATAAAATATTTGAAAAAATTGATCTGGCATCAATTTTTCAGCGACCCCCACTTTGAGAATCACTGCCATAGGCCATCATCAGGTTGAAAACTGACAATTGGAACAGTTTCATTCCAGAGGATCAGATACAAATATTTAAATTTCAAAAATTGACAACGAATTAAAAGATAATAAATAATAAACGAATAGTGTATAAAAAATTATATCTAATAAAAACAAAGAATAAAAGAATATCATTATAACCACAAATTGAGATTAGAAATTGGAACAATGGTGGACTTCACGCTGATCTCTGAATAAGCAAGCAACGAGAAAATTATCATCCAGGCGTTAAGTGTGTAGGACTATGCTATAATTACTAGCGCTTTCGACGAAATTATTTTCGTCTTCGTCAGGTAAAGACGGTTAAAATCCTTTTTCAAACCAAAAAGTTTTGAAATGAAAAAACCGCTTTAGAACTTTGGAAAAAAAACAACGATGGAACTGAGCGAGAAGAAATTTAAACGTGCGCGCGTGGTGACGTAGCGCATGCGCTATAAATTACTAAGATGTGGAGTTAGAGGAGATTTCAAAATTTTTGGTTCGAAAAAGGATTTTAACCGCTTTACCTGACGAAGAATTAATTGACAAATTACCTGACGAAGAATTGAAAATAATTTCGTCGAAAGCGCTAGTAATTATAGCGATAGTCGTACACACTTAACGCCTGGATGATAATTTTCTCGAGATTAGAAATTTGAAAGGTGATACCTAGAGACCTGGTTGGTCTATTACAGTGTCTATGTATGGACACCACTAACAGACCAACCCTTCTAAAGACTTAATTTGTGACTATAACGATTTTTCCCACTACAGTGTTCAACCCAGCATCTGTCCCACACCAGCTGCATGTATTTTAAAATTTATTTAAAATTTTTTTGCATTTGATGTTATAGAACTGTAAAAACACACTATGATTTTTATATGTTAACTTTTTAAACTGCATTCTCTTCTTTTGAATTTCTTGTTTGATGTTCTAATATTCATTGTTCCATTCTATTCAATTTGCCTGTGGAATACAACGTTAAAAGTGCTGTTTCTAGAAAATAAAGGAATACAGAAGTAATTCATTAATTTATTAAATTAGAATATAATAGCATGAAATGAAGAATAGAATGATTTGAATAAATATCACTAAAATTAATCCAATTAAGTTAGCCAAGAATTTATATTAATGAAGTAAACTATCTTCAATTAAAATTGAACTAATCATTGTTGTTAACTGAAGCAAACAAATCACCCTCAGTGTGTGACAATTTGAGAAATGCTAATGTTTTTGACATGGTTAACAAGCCATTTTCAAGTGTAAAAGAACATAAGAGCTCTTACATCCTTTTATGCCTGAAGATAGCACAAATTAACAAGTCGAAAACATTTGTATTTTTCCAAACTGTTACTGTTAAAAGTGTATTGTTTGCTTTACCTTCTTTAGATATTATACAATTATTACCCATTGAAATAAAACTACAGTTCTTAATTCAATCAAGTGCTGGTGAAGATATTAAGTACCAGTAATCAGAAAGAATTAAATACATTAGTTTTAATACGATTAGATCAAAAATATTTAGAAAATTTGAAAGTTTTATTTTTAAAGGAATTGTTTTGTTACTTTTGGATTTAAATATATAGTGCGTTTTTATAATAAAATTAAAAGGACTTAGAAAAGAAAGCTATATAATTTTCAGGCTATAGGCCTTATTATTAATTTATTTATATAGTAAAACAGAGTATGATGGAGAGGTATTGGTTGTCAATCAGAGCAAAAATTAGATCAACCAAATAATGATGTTAAATTGATTATTAATTTATTGAATATTATATTAAATATAATATTCCAAGTATATTAAATTCCAGAATTCTACTCCTTAATTTTTGTTTGCACCTCCTGATTAAAGGAAAATGAAGAGGCAGAACTTACGAAACTTAAAAAATTTGAGATTTTGTAGCCAAAATAAAATAGATAATGGGAAAAACAGTTATAATTTAAAAGAGAAGAAAATATTTTAAAATTATGACAAGCATACCACACGACAAGCAGAGGTTGCGAGTTCAAGCCCTGCCCCTGGTCAGTTCTTTTATTCCAGAAGGTTCTAAATTTATTTAATATTTACTTAAATTATAATTATTAACTTAGATAAGAGATGGCACCTAATATCTACCTCTAGTAACAAATTACTTTATATCAATCATTTAATTAGACAATTTATAGCCCAATTTTTAAGGCAATCATTGGTATTTCATTATGACTTTGATTATATTAGTTATATCAAAAAATATTGAAAATTACATATATCCTATAATATCATTATATAAGCTGAAGCATGCAAACTATGTGTAGCAGAAGCTATTGCCTTTTTCCTTGGGCAAGAAAAGTGGATAAAACATCATAAAATAACTTTTTCTTTCCCATTAGACAAAGCATAGACAACAGTAGTAAAGCATCAAGACTCTAGCAACTATCAGCCATGTGACAGCACATGATGAATGAATTGATGGATATCAGAACACTCAATCTTCCCTCATAAATCAGTCCAGAAGATTGTCTCACTAACAACACTTAATGCTCAGCAGCTAACCCACATTCAGTCTAGTACCTTGGCCATATGAACAGGTCCAGCTGGTCTGGCTATGGCTAGACCATTTTTGCTGCCAATATTATAAATACAATTCTAACTTCAAATCATTTGCTATCATGTAACACTGTCAGACCAAACAAATAGACTTTTCCATAGGAGGAAGGGTAAAGGGAAAGGGAAAAGCATACCTTAGAGATTGCTTTCCTTCTTAACATGACAGCTGCTCTTTTCTTTTGACTGGACCACTTTCTCCTCCTTCCTATAGCCCTGATTATACTACAGTCTACACATGCACTCAGTATATATTTACATCTCTGCCTGGGCTACTTTATCTTTACTTTAATTGTATATAGAATTGTATATAGCAGAATTTGCTTATGTTTATATATTTGAATATAATATTGTGTAAATAAAGAACATAAAACATGATATGATTCTAAAAGAATTTTCATGGTCTGTTAATACTATTATTTTTTCATTAATAGCTTTATAAGTCTAAAAATATTGAAAACTACTGGGCAATGTTTATATTAACTGTCATAACAAACTTATTTATAATAAATATTTACTTTCAAATTATCCATTAACTATCCTTGTATTTATAGATATTACATTTAATTTTTTTTTTAAATTTTATATCCAGCTTTTCATCTACTTCCTAAAAAGTTTGTCTTCTTGATATATAAATTTCAGATACAGTAATACCTTGGTTTTCATTGACTTTGGTTATCGTCGATTTTTTCTGCAAAAAACTGTATCAGTTATCATCGGTTGCCTTGGATTTTGTCAGCATACCCATGTGACGTTGCTGCTAATTTTGCGAAAATAAAGGGAAACCCATGCATTTTCCTGCTCAGTGTGGCATTCTTCCTCATTGTATGATCATTATCCCATGCCTCTAGCCAAACAATTCCATTGCTTTCCTTTCCTTTTAGCTCCATCATAGGACCAAAGAATCTGGACCAAAGCGGTTTCCAGAGCCAGCAGTCCTTCGAAGAAGAAGGCCAGGAACACAATCGAATCGAAGAAGGAAATCATTGAAAAATACAAGAACGACATTAAGATTACTGAAATCAGCCGCTTTTATATTCATTTTATATTAATTTTTTATTGTTTTTAGTATCAAACACTATAATTATTCTCTATAAAATGTGTTTTTAGTATGTATTTTGGAATGTCTAGAATGAATTAATTGGATTTACATTGATTCATATGAAAATAATTGCCTCGGTTTTCGTTGGTTTCAGATTTTGCCAATTGTTTTTGGACAGATTATCGACAAAAACCAAGTTATCACCGTAGTGCTGTTATAGTATGGTAACATGAATTGCCCAAGAAATTTTTACTGTAAACAAGAAATTAGACTAAAAACAAATTTTTATAAAAATAATGATGTCAAATAAGAAAAAAAATATATATATTTATTCCTTTTAATGTGTAAAGCAAATATTACACCATCATAGAACACAACTGAAATTAAAAATAAAAATCAGAATATCAAATAATTTAAGATAAGAATAACAATACTCTTTTGTTGAAGTAAGTCATGAAATAAAGAAAATTTATAAAAACTAAACAAAAATAAAAAAACAAAATAAGAAACTGTTTTATTGAAGCATTGATAAAATTGTAAATCCAGACTTTTTTGGTTCACAAACCATCTTCAGGAAAAAAACTATACAAATAAAACAAGCTTTCAACTAATCTATCAATAGACAAGCAGTCTCATTCATAGCCCAAACAATCTGCACTGCAATTACCTGTCCACAAGACTGAACACAACTAGGAAAACTCAGGAAATAAAAATACTGGTAAACAAAGCTACATTGTAATTGTATTTATTTTATAAAAAATGAAGTGAGCATTATATGACTTAATGTTAAATATCAGGAAGATAAAACTGTTTCAAAATAAAATAGCCTACGAATTCACAATTACAGAGAGATTACAATAAAAAATATTGAAAAAGAAAGAATAAGAAATAATAAAAATCATAAAGGAGTAGAATATTTTGATAAGAACAAAGCTCTAATCTGAAACAAATAATGCATATTAACTTAGAGATTAATACAAAATTTTCTTAAGAAATTTGTTGTAAGAATTTTGATAACATATGTGCTACAAAATACCTACTGTATGTTATATATGTATCAGTAATTAAAATTATTCCAAATGTTTAAGATGCTAGTTACTTTGTGATAATTTAAAATTTATTATGTGTACAATCTTTTGATATGTTGCATCTGTATCAGATTTTCATTTTTGATTAATTTTATTAATAAGAAATATTTTATATTTTTAAAATAGTATCAAAATACTGGTAATTTAAAAACCAGTATTTTGATATTATTTTAGTTTCATAAAAAGTAATTTCTTGATTACTTTTACTCTATTTTAGTATTAACAAACTTCATAAACAAAACATGTCAATGTTTTAAATATACAGTAAACTTGTTAACTCAACTTAGCATATGTCAAAAAAATTTTTTAAAACAGTAATTTAAAATTTTTTGACAATAGAAAAAATAGAAAATAGAATAATTAGCAAGTGTTTTCAATATCCAGAAGTCTTTATAATACTGTGTATATATTACTGTAGTCAGTAAGTTAGTAAAGATTTAGAAGTCTTTAGTAACTTACTGACTATAGTAATATATACTGTACTGTACAGTACATGACAGTACAGTAATTGTTGAATACTGAAATTTTTTGAGCTTATTTCCTGTAATAATAAATTCAACAGTATCTCATAATCTCAGTTCAGTAAAACTTTTGCTTAAAGCTGATCATAAATAAATTATTGTACTGTATATCCATCAGCACCTTATTAGAAGCAACAAAATAAAAATGTTTGAAGCACAAATATTAAAAATCCAGCAACAAGTTGCTTAACTTTTCCAGCAACATTTAAAACTGCATGTATGGCATCACCTGTTATGATATTTTATTATTAAAAACTTTTTATATTTTTAATTATTATAAAATGGCAAAATGATTAATAATGAGTAAAATCATCATTTAGTCTGACCCTACTCGAGCTACGACACATGACTCCCCTTATCTTCCCATACCATTGACCTTTAACCACCAAAATTTAATAGCATCAATCCACCAATACACAAACCTCTCTGCAAAATTTCAGAAGTTTTTGACAAAAAGCACAAGAGATATTAAGCTTTGAAGAGGGTGAACAAAATCATGCCACGCAACAAACAAACAAACCACACACACGTCCATACATAAAGAAAAAAATCCCTGAATTTTATTTGCATTTCTTGACATTTCAAATCTTCATGTTCTATTTATTCTGTGTTCCATCAGTTATTCTGTGTATCACCTGAGGAAGAACTTTAAGCTGTTCAAAAACATTTGTGATATACTTTATCCTTCGTATAACTCACACCAGTAACAGATTCAAGGTACGTTGTTGACTTCAACCAGGTGTTGTTTGGATGTAGATGTATATGGATGGTAATGAAAGCAACTTCAAATTCTTTAAATAATAACAAAAATTAAAAGTACATTTTTGTTATTATTGCGTATGGATGACTTACTTTTAATATTACTTGCCTTATATTTCAGCTTTCATAATACTATCCTGTTTAATATAATGCCTATTTTGGAAATCATTTTAGTTTCTAATTTATAAATAAATTATAAGTAAATGTATTGCTTTTTTAACATGCTAATTAAAAGTGCTGAGCTGGTAGGCTGGAGAGTCAATGTCAACAAAGTAAAACTGTACACCCAAATGAAATAGAAAACTTTTGAAGATCACACAAAACAGCATGTATCAAACTTTAAGTATCTTAGCTGCTTCATAATGGATACTGAACTATTGATAATTTACAATGCTTAAAGTAAAATGAACTGTAGTTAATTTAAAAACATTTAGAAAGCATACAGTTACAATCCTAGAGTAGTTTATTTGAATTTGTTTTATATGATATAATATGAAATGAATATTTTTTGATTAAGGCTAACAGCATTATCATTTCACTATCAAATGTCACTTTTGAATTTTCATATTGAATCACAACTATAAGTATGTTTCTAATATTTAGACTAGATGTTGCTTTTCGGAGATTAGGAAAACTGGTTTAGACTCTCATAACTGGTTACGTGACAAAGAAACAAAGATTGCACAAAAGACAACACTAACTTGACTCATGGAAAGTCAATCTGCTGAAAAGGGGGAGAGTAAAACAAGGTCACTGTCACCAATGGTTGTCCGAGGAGACAACAATCTTTTATTACATAATGGGAAAAACATTTACAGAAATCACCATGACACAATGCAATGTACGTATTGATAGTATACAATATTTAAGAATAATTTCAATCACTGATTCCAGCATGTAAAAACATAAATGTTTTATTGGATACTATAAAAAAATTAGCTAAAATTAATATGTATTTTTAAAAGATGCATGATATTTAGTTTTTTACTATAATTAATAGAATTTTAGTCTGATGTCTCTGAATATAAAGTTCACAGCAAATTTTATTATACCACACTAAATATACTAATTAGTGTTTTCACCCGGACAGTCTGGGAATTGACTCACTGTCTGGGTAAACTATTAATTTTGTCCGGGAATTTCGTAGAAATTGTGAAATTACTATGAAACAAAGTTCTTGCAAATATTGTTATAAATTTACACTGTTTGAACAATGAAAAACCTTACACTCACTGAAACTCATCTGCCATTCCGCCATGTTACTCTGTTTATGCTGACGTGTGACACACAACCTGCCTCTAGACTTTTTTTTTTCTTTCTTTTGCTTGTATGTTACTCCTACACAAGTCTCTAGTCCTTAACTGTAACTGATTTAGAACTTGTAAAATAACATTGCATATGCGTCAGGAACTTCTGTTCAAACAAACCTGACCTGCCGTCCGGGTCAGCGATTTTGTAAAGGTGGCAACACTAATACTAATTGAGAAAAACATCTGCAGATTAGCATATTCAACATAATGAAAAGCATTCAGTAGGTTGCCATGTTTGGGTTGTAGAAGCTGCAGATGCACAGTTTGCTAACTAAATACAGTAGTTAGATTTACTGCTAACCATCCACCATCTATGAAAACATAAATCTACATATAACATGTTAACAACTGCTACTTGACAACTGGTTAAACTTAGAAATTAATAAACACTGTAATAACCTAAAAAACCAACAACAGTATTTTAAACAAACAAACAACAAGCTTATAATTTGTAGAAGGCAAACATTTTTGCCTTTCTACAAATTATAAGCTCTCCTTTTTCCCTCCCTTCACCTTCCATCTTGTCATAGACCCTCCCCTACACACGTGTTTGGCAATCCCCAATGTTTTCTCAACAGTTTGTTGTTTGATGATGCTCATTCAACACGGGTGAAAACTTTGTTTAAAATATTGTTGCTGGTTTTTTAAGTTATTGCAGTGTTTATTAAGTTCTACATATAACAATCCCATAAAACAAGATTGTATTATATTATAACAATTCACTAATGTGTGATCACCAAAATTTTGTTATCTACTATATATCATTATACTGTATCATACTATAATATTAAACAATACAAAGAAAAACTCTAACACATTTACAAATGAAATCTTATGATTGTATATATAATTTTTTATTACAGTACAGTGCATCTTTTATTATACTATATTTTACAGGCTGCTCTCATATTACACTGGTTTGATTTACATTGACAATAACACTGGTTTCTAATTTTCCCCAAAAAATGTCAAAAAAAAATTTTTCCTGATGTGTGGAATATTTTTTGCAAATATTAAATTCCATAGAAGAATTAACAAATTTGGTAGAACATTTAGACACACAAACAGAGGAGGAGACAAATGTTGACAAACCAGAGTGTGTAATAAAAATAACTATTGGCGCTCAAATTTCTTGCTAATGCCAACTCATTGACTGAAGAGTGTTGCGAAATAGACCCCAACTGGTAACGAAGTGACTTTGTAAGGAGTTTAAATAGAGCCTTAACACCATTATGAAATTCTTAAGAAGAGGGACAGAAAGGTACAGCAAATAACATTGGATTCATATTTTACGAATGGTTCCTGCGTCTAGTCTATGTCTAATTGATGGATGACCCTCAACCAAGGCCATCATCATATAACTGAAGTTGTATCTAGCAACACTGCAGTATAAGATAATGAGATAAACACAACAGTAGTATAAAAATTGCATTGTCAATTTCAACCATAAATAAATAATTTATACTTTTCTGTATTATTAATTTATTATTATTTCGTATTAATTAAAAATTTTAATAATAAACATATTATTATTGAAAAAAATATATAAATATGTTCCAGACATCCTATTTATTCCATAATAAAATGAATTTATTTTGCACTAATTTTATGCTGCTCCTCCAGTCCCCAGAAATGCATCACTGGCATAAAATGAGGGCGACCTGTATTTAATTAAATATCCTTATTCCAATAGTCTCATCACTGTCTCAAATTTTAACCATTGTTTCTTTTCAAATACACTTTGTAATTCTAACAAATTGAAGTTATTTCATTGAACAAATGTTATCAATATCACTCACAATGATCATCTTTAGGTCACATATGAAAGGTATAGAATGAATACTGACTGAATATTGTAAATGTATTAAGCAAACTAATGTATATTCAATAGAAGCGAAAAAAATTATTATTAACGTCTAATGATGTGACATTTTTAACAAAAGTTGATCTGTAATATTGTATTTTGTATTTGGAAACATTTGCTTTTCTATCAGATCTCAACATTAATTTCAAACGATATTGATTTACTCACTTTTTTTAAGTAATACAGTAAAATTTGACGGTAAACTCTAAATTTTTGTAAGTTTGTCTTCATTTTTGGCGCGAAACAGAAAACAGCAGACGATTCTTCCCGAAAATGCTCTTAGCTGTTTGATAAAATCATTGTTGCCACTTCTCTGGCATTATCTACGATATTATGGAAAAAAATTTATATACTGTAGTGTGAAAATTATGTCTGATTATACCTAATTAATTTCAGTATAAAAAAATTTAAAACAAATAAAATAGAATAATAATAAACACATATATTTTTTTCTGTTTTTTAATTTTTTCGATTCCGGGTCCTCCAGAGCGGTAGCTGCCACATAACCGAATGACCATCTCTGGAAGACCCGGAATCGAATCCTAACTGGTCGAAAAATCCTGGAAATTTTCGACTCGTGGTCCGTCGGATATGTCAGGTCCCGTCCTCGACACCTAGCCGTCCCATTAATCTGGTTGAACCCATAATGCTTGTTAAAAATGCCCTCTTAGTGGCCACAGGGCAGAAAGAAGGGGGAATATTAACATACGTTGATATCGTTATTATTTTTTTTAAACCAAACTATTTACGAATACATTTTTTTAAAATGTGATGAGTTTTTACTGTTCGTCCTCTGAGCTCTTTTAATCAAACCCGTTGCGGATTCGGCCAGGTCCATAATGATGCGGCCATGGGGTAAGTATACTCACTCCGTGGATGTGGCTGAATGGTGAGGGAAGGAAACCGACATATTCTGGACTGACCAACTATGAAAAATTCCTGAGGTGCTCACAAGATTCGATATTTGGTCTCCAGAACGATAGTTGACAAGATGACAACGCGGTAAGATGATAATCTATCACAATAAGGAAAAAGGCTTCAAAATTGATCTAGGCTCACAATATATAGCCTACGGGTGCGTTCGTTAATAGTGGTCGCTCTGCGTCTCCGCTACTACGAGAGTGTGTTGCTGTTTGTAGGCATTTAGGAACGACGGTGAAAGAAAGAAAGAAAGATGGCGGCGCCCGCACTATCGATAGTATCGTGATGGAGAAATCTGTAATTCTAAAATATGAGCTTTTAGAGAAAAAAGAAAGGTCCCAATTGTAAAATTTAACCATAAAATGGATTATTTGTTGACAGAATATTCAAAGTAGCCACGAAAAAAATTAGAATACCGGTACCATTCGAAAAAATTCGAAAAGACACTTATATCACCGCGTGCACTAACTTGCGTTTTTACAACTTCTAAATTTTCATTCGTAAAACCACATAAACCACACCCTGAAACGAAACTATCTGAGCCATGAAGGATGCCATGTTGTTTTCCACCATAAATTACTACTACAAGCAGCCGTTTTTGCCGTCCGATGGCGCGCACTCAGGCCGGAATATAGGAACGCGTTCCACAAAAATTTTTAAACGGATGCCGCTCGCGCGGAGTTACGCGGAGCAATAAAAGAACGCACCCTATTCTTCTCCTTTTCCACGTCCTCGGAGAAAATACCTTGCTAGCTCGAAAGTTTGTAAACTTGGACAATCTTCATCGCCCATTATCCCAGTTAGCGGCAGTTTATTATATATATATTAGCCCATAGATTTACAAGTTTTTTTTAAATAAAAGATCAGATTAATGAAAAAAACGATCTCCCGTTTTATGATCATTAAGAAAGAGGCAAAAGAAGGCAAGTTAGGCATTTCTCCAGAATTTAATAGTTAATATTTAAGGAAAGCGTTATATTCCCCAGAAGTAAATGAGCAATGTGAAAGGGAGTAGTTTTCTTCTTGACAAATATTCTGGCGACACTTATCACTAAATATTTTAAACAATTAATACTGACAACTAAGTATTTGGCTTGTAAGAAACATGCCAGCTTTTGTCAGATTAAAATTCTTGGCTATAAATATCGAGATGAAAAGGATTGCATTTTTAAGAAATGTATCCAATGGGCAAAGGTTGTTAGCCAGCTGTTACCTTGAATATAAAATGTGACATTAATAATGTTAAAAAAAAAATTAAGTCAAATATAACTCTTCTGACTTTGAAATTCCTCCGGGAACAATAATTAGATTCATGTATGCAATTCATGCAAAATCCTGGCACAAAGAATAACTAAACCAAATACATGCAAAGTAAATTAAATACTATTGATGATATCTTTTACGCGCTAGCAATAAAATACTTATATATTAAAAATTAGCAACTGTAGTAATTTTTAACGTAATGCAAACTTCTCTTAAATTGTTGCCAAAATTTCGAAATTTTTAATAAAATAAACAATAAAATTACTTTTCTCAAAATACAATTTATGGAAATTTTTGTTCCTTTAAGAATTATCCACGATTAAATTACTCATGATATATGATGACAAATGAGGATTTCAAGGAAAAGAACTAAAATTAAATTTTTCTAAAATAAGGCTACTAAGATTGATGTGGAGTTTTGAAACGAGAAACAAAATTAAGAACGCAAATAATAATTATATTCTTCGTTACTTTCATCCAGCCAGATAAAAGGGAAAGAAACGTCATCTGTCAGTTGTCATGCAGGAAATAGAAAATGACAGCAGACGCACTACTTACAGTAATTCTGTACTGAATTTATAAAGTTATAATTTTATGCTTAATAAAAGTTAGTATAAATTTTAGACTTTTCGGTTTGCAAGAGAAATGTTAACTAAAATAAAATTCCACTTATTTGTTCCTTTTTTTCTTCTTGTATTTATTTTAGATTTTTTGATGTTTCGGTAAGCTTTTCTTCTGTTTCATCTGGTACAAAACACCAGTGGTGATATTCGAAATAGTTAACAAAGGGTTCGCTAGCAGAAAATTTTTCTCTGACAATAACCGACAAACGAAATGGAAGTTTTGGCTAGAAATAAATACAATACCTTTTCTTGCGATATATCTAATAATCAGTGGTGTATTTGGAACGTAACGAGCCCTGGGAGAAGACCAGGTAACAATAGTATATTAGTGCTGTCGACCTTTTATTATTTTTTTTTTTTTTATTTTTTTTTAGGCAGAGAAGTTTTTCACCCCGAATGGCACTGCAGATAATAGACAGATGTCATCATCTCTCGAAATACAATATCCTTTTTATAAATACAATATCTCTCGAAATACAATATCCTTTTATATCATCATCTCTCGAAATACAATATCCTTTTTATTTCGCTGTCCATAACCCGACACGTGTTCCACGGCCATCTTGTATTATCTCGCGCGCGTGAGATTGTGGGATCTCTCTTGTGACTGGATCTAGTTTCAAGAACTCTCTTGAATCGATCGCGATTAAACCTCGTTTCGGTCGAGATTGAAACGGTCGAGAGAGATCGCACCAAGACATAGTCCCCGACCTTGCTCACAATCTAGATTGAAATGCTCGGTGCGAACGGGGTATAAGGCTCTAGTTTAGTAGTATTACAGAGTATAATACGTATATTTTAATATATTTAAAAAAAAAAAAAAAAACAAAACCACTGAGAAATGTTCCGTGTGTTTAACAAAGTTCGGAAAACTGAAAATTTTAACAACGATTTCGGCCGAACCTGTGCGAACCCGCTGAATATCACCACTGCAAAACACTGTATAACATTTGTAATATCTTTGCAATATCTTTATGATCCTATATAATTTCTTTCTTTTTAAAGCAAATTACTTAATTAGTATCTTGTATCTCTTTTGTAAGTAAAACTGTTTAATAAATTAAAGTTAATTTTGAAAAAAATTCTTTTTTTAATCATTTTAAGAAGCACTTTATCCATACTTATATATTTCTTGTTCACACAAAAATTAAACAATTGTTTTATCATATTTGTTTTATTATTATTATTCCACCAAAAAATAAGGGACTGATATAAAGTCGGGACAGATGAAAACCTAATCACGACACTGCTTTTTGTAAGCTATTTTATTTTTGTTTTGTTCGAAATGTAATTGTGTACTGTCACAAAAACGGTAAGAAAATTTTAGTTTTATTAGAATAAAATAAAAAAGAACATTATAAGAACAACTCTATGGTCAGTATGATCTTACAAAAGGTATAAGGCGAAGAATGAATGATAGGATCTTATTATAATTTCTCTGGGCTGCACTGATTTTTAAGCATTACTAAATAAATTAATAAATTTTCGAGCTTACTACTCTTTATCGAATTGTCATCTCTCCTCCCTCGCGTGTGCAGTACTTGCTTCGAGTATACACTATTTCCGAAACAAGTTGGGTTTAATTTTTTGAAATTTATTAAATTATTATTACCGCCTCTTCCGGATGCACTAATATATTTGCACGTCTCTGTTTCCATATTGAGGCTTACCCAACCTTGTTGAGTCAAGATTGAAAAAGGCTGCTAGTCATACGATACGCTTCTCCTAATGTATAAAAGTTCAAGCAGTATCATGATCTCAATGCTGTTTGCAATTGAATATTCTTTCAATTTTATTAAAACATTACGATTAAAAGAAAAAATATTTAAAACAAACAAGCAATTATTTATTATGACATCATCAAAATGCTGAGGTGCAATTTTTTTTATCATATTTTTAACTTATTTAATTTAAAATATATGCTCGCCACCTCAAATTAGCAGTGGCTTGCCTCATAAGTTCATATATAGTTAATCCGGATCTCCTGCCCCTAAGGTTTCCATATCTGGTCTCGTCTTTCATCTATCCAACTCCATTTTAGAGATTAAGGAACGACAGACTGACGAACGAACCGACGATAGTGGGGAATTTATAGGTCTACAATCTTTTTCAAATTGCAACCAAATAAAAATGTTAGTCAATAAATTTTTATAGTTTAAAGATGAGATTTTAAATATAGTATATATATCTACAACATAAATTTAATATTCCTAAATATAATTATAAAACTATTTTATTCGTGGATGGGGAGGCGGCGTAAAAATATACGACTCCGACTCCCATAAAAAGATTCGGTTCCTCGACTCCCGACTCCAATTCTCCATCCCTGATTTTATTAAAATAGAACAGAAAAAAATAAAAACATTTTTTTATCTAAGAAGAACAGACACAATTCAACAAATTATTTTTATTTAAAGTTATCAATTTAAAAACAAAACATGCGAAATTGAAAAAGTATACATGCTTTACAAAAGAGAAGTTCTAGAATAAGAAAAATATTTAAATTTACTTTAAAAATTAGTTAATAGTAGGTCTGTGTTATAACGTATTGTAGCTCTCTCTCGCTACGTAAGCAGAAAAGATTCATTCACAATAAAAGAAAATATTGTATCTTAGATTTCGTATACAAAGTGCCATGCGAAATATTAATATTTGATTTATGTAAATTTAATTACAGAATAATAATGCTGGCTTTCAATGGATACATTCCATGTCTAATTACATGAGTAAAAAAAACAAAAATAAAAAGAACAGAAAAATTATTTTACGATTTATTAAGTTGTCTTCAAAGAGTACTGAAAAACATTAAAGATTTTCTTATTATTTTTTTTTAAGTATATGATTTTAAAATATTTTAAATATTTTCCTGTATTTTTTTTTCTTCTATTTAACAACTAAGTCATAAAAATTATGTTTCGAAAGAAAAAAACAGGTACAGAACGTAAAATTATTAACGATGAAATCAATGAACATATCATCTGATTCACAAACACCAAGAAAAGTTGCAATGACATTCCGTTTCTACTTCCGAATTCAAATACTTTCGAACTAATCTGTTTTTAGACAATAAATATATATCAATTTTTAGCTAATCAATATATTTATAAATTGTATTTTGAACAGGAACGTGATATTTTTAAATTTCAACAAAATGATATTTGTTAATTGTCTGAGAAACACAGGTTCTGTTGAGCAACTAAATTAGGTAGCCTAATTTATATTGTAGAGATGTTTATTTCCTAAATACAGTATATTTTTAACAGACTAGTTACACTCATTGGCTGAACTACTAGGAATTGATCTAGAGAAATAGTAAAATCTGACACTAAAATTACCAAAGTAGTAAAAGAAGTAGTGAGAATGTAATGTGGAGGAATAAGCGTAATTTCTCTCCTGCCAACAATATATTTATGCAATAATTTTTAAATATGAATTACAATGTAATATAATTTCTACAAAATTTTTCTATTCTTATCCAAAAACAAATATCTTATATTACAATCTGTGAATTTCTCAATCATAGTTATAAATGTTAAATATAACATTTAGATTTAAACCAAGATAAGTAAATACAAATTAATTCCACATTATGTATTTTAAATGGATTCATTTAAATATGAATATGTCTGTCTGAATGGATATATTTAAAATACATTCAGAATCTGCACATACCAGATGTTGGCATTTAGCCACGACTTAATGGAATTGATTAGATCATGTCTATCTATATATAATAGCAACTTCATCAGAGCATACATGTAACTAATTACTTTATAATAATTGTCATTAAAATTATATAATCAAATAAAAATTTGGATCGTTAATTTTTTCCGTGTTATCAAATTAAAATCAGCATTAAAATTTTAAGAAATTAATTCAAAAAAGACTATATTTTTATATCTAAAAAAATTCAGGATTTTAAAATAAATTTTCTCACTTGGGCAATGTAATATAATTACATTTGTAGATAATTTATATTTAATTTTTCAAGTTGCACAGATAAATTAATATCTATATTATGCAATTTTCGTCACAAAAATTTTGGGTAATAGAATAAGTCATAGATAAAAGGTATTTTATACATCCAATATATTACATGCTACAGGATGTCCCACATTAACGGATTAAACCAGTGGTTCTTAACGGTAGAAATCAACTTATCTTAATTTTGTTTTATTGTGTGAAATTACTAATTATTGCGTTAAGAAATAAGTACTTATATTACTATATCATATGTTTTTTTGGGTTGAAATTTTCAAATTGCAGACATATAGCGTCTGTCTGTCCTTCCTTAATCTCAAAAACAGAGTTAGATAGATAAAAGTCGAGACCAGATAAGGAAAGCTTAGGGGTAAGAGGCCCCGATTAACTGTTTACGAACTTCCGATTCCGAACGTAAATCATATTGTTTCAATTCAAAACTCCCCCTTGGAGGGTGTTAGATAGATGATTGGCACGACTCTATTGTTAAAGGAAAAGTACGATATACAGGGGCAAGCCACTACTAACTCAAAGTGGAGAGGATATATTTTAAAATTAAATAAATTTAAAATATGATTGAAAATTGCAGCCCGGCATTGTGACGATATCGCAATAAATAATTGTTCGTAATTTTAATAAACGTATTTCTATATTACTGGTTTCTTTTGTAATTTCTTACGTATTTAAAAACATTCCGAGAAAAAGTCCGTGACCTTCACCTGACTCGAAACGAGGTCCATGGAATAAAAAGATTAAGAACTCCTGCCTTAAACTGTGAAACATTGGTTATGGGAGTTTCCACGTCGTTTTGTGAATAAAACTAAATTTTCAGAGTTTCTTTGACTAATTTTATTTTGTCGTCTTTGTCTCTTTAACCCCAACATTAAGATGAAAATAATTTACTTAATCGGTGAGTGGGGCAAGTTTTACATGGGACACCCTGTATCTATTGAATATAGATCTATAGTAGGCCTACATGTAATTAATAAATATTTTAAAAATTTTGTAATATTCATATGTAATTTTAAATTGTTTTAATCTTGTTGTACGAGAAAAAATTGTAGTAGTATATTAAAGCAAAATTCATATAAACAGTTTTATATTTAAATCTTTAATTTTTATTAAAATCGATTTCTGAAGTGATAAGAAATTAAAAATAAAACTTTCTGTAAAGCTAATATTCAACTGAAAAAGTATATAAACATCATTATTATTATTATTATTTTTGGCTGAGCACTCAAAATCAAAAAATATGTTTGTTTGTTTGTTTATTATTTTGGTTTTTTAACTTTATTTAGAATAGCTACATATTGAAAGATATTGATGTAAAAATCGATTATTTTATTAATATTAAAACGACTAAAAGATTCGAAGTTGTTTTAATAAACTTATTCAATTACCTTATAAGAATTATATAAACTGAAACATAAAAGAATTGAACTGGGATTATAAATATAACTTCAAAGTCATATATCATCATCATCACCAACAAATTACTTTATTGTAATAAGACAAATATCCATTACAATGGAGTTACAGTATATATTACATAAAGCACATATTATATTAACAGTACAGTACATGATTCAATGTCATATAAGCTATATTAATTGCAGAAATCACTAAATTACAAAAGAAAATACGATAAGTATGGTATTTAAAGAAACGAATATTTTTTTAATTTATCGACATTGTCTAAAAAACCCTATTTCCTAGGGGTCCAGGGCAATTTGCTCGTTTTGCCCCCTCCTCTGGGGCGTTCCTGTATTGGATTTAAATATTCTTAAACTCCTGAGAAAATAAAATAATTTACTCTTTTATATATATTTTTTCCTTTATTGAAATGCTCTAATCTTAATTATGAATTACTTTACACGTTTTGAAATGAGTAATCCATAGAAATATATTAATGTCTAGAATACTTTATAAATTACGTCTATTATATTATGCTCTAGTAGAAAAATAAATACAATTGCATTCTGATCATCTTTCAATCAATTAATTAAGATAATTCAGAAATATAAGCTGTATTAGAAAAAAGTGTTTACGGGAAGAAACTATTATCATAGTAACTCGATGATATAAATCAAGAAAGTACAATTGTTTTTTGTAATTCTATTTTTGTATTACTTTTGATGTCTAAAACAATTCCTTATTTATGTCCAGTGTAATCACAGTTTTATAGATTAGACCGGATTAGACTGTTAAAAATTTATCTTTTACGTTTAAATATAACTTATAATCATTCGCTCTTCAGATTACATAGTCTTAATATAGGTCTTCAATTGATTTAAAATCATATATTAATCTTAATACGGGCTGTATATATTAGAATTAATTATTAAAACATAAAGTGGATCTTAAGTAGCAGCCTAATTAATCATATTTAAGACTCACTGTACAAAAATTTAATAATATAAATAGTAAATAAATGATTATCTTCCAATAAATAATTCTCATAATAAATATAAAATATCTAGTTTATAGCTTCGTTACACAGTAGCCTAGAATTTTATTATTAATTTTTAATATTAATTTTATACAAATTATTCGTATTTACACAAATATTTAAAATATGTTTATTTCTATTCAATATGTAGTGTAAATTCGTTACAAAATTAGGCTAAATTTATTTGAAAATAAATTTGGCGTGCACAAATACTGTACATTATATAGTCACTAGTTATCTATAACATCGCTGACGTGAAGAAAACCGTCTAGACCTAAGTACAGTATACTATTTTACTATTTATATAATCAATGATTGTCTCCTTGTAAGATTTTGAGACATAAACAGATGGAAATTTATTTTCTGTCTAACGTACTGAATGTAGGCCTACGTATGATACAAATGTCACACACCTCGTTCAGTATAACGACCAAAAGTACTACAATCATTTGTGGTATGCGAATCTATTTTAGTAGAAGGCCAAGCATTTGTTAAATGCTTTTACAATATGACGTATCGTACAGTTATGTGCTCATCATAGTTTCCAAGTAGAATCATCCAAGAGATGATTCGGCTTCGAAATTTTTACCTTCATTAGTAAACTTGTTCATTTTGATCGAAAAAAAATTGTTTCAAAATAACTTTATACGAACCGAAAGCTCAATATTATAATGCATTCCTTTTTGTACTTTGTAGAATATATACGTAGTCATGTGCAATTTTAAAACTCTTTCAAACTATATTATGTAGATGTAAAGCTATTTAATTATCTACAAAATATATTTTATAATGGTTGTAGATATTGTCATTTTTGAATTAAATGTTTGTTGTTTTTTTTTTTTGAATTTTTCCAAAAAGTATGAAGTTAAATCTAACTATTTTTGTTTGGATAGATTTAACATAAATAATTGAAATTTGTATGGTAATTTATGAAACTTATTATATTTTTTATGATTTGCTTAGTTTTAATTTAAAAAAAAAGGTTTATTGAAATAACCTTTACCATCCTAAGAATAAAATATGAACTACTCAGGAGGATGAATCTTGCAATCTATTGATAAAAACTGATCGTGGGCTAACTTTGGTAAAATTGTGTTCCGATCCCACACAGACATATAGATAAATGGAACTATTGAATAGTTAAAAAACAACAATAAATAAAGTTTTATTGCTTTATGTAATGATAAAAGCATTTTTCTCTTTTGTAAAAGAATAGCATCCAACAACAGATCTCCTATATAACTTGAGAATTTCAAATGAGCATATTACATCTAAATTGTAATAAACCGCTTCTAATGCGAAGTTTCAACAATTTAAATACCATTGCATATACAGTGAGAGAATTTTGCCTTAATAAAATGCCTGCATAAAAAATCCTACTCAAATTTTAATGGCAATGCTTTGCCTAACTTACCGAGTGTAAAAGTTCAGTTCTCTGTTTAAAAAGCCTAACATACAAAAAAAAAAAAACTAAAATTTCTGCGTGTCTTTGTTACGCTTTTGGCACAATTTGAATTGATTCAGAAAATAGCCTTGGTTTTGATATCAAAAATAACGCAAATGCCATAAAGTGAGATAAATCTAAAAAGAATGCGAACTCGAGCTACTCTACCATATATTCATAATGGAACAATATTCTTATATTTGAAACTAATACTGTACCAGTAACACGAAACTAATAGATAAACCGAACGAAAGTATCTTTAGCTATCATTTATTAACATCTTATTAATAATTATCACAATTTAACGTTTATTTCAATGATTTAGGAAAAAAAAGATATAAAATATGAAATATAAATTAACAACAGGATAAATTTAGCTTATATGTAAAACGTAAAGTAGTTTAGTATATTTTTTATTTTCGATTATTGTAACTTATTTATTCTCATTTAAAATACTTGTTGAAATGAATAGCATAAATAAGAAGTTGAATAATAGATAATGAATAATGGTTTTATCCTATAACAGAAACAGAAAGATAAGAGGGTGAAAAGAAAAAAAAAAAAAAAAAAGATAGTGAAGACCAACTTGGAATACCTAGAAGAATGACTGGAAATCATCTTCGTCCCAATTCCTACGCCAATAGTTGCCAAGTATATCAAATGTTCGGGAAGAGAAAAGTTTGTTTTTGGCAGAGGAAGAAGCTAAACTTAATTGTTTAAAGAACTGTTCGAAAAAATAAAGCTCTTACTTCATTTACGTTTAACGGCTTGTAACCCAATATCATTGTTTATATAAATTATAAAGGGAGGGTAGTAGATTTGAAAACCAAAGCATATTATATACATATCTGTAATTATCCTCTTATAATAAAAATTTATTTATAAACATTTGGAAAGTCTAATATATTGCTGATTAATAAAGTTTAATTTTATCCAATTTTTTAATAAATATTTTATTTATTTCTATTGTCAAGCGTATTTAATTAGGAACATATGGCATATAAATTGCAAATACTATAAATCACTTCAGTATACTTTTTATTATGTTGTAAATCATACGGTTTAAAATGGCAGTATAAAAATCGCAATTAACCTTTTCTCCCGAACTTAAAAGTGATTATTGTTACCTACAGTTGCCAAATGGCAAATCTTGATTATGGCCAACTTGTTAAAATAAACTTCTATAGACGACTTAATGCAAGCCAAAGACAATATAAAAGATAATATCGAATTTCAAGGTTTCCCTAAACAAAACACTCTTAGAAAATTTATCCCACGATCAAAAAAGACTGCACAGACCACCAAGAACTAAACCTTTGTTTCACTTATAAATTCCGAGAATTATGATACTACAAAGAATTACGTCAATTCTACATTAATCAATCAAAAAATTGTAAAATAAATTAAATAGATTGAAGTTTTTAAAATTAAAATAAACTGATAATTTTACGACCGGATGAAGCTAATAAACAATAATATTTATCAGTAAGATATTTTTATGCTTTTAAAAATAATATTTATAAATATTTTACATGTCTAAAACTTTTAATAAAAAAAATCAGTTAAAATATAGTCAAATGAATCTTATAACTAGGATAAAATGCAAATTTCTTTACGTTATTATTATTATTATTTTAAGTTGCTACCTTAATATTGGTTAAAAAGTTTAACTAACAATTAGTAATGTGTGTTTTAAAAAAAGGAAATAGGTAAAGAAGGATTTATTCTAGTAGAAATCAGGTCAAGAGTAATGGTTTCTACTTATAGATAGCTTTAACATTGACAATAGAAGACTGACAAACTACTGCAGGTGCCACGGTGACATAGGTGCCAAAAAAGACTCGCGACGTTTTTAGTGTTGTAAAATCATTTTGATCTATCCTTTAAACTAAGTTTAGGATGTCTAGACTTCGCTTTTGAGTGACGAATTGTATAGTTTCGTTGCTTACACCAGCTGCTAATTCGACTTTAAGTAATGCAAACTCAGTAAAAACTTTTCATTAGATCATCCATTAGAGAAAACCGAACCACCTACAACTATAATTATTAGTTTAGCCTTCTTCCCATTTTAGCCTGAATAAGAATGTGTGTGTATATTGGACTAAGACCAACCACTATGGTTTTTCAATCTCGAGAGATCGGATCCTGTCAAAAATAGTCAAAGCAATGCCGAAATATGGGTGTAAATACTATACCACAGCTTGTCACTCACGGTGGGGTGGTTATATTTTCTGATGTAATTCCTTATACAAGAATAGCTGGACATCTAAAGTGGTTGTCAGTATACTTAAGCATGTGCAGCCCTACTGCTTTCCATATAAGTTATACACACTCGCAAGTGGAACAACCAAATGTTAGTTTTAAATTATATTTAACAGTTTTTTTTTCTTTTTTTAACTTTCTCTTTCCGAATTATACAACAGAATTGATACAATAAAATTTTGCCATAAGGTCTGTAAAATCAGAAGGTGACATTTATCTTACATAACGACATTCGTGACTCATTCATTATTTTGAGAGAAGGTTTTAAAAATAGAACGAGTTTTGATTAAATAGAATAGTGCAAGCTTAACAAAATTCCAATTGCATCGTAATTATTATCTTGAGTGGTTCAAAATTCCATCTGTAAAAATATGACTCTGTTAACTATCTTAATGAAAACATTAATTAATTAATTCCAAACTTAACACTTTATTGTTTTCTATTTTGGCATTATATTTGATTTAAAAAAAATTAAATTTAACGTAAATTTTAATATTTTTCACCTATCAAACAATAGACTAATTAAAATATTCTTGATTTTGGAGAATTGATAGTTTAATGGATTATTATTTAATATTGAAATTGCAAGCCAATATTATATGAATTTTACTTATAAAACCTGAAAATAAGTATTAATTAATTGGAATTTTAATTATTATTATTATTTTTTAATTTAAATTTGCCTGAATTTCAGATTTTCAGCCAAGAGTTAACATAGCCTGTTATATAATATACTGATTTCATTTATTCTGTTCATATTTCTAAAACTAAACATTAACGATATCATCTTATTCTTTATTTTAAATTTTTAAACAAGCTCCTTTTGATATGAAGTAAAAAAAAAAATTCATCTTCATCTCATAAAGACCTGATTCACTTTTATACTATTAACATTTAGTTTTTAATATTCCTGTTAAATATGCGTATTATTTCTTAAATTCTTATGCTCAATTATATAAATTTTATTTAAAATTCCTTAACAATGAAGTTTAAAAAGTAAAAAATTGCAAGCCCGAATTATATATATGTTTAAGAAACTTACCGAGTCCCCATTAAACAGGCTTTCGACGGGCGGCACTTCAATAATCCAATATATTAACACTACCACATTTCTTAAAAAGAAATTTCCGTATCCGCAATGAACTATACAAGATTATTGAAACTAACAGCAAACTGCTAAGTATACGAACTTCGGGAAGCACAGCCTGTTGCAGGTGACTACACAATGCAGGGGGCTCGATGTGCAGATACACGTAATAAATTAAACCCACTTTCCAAATAAGGCCGATGTAGGGGTAAAATGGGGAAGAAACACAACATCCCTTGCCAAATCCCGTTACATCGCCATCACGTGACTTTTTAGGATAAGGTTAATGAGTCCTTTCTAAGCGAGTTTATTTAGAGATGGAGTGTATAGAAAGGTGCAGGATTTATTTTTGAGTCAACCTGGGGTTTTGTTATGCAGAAGTAAAGATGTTTCCTAGACTGATGGCGTCAGATTTGATTATTTTTGCAACACAGGTGGATTGTATCCACTATATCTGAACTCGAACTTTTTTAGAATCGAATGTTTTGCCTGGCATGATTTTCGAAGCATATTGTTGGCAGGTTTAAATGTATTTACGAAGGAAAAATGAATTCGTTATATGCGACTAGAGCAACGAAATCGAATAAACAATTATACTTCTATAATTATAACAAACTTTGAGGTCAGACTTATTAATAAATTTGCCAACTTGTTTTCCGTTTTATTTATAGAAGGGTGAAAGTTTTCAATAATTCTTTGTAACGTTGACACTTTTCCTTGAACTTTGCAGTAGCTCTTCCCCGAAAGTAAGTTCACTTAAGCACATAAGTAGTCATTAAAAAGAGAATCTGAAATTTTACTACAGTTCATTCATTCATTTATGGGTTTAGGAAGAAAATAAAACTTATCTACTAGAAGCGGAAACGAGGATGTGTTTATTATTCTTTACCAAGTAGGCTAGAAAATCTTTACTTTTAGAATAACATTGCATATATTTTTATATTTTTAAATATTTTTGTCTTTTCGCTTATTACACATTTTATCTAAAGTATTTCTGATAGCGAATAATAATGGTAATAAAAAGAAATGTTGTGTAATTGTTTTAAAAATAAAAGATTTTCTTGGTTTAATAAGATGATAACGTAAAAATAGAAATATTTATCTTCCCTTTTACAGCCATAGCACTCACTTAAAAGTATTATCTTGTAAATTGCCCACAAAGAAAGGATTTCACTTAAGAAAGGAGATACGCTACTGTTTACTATTAAAGTTTTGTGATGGAGTCCAACAGCAGATGAAATTTATTTAAAGATATTTTAACATCATCTAAACACAAAAAACATATTGTATCCGGATTATAATATTTGGAGCCAAGAAAAGCAAATCGCATCAACATTTTCTAAATCATTTCTTGGGAAGAAAGCCAAAGTCTACCCACACGACTTACTTGATACATCTAACAATATCTCTGTTTTACAATGATCAGTTGAACTTAAATTACTATCTAATGACTACAAATAAGAACAATACTCAATTTGTGTAACCTTCAATTGACTCAAGGACTTTAATTTACTATAGTTATTATTACGGTCCCGAAGGTAGTTTTAAGAACAGTTTGTCACGAATCTACTTCCTCTTCGCTGTTAGAGCCATATTCCTCTTTGAGTTGTGGAGGTGATTCAAGTTTTGATCTTAGGCACACTATAGTTTTCGGGGATTAGTCAAGGTGCCCTCTTCTAAAGTGACGTCATCCTAATGACAGCGGGAGAAACAACAACTATTTATATCAAACTATTTACGAACTGATGCTATAAACAACTCTAAAGAGAGAGAAATTAAGAAATAGGAAGGAAGAAAATCCAAAACGCTGAGTAATCAAATTGTACCTGGGTGAAAAATTGAAAGACAGTCTGATTATCCCGTCACAAGTTTTTAATCTGTATCTTTCTTTGTTACTGTTAGAGTACATAGGCAAACACATAATAAAAATTTAGAACAAGTATGTATTCTGTCATATTTGATTGACGGTAGGGAGAGTAGAAATAGGTTTGGCTCGGAACAAATATTCGAATAAAGCGAGTTGTGACGCCAGAAAAAGAGAGAGGAAGTATACTTAATGAGCTAGAAAAAAAGCTCATCATGAAATCAAAGAAAACTTTGGCCTCAATTTTAAATATTTTCTAGTCGACTGAATGAACTCCTTTAAACGGGAAAGAAGACTCTAAGAGAGAAGGGGAAAACAAGAAGATTTTATCTTTCTATATTTAGGTTAGCATAATAATGAATCTTTGTTTTGTTCGGTCGGAAAAATTGTTTCTATCCAAAAGTAAGCATTTTGATATATTCCAGACAACTGTGCTGCTTGCACTCATTTGTAACTGTCCGTATTTCTCTTTCTACTAACCATATAAAACTAAACCTGGCATAACTTCTATATGCTTTTTATTCGACCTTCGCATATGAGTTGTTTGCTGTGTTATTTATATTGCATTCAATGAGATTTGGCCAGCAAAGACTCGATTTTTATTCCTGGTTTTTATAGTGCCACACGTTACTTATAAAAGTGAGCAGTTTTAATGTGGATAAATGTACATTTAAAAAAAATTAAATATTCCAAAAATATGGTAAGATAAACAAGTTTAAAATTAATACTTAAAAATAATAAATAAAGATTTTTCAGCAAGCTCAAGTAACACTGTTTCCAGACGTGAACAACACCCAATTACACCAGTAATGAATGGTTCCTTTGCCAAACCAGCCGTGACCAATCGTATATCGCTATCAAATGATCTCAAACACCTTATAGAATGTTTCCAGAAAGAAAAATAATACACAGAAAAGTGCAAAAGTTTGCCAAATGTATAAAGATCGCTACATACTTCAAATTTAACTAAATGTTGCAAAAACTTAAGAATCACAAGAGTTTGTCGAGAAAAATAAATATTTATTTGACTTTTGAGGAATGTTAAAACTATATGCTGCATTTGTAAAATTTAATTTATATACCAGACTTATTACGAAAAACGTGGGTGCATCCAAATATTACTCAAAGATGCCATCAATCATTGTGCAAAAATAGATTTCTCTGTTGGTAAGAAATAGAAGTGTTCCTCTAAAAATATCGTGGTAACTTTTTTCTAAATTTAGAATACATTTTTATATATATAAAATCTTTTTCTTCTTAAGAGACGTAAAAATGCTTAGAAGTTAGTTCGGCATTCTTATTCTCTTAGAGTAAGAAACCAGAAATTTTTAAATAATCTATGTTTATAATGCGCTTATTTTATAATAGCTATATAGGATTATTAAGGATATTTATTATTCTTTAATTATACAAAAAACACATAATAATATTTTAATTAATTACCTGTATTAATACTGTGATAAATAGTAAAAAATATAAGAACAATTAATATTTTTATATTAACATTTTTAATATATAATTTCTGTATTTTACATTTATTATGAATAAGTAATTTAATCCTCTATACGGTTAAAGATAATATTTGGAATGACAAAAAGTTTTATAAATAACATAATGATTAATATAGTACTTACACGTCATGAGGCTCGTCGGCAGCTATAAAAGAAAAACATAAAAATTTAATGACGTTACACTTGTTGAAATCTCATTACAGTTAATTGACTTATTAATTCGAATCGGTTAAGTTTGAATTTAATTAAAATTAGAAAGAAGATTTGCCAATTGGCATATCCTCCTTACTTTTCAGTGTGTGACTAAAGCGAATGTAAATCCATAAAAATCTTCGGAAAAATTTTTTTGTACGTAAACTCAAACCCTACTCGATAAGTTTAAAATTACTAATAAAATAAACATTTACTCACGACTGAAGTTAAGATTGATAGAAGCGGCTACTTCGCCTTGTTTATTTTTTGCCAGCACTTTATACAATCCTGCATCAGTCTCAAATACGTCATCAAGTTCTAAAGTAATCTTATACTTGTTAACGCCAATTTCTTTGATCCTGATGACGGTTCGATGATCGTCATACAATTGTTCGTCTCCACGGTACCATGTGATCTCCGGTCTGGGATTCGATGTCATCTGACATTCGAAACATAGCTTGTTCCCATCGTCTTCTTGCCTCAGTTTAGGCTTGACGGTAAAAGTAGGTGCAATTTCCTCACTTACCACCATATCGGTTATTTTGAGGAAATTAGAAAAGAAAGAAGAAAAACCCGCACTCGGGCGGGTAACTAATTATTTAAAGTCTTCACTTGCAGAGTGAGGCGAGTCATCAAAAGAGAAGAATTCCTGAAAATGTTTCGAAATTTTTCATTAAGAAATTTTATATGATACATAACTTAATATAACAATAACTTAAATTGTTTTATTCTAATTTCATACGGTGGGATGTTATAGGATAGAATCGTTTAATATCAATGATAGATTTTTTTATCTTCCATTCTTGTGTGAAAATGAATGCTGTGTTCTTGATGTTTATTGTAATTTTTACACTGAAAACACTGAATAAAATACAAAGTGAATACTTAATATTTTGTTTTTGAAATATTTTATATTTTCGATATAAATTTTAAACTGAATAGTTCATTTTTAAACCCAGTTTAGAATCTGCATTGATGTATTCAAAAGATGCATTCAAATGATTTTTTTTTTTTTTAATTCATTAGACTGTCCGGATGAGTACAATATAAATGTCATATTCCATGCATTGGATTAAACTGTGTTGTGTGTATTACACATAACTAGATTAACGATCAGTCAATGGGCGTATTAACTATTTAACATTTCCATTTAACTATTAATTGTATTTTTATCATTTTTATCACTAATGTTCATTTCAAATGTTTCTCTTTTCATTCTATATTCCATTGAAATCTAGTGCACTTTACAAGTTAATTGTATCAGTATAATTTTCGAATTTTTTTTCTTTAAAAATCGTAATACTGGTACAATGGATTTATTCACGTCGTCGTCCATTATAGGTTGTATTAATGATATTATTAAACTATCGAAAACATCTCTTTAATCAATATAAATATGACATTCGTCATACTACCTAACGAACACTATATTAATAGAGCTTTACTGTCTCTCTACAAGTATAATGGTACTGTACACTGTATAGCTTTTGGTTGTACTAATAATAATGGAAATAAAAAAAAATGAGGACGAACATTTTACAGATAATAGGCCCTGTATATAGCCGAAATGTGTTTAATTTATAATAATAAATCATTCACGAGTAAAAATATGCTTAAATTTATATAAAACGTTAGTGTTTAGTAAATAAAATTTTAAAATATCAGGTTTCTTAAAAGAGTATATAAGTTGAAATGGTGTTGTCTTAGCAATTTATTGGGCTGCAATTCGAAAATATTGTCACTGTCTGTCCTTCCTTAATCTCGAGAACGGTGTTAGATCAAAGTCAAGATCCGATATAGAAAGTTTAAGGGGAGGCGCGATTAATTATATACAAACTTCAGGGCTCGACCGGATTCAAAACTTTTTCTAGAACGGAGTTACATAGATGACTGACGTGACTCTGTTGCTATCAGGAAAAGTATGATGTACAGGGACAAAAGACACTATTAATTTGATTGAGAGCATATATTTTAAATTAAATTAATTTAAAATATGATTAAAAATTGCAACCCGACATTGTGACAATGTCACAATAATTTTCTTTATCTCGAGAACAGAGTTAGATAGATGAACAGCGAGGCCAGATATGGGAAACTTAGGATCCCGATTAACTATTCACGTTATTTCAATTTAAAAATTTTCCCAGAACAGAGTTAGATAGATGACCGGCATAACTCTTTTGTCAACAGGAAAAGTGTGATGTACAGGGGCAAGACACTACTAAAATTGAGAGCGTTATAACGAAAAATTTCAGCCAGTCATTGTGATTATGTGATAATAAATGATTGCTCATCCTATTTTAATATTTCCAATATGGCGGCCAGTGTCTTCACTATGAAATCTTTAGGCTCCCTCTATTACTATTCTGTGCTCACTGCATACTACTGAACGTCATTTTTTACGAGGCGTAATGCAATATTATGATGTAATATGAGCCAGAGCTCATCTAAACAAAATGTTCAAGTATTCGGACGCCAGCTTTCCGAGCGATCACCTCCCCGCTCAAACGTGAGCGCTCATTTCCCGAATATACCCAATTTTATCCATTAGACGAGGACCAGTGTAATCGACCAGCATAGAAGAGAAATGAGAAAAAACTGTTGACTCCTGGTTTTACCAATAGCCCAAAGAAGAGGTTAACAGACACGAAACAATTCACATTAATTCATAAAAGCTTAATTCAAAAACAAAATTTTTGTAAAAGTAATTGTAATCATTATATCAATATTAGGCCTATATATTGATAATAATTTTATTTCATGATGGTGACTATGATAAGAGTGTTGGAACATTTTCTCTATAGAGCGAACTGAAATCTTGATCTAGATATTATTTTCATATAAAAATATATATAAATCATGGAATAACGAAGTATGCACTGTATGAAGTTTACGAATATTGCATTAAGTATTAAAAACATTAACCAACTTCACAAAAATGTACATATTCCATTTTTGCTCTCTCGTCCATGAATACTAAGAAGACTTTTTGTTGGGCCCATCGTGAGTCCTCTCAGGCTCATATGAGGCTACCGGGTAGTGAGGAACGAGTCCCAATGTTTCAGAGGCAGACTAGACTACCTCCAAAGAATTCATGGGATTACTCTTCCGAATTCCATCCCGAGTTCCCCAGATTGGTAAGCTGATGTCTTAATCACTCGGCCATCCGGTCTTCTCACAGTATATTTCGAACTCATTTTATGAAAAAGTTGTGCCCTACTTATAAATAGAGTAAGACCTCGATTTAACAACATTTTAATACACCCTGTATGTTCATTATTATATTATTACTACGTTCATACAGTAAAATTTCGCTTTGTAGCCGCCTCAGTTACTTGGACATTTCGCATATGGGACCACCCACGAAATTCCCCTGTAAAACTGCATAAAATTTAATATAAATCATTTTGGTAGCGAAGATAGAAGCGTCCTAACGTAACATTTAATTCCACTTACGTGGCCAACAGAACAGGAAAATCCCGCATTCCTAAATTCAACCTATTGTTTAAACTCCTTTAAACAGAATTGAAGCTTTGTTGGTATAGTTTTGGAACAGTTTGCCGAATACGTATCAAACATATAACGGGACTCCAATTACACTTCTATATGTCAATTTTTTCATAACCCCGCTTAAGTGATCATCTCACTTATGTGGCCAGATAAGTGAGGTTTTACTGTATATATTTTTAAAATACATTCGATTTAACGAACTTTCGGCAATAGAGGACATTCCCTTCTCCCAATTAGTCCATTAAATCGAGGATTTACTGTAGCTTATATAAAATCTAGTATCATATTCCACAAATTTTAATTGTTTTAATTTTTATTTTACATATGCTTAGATGGAAACTTATTTAAGATATCTAGATGATATTTCTTGTAACAGATCGTGTATCTATTTATGTAAAAGTTCTTGCAGTTCAGAAACAAAGCTTTCAATTCAGTCAATCTTTGGCAAGACTTTTAACTCTTGTTACCTCTGTTGCTAATTCTGTACGAGTTTATAATTAATGAATGCACATTACAGTGACTTGGTTATCCTATTGCCAGAATGAGTAATTTCTGAAAGTATAGTTTATAAAATTTTCGGAACTTTTTATGAAAGGTTTTTACTTATATAAAAAAAAAAAATAAAACTTTAAAATATGAATATTCACTGTATTGAAAGAGTTTAAAGAGTTTCCAGAATAGTGCATATTTCAATATACTATATTTAAATTTTGTATATATAGAATAATTAAAAGCATATTTAACAATAAACGAAACAAAATAACAAATGTAAATTTAATATTTTTTAAATCTAAAAAAAAAGTTTTGAAATCCAAAATTTGAACAGACACAAATCGTCGTTAACCTTGACTTTTATATTGAAGATGTTTATCTAATTTTTGGCAAGTAAAATGTTTTGAAAACATGATACAGCGGATGCAACATTAAAAGAAATAAATATAAATAAAAAAAGTGAGAATTTACAAAATAATTTTTAAATTTAAAACGTAAAGATTCATACTGTTATATCCAATTCGAAGAAATTTCATTACAACAACAAAAAAAGTTATAAAAAATAAATAAATATATATATATATATATATATATTTTACATGTGAATAATTGTTATTTCAACTCGTAGTAAACTTTACGAAAATTGAAAATAACAAAACAATTGGATCAGTCAAGAACAATTAGAATGGTATACATTCCGACAGATTGTTACTCTTGTTTACTGAAAGGTGGCTGACGAAAGAATTTGGCAATGAACCTATATCTTTTAAATACATTTTATTGTTTAAAAGCGGAAGGTTAAAGGTCAGAGAAATTTTAAGGCGGAATATGAAACTTTAAAGCTTTTTAGGGAAATATCGTGTATTGGCTAGAATAAGGCTCTCCAACTGGCTGCATCCGGATCGCGAAGGAATTTTTGTGGCCTGTGAACATCTTTAAAAAAATTATTCAAAATATTTCATATTTATTAATGGAGATAGAAGAACTTGTGGCTCAACAAATTCGGCTACAAACTTTCATTTTTAATTATTATAAATATTTATATTATTATTATTATTACTACAGTAGATTTTTATGTTGTATAAAAGTTAACATGTTCACACAAATTATATGCACATACATTTAGAAGAAACAACATATTAAAATCTGTTTTTTTTCCGTTTCTTTGCATACCTAAGTTTCGTTAAACACAATATATTCTTATAAGATTTAGTTTCATATGGGAATCAATCTAATACTATTTATATAGAGGTAATATTAACCTACGTTTTATCTTTTAATATTTATACTCAATTCTGGCTTGATAAAACTTTAGAGAACTAAAATTGGCCTGCACTAATATAGAAGTTCGACCAGCGCCGGATTAAGCCTCTAGCGGGCCCTAGACAAAATTTAAATTGGGGCCCCATTTAAATAAGTTGCTTCTAAACAAATCTTATATAATGTGTCATTAGCGTAGCTAGCATGGGTGACACCCGGTGCGGATATCCTGGTGTCACCCCAAGTCACACCGTAGTGTTACCCTTTTTAACTCTTTTATAAAGCACTATTGAATTGTATTATCTTCGCACTCGAGAAACTTGAACGCTATATCGAATATGCGATGTCGCGATGTATAAGTTTAGATTTAGAAAATAAATCAAAACCATACATCAGTACTACCACGAGAAGTGGCCATAGGAATATTTCTAGATGGTGCGAGAGATCTCGTGGCGTACATTACTTATGACGCACGGGCGGCTGTTGACTTTTTTTTTTTTTTTTTTTTTTTTTAGACGATGGCTAGTCGAGCGGTGCTTAGTAGGAATTGTTAAATACAGCCTTTTCTGTTTTATGTAATTTCTTAAATAATTTTTAACTCGTTTTGAAACAGAGAAATCTTCTGCGCTAAAGCCGGGCCCCTCCGAATTACGGGCCCTAGACATTTGTCTACTTTGCCTATTCGATAATCCGGCCCTGAGTTCGACAGCTCTCAGCTGGAATATAAATATTCTTATAAAATAATTAAAAATTTAAAATGGCTTAAGCTATATTCTCTATTTTAAAATTTCTTACGAAGGGAAATCAGACTTCACTTCTCATCAGAATAACAATTTGAGAAAATAACCTTAGTGTACTGTCAATTACTTTCATGAAACACATTTTCTTTCGTTCTTTGTACGAGATTGTATTGAGTTTGGTAATAATAATTGTTCCAATTATCTTATAAAGTAATTGGAATAGTCTTTGCTAAGTACATACGTATATAGAATTGTTTATGAATTTATACTGTACTTGAATTATACTGTACTTGAAATACCGTACACTCCAAGTATCAAAAGTGTAAGCAATTCGTAATATGTAGGCTACAAATGTAAAGAATTAAAAATGTAGCACATATAGCATGAATTAGCATGCAAAACTATTTTTAAAAGTATGCACCTAAGTGTTTAAATATTTATTCACTATATAATTGCAAATCCTTCGGAATGCTTTGATAACATTCTAATGTCGTTTAACCCAATTACTCATCTAGAAATGCTTCTTTGTCTCTGCTCTCATTTGTCTTTTAAAAGTTTCTGGTATTTTCAATAAGACAATAGCTTCGGTTAAAGCGTGGTGTCGAGCATTAACCCTTGATTTAAAAAAAAAGAACTATGCTAATACTCAATTCTTTTAACGGGTCAGAAACCTTATGAAGTACTAAAATAGAATTTCATATATTTTTTAAAGTAATTAAATTTACTTACACAAATTTTAAAAAATTAGATCTGGCTTAGGTTAATTTTAAGCGTTATTAATAACGTAACAAATGATAAAAGTTAAATTTAGCAAGCAAACATGAGGAGAAGGTAATAATATTGGCACTTTCAAACATTACAATGGAAGAAATTTTTTAAATCACAGAACTAAGTTTAGCAACTCGACAAAAATAACTTTAACGGTGTCTGGACGATGTTCCTTTTTAACAACACTAACCTACTTATAATTTTTAGTTAAAAAAGTTAATTATTTTTAAAAAATATTACATTTATTAATAATAAAGGACAGACACACAAACGGTAAATATCATTCATTTTATTACACTATTCAATTAAATTTGAAACGGTTTAACTTATTACAAAGTTAGCATTAAAAAAATTATTTTAAGATATTAATAATTATCATTAAGCGTAAATTAAATGGTTAAAGAGCCGTAAAAAAACGGATGCGACATAAGCCGAACGTAAAGTCATCTCGAGAGCCTCATGCAGTGCCAACATTAATCCGCATTAATTCGAGCCAAATCCGCACCCCTTCGTCCCGTGGGAGGAGCCCTTACCTTTGAGCAGCTGGTCAAACCAGGCACTGTCCCTATAGGAGGTAATCACCTTCAGCGACTGTACCTTAGCACTGCCAGCCACCGCTCAACCCCCAAAATAACCGTACGAATGGTAAGTATGTGAATAATTTCGTCTGTGGAGTTGGTAATCCAATCTGTAAGAAGGGTATGCCTTATATGTCCGGGGCTCGCGATGATACCAGTTAAATGGCGATTGAAGTCGAGTTTACTGACTGCCTCATTCGAAACGGGACGTTCAACGATCCAACTGCTGACTACTTACTTTGCCTTATGCATTTGGCAGCGAATCGTACGAGAACTTATTTATGAAAATTTATTAACTCCCTCCGTAATAAATAGCTTCATCATCATTTCTGATTAATATTCTAGCAAATGAGTCAAGACACAAGGCGTTTTAATTAACCATTATAGATTTTCTTCAACAAATAAAAACCTTGGCTAATTTTGATATTTGAAACACGAATCCATAGCTTTTTATTTTTGGAGGATAACGAACCAAATCACTCGGCAATGCTTCAGAGAGTACTAACTAAACTCTACTGTTAACGTTATAAGAATGAATAATTTGACAAAGCGCAACAAATGTCGGTATGAGGAACTATTGATATGAATCCAAATGACTGTCAGCCAGCTCATTGTATCACTAAAAGCCTTTTAAAAAATACAACATAATTATTAAGTAAAAAAAAAAAGGTTTCCTGTAGAGGAAATTTGCTTCAATTTTTATTTTGTATAAAAGGAGTAGTAAGTAGTTATGTGGTAAAGAATAGCTAGTTACAGGAGAGAATTCTTACGATTCTGTCAAGCATATATATAAACATATTGAATAGATATAATCATATTGGGGGCCAACATTGGCGTAGCCAGGGTTTTGTTATGGGGACCTAATAGAGGCTGTAATTTTCTGGGGAAGGGCACCAGGTTAACTGGGGGGCCGTGCCCACCCATGCCCCTTCCTGGCTGCGCCCATGGGAGCCAAGCTGTCATATAATAAAGACGTGTCTTTACCATAAAACCATACCATAACGTAAATTATTTGTCGCAAAAATTCTGAGTTGTAAATTGAAACGATCGTTCTAGCAGAATGTGTAAAATAATTAGTATAATCATCAAAGTATACTGTACTGTACATAATCAAAGTAAGTTTTATTAATACGTCTTGTTTAGATTACTCTCTGCACAAAAGTATATTAATAGATGGGAGATTTTTGTTCTTTGAAATGCAAAAAATCTTAAAATTCTAGTTTATCCCAACACTTATAAAAGAAGATACGTTACAATGCAGAATCGGGTAAGCTTTCAAGTAGATTTCTCCCTTCTTGTGTATGTATGTACTGTACATATATATATATATATATATATATATATAAGTGCGAAAATGTCATTTATCTGGTTATCTATATGAACATATAATTGCATTTAATGACATTTATTGTTTTTGTTTCAAATGGTTATAGGGAAATTTTATATTCGCATATAGAATTTGTACAAATACGTATATATGTACACCGTACAAAAATTTTACATTTTAAAATGAAACTGCTGCCATCTGTTATTGAAAATTCAAGCTTTATTAAAATTAGTTTACATGAATATATATATAACACATACTTATTACGTAAAACTTGTATATTCTCATTCAACACTTCCTTTATAAATCTGTACATTATTGTTTTCTTTATTTCTACTTTAAAACGAAAGTTAGACATTTTAATAACATTTAACATTTGTTTTTTCTCAAATCAAATTTTTTAATCATTTTTAAATGAAAAAATAAATTAATTTATTGTCTTAAAAAATAACACCAAATTCCAATTGTGAAACTGTTTATATGAATAAGAGTTTCCTAGTTAGGAATTGTTTTATTTCACTTTATAACGATTTTCTATCCTTATATTTCTATCATTTTGTAGTGAAAGAATAATTATTATGTTATGAAAATAACGAACGCGTCTCAGTACAATTCATTAACCCACGCTGTCATATCCGTATTTATAAATATATTTGGTTACCTGTACAATAATATAAATAATATAGTTAAATTTTTAGCATCGTTTATTTTTTCATACAACACAATTCATAAGAATATATTATTCATATATATAAACAACTTGTCAATAATCTTAAAACATGGATAGATGATGGAAACGAATGATGATTTTTCTTTGCTGTGGTAGGATTAGACTAGTTTCAAAGTAAAATTTGAATATGAATGCAAGAACTTAAAGAACTTGTCTACATTATTGAGACTCGAGTCTTATCCAAATTGTTATGATTGAGCTTCAGTTAATGATACATATAATAATGCTATTGATTTTCTATTTATATGTACTGTATTTAGACTTAGCGTATGATTAAAAAAATTACTCTAACAGTAATAATGTTATAACTGGTCAAAAATAAAATATAATGAAGTATCACTTTATTACATGCATTTGCAACTTATAATTCTACAGTATTTCTATAGATGTGAACAAATTAGAACAGATTGGTGTGTGTTACACGCACAGGGCCCACCAGCGGCCAAGCGGTTCCGTTCCCTGAACACAAAGTTCGGCTTCGCCAGGACAAGCTGGCCACCGGGTTTTCTCCACGTCTGTAACGTCTAAATAGGGGCCAGTTACCCTTAAAAGACCTCCTGGAAGGCATTCCCCTAGGCAGATCGCCCAAGTGTTGCGTTGCCATAACTTAATAAACAAACAGTTACACGAACGGCCGCCGTCCTGATAGCGGCCATATTGAATGCACTTCCGAAACTGTACATAGGAAAGGGGTCAAGTGACACATCATTTAGGGTCAGAATTTTACAAGGTACGGATTGCTGAAAAATTTTATTGACTTACCTCAAACGGTTACAAACTTATGCACGTTACGTGATGTGCTCAATGTGCAGTACATTCTTTGTAGCAGGGGTGTTTTAATTGACTTTCTTTCCTACCTGTACAGTAATTTTATTTGAAGAAGTATAGAAGAACAAATTAAACTGGAATTTACTTAGGCATTACTGCGACATAAGTGACCTTACCAAGGGCGGATCCACGGGGCTACAGAAGCTTAAGCACTCCCTATTGGACGGGCGGATGACCGAGCGGTTAAGGTGTCATCCTACCGCTTTGAGGACGAGGGATCGAATCCGGACGGTCGATAAACCCCATGAATTTTCCGGAAAGTGGTCTATCCTATTATATATTGGGGCCCGTCCCTTACCATCTGGACGCTCCATTTTGGGCCAGGTTCAAAATGAGGCGAGAGAACCCACAAGAAACTTGCTAAAAAGGCCCTCTTAGTGCTCTTAGAGAAGAAAGAATTAAAACTCCTCCCCATTGATGTAAAAAAAATTAAAATTTATTTGTTATTTGTTTTTTAAAAAATTACTATGGCAAATATGGTTTATCTCAACGTCCGCAATACAATCATCTTGCACGTGTTAATAAAAGGTACTTATAATTATTCAAATATTTTCATTTTCGAGTTTAACCCCGCCTTTGGATTCTTCTGGATCCATCACTGAACCTGATAATGCCTATAATTGCTGAATTTTGAAATTTCAAATAAAAGTTACAGTATAGATTTTAACTTTTTCGGAGATGCATCAGTTCATAAATAATAGTTATACGTAGATGGGCTAAATTGACTATTTTTCAATGTATCGACTTTATAAATGAAACATGTCATTCACCCATTCGCTTGTACACTACAGTTTGTGCAGTGAAAGAGTAGACATGAGTCAGTCTGAGAAAAAAAGGTCTATATTAGATGAAAGGGGTGTAAGGAGATATGTAGAAAAAATAAATTAATTACGTTTGAAGGATTAATCCGAAATTTCAGATCATCGATGATCATATTACATGTACTGTACAAGTATATACATACCGGTGCATGTCGGTTACAGGTTTACAGGATTTGAACATTTATACGTCATATTTAACGAGCAATTATTTATTGTGACATCGTCATCATGCTCTCAATTTTAGTAGTGCCTTGCCCCTGTACATCATACTTTTCCTATTAATAATGGAGTCATGCCAGTCATCTAACTCCATTCAGGAGAAAATGTGACTTTCGATTAAAACTAGAGGTTCGTATATAGTTAACTAGAGCCTTCTTTCCTTAAGCTTTCCATATCTGGTCTCGACTTTCATCTATCCAACTCCGTTCTCGAGATTAAGGAAGGACAGATTGACAGACATATGCTAATAGGAATTTATAGGTCTACAGTTTTTGAAAATTGCAGCCCAAAAAATTGAGCTGCATAGAGAATCTATTATTTTTGCAAAGTACTTAAAAAAACTCGATCAGAATAGAAGCATACTAATAATGAAAATTTCTTGAATAAAGATTGATAAATAAATAGCATTTGTCGCTTCAGCCTTTTCTTAAATAGGCAAATTTGCTTAAATTACAAATTTTTGGGACGGTTGAGTTTTGGGATAGTCGAAAAACTGAGCTCTTGCGCCCCCAACTCTAACCTCTTTGAAACGTCCCTGAAATTCCGGTCTATTACATGAAATTTAAAAATAACTGGCACCGATTTTGAGATGGGCTGGCGTGGAATAGTCCACGCGATCCGAAGTTGGGTCTACCATAATGTATATTTTGTAACTTTTAATTCGAAAATAACCGATTCCGACTTGAGCCGTAGACTGCCACTATAGGGCCCGTATTGGACTAATGTTCGGCACCGCCCAGATTCGGTCCCAGATCGGTAAGCTGACGCCTTAACCCTCTCTGCCATCCGGCAGGAAATTTATATGTATGGACTTATATTTGAAATATAATTCCTCGTGTCCAGTCTCACGCTGATAGCAAGTAATATTTTATTTAGATAATTTTCTTCATTAAATTAAATTAAAATTGATTTTTAATTAATGTACAGAACCCAACAGAAACAATATGCACATTTCCTTATTCATTTAAGATCCTTCTCAACTGATTCGAAAAGCAACATTGGGCCATTGGTTTTCACTTATTTATTCGATTATAATAAACAACTCGTTCATAACTCATCAAAGACAATTGTTCATTTTTATCGAATCGTTTACAAACAACTCTTTATTATAAATAATATAGTTTGTATAGGGATATAAGACATTTAGAAAGGAGGCATTGTTGTTAACTTTAAAATACACCCGTTTATATCACTAAAAACAATTAGGTCTACGAAAGTGTTACGATTTTCATACATTATTTTCCTATTTACAAATATAAATAAGTTTCATCTAATGCAATATAATAAATGAATTTAAAATATCAAATTATAAAAATGATTTTAAGAAATGCACTAATCCCTAAAACTATTCTTGACAAAATTAAATAATAAGTTACAGTTTTCCCAACTACTTTCAGTTTTTAAAATTATAATTTAAAGTACATATTTTAATTATTATAGTATTTTTATATAGTATATAATAAACGAGACAAATAAAGTCTAAAACTTTAACATAATAAATTATCTTATAAATGATTCTGGATAATTATCAAGTGAAACGAGAGATTTTTGGCTTTGATGCATCGAGTGTGAATGGTGAAGATAAAGACTGAAGAGAATTAATGGAAATTACACTATAGTATCGATAACACGTTATTCTACCTTATTGATAATCTACATATATATATATTTCATATGAATCTGTAGACAAAAGCCTTATCTAAAACATAAGTAAATTAATTAAGAAAAAGATGAAAATTTCTACCTTAAATTAAGACTTCCTTTAGCGCCGTTTAGCAAAATATTACAACGTGTGCCTGAACCGTATCTGAATATAGAGTCAAACCCGGAAACAGAACAGTACCGTCAGCAGTTTAAAAACGAAGTAAGAGAAGAATATTGTCCGCATTCTAGAGCAATCGGTAAACTTGGTGTTGCGAAATGGTTTGCAATGGAGCTACATAAAGGAGTAACTAATTCAGTTACTTAATTATGAAACTAACAAAATTGTTATCTGAAATTATATCTAAATGTGTATTTTTTTTTTACTGAAGAAGATTCGTTGTCTCAAATGAGAGAACCAAATGGCTTACTTCCAAGCGAACTCAAACTAATTTGGGATATCATTGATTTCATAAACAATGTTTGTTGGAAAGACTCCATTATTACTATTCTGCCAAACTGTAAAGAATATTTGGGACGAGATATACAGTATGTCAGACAAGAACTTGAAACTAAGAATAAGCTGCACTTCACCTTCAGTGCTTTTTCACTTCTAATAAAAGAAGGAACAATAGAAAAATCGAGAAAAATCGCGCGTTAATCGAATGGGCTCTTTGGTCAAACTCCAAAAAAATTTCGTTTCGGTGGCACTAATACGTCGCTTACGCTATGATTGACGATCCATTCGATACTTGATATAACACTAACATTATTCACTCGTTTATCGTGCAAATTCCCCTCTAAACTGCTCGAAACCAGTTGCAAAGCTACGATAAATCCACGTTATTGCCTTATGCCGAATATATTAGTGAAGTTTTTCTTATAAATAACATTGTTATTCCGAAATTTGGCAATGGTCCTATTTTCAAAAAAAAGTCTAAAGTGTTGCCAATTCCACCCACATCGTGACGAAATAGATGAAGGACGTCGCTTTTGGATTTCTGCCTTTATAACAGTTAACATAACATTCTTATCTTTCAACGTCTTGTTTGGTTTGTCTTCGTCAATAAATGTCATTCGGAACATTTAAAGATCTAGAAAGTTTTTCCTCTATTTTTATTTTTTATTATTTTTTTTTACAAATTTGGCATAAACTTCCAAAGAAAAGATCATATCCCAACATGGAGAGGAACTTTCTAACAGACAATTGCTGTATTATTTTTTATCCAGAAGATAATAAGTTGCTTTAAAAAGTTATCAAATATTTTATTTAATTTTTAAAGCAAATTTTTAAAGCTGATAAAAATTTTGAAGTACAATTTGGAATTTGAAAGTCATTCGATTGATTTACTGAAAAATTAATTCGACTTTTATTCATTATTTTCACTTTCCAGTATAGAACCGATTTTAACTAATTTTCTAGAATTTTTGTTGAAAATATTTTAAAATAAAAATGATTTACGAAAATTTTTCTTGATTTCTACTGTTGAGTAATTACGACAAATCGTAATCGTAAATTTATTTTACTTGTAACTAATTTATTTTTCTTATTAAAATACTGTGAAATCATTATTATATTTCGTAGTGTGGAACACAGGAATATCATATTTTTAAAAAAATTTCTTCGTAATAGTTTTAATTTCGATTTATTTCTTAATTTTTCTTACAATTTTCTCGACTTTTTTAGCAGAAAATAAAAAAAATAATTCACATTTTATTTTTAAAAAGTTGAATTTTGAATTAAAAAACTTAAAAACCGATAATGAAATGAGTTTTTTTTAAAATGAAAATATAGTTATTTTTAATCCAAAAATTTTCATTTTTCTAGAAAACTTGTGTTTTAGACGTATAAAAATTTATTTTAGAAAATTCTATTTATTCTGCCACGTTTATTCATTCTTTTTTTTTCTTTAAATAAATAAATCTTAAGGTATTTTCAATGTAAAACATCTTTTCGGATATTTGGCGAAGGTCAGGCTCATTTAACAATATGAAAAAAAATCGTCTAAAACAAGAATTTTGATCGTTAAAAAATTATAATTTTTTTTAAAATTACTTTTTATTAAATATACTCAATAGATGGCAGCAAAGACGTTACCAGTCCGATGAAACTCGCATCTCATCGGCATTTTTTTTTTTTTTTTTTTTGAACTAATGACAGTCGAGTATCTAGGATTTTAAGAAAACTGATGCTGTTCGAGACAGATTCTAGGGGGTTTGGAGATAGGAAAAAAGCATGGGAATATGTCACAAAGTAATTTCGGGGGGTTATATCTCGCGAAGGGTATGGTTCTTTTGACTTTTTTGCTCGTATGAGTATGGTCTACAGCTGTTAAGGTCCCATCTCATTCGGAGCTTGAATTGAGCCTTATAAAAATTACAGTATGATACTCGATGAGGAATAGGGAAGAGGATAGAAAAGGCAGAAAATCATTACATTTTTCACTAGAAATGATCGAAATTAATTACATAAAAATTCAAAATAAGTATGTTTAGTCTATTCTTCACACTCTTGTGTTTCCGAGAAATATCAGTAAATTTTTGTTTTTTTCCCCCCTCCCTTCTTTGTACAAGATTACTTTCTGCCATTGAAGTCATGCAATACGCGTTATTATGTTTATTTTTATTTTAAAGTTATAAAACTGATTGCTTTGATATCAAGGGGGCGCTGCAAAATCATAAGCACCCCCCTGGATAATCCAGTCTAGTGGCATTCAAATAGTTATCCGATATGATATGAAAAAATAATAAAAGATTTCGTTTTGAATACTTTTATTATTTATTTAAAATTACTCGAATTTAGATAATGTTTCGTTTATGAATTTTTATAAAGATAAATTTACGGCATAAGAATAGAAATTATTAATCATCAGTTGTAAACGCTTCGTTACTATACGCAGTTTTATATTCATTATAGAGGATATTTAATTAGTCGAATGACTTCAAAATTATTTTTATTAGTTGTTTACATTGAATGAAATTTTAAAAATCGTTTTCAATCTTTCAATTTTAAATAAAAATGACGAAATAGTTAATTCTTCTATAAACAGATGGCGCCACGTGTAGCAAATACAGCACTATTTAACGTGTCGTTTCCATTTTTACTATTTATACAAAGATTATTGCTTCTCCGAATAATATTTTATTCTATAATGATTTACGTATTAATGAATTTTAAAGCAAGCTATTGTATTTTTATCGTATTCAAATGTGACAAAAACAATATTCTGTCTAGTCCAAGTTAATCTTGGTAATTACTTGAAATTCTTCTTTGATCGAACGTAAATTTTGATTACTTTAGTAACGACTTTTTTTTTCAAATAAAATAGTTTCTCACTAATTTTTATTTGTTGCTTCAGTTCTTTCGTACTTTAGTCATTATTCGGCCAGAAAAGAAATTAAACAGCGGGATTTCCGATTCAATATGTTTCGAACGTAAATTTTAACAGAAATTAGAATTTTCGGATAGAATGGAGAATTAATTTTTTTTTTTTTTTTTAATAGTCCTAAATTAGTTTATTCTTATTTGTTTATTTAATTTTATACTAAAAGTCGATTGATATTTATGGTTACTTATTGGATAGATTCTGTGTTAGTTACTTCCAGCTTCCATCATTGTACTTACAAATTTCAACAGTATTTAATGATTACATAAATAAAAATGCAAAATAAAAAAAGTTAAATAAGTTGTATCAATCAGTTTTTTTTAATTAAACGAAATTGTTTTCATAGTTAGCCACATATATAAGTGTTAGAAATACTGTCTATCACAGTGATATGATAAAATTCTGCATTACAGACAAAATATAAGTAATATTTTCTACCTTTTATATTAGTTTAATATAATTCTGCTTTTTTAAAACCGATTTTAAAGCGGAAAACAAGAGAATTTTACAAACAAACGCGATAAAAATGAGAGAAAGTTGCACGTGTATGGCTAATTCGAAACACTTCTTTGCTCCGAAGCGACTTGATTTTACATACACGGCGCATACCAAACACATATTATTTAACACGTGAAGAGGCATTTTGGACCGTACAAGTACATCGTTTGGGTCACATAATCCTATTCCCATTTGGGACTTATTACAATTACATCCAATATCAGGAGAATAACTGGAGAGTGAAGCGCAGTCGTTAAGATACCCCATGGAATCCGAATCATAGCTTTACGATCTGTTTCAACTCATTTATCTCCTTATGGGATTAACTTAACTCTTGTAACATACTTTCATCAAAGTATAAAATGATGCAATTCCAAATCTCGGTGTGCTTAAGCCAGCCTCTTCTAAAGAGTAAATTTCTGTAAACGTCTTAATTTTCGTTAAGAAAATAATAATAATCCTTGGGAAAAAAAATGAAAAAAAAAGGGAAAAGTTAACAAATTGGCCAATATATGCATCTGACACGAGAAGGGGAAAGTAATTTATGTAAATTTGTAAAAAGAGAAAGGATCACAGAAAAGTCAACATCAGAAAAAGAGAAGAACTTAAAAAAAATATTTGATAGATGATTTATAGATTTACTTACAGTAATAGCTCCGAGTTAATTTTCTTTCTTGGCAATTATCTTATCCAATAATTCAAAAAGTCAAAGGGGATGTACAGCTATCGACATTTTAACCTTTTTTGAAAGAATGTATCCTTAATTGTGTTCAGTTTTCGACACAATTAATTATATTTCTATTTTCTGATTCGGGAGAGAGGTAATTTGCTTCTCTTTTCTTCTTTTTTTTTCCGCTCGTGTTGTCATTAAAACATTTTGCCAAAACATCAATAACAATGACTTAAACATGCAGCAATATCTGCAAAATGTATACTTGTCGCTTACTTTCATTTATCAGTCTGAATTTCAATACTATAATTCGAGATACATCTCCATTTTTTTTTTTTCTAAATAATAAATTTCATAATTCCTTTTTAACTTTTATTATTATTATCGAGCATATTTAAAGATCATTTCGAACTATTTTAAATAAAGAATACGCCATGGGAGTCTGTTAATCGTATATGTTGATAAATGTCCTCCGTTCTCTTGGAGCATCCATAAATTACCTCCTCTCTCTCTCTCTCTCTCTCTCATCAACCCCTTAGATAGTAGTGGGAGAGATAACACAATTACTACCGCAATATGATTGTGAAGAATGGCACAACACAACTTCTCCATTATACAGTATAAGTTTAACTTTACAATAGAAAGAAGACATGTAAATGAGTTAAAACGAAAAAGAATAACACTAGACACTAACGACTGAAGTGACTGTAGAGTGTGATTGAAGCTGATGAATAATATATGCCGTTCGCAATGACATGAAGCCAGATTAGTCGCAGCGGGAGGAACATTGTTTCCTTTAAAACATTGTTTTGATGTTGTGATTGTTGTCGGAGGTTAACTCTAAAGTTGCGCTTGATAAATTGGAGCTGAGTGTTTATATTTTACAACTCAACTTTACAAGAGACATCCCCCCTCTTCTTCTTCTTACAACAGACTCTCGTTCCATGTAAAACGTAATGTAAATAAATAAAAGGGCATTTTAGATTTTTGTAAATAGTTATACATTGCTTAGGCGAGTGAGATGCATTTATATATTCGCTGGAAAGTTAGTGTTTCCGAATTCAAATCCGGATCAGCATCGTAGCATGGTTCGCGCCATACAAAAATGATCGATAGGAATAAGTGAGTGAGTAAACTTTGAAAAAGTCTATCTCAATTTCGAAGTTAAAAGTTTCTTGACAGTTTCGGGAGACAGACTCTTTTCCACGTCTTTAGCTCCCGTATCCGAGTGATGTATGAAGTTCCAAAGACTTCATCCGGCCACCAGATATCATTAACAATTAAAATAAAGCAAGTATTCGGGACGAAGTAACCTACCCGAAAAGATAAATCAAACTGAAAATGGCGAAGAAAGCATTTCTTCATCAGTAAGAGAAAGAAGTATTCATCATTTGGATTCGAAAAAAAGAAAGGAAGAAAGGGCGATTATCCTTTTAAATTCATCTTCTCCAAGCATCGAGGGAACCCGCAACTGTTCTAGATCTTGGATCGCCTCTGGCAGTAAAACGAATGTCTGATCAATTCCAACATTAGCACTTTTCCAAAAAGGAAGTTGTATATATTTTCGCAGTCTCCGAAGCAAGAACACTCGCGGGCCATTTTTCAGATATATTTAATATACTGCAGACAAGTTTGTGTGGAAGAAGGAAGAAGTTGTGTAAGCTTAGAATTCGGAACATTTTTCTTTACAGTAACGTTTATATATGCTACAGATAAGTCAACAAGTTAAACTGGGATTCAATTGAGATTGTTATGAATATATTAAGTTACCAACTCCTGAAAAGTTCAATTTCTAAATTGAATTTTTTTATATACGTATATATATATATAAAAGTTCACAAGAATACATATTAATTTTAAAATGTAGTAGAATTATAATAAGTGCGTGGATTTATTAACAAGAATCTTAGTAAAAAATCTAATCTAATCATTTAGAAATGTTAATTATTAATTTTTAATAATTTTTCTGGGAAAAAATAAATAAAATAAGGTATAGATAAGTGGAAAGATCATAAAAAAAGCAAACTAAATAATTATTTGAATTAATTTAAAAATTCCCTTTAATTTTTGTGGCCAAACGTATATTATTCTTAAAGAACAATCTTTTATATTACAGTTATCGAGTGAACCAAGACAATTAACCCGTGATATAAAAAAAAACATTTCAAAATTAGTTTTTTTTAAATACAAAATTGTAAAGTTATTAAGTTTAAAATTACATGTAAACAGAATGGCTTAGAATGAGGAGAGATTTATTTGTGCGAGTAACATTTTTAAACAAGTTAAACTAGAAATATATGCAAAATTATTATGAATAAATTAATATATATTCAGCAATAATTCAGTTTTAATTTTTTAAATATGCAAGCGTTAAATCACTACGTGCAAAAATCTAAAAATGAAAATCATTCTAAGTTGTATTCAATTTATAAGTTTTAACCAGTCAAAACACAGTTCAACCATCTTATAACCAATTTAAAAATCTAATAATACATATCGAAACAACCCTAAAATCTTTCTAAAATTTATAATAAAAAACTCAAAAATATTCCAATTATTAAAAAAGAAATGAAAACAAGTCTTTCAGAATCATCTTACAATCAAAGCAACCTTCTCTATAATCTAATTTAGTCAATTCTACTTTAATTTAGAACTATTATTATTTTTTTTTTTTTAAAAAAAGGCAAAAAATTTAGAAACAAATTCGAGAAAAATCTAATTAAAATAATTTTAAAATATTATTAGAAGTAAGTAAGAAGAAATAAAGGAAAAAAAATTACAATCAATTAACGTTTCATTGAGTATTTATAAAACGTAATTCTACTTAATTTAACTTGAAAAAAATTATATTTGAATCGTCTAGAGATTCATTAACGTCAGACGAAGAAGAAGAAAAATTTTTTGGACGGTTTATCTTTTTAGTAGTAAGATTAATAATAAGAGTAATAATTATCGCCATTTTGAAAGAATAGAAAGTAGACAGGTTGTCATTTCTCTTTGCTTTCCTTCTGTGAATTAATCAAAATTATCCAACTTCAATTATATTTTAAGAAAGACAAGCCACTTCAATTAATGAATGTAGTGGTCGACTATGACAAAAATGACTTTTATAAAGATAAACTTCGCTTTCTGCCTCCTTTCCCTACACGATTTTTTTTTCTACTTTTTTTTTTAATTCTAAAAACACTCTGGAATATTGCTAACCATTTATGAGTACTTATTAAGATATATTAAAGCAATTAATAGGCACTAATAAAGTTTTCTTCGCGATTATTTACCTGTTTTCTTAAGGGGTAAAAGGGAGGAAATCTGTTTATCTTTCTTCCTCCTCGTAGTTCAGATTAATTCGATATTTTTCTATTGAGTTTAATGGGTATGGCAGAATGAATCTCTTGTATTCCTATGGGTGATAATGAAACATAAAACAAGCATAATTTGTAGGACAGTTATGATGCATAGGTTAGATTTACGAAGTGCAAACCCCGTTCATAAATCATACACAAGCTACGGATATGCATACTTAAGGAAGAGCTTCCATTGACTCGCATTAATGCCGAGCTATAAAGAGAAAATTCCATAATGGATGCTATGACGAAAAGATAAATTTTGTTTCGTTCACTGATAATAACTACATGAAAAAATAAATAAATGATAAATAAGAATCAAATTTTTTAAAATTGTTTAAATAACTTTTAAACGGTATTTAAATTAATAATTAAAAATGGAAATTCAAATTAATTCAAAAATTTTAAATGTTTATCCTATTGGTTATTTTACGAATGACGTAAGGTAGAGTAATTTTCAAATCGGCCGATAGATGGCGAGAGTTGCCCATAGATTTAAAGTTGAGAATTAATAGGGAGGTTGAGGCCGACGTTTTCAACGCGAAAACGTGTACGTCGGACGTTCAGCGTCTCTTTACTGTGAGCCTAAAAGTTTGACGATGGCATTTGGAACATCAGTGGAATCATGCTCGACGTTCCAAACGCCATTGTCGAACTTCTAGGCTTACAGGAAGGCGGTGCTGAAGGTCCGACGTACACGTTTTCGCGTTGAAAACGTCGGCCGCAACCTCGCTAATATCTTCAAGTATGTTTTTTTTTTTTGTTTTTAAATATTAAAATTTTTTATTCTATTAATTATCTACAGAATAATTTTTATATTATTATTTTAAAACTAATTTAATTTTTATAATTATTTTAAAAAATAAACAAAATTAAATTCTTTTTATTATTATTATTATTATACAGGTAAAGGAAAAAAGGAAGCAATTTATTGAAATGTAATAAAGCAGAATCTTAATAAGATATAATATAAATTAAATAACTGTCATATGTTATTGAAGGTATAATGAGAAAAATTCACATTTTTGCTGTTTCATCTGGCCAAACAAGCAATTCTGAAATTTGTAATTATCTTTTATGAACATTATTATTCCAAAAAAAGGAAACAACCTATTTCTATTTGTATGATGATTTCTGATGAAATTCCAATTAAACTGATAATTACAAAAACTTAAATATTTTATAAAAGCAGCTACCAAAATATAAAAACTTCTAATGCAGAAATTTTAATAAAGATTTTTCTTGGTTTTTTTCCTTTTCTCCATGTTCTTGTGGCCCTGTCCTGTGTCCAATTCGCCATCTTGTCGCCATCACTCGAATTACTGGATAGATAACAACAGATTATCATGAAATACGACCTTATGCGGTTAGTATTAATACCATAAATTTTGATAGTTGAAATGATAATCATCATAAGTGGAAAACAAATGATAGTTTGATAAGGTAATATCACATAATAATACACTCTTTCGTCAAAAATTACTTTATTGACACTCAAAATAATTATGCATTTTTTGACATATTTTAAAATTATCTTCTTCTAGACATAAATAGCAATTAAATAGAAATTACATATGATTTTTACACAGTAAATCAAACTTGTACCTTTACACTGACAGATATGAAACGTCTCTATAACTTCTGTAATTTAATATACACACATGTATATATTTATATATCTACTATGTTGACAAAGACTGATCTGTAAAAATCAAAAGATATCAATTACTTAATTATACATCAAATAATTTTTTTAATATAATCATATATACCATATATTTTTAATAAAAAAATTATTATATATAAAATTTGCCATCACATTTTCAAAAATTTATTTGTAAATGAAAGGTTGCCTTCAAAATAAAAATTTTAAAAATTGGTTTTTGATTGCCAAGTTTTAATTATTTCAGTGTTCTTAGAAACAAATTCTTATTAAAATAAGCAAATGCTAAGTGTTTAAAAGATATTTGACAATAGTTTTAATGGTTAGATATAACAATTTATTTGGACAAGTAAACCTTTCGAGATATGATGATATTAAAATATATTTTGCCTATGAGTTTTGTCTCAAATTAAAAATATTTTTCACTTGAGACAATAAGAAAATAATAAATAAATAAATTCTAATTATTATTATATATTATTACTGAAATTTAGTTTATATGTTATTTTCAAAGCTGTACAATTTTATTACATTTATAAACATTAATAATGTTTATAATTAATTTTAAAAATTATTTTAATTCTACTAATCTAATACTAAAAATGTACAGCAACTTTGCATTTTACCATTTTATAAAGCAAAATTTAGATATTTCTTTTTAAATTTGTTTAAATGCAAAGCAAAATTTAAATTATGAAAATACAAATATAATTAATAAAGATATTGCAACACTGAATTTATTTATTTATTATTAACTTAAATTATCATTTAGATTCTTTTCACAGAAAATTTTGAAAATATTTTTCATATTTAAATAAATTCCTTAACAAATTTCTACATAAATTACTGAAGAAATATTTATTATTATAATCAAAATATAAAACATATATAAATAATAATTTTGTTAACATTGTTTCTAAAGAATAAAGCATCTTTATTGTATAATCTTTATCACAAAAACTTTATTTCTCATCTTTAATATAGAATTTTTTTTTTAAATCCCGTTCTTTGTATAGATTTGTTTTTAATTTATATTACAGTCTAATCTATTCAATCTTAATTTTGGCAATTTTGCTTATCTGGTTAGATTATTATTTAAAAAAAAAATTTTATTATCCATTTCTTCTGTTTTTGATACTGCTCATTTAAAACTTTTGATTTCATTACTTTATTTTTATATTATTTTTTTATCCCTTTATCTTATTTTTTTATATTTTCTATTTTCACTTCTTATTTTATTTGTTTTCTTTATTTTGATTTTTTCTCGTCTTTCTTTTTAAATTTGTTTAAATGCAAAGCAAAATTTAAATTATGAAAATACAAATATAATTAATAAAGATATTGCAACACTGAATTTATTTATTTATTATTAACTTAAATTATCATTTAGATTCTTTTCACAGAAAATTTTGAAAATATTTTTCATATTTAAATAAATTCCTTAACAAATTTCTACATAAATTACTGAAGAAATATTTATTATTATAATCAAAATATAAAACATATATAAATAATAATTTTGTTAACATTGTTTCTAAAGAATAAAGCATCTTTATTGTATAATCTTTATCACAAAAACTTTATTTCTCATCTTTAATATAGAATTTTTTTTTTAAATCCCGTTCTTTGTATAGATTTGTTTTTAATTTATATTACAGTCTAATCTATTCAATCTTAATTTTGGCAATTATTGGTTTTAGAGGGTGTAGATAAAAATCTAACGGAGCTGCTCTACTACAGTTCTTAAAACATCAACTAATCTTAAAAATTTTATTAAGAAAAATCAATAAATGGCTTTTGAATCTTAATCTAATTCTCTTTTCCAAGTAAAAATTTTTCAAATACTTGTTTTGTTTATGCTTTCGTATTCAGAATTATTTTATAATTTTTAATATGAAAAATAATATTCTTATCATAATACGATAAGTCGCATTAATGTCAAGCAGAGATAGTTAGCTTTCAATAGCAGTGAATGACAAATACCAATCTCGTGTCATCTTTTGAAAGAAATAGTATCCGTACCAAAGAAACAATGATAAAAGTGTCCATTAAAGATATTTTATCCTAATTTTTCTGTTGTAATATCACACTTATTATATAAATTTAACATAATCTTCAATACTTTTTCTATAGATAAGATAAATAATTCAAAATTTGACATACAAGGTATGGTACTTATCAAATTATTTTAAAAAAGTTTATTATGATATAGTATTTAGAAGACAAGATGTTATCAGAATAACACAAATTGATATCTATGTTAAAATTAATTTGATTGATTAACGTTAAAACAAGTAATATGAATATTTAAATTATTAAAAACGGATGGCGATTGGGTTAATTTAAGCCATGTTCTTGTCAAAAATAAAATGTATAAATACTAGCTAAATTTTAATGTAAAACTTTATCAAAATTTAAATTTTATACTATGTAACAATATTAAATTTTTCTATTTGTAGATACATTAAAGGTCAATGTATTCAATAGCATTTGATTAATATAGCTTGAGCAGAATCAAAATCCTAGTTTTCTTTTCTGTAGTCCCAATATATACATTTTATACAACAACCAAAATAACATATAAGAGCCATTTAAAGTCAAAATAGCATTTAATCTAAGAAGACAGTCTGCTGAAACATTTCCCAAACAAAGTTTAACCACTAAATGCTTTTGAACTTATTAAATCTGTAGTTAAATATCATTACAAATGTTTTACAGACTGTCAAACTATATAAATTTCACATGTTTAGAAAATTAAAAGTTACTTCAACTGTTACAGAGACTTTAATATTTTCAATTAATAAATTTGGAATTATAGTAGTATACAAATGATATTAATGTGTTAAAATAACTTGATTATATTTAAATTCTTTGAATTTTTTTTTAAAAATAATGGCATATATATTTTTAACTTTAAAACCTAATGGAAGGAATACAAATAACTTTTATACATATTATATTAAGAATGAAATATTTCAACAGATCATTGACGTTAAAAGTTATTATTCATCTAATATTTGCAATTACAATAGTCTATATATAAAGTATAAAATTATGCAAACTGAAAAATATATTTAAAAGATTCAAAACTAAATTTCATAATAGAGATTTCTCAATTTATTTATCATAATCTATAATAAATGGAAACTATAAAACTTGCTAATTCGACAAGTTTATAAAATATCTTACAAGAATATTTACTAAGTGATTGCATAAATAAAAAATTATGCTATAAAATTTAAGGATAAAATAAAAAGAAAAAAAGAAAACTTGATAATAGAAGCTTCAACAGTTGGATAATAGCCAATGAAAAGTTTCAGTAATGAAATTAGAGGAAATTCAGTTTTTAAATGTATCAGTAGCAGTTGTTTACTACATAAAAATCATCAGAGATTATTAATTTGAATATAAATTATTTTATAATAATTTCTATATATTAATTATTCATTAGCTTAGGTCATTGTAAATTCTATTAACTTTTAATTATATTTTAAAATAATTTTCATTAAAATAATATTATAAATATAGAAATGTATTTTTATTGTGTCACTCAATATTATTTTCGGCAACCCGTCTACAAGAACTAATTTTGAGATATATTTTAATAATTTTATTAAAATACTAGTTAATATTGATTATAAGGATAATGTGAAAGCATATATAGTAAAATTAAAACTAAGTTATGTTTCTACTAAGTGTGTAATTTCATTAACTTAAAGTCTATTAGATAAATTGTTTGTCCACCTCCTGTATAAAATTTTATACCAATTAGATATAATTAATTATTAAAAAACAATTATGTAATGAATTTCAACGAGATAATTTAACTTTAAACAAAAAATTAGAGCCTAACTTATATAACGTAACAATATTTTAACTTGCTTTTTTTTTATAATTAGTACAATTAATTGCAAAATAACTTTTATAATTTAATACATTTTCAGGTTTATAAATTCATCTAAATTTTTATAAAATATTGTAATAGTTATGAAAAAAATAGTTTAATGCATGGTGTAAAAATCGACTGCATTAATATTTTTTGGTCAAGTTCATTTACGGTTTATAAGAAGGTGAGTGTTAAGAATTTTATTTTGGAAGCAGTAGAAAACTCTTTAGAGTATTTCCTAACAATTTTAAAGTTTATTTAATTTTTGGTTATTTCCTAATTGAACCAAAACAATGATAGGATTATCAGGAATAAAGTTAACCATCTGTTGTGACTGTATACAGACTGAATCCATTTCAAAGAGGAAGTAATACAAGGCCATACACATAAATAATGACACTTAGAAAAATAATCAAGGTTATTATTTACATATGTATAACTAAAGAAATTGGTTCTTATATAGAAGAAAATGGATTGAAAGGAACAAACAGAATTGAAATTTATCAAATATCATCATAATGTTATTTTTATAATTTATTTTGAATAGATTTGTTTAGGAAAATTGTGGTTTATCATCTTTATAAATATATATAAACATATATTTGAGTTTGTTTGAATTTAAAATTAAAAAAGCAATTTTTAACTTTGTTAATAATAATATAATATAAAGACACAACTAAAAAAATTAAGTTAAAACTTGAAAGCATACATAAAACATATTTCCTGTCCGCTTTTAAAAATAAATTCTGAATGAACTCGATATAGTGAAAAATTTTGTTTTGTAAATTGAATGAATTTGATCTATAAAATGGAAAAAAGTGGTACGTATTTTGCAAAGACACTTTACAGATTTTATCTTTTAACATCAGAAAGTTATTTTCCGACTCCACAAAACAGAACACAAAACGTCCATCTACTGACCTTTGTAACCAGTTTGCAGCTACATGGTCTTTCTTTGGCATTTGAGTGTAATACCTTTCACTCCTGTTCAAGATCTTGACAGCGGCAATCACTTCTTACTTAGGCACTGTCACATCAATGTCAAGTAGTCTTGGGTTCTTCTTCAACTAGATGTTAGGAACCACTGTAAATCCAAGTGCTTTACAGACTTTGTAGCTGAAGAATTTACAATTGTCAATTACAAGGTATCAGCATCTAAACTGGATGATAGTACCATGCAAATGAAATAATGGGTCGAGACTGAATGTAAAAGTATCCGTAATAAAATTTAGTTATCTCTCTTTTGAAATAGTCAAGCTATTGACTACAGAAAAATAAAATACAAACCTGGCAAAAATATAAATCATACAATACAAGTATATTTGTAATAATATGCACAGAAAATTATCTTAATAAATTCACGTTATAATGATACCAATTAGTTATAACAATGTCCTTTCACTTAAAAAAATTTTTTTTTTATATTGTTAAATTTAAGATAACACAAAATCATATTTCCTTCAAGCAGTATTTGAAAATATATTAGAAAGGTACAATTAATTACCTTAAACAATTTATTTAAAAAAATTTAATTTATTAACTTAAAATTACATATTTTACTACTGATTTCATTATAACAGTTTTTTTCCAATAAACTTATAAAGAAAAACAATTTCATATTTAGATTATACTTATGTATTAATAACACACATTAATTTTAATTATTTAATATTTTAAAAATATATTTAAATTAAAATAAATGTAGTGATTAAAATAAAAACATTTTAAAATACTGTATAACAACAATTGCCCTGCTGCTAAACAGAATTTCAGACATAAATCAGTAAATATTGTAAATTATTTCTGAAAAAGTATGTCATTTTCAAACAATTACAATCCATGCAAAAATAATTCAAATATACATATTCAAAAAGTAATTTAGAAAATGTAAAATATTCATATTTGTACAAAAATCTTACAAATCTCTCTTTAAAATAATTTATCTTTTTTTTTTTTTGTTACTTTTTATTGTCATCAATGAAATTGTGACTTTCCATTGATGTATCCACCATCAATGAAGACATTCAAGTCATCATGAAATGCATCTTATGATGCTATAAAATTTAATCTGATAGAAAGATTAAGATTTTATGAGAACATTAAAGAGTAAAATGTTTTGTAAATTGACTATTTTATGTTGTTAAACTTTACGCACAATATAAATAGAAGTTCATTAACTTAATCTAATGAGTAATAATTTATAATAATTATGAAAGAAAAAAGTTTTTTAGAATAAAAAAAAAACTTATACATAAATTAAAATTAAACTAGTTAAAAATAATTTACAAGGTAATGGATTTATTTTGACTGCATTTATAGTGCCGAGTCCTTCTAAGTATGATATATGAAAACATATAAAGAGAAAGCAGAACATTTTTTGTTTGTTTATAAAAACTAACAAGTATTGGTCCCATTATCTCAAGAACACCAAATAAATAATTTATTACAAATTTTGCAAATTTTTCTGGTTAACAATAGCAAGAATTTTTTATATTGATCCAAAAATGATGATTTAAACTTGCTTGCTTTTCTAATTTGCGCTCAACTATAAACTTTATTTACGCCAAGTTTATCTTTTCATTTCATTCCAAAACGTATGCTAAAGGATTTGAAAAATGCACGAAAATCGAGCAAAATGAATAGTTTCGATTTTTATTTTAAAATGTTAATTATTAATTTAATTTGCATTTACAATTATATCAAATTCTCCTTTTGACCCGGCGAAAATATTTTCTTTATACATCTAATTTTAACATTTTTGACAGAAATATTTGAAAACTAAATGTTAAATGTTCATTCCGTTCTTGGAAAAATTCAATGTTTACTATTAAATAATTGTTAATTTATAACAATATCAAATTAACAAAATTTTAACAAATAAAGCAAACATTTAGCTAAATTAAAGAATTCTTTTAAAATGCAATTATTATTATAGGGCTATCATTTTCATATTAAATTTCTAATTTTATTTTATGTTTAATTTTTCATGAAATACCATCATGATAAAATTAAAATGTACTAATATATATAAAGACTTTAATTTTCTCAAGTAATTTATAGTTGTCATAGTTCTTGATACCTGTTAAATTTATTAAAATTAAAATTTTGGAATGACTTATTAAAGTCTGTAGACTTTCTTAATTGTAACTTAAAACACAGTAAAATCTGTAATAATCTTAGAAAATAAGCTTCAATTATTTTTTAATTTTATTGTAATACTTAGTAAAACTTTTATATAAATATTACTTAACAAAAAAAATACACAACAGGCATTAAAATTACATTTTTTTAATGTCATAAACTTATAAAAATTTCATTAAGATGACTTATCAAATATTATCAAAAATCATTCAATGTATTGATACAATTCTTAGAATAATAATACTTAAATATTAATAGAATTGTATGTATTGAATTTAATTGAAAATTATTTTAAATACAAAATAAATATAAAAGCGTAGCAATATCTGAAAACAATTACTGAATTAATTCAATTTATGATTGTTTTCTGATAGAGTCATATTTTATGAGTTGTATCGAATGAACTGAATCAGTTTTGAAATCATATTCTGTAGCTATTATATAAGAAAATGTACAAAATATTTAATTTTAAAAAATTAATACATTTATTGCAAAAATATTGGAAAAACAATTATTATTATTTTCGAAATGCAAAACTTTATTTTGAAAGATTATTGTATTATTAAGTTAACATTTATTCCAAATTTTTTTTTTCCTTTTTTAATTGGAAAAGCGTTTTTAGTATCGTCAAAACAACAGCTTTGCATTATATTTTTAAAAAGTTACAATGAATGTATTATTAATTATGTTGATGCTTTTGGATTAGAACTTTTCTTTTTAAGTATTTTTACAATTTTATATAATCACTACAGAGAATTAATTAAAATATATTTCTTTTATTAAATATATAAATTAATTAAAAATAAATAAATCCTACATAAAAATAAGATATAAAAATAGATCTTATACAAAAATAATTTATACTTAGACCAACATCATGAAAAGTATTGATAAAAGTACACGAATATCCCAAAACTTTAAAACATGTTTTAATAATTCATCACTAAATTTTATAATAATTTATCTTGTATTATACAAAGCAATTTGATTATTAAAAGATATGTATTTTCAACTAATAGTACAACCAAACCAGTAAAAGTTTTATCATCAATTTACAATAAATAGAAAAAAAATAAATTAGATATATATTTTCAATTGTTGAAAATTTGTAGATTCATATATATGCAAACAAACTAAATATACAATATTACAAACTAAAATATTGAATAAAAAAATTAATCTTTGCTTCATATTTGACAAATATGATCTTATATTTAAAGAAAATTTATGAGTTAACTTTATAAACTTTATATTTATATAGAGAAAATTATTTTTGCATAATTTTTAAAGTATTTCTTACATGAAAAAATTTTTTACATATGTCTATATATTTCAAAAATTTCTTTATTAAAAAAATTTAATCCTATTATTGTAGTAAGAAAACATTTACAATATTGATAAATATAAGTTTGAAATTATTTATTACTGAATTAGTAATTTTTGTTTCTAAATCAATATTCATATAATATTTAATAGATTTTATCCTTTTAAAAAATAACTTTACAATAGATAAATCAAGTTTTTTAGTTTAAAACTTCATATTAAGTGCTTTAATATAGTCGAATATGACATTTATTACATATTGTTATAATGACAGTCGTGCATTATATTGATCTTTAAATAATCTGTCTTATATTAGATAAATATATCCACTAAATATATAATTAATTATATAATTGTTCTATTAATAACTTAATTAACAAGCATTTTGTAGTAATATTAAATGAATAACAACATGTATATAAAAGTCTAAACTGACTGTAAAATTAAAAAATTAATAAAACAGCACACTCAATCTCAGTTATGTTATTGAAGAGAAATAAAAATTATTAATTAGACAGTAATTTTATATTGAAATATTTTTATTTCTCTACTCAGTAAAACCATTTTAAAATTATTACATTAAAACTTCCATTTTCATTTCTAATTCAATAAAATCTAAACTTTTTTAAAAATGTGTTTAAACTATTTTTAACTGTAGGCCAAAAAAGTCTTTATCGCTATTAATAAATGTAGATTTATTATAAATTACAATTTTGATTTTTCAATGAAACATTATTATTTATCTGAATTTATAGAAAATTTAATAAAAAGTTGTCAATTTTGTTTCTGCTGTACATTATCAATTAAATGAATTCTCAAGTTCTAGAAATTTCATAAAAATCAAGCAATATAAGATTAGATTAGTACGTAATAAAGAATATCAAAAGCAGTTTTATAAATCAAATGTCATTTTACATATTAGTAAACGAATTCTGTATTCATTATAAAATGATAAATTATAAAATTATCACAAAATAAATATAATAATTATTAATCTTAAAAAAATTATTTTAATAAACAAAAAAAAAGTCAATAGCAGAAACACTATGAAAAATAATTTCGATAATTTTGTATACAACAATCAAAAGTAAATAAGCAAAATACTTATTTTGGAATTTAATTTTTATGATAGATAACAACCATATAATATATAATAATCTGTGCAAATACTATGTCATCAACTTCCACTATCTGTAATACTTATCATGCGATTCCCTAACTTAGTTCCACTAAAATAAGATCTCAGAAACAGATTCTGAATATCGGAAAGAATATCATATCTTTTAATATAATAAATGACATTATATTTCAACTTCACATATATGAAACTAAATATTAAAAGATACACAATTATCTAAGTTGGAAGCACCATTCAAATTTAATATATGTTTTTCTTAATGCCACATCAAAACTTGTGCAATGTCGTCCTTTAAGAAATTTGATATGAATAAAATGACATGAGTCTTATTAAAACAAGAACTATAAAAAAAGAAAAAGAAAAAAAAGTTATTCTATAAGGACAAAAGTAGACATATTTATTTCATAGGCTAGTGTAACTGATGATACTATTACATAATAATGTAGTAAACAATGTCTTAAAATGAAGAATCATTACAAACAAATATGAAAAATATAGTCATTATAATAAAAACTTTTAGAAAATATTCAATATTCTACAAACTAAAAATAAATTCCTTAACAGAATCAACATACAACATTACAAATTAAACCACCCAACTACATCTTAAGTTGCCGAGAAAATTTATTTAAATGTTCGGCCTATTCGATAAACCGAGGATGGCCTATCAGGCCATCCTTGGTTTATCGAATAGGCCGAAAATGCTAGTTACATTTAAATAAATTTTCTCGGCAACTTAAAATGTAGTTGGGCGGTCTATTATTTGCCAAGCGTGTTTTCTGAATTACAAATTAATTTCTTAAAAATGCTAACACATACACATACTGTTACAAAGTTGTATAGTAATATTAAGAGCTATTCACAAAAAAAGGCAACTCAAAAGCCACTTTTATCATCATCATCATTTGCAAAAATGTATTTTGGATTGAAAAAAGTCACCAAACCTGTATATAATTTAACACAAAAAATGAATAAATCAAAATGTTAGTAAATTGATAAATTACATTACCTATACAAGAAATAAACTGTATTTTTATTGAAAGCATATTAATTTTTCAGTTTTTAATAGAAATATTCACAAAATAAATAATATAAATTACAAATTAATATAATAAAATCATATAATTATACAGTTTTATGAATTGTTTCCTGAGAATTTCTAATATTGCTGCAAGGAGTGAATAAATTTATAAAAAAAAAGATATCCTATGGAAATATAAGGATTTAAGGATCCCATAAATAATAGTACATTTTATAAATTAAATATAAAAATATAATTATAAATACTTTATATCATACTTTAAGCCACGAGATAATTGTTTTGGCTTGACAATCCTAGAAAAGCATTTCCATAGAGTTATACAAATTTACTTTTAAGCTAGGCATTTTTATAATTAATTTTTAAGATAATAATTAAATGTAATTAACGTTTAAATACAATGAACTAATCGTATTTTGTGTTTAGAATAAATTAGACAGAAGCGAAAGCAATAGGACTTAAGCAATGTTATCGTAGAAAGATACCGCAGAGATCGGTTAATTTCTTTACTAATCGGCTAAACTTAGGTTATAAAAGGTGGAAAACGATTTAAAATTGACTTATTAATTAATTATCAAAAGGACAAATTACAATTTAAAATATTTCGTCTCGACAAACGGACGATCAATAACGACTTAATACGTTACCGTTCTGAAATGGCAATTCACGACTTTCTAATCCATCCGAGTCGATATTATATGTATTAGAAGGTAATAAAGTAAAGAAATTGACTTAAAGATTGTATAAAAGCGTTATAAAAACGCCGAGAAGAGGAGAAAAACATCTTTGACTTAAGCCTAACACGCCGCCATTGAAGAGAGAATAAAAACTGGAGGAGGACGCATGCGTGCGGCAACAGGAACTTCCGCCGGAGTGGGCGGAGTTTAGTGGAGCCGTTCTTCCTTTTAGGTTAATGATTGACAAGTGGGCGGTCTCGTAACGTGACCCGTGTGCCGTACGACAATTGGCCATCTCTGGCGGTGACGTAAGAGCCGCACGCTCATCTTTTATGGCGAACTTTAGATGACTGGCATTATACGTACAACCCACTTGAGTCGTTTGGTTGCTTGTGTGTGTGTGTCAAAAGTATTCCCAATCAAAACAGTCAATTACTGGTGCGGGTTATAGATACAGTGTGTGTTTTATGGATCTAAATGTATATGTGCTGCGTTGAGACGTTTGCGGTTTCGTGACAGGGTGTTGGTGACGTACGTTTTTGTGTCTTCAAAGGCATGGACGACCAACAAAGAATGATGCATCCTGTATCGCAACATCCATCTGTGAGCATGGCCGGGCATGTTGTGCCCCAACACGGTTATGGCATCCCACCACAAACACATACTGTGGATCCTACGTCTCAACAGCCACAGCCCGACCAAGAACCGCGTAAACACGATATATCGGAGATCTTACAACAGATCATGAATATCACAGACCAGAGCTTAGACGAAGCGCAAGCGAGGTAAGCGTAACACCCGCGCCCGTAACCGGTGTGACGTTAGGTGTACACTCAGTAACGACAGTTTTATATTATTTCGCAGGAAACACACGTTGAATTGTCATCGTATGAAACCGGCACTGTTCAGCGTTCTTTGTGAAATCAAGGAGAAAACAGGTTAGTCTGCTGTAAGCCGCCATGTTGGCTGCTAGTCGGTTCTTCCATTGTTTCTTCGCCGGCAGGTAGACGTAATGCGGACGGCGTTCGCCACTTCCGTTCGCCGTCGACTTTTCGGAACTCGTGTACGCGCTACCGGGCCACCCCCCGACGCGATTAGCTTACGTACGAATGTGCACGCGCTCCGATTCCATGCGCCACCCCCTAATCACATTCTTGTCCCTCGTATAAATTCGTAGGGCTCGAATTTTACTATCGCCACACCGTCTTAAATTTTTTTCTTATTTTTATCTCACCATTAAGTCCTTCTAGAATTATTTCTGCGTCGTAACTCTCGTGCGTACGCAATTTTTAATTAAAAAAGAAAAAAAATCAAAAGCGTACTTGTATACGTACAGTACCTGTTGCAACAGATGCGTTCGGTATTCTTAATGCCAAACTTTTGTCCCAGTCGTGTTTTTGTCGCTAGCGTTTTAATATGTATATATATACATACATACATATATAAATGGCAACACGGCCTATCGTTACGTTCACGCGTGGGGCGCTTATAAATATATATACACTATATATATAAATAACATACAGTAATCGCCAGACATTAAGCCCATCACTCCCCACTTACAAACTATTAAAAGGGGGGTTATGTTAGTTCCACTAATTACTCCCCGTTTAAACATCCATTAAGAGCAATAAATTCGTGAATGAAAAAAAAAGCAAAGAAAAAGTGAAACAAGTTAAAAGGGATGCAAAATGCCTAGTTTTAATGTCGCTTTTGTCACCCCGACCCGCAGAAGTTTGTGTTGCGCCCTTCCATTCTTGTGAACGTCCCCGCTTTGTATATGCTTCTACTCAACTCAGCTGTTTTGGCGTCATTCGGGGGGACTTAAATATTGCTTTTAACTTTCTTTGTTTGTTTAATGTTAGTAAAAATAGGTTGTTGCAAATATATTTTAAAAGACGAAAAGAAAATAAGTATGTGTATATGTATATATATATATGTGTATGTATTTTTTTATTTTATTTTATTTTTGTTTTTTTTCTATCCCCTTGTTTCCGCCCCTCTCCTCCGCCTAAAAATCTCTTACAAAGCAATCTAGAAAACAAAACATGAAAATATTTGGTCGAAATTTTTAGTTGAACAAAATCGTTTTGTCAAAACAGAAGCAATTCCAGTTTCTGATTTCTGCCGTTCCGGGCGCTTTGATCGCCTATACTACTGACTTTCTCTTGGATAAATGGAAATGTTCGTTTTATTCATTCATTCGGGTCTTGGATTCTTTCAACCGTTTGCACGAAATATGGAAGTTGTATTTCAGATGGACGTAAGGAAATACAAGAAAAATCTTTCGGCATGTGAATGAAATAGTTGATAAAAGTAGACCCCGTATATATGCCATACAATACATACACACATGCAAAAAAAGTCCCCTTCAAACTTTCAGAAAATATTTTTAAAAAAATACATTTTCTTCATGTTTACCATATAAGGAAATAATTTCCATATAAGGTTCTAATTATGCAGAATTTTAATAAAACGTGATTTGTTCCGTTTGTTAAAAACGGAAATTTATTATTATTTTATTGCCAATTATATAAAAATGTATACATCAATATGTAAATTAATGTACAGTATCTGTAAAATTTCTCCATTTGTTTCTAAATTTAAATGGATTATATCTGTAAACGGAAGGAAGTATCTGGATGATATCCGTATTATTATATTTAGATATCTATATTAAGTTATAAAATATATATATTCAGTTTCTGGATCAAAGAACGAAAATTAACTTTTTTTCCTATAGTAAAAAAATAAAATTTTTCAAGTTGTACGTAGGCCTATACGTTACCAGGTATTTTTAAGTAGAAAATTGTACTCTAATAAGATTTAAAAAAATGCGTGTTAGATGCAGATGAATTATTTAATATCTAAGAAACGTCCTAGTTTTTTGAGAAGAAAAAAAATAAATAAAAAGGAATAAATCGCAAAGGAGAAGAGCAAAATATGCAAAAGAACTAATTTTCGTGCGAATAAATAAAAATCAGATTAGATATGCTGACACGGGACCGATGAAATATTTGGGATGTTGATGGATGCATCTATAATGAAAATCCTATAGTCTAGTAAAGTTTGTAGTTCCGATCATCTCATTTCATTATGTGGGCTGACAGGTCTGTGCAATAACAGGAACAGAGTTCAGAGAGAACTCAGCGGGTGTTCTAAACCTACTTTCTGACTTCCTTTCCAAAACATTCAGGCCACGTATTGCCGATCTATAGCCTAGGCCGCAACCTATACCAACAAGGCCTGGTAGCGAGTTTTTGTGGACGAGCAAAGCGATCTAAAAATATGTACACTCCAAAGAGGATGGAATCAAAAATTTGCGTAACGATAACTGAAGTTTTTAATATATACATATATAAAAAGAGACGTGATACGGGTTCGTCATTCGCTTCTCCCACGCTTTGTCACGTTAGGTTCACTTGTTGGACACACGGAGGGTGTTCAGATAAGACGATATCCGGGTGCTCTACCCACTTTAAATTCTCATTGTCGCACGTCTGACCACGTATAGAACAAAGTTAAACCCTGTACGAAGTTAGCGGCTCTTCTATCCGAGTGCTGTCAGATATAGTTAGCGACAACAGTATGCATAAAGATGGGGGCGCATTCAGTTCACTTTTGGATCCCACCTCTGGTCATCGCTTGATGACCTGTTCATCCATCATGGGTCCCTATATACGCCATCCGTGCTTCTGACAGCCTGTGCGTTACTGTGTCCCTGTAGCATCAATTGTGGCTAACCTTAACAACTGCTGTGTTTGTTTACCGGCCAACCTTGTTCATTGTATCCACTTTACTTAGGTCACTCTATCTATGTTCACCAGTCAATAGATTCAAACCATTATGGAGTAAGTTTGACCTGTATCATTTAATTTACAGAAGGCTTTTCTATTCTCTAGCGATTGTTAAGCTACCAATTGATGTGGCGAATTTCCGTTCTATCAGCTAGTTTACTCGCTAAAGTACAAACAAAACTTTATGTAGTGGCGAATTGGCCTATAGGCCCGGCATTAAATTAGTTAATTCCTAAAATCGATCATCGATTCAAACGACTAATTCGATTTGTATCGGTTCGGCCATCTTTTAAATCGAATTATTGTATTCGATGTAATATCTAAATTGTTCGACATTGTATTTAACCAACGATTATCTAAAAACTATTATTAATTATTATTATTATTAAAGTCTGTAAGATAACTCGACAGGAAATATTAAGATAAAAAGCTTTAAGGTGAGATTATGTGTACAGGACGCTCGTAGGCCTTGATGTCTAAATGGAAAGAACGTCTAGATTTATAAAATTAGGTTGATATTTTTGACTATATTTAATTTTTTTATTTTTTTTTATCTTTCTATAAAGTTGCATTCAATGTAAAAACGTTTACACTTAAAAATAGCAAAGAGGGAAGTAGTGTGTGATGAATTATTGCAGTTGAATTTTCCTTGTCTGTCAAAAGATGTCCACTTGAATAACAACCATAGTGTTCATTGTTTCTAGTTGTGGGTCAATAATTAAGCATATATTACTGTCTTTCAAAGGCCATCACTGAATGACATATCTAAAAAATAATAATTAAAAAAAATGCGAATATATCTCTTAACCTTAAACTCGTTACTAATCATTTAAAATTGACGAATCAGTGACGAATACAGAAATTCAAATTCTTATTTTTGTACATTTCATTTAGTAGTTTTAACGGCCTTCGGTACTTAAAATATTAAATGTTATGCAACTCTTACAATTTGCAAAATATTTTAAAATAAAATATTCTTTTATAACATAAGACATGCATCGTTATAAGATAAGAATTTCACAAATTATGAAAATTCTCTGGTTACGTCACGAAAGTGAGTAATCCAATTCCCAAAATTTAAAGTGGAGAGAGAAGAAGAAAAAAAGTTAGTTTAAGGATAAATATTTAAAAAAGAGTTTCATTAATATTTATCTTAACAAATTGATTGTTAAATCTCTTCAACTATTTAAGATTTTTCCATTTATAAATACATTGTTTATAATGACTCACGGCTTTATAAAAGATAACCTTAAATCTGTTAAGAAGGCCTTGGACCGTTGGATGTTTGTGAATAGACCTCTGAGAACTCATTTCTGACATAAACATCTGTAACCCCGATAACTAGTACGTCTTTAGAATTCAAAATACAAACATCATCATCTTTAGAAGGAAGGGGGATATAAAGAGAAAAAATTTCTAACTCACCTTTTAGTAAATTGTCCTAGACGAGGTTTTAACCTGTGACCTCTTCACTCCGAGAGAGATTTGACAGAAATCTATGTAGCGAAACCACTTCAGTAGGTGTTGGTTTTCAAGTTTAAATGATGCAAAACCAAAAGTAATGCTTTGGTCAAACTGATTTCTAAAGTAACCCAATGGCTGGAAAGGCTAATTTAGTTAGAAAAGACCCTTTTCTGATTGTTTTGATCTTTAATTTTTATGGCCTACAGAATATAAATTGCTGATTTCTTTTACTTTTTTTTTCTCCTTCTCTCTGTCTCTCTCTCTATGGTGCAAAGTTTAATGGCGAAGAAACGAGCGAAATGTTGTAAAAAATTTATCGTTTAACCATCGAAGAGATGATAACCACATTCGCGCTTATGATAGAAGAGTTTTAATTGTTAAATTATAAAAAATATGCTTTTTTAAGTTGCGTAAGAAACTTACAAAATTACCAATAAACTGAACTAAAGTCTAGTCTCATAGCGACAAAGGTTGAGATGATGTAAGATAACCCCTACGAGCACTGTATCGTGGTAACAGGGGGATGATATTTGTTTATCAGTTCATTTTCCTACTTGTTTCGGTTTTTGAATTATAATTGTGATAATGCTCGGTGTTTCTAAAATAGTTTTTATAGCGATCAACAAGAGGGTTAAATTAGATACAATTTATTCCGCACCGTTTCTTCACAATCATCGTTTGAAAACAAGCAACTACCCACTTACAAAGTCGTTTTGGCAACAGATGAAAACGTTGACTTCCATCAAAGAAGGGTATCCGCGATGGAGCATTTTACGGGTTCTCTACCGATTTGGATTCTTTCTACTTTATTTCCGTTTATACCCGGAAAGAAATGCATCTCCCCTTCACTACACTTTTATTCTTCAACGATTTAGAATGCTGTTAAATTGAAAAAAAAGTGCTCATTCACCCCCATCACCTCTTAGCAATTTCTGATCAAACACTCCAGTAATTTCAGATCAAACACCATTAATAAATAAGGAAACGTAGAGTAGAGTGTATTTTTTCCCGAGTGTTTAATAAGTAAATATGTTTTTTTTTTAGAACCATATAAACGCGTTTATTAATTTTCAATTAAGAACCCCGCTCTACCGTCTTTTAAGTAGGAACGATGTTGCCTGTTGACTAAAGATGGCCGCTTTATTATTATTTCATAGCCTAGAGGTATTTTATTGATCAGGGGGATCTTTCATTGAAAGATTGTTCCTGCCATCAGAGGGAAACATTCCAGATGACCCTGCCATAGATAGAAATATCATTGAAAATCCTGCTGGTGAGAAATATCATTGCCAATGTAAGGTAATCAATCTCTTAACTTTATATATATATAAACTATACCCTACTTTTCAATCCGGTTATTTTCAAAAAAAATAAAAAATCCTTAAAATTTTTTTTTGATTTATATAAATCTAACAAACAATTTTATCTCTTAACAATTGGGGTATTTTTTCGATACAAAAACCTCATCTAGTTTATTGTCTCGTGGCCTTACAAGGCCACCGAAAGGTGACATTTTTTTCTGTACTTTTTTTTAATCGAATATCGATTAACATAATCGATTTATTCGATTATTTTATCGATCTAAGAGTAAGATTGATTGATAAATGTTAAAGTGGTGCCGCTTTATAATGTCCTTTCTACAAGTTTTTGCATAATCATGAATAAGAATTCTGCTCATGAATTAATTTCTCCCCCCCTAATTTGAATAACCTTTCTAGAAAGTGATTCCCTCTAGCGGTAACTTACTACACTATCTTTTTTTTATATTATGTATATGTATGTTTTTTTTTAATGCTTTTCTGAACTTCTTAATGTTAATCATGTTCAATGTTTAGTAAGAAAAATACGCTTTCTATTATAAAATTCCAGAAATTTGACTTCGTTAGGAGTCTAAAGAACACACATACAATTTCCTTTCTCTGCGTTTTATTCTGGAAGAAGACTCCCCACTGACAAAATCTTGACCCAACCCTCATTCCTAGGATACGACCTCAGGCAAAAATAAAAATAAAAAAAAAGAAGAAGAAAGTTGCTTCTTCTGGACATTTCTCGCCAAGATAATTTTGAATAAATGCAATATATTTTTTTAAATATATGTTTTTTATATTAAAGAAGCGCCTTTTAAATAATAATCTAAGGAAAAAGTTTAGTTAACGCCATCTTCATTTATTGAAAATTGTGTATAAATCTTAAACTCCATGGAAAAACTTACAATTTCAGGATTTTTCTTTAAATTTTGCTAGTAAAATCCTGAAATTTTAGGAATTCTCTTGAGATTTTTTTCAACGTCGAGTCGTTTAACTGATACTTAAATATATAAAAAATAAATTTTAATATAATTTTAATGAGGAATTAATTAAATAAAATTATAATTTAGTCGTAAAACATTGTTCTTTAAAGTAGTTTAAGTGTGAATTTTAGTATTCAGAGTTGAGCAAAGTGTATAGATCCTATATTTTGAAGCAAATTTAGATGTATTGCATGCAAAATTAATTTTTTTTTTAATTAAAAATTTGCTTTAAAAAGTCAAATTAAACTTTATGTTAAGTTTCTTTCGTTGAATTTTTAAAATTTCCTTAAAAAATTCTTATAAAAAACTCAAAAAGAAATTTAAAACTACAAAAAATTAACTCGAATAATTAGACAAAGTTGTAATTTAAATTAGCTAAACCTTATAAATTTTTCGTAAATGAAGATGATGAAACTTCGCCTTATGTAATATAAAACTTCGAGACGAATATAATATTACGGTTCAAAGGTCAAGCGCTAGAAAAAAAATTCAAGAAAAAAAAAAAAGAAAGAAAGAAGATTCATTATAGGGCACATACCGACTAAATATAGGAAGTTAAATATGTTGTCTTTATAGGAACTGATCTTCAGACCAAAATTTGTTTTAATTAAATTTCAAATTAAATAACATTAATCCTTGCTTAAAGTTTAGTTAAGCGCATAAAATACCCCTACACACACTATAAAATGCTAATGTATGTATATGAACAGAATATTCGTGACTTACAAAGCTGAATTTATTGAATTGATTACCCCGTTTCGAAGAATGGAGTGGTGAAGTTTTTAGAAAGAAAAAAAAAATAATTATATATATTATATATATTATATATTATCAAGACAGGATTGACCTAATGTTTACAAAAGAAGATATCTGGATCCCGAGCGGTGTTTCTTTCCTCTACGACAAATCTATCCGTTTTCAGTGCACACCCCACTTGTCAGAACACAATCCTATCAATCATAAGCGTTCAACATGAGGGACATCCCTATGTATATAGTCAAATGGGGGAGTTGTCAATGTTGGATTTTAACAAGTCCCTCTTCTAGATTAACTTTCTGTATGTTGCAAGGGCGTTTCGTTGCTGAAGATTAAGGATTTCTATCTTCATAACTCCACAGTTATTGTTAAGGATTTACAACTCGTACTTTTATTTGTTTCAATGTTTTCCTTATTCCATCCTGTGCTACATATGTTATGCATTACAATGAATTCCTTCTGTTTCCTGATTGTTTTGACGTGATAACTTTATTAAATTATAATTACACGTTTATTATCGAATGGTTTTTAAGTTTATCTTGCAGAATTTTACACTTTTAAAGTTGGTACGAACTAAAGTTTTAGGGTAGAAAGATGAGTGCTGGTGTAAGAAAGACGTTTTTTTTAATGCAAATTATTAATGATTTAGGAGCTTAAAATATACACAAAAATTGTTTTATGCTTTAAAATATTCAATATTCAATTATATTTATATTATATATTATGTTGCCTGGTTTTATTTTTCATTTTTATCTTCCATGTTTCCTTGTTCTTATCAGAATGTATATCTGCACTAACATTGTAAGAACTATACATTCAATTCTATTTCGTGTTTAGTTGTAGTTTATATTGTCTTTTAATTTAGGAGCCAAGATTTCCTCAAAGTGTTTTGTAAAAAATTCTAGCTAAATTGAATTCTCGTTTGACGTCAGTAGCATATTTATTAAAATAAAAAAAAAATATTATCATTCCTCGATATCATTAACTAAAACTTATGATGTTGCTTATAGCGTGTTTTAATGTTAATAAATTATTAAAAATATATTTTTATTGCTTAAAACAATTCGCATTCCATTAGACGGCCTTTAATAACTCATTCCATCGACGATTTAGTAGTAAATTTAAGATGTTTTACTCCTCCAAACTACTACACACCTGCAGCTCGAAGCACTCCCTACGTATTAGGAACACGCAAAATGTAACTTATCTAAGCGCCTTCCAGTATAAAACGCGTGTAGGCCTTCGAGAAAGGGCCTTAAACGAATTAATTCGAAGGCCTAGTAGTGACAAAGGCCTCAGGATAAGACAGAAAGTAACAACGTACGTTTTTTTTATCATAGTTTCAATTTTACTGCTGATATATAGCCAGTTAAAGAGCCATAAATTATAACATGTCGTAAATCATATTGATGTCATTATGACGTTTTAATGTCATACAAAATAGTCATATTCTCTTGTTTATAATTCCAGGACGAAACTAATGATTAGGTAAATCTGGATACGTATTTACTTTTTAAACAACTCATTTACGCGTATCAGAAACTAAAATATATATTTTTTAATCTTTACTACGAGACCGGTTGCAGACATATAGATTCATACATAAAGATTCATAAAATTAAACGATAGGTTGAGATAGTTCGATATAAATAAGGAAAAATCGAATCAAAGTATTTCAAGATGGCCGCCTCCATCAGAGACATATGACGGAAAATATTAAATTTCGAAGCCATCTATATTTGGTGGCTCCTCAACAGAGAGAGAAATATAAAAAAGAATCTTCTTTCTTCAGTCGCAGATTGTAGTACTTCACTCTTGCCAATTTATGTCCTCCAGATTGATTGGATTTGGTAGGATTTTAACCAATATCTTATATCGTGCCTAATTCCCCCCTTTTGCTTTTTTTTTTCTTTCTTTTTTTTTTGGCTTTTTTTGATGTTTTCACCTTTTCTTTGATGCCAAGATGGGAAAGGAGAAAATATGAAGAATGAAGGTTGACGGTTGGCGATTAGATTTGAACCTTTCCAATGTGATAAAGAGGAATGGTCTTTCGAATCAATTCCTTTTCAATTTCCAATTGCTTTAAGCAAGTCTTGTTAAGTTCTTCGAATCTTGTTTTTTGTTGTCATGATGCTCTCAAAACCATGCTGATTGCATTCGAATCCATTAGCATCTTATGCTTCTTTATGCTCAGTTTTTTTAACTAATATTCGATATTTTCTTAGAAATGTTTGTTATTTTAACATATTTTCTTATAAATTATTGAAGTTTATTAGAAATTTGACATCAAATTTTGAGTTATTTGAATCCAAAAAAAAAGAAAAAAAAAAACAACTCGAAATTTAAGATATTAAAAATCTTGTTTATATTGATGTACTTAAATTGAATAAATTTTAAAGTTTTTTTTAATTTATTTACTCCTTTAAATAAAATTTTGAATTTTAAATGTTTAATAAATCTAAGTTTTAATAAATTTTGCAATTTCTTTTGGAGTTTAAGAAGGCGCATCCCAGATTTTAAAGTCGTATTAGGTTTGTTTCTATCGAAAAAATTCGTTTAAAAACATTGAAAACCATTTAATTTTTATGCAAAATTGATTATTAACATAATCTTTTGTTTTGAATTTATTTTATAATAAATTTTGAGTTGTTTTTAAGTCTTCAAAAATCTCAGTTTTATGATTTACTACTTATTAATTAATAATTAAAAAAAACATTTATCCTGAATATTATTAAATTGGTCCAAATTATTTTGTAAACTAAATTCATGAGTTTAAAACTAATGATTCGATGAAATTATCAGCTTATTTTTAAAGTTAATTTTGAATATTTCAGCTTTGAAGTAACTACTTCCATCATGTTAAATTAGTTAGATCCGGTTTTGATAAGAGCTTTAAACAAATAAATAAACACAATTTAACAAAATGAATTGTTTTTCTAGCTTCTAAATTAGATAAATTACACGTAAAGTATAATAGGCCTACTATTATCCTCTTAGCACTGTTGTAACCACGTGCTACAAAAGTAACTTTCGAAAAAAATATATATATATATAATATATTATATATATACAAAATTTATCATAATTTTGACAAATTAACGATTGAAAATAATTAATTTAATTGTTAAAAAGTCAAAAAACGCATCGAGAAACATCTAAATTTTGTAAATATTTAATTATTTTAACGTTTTGTAACCATCTTAACCATCCGAAACACGCTCGAATCCTAGTAAAAAAACGGATTTTTAAGTAATTATATTTGATTTTTTAAACGTATTTACGACTCAATAACGATTTTTAGAAGTGTCAAAATTTATAATTTTGTTTCTTTTTTTACATATTTAATAACAAAGATTAAATCATTCGAAAAAAGTAGAATAAATATTCAAAGACGTGGTCTTTTTTGAATTTCGTTAACTTGAATAAAACTTAATAAGAACTTTGATATTCATTAAAATTAGTAAATTTTTTTGATTTTTTTTTACTTCTTCTTCGTCTTCTAATAAATTAATTGTTTTTGTCATTTTAATTTACTCTTTTCATAAGAATGAACCTTTTACTATTTCCTATATTCAGTCTTTATTAAAAGGCATTGTTCGTATAATTAGCTAGATTTAAAAATAAAAATATATTTATAAGAATCAAAACTAATTAGAAACTTTCATTCTATGTCTTGTTTTTTTAATTATTTTATTTTTATTTTTTTAAGGGGGAAAAAATAACAAGAAAGAAATCTCCTTGCGATAATTGGGATTCTGTTTGTTTATAAATTTCACTAATTGAAAGTTTAAAATTGTCTTAATTTTACGTTAAAATTAAATTAGTTGCTTTGTTCATTTAAATTCGGTTTCAATGATTTAATTATTTTTTAATTTTTAAATAAATTTGCTTAGTTCTATTTTTTTTTTTTTTTTAGAAAAGAAAGTTTCAAAGTTGCAGAAATGCATTAGTTTAAACAGAAAATCAATCATCTTAAAACTTTTTAAAGTTAATTGCGTTTAAAATGTCGGCCTATACGATAATTTATTATTATTTTTATTATTTAGTAAGTTATAAGATTATTATTTAAGTAAATAATTAAAAAAATAATACGAAATTCTTAGTTTGGGACGGTGTTTTTTTTTAATGATTTTAGTAGTGCATACTTCGTATTGCTCTTAACATTCAGCTTTATTTCTAAATTTCTGTTAAGTTTAATGAAATAGCTTTTTTAATAAATTAAACTTTATCTAATTTACTTTTATTTCGTAAATTTTAAATTTCTAGTTTAAGAAACTGAGCATTCTTTCTCACTCCGAAACGTTAAGCTACTCATCTGTTTACGTCGAAAGTACTCACTTCAACTGTTCTGAAACTTATTCAGACTTAATTCTTGACAAAATTTTGGATTATAAATGCTTAAGTAACTCGCTTTTAAGATTTTTAAGCATTTCTCTATTCGTTCTAGCAATAAATTTTAACTTTTTAAGCGTTCAAGAAATTCATTTACGTGTTACTTCTAAGCTTTCCCAAACTCAATTCAGCATATTTTTAATTGCTGAAAGCAATTTAACTTGGCCAAATATTCTCTAAATGTTTTAAAAAATTCAGTGTTAACCGCTGGCCAGATGACTTTTTTAGTCGATTTTGAAGTTTTCATAACTTACTTTAAGTAAATAAATGCTTGTATCGGGGTCTACACTTCTCAGTTTTTAATATGAAGCATTTAATTTACTATTTTTATGCTCGATATGGATAAATTATTAATTCTAAACCAGCAAAGACTTTTATAACGTTAATAATAGATCTTCTATTGCTTATACTTATGTTATTAAAGTGTTTTATTGTAGACTTTGCCACCCTTACATATTTATTTTTTGGATGAAATATATGAATTTATTGAGTTTCATTCAAGGACATAGCTCCTATCTTTAAACTTCAATAAAGTCCTGCTATCGTATGATATTACTATTACTAAAATTTCTAATACTTTCACAGATTCCTTGTGTTATTGGTGTTATTGCTGTTATACTTTCAAAGCTGTAAATTGAATTTCAACGTTCGTTTAAGGCTTTTGTTTTCTATAATACATTGCAAGCCGAATACTCTTGATTGTGTAGTGTCTATAGGAGTTATATTATGTGTAGGCCTTCGTATCAAAAAGTAATTGATACAATAGGCCTTTCGTGGCTAGAATAGGCCTCTCCATTCAAGCTCTATTCGAACTCAAGCCTTATTCTAGGCCCCGTTTAAGGATTTGAACTGCCCGTTCGAACCTTATTCTGCTCTATATTGTTATCTACGTGTTATTGGCACGCCTGTGGCAAGGTTAGAAAGATTTTCACATTTTTATCACTCTCAGCCAGCTTATCCGTGTTTAAAATGTCACCAGGCCTATACCTATTTCACCATACTTCAAATTTTTAATGCATATTTTGACATTAATATCTAACTCTGTTCAAATATTATGTGACTAAAGCATGTTGCTACGCTTTACATAATAGATGAATTGTCCTTGTATAGCGTTATTTATGCCTATTTTCTGATATATCCTTGTTGGATTTAGTGAAACTTTTGGCCGAGTTGTAGTGTTATAAAACCATTAAACGGGGGGTTTTCTCATCGACATAATTCTTGACGATAAGATAGACCTTGGTCGATCATCTTTCAATTGCTGCTGTTGTAGTAATTGGTGTCAGGCTGTGTCAATATCTGCTCGGACTCATCGATTTTTAGTCTGGATGTGGGATTCACCAGCTGCCAATGGATGGGTTTTCCTTGTTAAACTTATAACGCGTCATTTATCGCCTACTAATTTTTTCTCGACTCGAGACAGAAAAGTAAAAGACAAAAAAATAAACTAGAAAAATATCTATTTATATTTATTAAAATTGAGTCCTCCCTATATCTATGATGTCTACCCATAATATTCGCGCTTCTATACCTTCATCAAACCTGGCGATTCTTTAGAATTATCCCTTAAAATTTGCTTTTTAACCGATCAATTTCCATTCTCTTCGTCATTCTACGTACACGCGTTACTAATCTATATATTTGTTCTTGTTTACGTCATCAATATATGTGTTTGATGCTATCTACGTCATCGTTATACGCTCTTGACGTTTTGACACATCATCGCCACGTGCTCACACATAATCGACATATGCGTTTCGTCATAATAATGTGTGTCTCGACGTCATTTTTTTAATTGTCCATTTCGGCCTCCGTCAACGTTTTTTTCTGGTCGTCATTTCCTAAATTGTCATTATCGTGTGACGCGTTCTACCGATTTCCTTTTCGTCATCGTTATTTGATTAGTCGAGTTCGATTACGAGGATTATAACGATGTTTGCTTACTGAATTAAACTTATTCTTATCTGTATCGATGCCTTTTCCATCATTATCCTTTTAAATACCTTACAAGATCCAATTTTAATCAACGATTCGTCAGATAAATGTATCAATAAAGTTTAAGATGGGCTGGCGGATCTCACAGAATTGCCGAAACTCATCGAGTAATGATCGATTTCTGTGCATCACTATAAACGTTATAGAATTAAAGCATTAATATACCAAGAAGAACACAAACAAGACCGTCGGAGAGTTTAATATTTAGGAAAAAAGCACCGAAAGTAAATATTATTATTGTTGTAAGTAAGTAGGTTCTCTCTTTACAGTGAATTCATTTTCTTAACGTTATGAAATGATGTGACCTCGTTTGGAAGGAAAGTTCAAATTTAAATCCACACACCCCCTAAGTAGATTAGCTTGGTGTGAGGGAGGGGATGCTATTTCGTTTCTAAGGCAATTATATCAACTATCCCCACCTCCCATCCAAAAACTAGATGAGTTCTTTTTGTAAATCGCCCAAAAACTTATTCAATGAAGCTCTAGGGACCTCTCCCATTATTGTATCAGTACGGGATAACTAAAAATATCCGAAAAACAAAACTACTTAGCATACAACATATCGATAATGACAATAGCAACAACCAGGTGGGAATTGTCAGGAAAAAAACTACATTTACAAGCTTGTAATTATTGTTAGCACGTTGTTAACCCCTAAGTAACATTTTGCGCACGTACCGATATTATTTATCACCTATAATATTTACAGTTGACTACTTGTCGGGATCGACTTTCGAGACCTTTAAAATAAAAAGGACGATTTTGTTGTTCGTTGCCGTATTATCCGTTATTATCTGGTCTCTTTCGTCTACCTTGACCTTAACAGGCCACTTCTCGGTCCGAGGTGTCAAATTGCTTCTTTATCTAGTTCACCCCTCTACCCAGAGAACGGGACAGACGATCCAGGAACGACAAAGTGATACAACAGATTGTCGTCGAACAAAACTGTTAGACTTGTTTACATTGTACGTGGATGGAAACTTGTTCATCCCGTGATCCTTACAAGATAACGTCTTTTTTCGTGTTTACTTTATACGTTAACTTTAAAATTTACCCCCTACGAAAAAAAATCTATTTACAATGTTTCAAATTGAAAATATCTCGAGGATAAAGACATCGATTATCCTTATTTTAAAATTTAGATCTCTCCTTTCCTTTCTGTTTAAACGTTAAGAATGGCGTTTGTTTAAATGCAGAAAACAGAGGGGGACGGTAAAAAAAGGCATTCTTTTATTTGTAAATTCGATGTTTTTGGCAAAGCTTAGGAATTTTCGAGCAGTAGTCGGTAGCGACATGATTGTGACGATGGAAGCAATGATGCTGTTTAGCATACTAATAGATGCAGCTATCCACCCAGACTCCAGTAAGGACGGGAGGGTGGAAAAAAAAAAATATCCAACAGAAACGAATTTATAAGCTAATGAGAATAACCCGAGGCAAAGCTGGACTAGAACTTGGACAGATGCTATCTGATGAGTGTTACGAGCCCCAGCAACTTATGGAAATATTTAGACAAAACTATGTGTTACATAAATTGCAACGAGGCTCCATTCATCGAGCCAACTCGATTAAAATTAAATTCTTCAATCTGTGGCATTTAACAGCTTTCTTTTTTTTAAGAAAATGGATTTATTAATTAGTATACTGTTCAATTGTCGTTACGACAGTTTGCGGGTGGTTGTAAAGTAACGTAACGTTACATAACAAACGACATAATCGTGGAATGTCAGATAGCGCGAAGCGTAGACGTGTCCATAATTGATACTGCCAACTTCGCCAGATGATCTATCTATGTGGACAATTCGTAATACGCCCTTTTCTGACTTAACATCTCTAAGCATTATCATCAACAAGTGACACACACACACGCAGCTACATACCCTGCTCGATGGGGCAAGTTGGACTCACCCGGTTGTGTTTCCGGAGAGGGGGACATTTGTCATCTCTTGGTACTCCCTCTCTTCGGACAGTGTGGGTGGTGTGATCCTGGAACCGTTTGCCACCCCTCACGTATCTGTATAACTTCAACAGAGAAAATGTGAAAAACGAAACATAAAAAAGATTTTTCTATATATATATATATAAGTCTTGTTTTGCCACAATAGTTATTTTCTCGTGTCTAGCTTTCTGATTTAATATCTAGAACGAAGACAGCTTGTCAACTAAAGAAATTATATACAGTACATCAACTTGATGTATTTATAGATTGCGCTTCATCCCGTGAAAACGGATTAGTGTAATATTTATTTATTTAATTTTTATCTTAAAAATTTGATCTGATATTACTACTATAGAGAGGGGATTGATAGATCAGTATAGACATATGGACGTTCGTTTTAAAGACTCGGTAAAGTCGATACCATAGCTTTTTAAGGCTTGAAAAGTGATTAAAGTTTTAAAAATCTGACTCCATTTCAGCTTCTAAAAATCCTCATCTTATCCACTCATCAGGGAGGATTATTCAGTTGCGTATGTAATTTTTTAAAATAAAAAAATATCACGAATAAACAGAGATAATAATGTATAAAAAATATCCTATTAATTTAATTGCTAATTATAATTTTTTAAATTTTTTACGAAAGAAAGAAAGAGAGAGAGCGAGAAGCCCATCTGTCAAAGGATTGTAATTTGAAAAGTTAATTTGTTTCAGTAGATAAACATACCGGAGTCATCCAGTTCAACATTCTTTCGGCAACCAAGCAAAGAAGGATCTCGTGTGTCCATTTATTTGGTCTCTACTGGGTAGGGTCATTCTCAATATGTTTCACCTCTCATCATCTTTACTTTTGTTTCGCGGACAGTATACGTGAGGGAATGTCGTCTTGCATATATTCTTACTTCACAGACTTTATACTGATCTGCTTTTATGAAAAAAGGGGGGTCCCGAACTTGTTTATAGGCCAAACACCATGGAAATTATTATCATTTTACTCTGCCCCTTTACATTTTTTTCCACTGTTATATAATACCCCCATACGTGAGATTTTCAACAACAAAAAAAATGTTTCTCGGCTTAGTTAAAAAGAAATTATCTTCGACCTTTCTATAGAATGTTATCTTCAAAAAAAACGTTAATATTTATGAATTAATCATGTTTGTCGTTAACGATTTTAAGAAATAATAAAAGAAAAAAAAATTATTAAAAATTTGTAAAAGTAAACAATTTTTCATAAATTAATTAAAGTTTATAATTATCAAAAAAAAAAAAAAATTATAAGTTTAATGATTTTCTTCTTTTATTAACAGCTTTTCTAGTAAATTATAAGATTTTTTGATTGTTTAAATTTATATTCTTCTTATTATTTTTTTATGATAAGAGGCCGAAAATTTGTAAAATATAGTAAAATATTTTAATGATGTTTAAAAGTGTAGATAATATATTTAAAGTAATGACGATCTGTTCTCGTGTTCAAATTTTTTAATGGCCAATTATTAAATTTACGCAATAATTTTAAGCCTGTAAAAAAAAACCCTTATCTTAAAATTAGAATTTTTAAGTAATATTTAATGTTGATTTTTCTTAAATTTTACACATTAACAAATTAGATATATTTGAAATCGTAGGAATGTCTTCAAAGCGATTCTTTCCCTGTTTAACAATCCGTGTCTGTCTAAATATAATGATTACTATTTCTCGCATCATTTTTTCGTTTTCCTTGACCTCTAAGTCTCTTCCCCGTGATGGTTGGAACGTTCTTCATCCACCCCACAAGTTTGTTTATAAGAATACAAGGCACTAGGATATAGAACAAAGCATCCATTCATGGCAAGATCCTCTTAATGATGGCAGTAGTTTTTTTTCTTTTTACTTTTTTGAGCTAAAAACCTATCCAGTTTAAACATGGAGGTAGGGAAAAGAATTTTGAGATCGTTGCCATTCTTGTCTTATTTTGGAAAGTGTGTTCTCCTGTTTGTACTCTTAATGAAATTCCTGGCAACATTAACTCCGGTGAGGGATAACTGCCTCATCTAATTACCTCCCTTACTCCAAGCTTATTTTTCACTTCGTTACTCAGTTAATTATTAAAACAATCCTTTCTACAACAAAAGACGATTTTCTGAGGGGTTGAATCCTGTTAATTCCGTGTTTTTACACACTTAAACGAAAAAATTAATTAAAAAAGTTTAAATAGTAGCAAAACTTCATTTAAAAAAAAATTAAGTAAAAGAGATCCTCGAAACTGTTCTATACTGTTGCTTAAAAGTGAAATTTTTATCGAAATATATTTACCACTTCACTAAATTTAACAATAACATTGGCTACATTGGTTAGCTGTTGGGTATTTTGTGAATCTTTTCTGTAACTTAACACCGTTGCCAGAGGAGGGGGAGCATCCCAAATGTTAGTGTATTGGGCCATGTGGTGCGAATACTCAGTTCGGATTACTATTTTGTACCAGGACCTGGCAGAAACTGTGCAATGCCCCATTTACAACTTCCTTCTTACATATAACCATTGGAAGTAGTTATGACCTGGAAATTGAGTTCGACAACTAAACCAAATGTTACTAGTTTTTGTGTTTTTTAAATGAAAATTTAAAAATTTTTAAAGCTTGATAGTCGTAATTTTTTGTATAAAAATATATTTTAATGAGTTCATTTGGCAGCTACGTGCAAAATTGTCGTGACAAGCGAGTTGCATTCGGAATTTCTTGGCTCTATTCTGTAACACGGAATGCTCTAACTCATATTAATGAGCTGTTGGACGTATACCTTTGTCATTCGTTATGTTGTTGCAATAATTCAAATCTCTACAAGATATTAAGAATATATTTTTTCTTTAAAAAAATGATGAAAAATTGAAATTTTGGGAATTTCTATTAAGATAAAGATGGAGAATTGCCTTCGAAACGAGCGCATTAACTCATTATTAATACGTCCTAAAGAGGAGCTAACTTATCGAAATTCAAGTTTAACAATTAACTTATGACTTGAACTCAACAGGATTTATAACGGACGAGGTTAGAAGTTGCCTACTTATTGGTTAATCTGTCGAGTTTAACCACAGTCTGTGTCAACTATTGAGTTACCGGGATTTCCACCTATCTTTCCGGTTATTGACATAGAGACTGTAATGTGCATCGGACACGTCACGCAATTTATATTTTGCAACCCCCCTCGTGATCGGTCACGTCAAAGCTGTTAAATTTTACGAGTTACGACGGGTTATTTTGAAAACTGATTGTAAATTGCTGCCGATCAAATACACTTTGCAATAAACAGAAAGGTGAGACTGTTAAAGTTGAACATTCAGTTCTGCCTGTTTCTCTTCTTTAAACAATTTTTCAACTGTTGGTTTTTGGAAAGAAAGAGCTTATTTTTGATATTTTTTAATGCAAGAAATTCTTTAGAAATAATTGGAAACGATTATTTGGTGTCATAACAACGATGCGTTAATAATTTCATATGGATTTGTCTGAAAATAGAATTTTTTTTAAGTACGTAAAATACCTCAGTTTTGTAAGATTTCGCTCCGATTTAACTTGATAAGGTGGTATTTTACTCTAGTATTTAATGAATTTATGTAAAAAATAAACACTAGACATCCAGTTTATAATATTTTCGACATAAAAAAGTCGTTAAAAACATTTAAATTGCTAAATTAACTGCAATTAAACATATCCGTTATAATTAAATATTTAATTGCGATTAACTTCTTTAATTACAATTAAATTTTGAAATTGATTGAAATTTATACAAATCGATTTCATAATTTAACTGAAATCGATTAAAATTATTAGAAACCGTTCAGAAATTGACAATTTTTCTAACAGTTAATTTAATTAGCTCAATAACAATGTACGAAATGTACAGATACTTTAAATGGGATAAAATTTAAACAGAATTGAAAAACTTAAACAACCGATTTTAATAATAATAATAATAATAATAATAAAGGAAAGAGGGGAGAAAAAAGAATATTGTGGCGAACATAAGTTTCTCAGAAAGAAACTGGAAGATTCTGTTTGAGACGTCACCTTTCGCACCTTTATAAGAAGTGGGTAATCTAGGATCACATATCTTTATTAACGTCATCTTGGGCATTAATAATTAAACATGTGGAAGAATATAATTTACGATATCAAGGATTTAACACGATGTGCATTTTTCTAACAGTATTTACTGGAAACCGCGTAAAAGTCAATAACCTATAAATGATTATGCTTGTACCGTGACAAGAGGCTTTCAACTCACTCTGGCTGCAAGGCGTTGTTAAGTATCCGTTTTCTGCATATACTACAATCCCTGGCAGATTAAAGTCAAACACAAACCCCAGTTACTTTCCGAATACATGATTGACTGCCTTCGCATTGGATGGCTTATTTTGGCAAAATCTTCACATTAATGTCACTTGGAGGATTTTCGAATTTGAGTTAAGAGAATTATGATTGCCATCGTTTAACCGCCCTCGTAAAAAATTGTAATTATTATTTTGAACTATCGTATCTCTTCGTGCATGCCACTAATCCTTGCGTTTGTTTAGCCCTTACGATACTGTAACCCTGGATAAACCCATATAAAACCTTTCTTTTTATTTATATCGTGAACTTTAATTGAATTTCAAGTGCGCTTACTGAAGGTTCGATTCTTAAATTTTGTTTTCTATCTCCTGTAGTGATCCGTGCGTTAATTCAACCCATGTCAGGCTAGAGCAATGGATAAACAGAAGAAATAGAAGTGCCTGATTTATGTTTTGTCTCCATTTCTTAGAATTTCTATGTGTGATCCTCCTAAATTTTCTTTATCCTGAATTCCTGAATTAGTTTATCCTGGTGATATTCGAGCCTAAACTGCAGAAAAGTGTTTATTGGATCAAGATCCAAGAAACTTTTTCTTTCACGAGTCATTTTAATAGGACTTCATACACACTCGTAGAACTTCAGAAATTTTCTTTATCTCTTCTTATAATCATCTCGTCCCCTAGCTCTTATGATAATGAAGCAGTGGATAAACTGTAATTTCTAAAGTTCATTCAAGGCATGATTATTACCTTAAAGATATTTTTCTACGTTATCTAGGACTTTATTTTTTCTATCACTATTTATATTATGATTCTTAATTTACTAGGACTTTTACTAGACTCGATCCTTCAAAATTTTCTTTTCTTTTGTGAAGAAAGCTAAGGCTTTATGATTGAAGTCTTTTTACATTAAACCAATCGAAGTGAATACTTGAGGGAGTATAACCCATCTACTATTCCTAAAAGTTGTTTTTTTCCCTTCTTCCTTCCTCTCTTTCGTTACATGTAGGAGGTCTATGTTTAGTGGTGATAGTAGGACCATACACTCAAAAAATATACATAAAAAAATACGAAAAGTGCGAGTGTTTGTAAAAATAAGAAAAAAATTCAGATTTTACTTCTATAGGATTTTAAAATGGATTCGGCATTTTCCCTCAGGGTTTAGGATAGATGTAACTCCAAATAACAGCTCTTTTCTCTCTTTTTTTCCCTTTACTTTGGAAGATTTTTGTATCGTTTTCTGTACTTTCTACCCTGGGGAAGTCTGATATATATATATATGTATGTATGTATATATATATTTTTTTTTTACTATTCGTAACATGAATGGTTTGTGATTGTTCAAAACGCATTATTCCATACGCCATACTAAGAATATTGAGAAGGATGTTAAGATTTTGGCTTTTCTATATCTCGTCCCAGTATCAATTCATCTTGGATGGTAGAAGTCTATGAATTAAAAACAGCGATTTTTAAGACATTTTAGGGATATTTTAAACTGTTTTTTGACAATTTCTAATTATCTTCTAAACTCTTCAAGTGATATGACACCGACAAACTTAAGTAAAAAAGCAAATAACAAAAAAAAAACATATAATCAAGAACCACTCATTCAATTTAACACCCTCGAAAATTTTCTTTTTCTTCACCTGACTCAAAGAAGTATTTTTAGCTAAGTCGTATGCAATAAGCCAGCTTATCCTGTAATTCTATCCCGTGTCTGAGTTTGTTTTAGAATTCTTTTTTCGTATCCGGCCCTTTATAAAATTTTGATTTCCGACGATCAATTTTAACAAATTCAAACCGAATTTTCCCTCAGTTTTCGAGTCTCCTTAAGCTCTTTCCTCGTCTTTTTGGAATGATTTTTGTTAAGAACTCGCGCCAAGTTCTGTAATTATTAAACTTAAAAACAACAACAACACCCCCATAAGTTTGTAGAAAAATAAATAATACGAGATTAGTTTTGTAGAGAGTGATGAGGATGCGGAATCAGTTGCCATGACGATCGGATAAGTCGCGGCGGCTACCAAATGTCACATCGTCACCTCGAGAGGTCAACGCATGGCCGTAGGGGCCACGGGCATGGTTTAAAAATCGTGGACCCCCACATTGTTCGTAGCGCCATCTTTTGAGGCAGTCCAGAACTAGTGTCATTCCTGACAGAATTGTTATTTATGATTGTTAATCACTGATAAAAATGCAATGTAGCGAAACCGAGGCACGAGCTACCGGGTGTGGTCGAAATGATTACATCCGCCCATTTGGTCGTTCTTTAAAAGGGATAAGGCTCAGTCTATATATCAAACAACTGTTTATAATGAAACACTAATAAAAGAATCTGATTGCTTTCGATGGAAATCGTCGAATGGATAATTTTTTCCCTCCCTCCAACTCTGCTTTTTTTCCCCTTTCTTTCTTTCTTTTCTTTGCTTCCGATTAATCACATATTGTATGATTTCTGGTCACGCCTTCAAATTTTGTATTCCCTAATTCCTTCTTCATATATTTTCTTCGAAATTTATCTACTTACTTCTTAGGTACTCTCTCCCTTGTATGAAGTTTCTCTGCTTTTATTCAAGTATTCTACGTGATTTGCTAAATTCTTTTTATTTGTTTATAACTCGCAATCTTTTATGTTTATGTCTAGTATAGTTCATAGATTAAATTTTATGGAATTTGGATATTAATAAGAATCGTAATTTCCTGTTGTTGATTCTTTTTATTTTAAATGTATTTAATACGAAATTTTTGAAATATATAATTCTATTTTGTTAAGTTTCGTGAGGTTAATTCGCTTTGTCTCTACTTAAATTCAGGTGGTCAGAATAAATCTACCTGTTCGGATTGGTCAGTTTGAATCTAGTTATTGGTCAAATTGGACAATGAAATCTGCATTACAGGACCAAATAATCGGTTTGAATTCATCCCCGCTGGATCCTTGTAATCATTTCTTGATGGATCAATTAAATCTTTGTAGTTTCCATTGGACTTACAAAGAATATTTAACTGATCTTCTTGGATCCAGATGATCAGTTTGACCATACAAAAGTACAGATTCGATTTAGATTTATCTCTTTTTATATTTAAATGATCGGTATTACATATAATATCTCACGAGAGTTTATATTGAAACGATTCTCATATAGGTTCCATGTGACCAATTTGAATTATCTCTATATAGCTTCTAATGAATTTATTCCATATAATAGATTCAAATGGTCAGTATCAATTATCTATATATATAGCCAATTTATCACGTACATAAATTGAAATGGTCAGTTTGATTTATTGCCCGTATAATGATCGGTTTGGATTTTTTTTTCTCCGCAGATTAGAATGGTCAATTTGAATTCGGCTGTCATAAATTTCAAGTGGCCAGTTTGTATTTAAGATGGGATCTCATGCAACAAAGTATGGAAAATTGACAGGCCTACGCGTATATTTCGAAATTGAGTTCAAACTAATAGTAGCTTACATGAGAAATTTTTCTACGTGTAAGCTGATAATTTGTTTACCTTCGTATAAACAAATACTCATACTTTTAGATCTGGTTTTGTACCAGAAATCATCTAAAATTAAATTTTTTTAATGGTTAATAAAGCATAAAAGTCTTTCCAGACGGTTATTTAGCATATAAGAGGTCTTTTAATTAACGTTTTATTAGTTAGCTGTAGTTAAATATTCTTTAATAAGCGTCTGTCAAATAGTTCGATCTTCGACTCGCACACCTGACAGGTAATAAAGACACCCTTACCTAGCAACAATAATCAATCATTATAGATTCTATTGAACCATTTTGATGTATTTATTTAATCGATTTTAATGGAAGTTTCGTCTAGAATTAATGAATATTTTTCGTTTCAATATCTTCTTAACTTACGCCATTTGGCCCGGGGGATCTTTATACTTTCTCTCTCTACACTCATCCCTTATTCTTTTAGCGAAGTCGCCGGTCACGTGACGCACGATGTTATCATTAGGGTGGACTAAACGAGACTTGGCCTCACTGTCAAAATCGTGACGTCAATATATAAGTGTTTCTGCTGAACCATTTTAGGTGTTCGGTTTGATTGTAAATTAGAATGCAAATTTATTTAATTTTTTTTCTTTTTTTAAGATGGTCTCTGGAAAATTATTGCTCCAGAGATAAAAATTTAAAATATAGGTTTGATTAACTTGATTTGAATGCTTAATTTGTATTTTTCTATATAGTAATTTAAAAAAAGAAGAAGATAGTTAGATGGTATTTAATTCGTTCGTTCGTTTGTCTATCCAATGAATCTCACGAGAATTAATTGAATTGAAGATTCGAAATTTTAAGGGTTTCTTCTGGAGCCCAATACAAACTTGCATAGTACTTTTAGTAGATCCGTATATAATTTTTTAACGTAGGCCCTATATATATCGAAACAGCTTTCGAATAATTATACGAGGAATAAATTGATATAGATTGTTGGAAACTTAAGGATTATTTTAAACATCAAACACTTAGAATTAAGGTAAAAGTTCGCTAAACAATTTATTCAAAAAGCTCACCATTGAAACAATCTACAAGTAATTAACTACTCTGTCTCGTTTCTTTACCCCGCTTAGTCAATCACAGCTTATTCTATAATAAATAAATTTCTTAATTTAAAAAGAAAAAGGATCCACAGCACGAGTTAAGCAACGGGTAATTTGAATCAATTTGAAAGCACGTAAACCAACAGGCATTCATAACACCTACTGCACTGCAAAGCTATAAACGAGACTCAAGTGTTTGATAATGTCATAATTATGTCAAGCGAAATAGGTTAGGAGTGAAATCTTACTTCGGGCGATAAAATGTTCTCGTGACTTCGATGTTTAATACAGAAACGGTGAGGGACATGTTTCCCTATGCACAACAGTCGACATGTTGAATGGGGAGATCAACGAATCTATACGGGTATAGATCAAGAAGGGCTTCTCTTTACGACTTCTCATGTCTACGTTCGACCCACTATATCTTCTAGTTATATTATACTTTAAACACGTCAGGTGTTTATTAATTCTACCAAAAAAAAGAAAGAAAAAAAACACTCGGAATCGCTCCACACTTAACTCCACGTTATGTAAATTAGGTAAGAAATAATACAATTTCTTGGAATTGGGATTTAAAAAATGCAATAATTATTATTCTGGGATATTCCAAGAACACGTGATTGACCTGGAAAGTATGAAGGAAAAAAAAAAGATTGTGATTTTATTCAAGTGCCTACTCCGATTCAAATCTCTATAAAATAGGATGGATTAAGCTTTTAACATGTACCACGCCTACAAACAACGCTATTAACTTGTCAAGGGGCAAAACAAAAGAAAAAAAAAATAAAAGAAAAAGAACCGCCTTGTCTACACTTCAAGATCTTGATATTATTGACTTAATTATGCTTAAGGTATAATAACATTTTAAACAAGTTCAATGTACCGAAACGTGAGGAAGTTGGAGACTTTTTATTTTATTTTTTTTCTCTTCTAGAGTTTATATTTATGTGTATCTCTATGGGAAATAGTCAAAAAAATCTTCACAAATTAAGATTTTTATGCCTTTATGGTAACAATTTGTGCTCGGTTTTATAGTAATTTGCAGAGTATTTTTATGTTAGAATTATGCTACTGTGAGGAAAATTAATGTATTTTTTTTGTTTGTTTGTTTGTTTTTTTTTGGAAAAAATCCTGAGAGATTGTCATCAAAAATTTCAACGTTTATTTAATTATATAACAATAAAAAAGGCTATTATATCGTAAAAGAAAAGTATTACTTCGATGCTTAATCATTACATTAAAGCGTTTAAAAAAACTAGGGGTCGCTAATTTGTGACGTAAAAGATTTTCTCCCTCGATTAGCCAATGGTAGGATCGGATTCGGTCACGTGACGTGGATTCTATGTCGTCTCGCTTCTAGTGCTCGTAAAAGTTTTATGACACTATAAACAATATTCACGTTCTTCATTAAAGCTTGTGCCAAAAGAGCGAGAAAAATGTGACATTTTCAGAACTTGTACTGCCGACAGTTGACATTTCTTATCGCTTTTAATTGTCTTATTTCGTGTTAAGGACGTTCGACTATATAAAACCAATTTGTCCGAATTAATGCTATTCCAGCGTTATATCGAACGTGATTCGATTTAACGTCGGCTTCGATCGGGACGAGTTTTTTTAGTTCGGACGATTTCGCTATCCAACCGGTAGCTCGCGATCGCCGAAGAAGTCGAGATTCGCATTCGATTTACATTACAAGAGACTAGCCAGCGAGGAAAGGTTGAGAAGCTCCGTCTGAAGTTAGCAAAAACGTGTTTAAAAGGCATTAAAACGAATCTGTTGGATAATTTTACGATTAAAAACTTTAAAATATGAAGCGAAATTAACCACAAATCGGATGATTTAATTTGTTACTGAGGTAACACCGTATTGCACAGCTGTGCTGTTAAAGCCGTGCAACATTGGTGTTACCCTAGTAACAACCGGTATGCGGGGTTAACCGGTTTGGTCACGTGACCAGACGTGGTCGGCGATTAGATACTACCGTTCCATACAGACACCCGGCGAATAGGAAAAAAAAGAAATAAAATAAAATAGAAAGAAGAGGGACAAGGATCATTTTTCTTTTCTTTTATTCTTTTTAATTAAGGTTGTAGATAACGGACGGTAGAGGGCATACAAAGTCAAGACATACCCCCGGTTGGATGTTTGATTTATATACAGCTGTCGAGATAAACATCTCGACAGCATTTACAAAGACGACTAAACATCATACATGCGAATACGTGATAGGAAACATTTTAATTATAATTGATAACCCCTCTTACGACAAACGGTACCACAAATTGCGTCTTTCTTGCACTGTATAGGACACGTGAACTCGTTTAAGATGGTCCCCAAACTGTAACTTGACTCTCCCTCTCTCGGTTACATTTCGAGGTGTTTCGAATCGTTTGGGAGCATCGGGAAAGTGGTTGAAAGTCGAGGGTTCGAGTTCAGAATTGGCACCCGTCGTATGTTGAAAGGAATTAGAATCACGCCCCATCTCACGTTCTTGGCATTTGTCACGATTCTTTCCCCTAAAACGTCACGAAATGCCGTCGCCACGTATCCCGACCGGATCTCTTCTGCCGAATGACCTTTGACAGCCCCTTCTAGAAGGCTCCTTTCTGCTCGTACCCCGATCGGTTCTCCTAGATGACCTTTGACCCCGGCTTAGCGAGGGGAGGCTCGATTTATTTTTTCCTCTTATTATTTTTTACTTTTTCTCTTTTCTCCATTCCAAACAGGATCCACTTTTTCGTCAGGACCTGTATAAATTAGGTTGCGAGTTCATTAGAATACAATAAACGAGTCCACCTGTTATCCATGTTTTTGACACTAAACAAACAAGAATTTTTGCATGTATAAAAGTTTAAAAATTATAATATATCACTTATTAATTTCTTTGTTTTATATATAATTTTGTTATTTAAAAATAAAAAATTATTTCTTTTTAACGCGATTACTTCGTAACGCTTCTACTCCAAAACAGTTTAAGACATGTGCATCCCTTTCTTATCAATTGCAAATTATCGACTTTGACGTCATCAGAAAATGTTGTTCATCTGTCTGTAAAAGATCATCCAACCCCGGGGACTACACAAGAAAGTGGGGGGAAGCGAAAGGGGGTGGCAAAGTTTGATAAATGCCATCCACTCTTACTACAGACAAAGTTTTGTGTTGTTTATAAATGGAGGTTGACAGTTATTGATGTAAAACCGACGAATGAAAAATACAGAGAATATATATATATATATTTTTATATATTTTTTTTATTTTTAAACTTTCCTCCCCCTTTTCTTCCTTCGTCTCTTCACAATTTTCTACTTAACTCCTGACGTCTCTCTCTCTCTCTCTCTCTCTCTTTTCTCCTACAATCCTGTATCATGTTCTTTACAACATCCAAAAATACCTTTGGTTGAATAAGTCGAGGTGACATGACGGGTTCTTCCTCTTTCTACCCATAAAATTGGCGACCAGGTGAGGTAAGCTAAGGGGGTTGTGTCATCAACGTGTGTAAAGGTAGACCTACACACCTGTCTGATTGAGTCAAGATTCGATACTTAGATATGCGTAAAGCTATACGGATTTATATATTCTGAAATATCTTAAGTACGCCGAGAGATTCGTATGTGGATTACAAGTTGGAGTTTTTGTAATAACTAGGATTTGAAGTTTTTTCCTCCTTTTAAAATTTTTTTTTTATATTCTGATTCCTATCTAGGACATGCGCTTGTTTCTTGAGGGATTTTTTGATGCTCCTTTTTTATCACGAGATAGTAATGTATTATTGTTTAAATAATACATTAATTTGTTGAAATTGGAGTCATTTTTTTAAATTTTTAGATGATTTTGCGTTTAAATTGCTAGTCTGGTGCCTTTTTTAAAATAATTTTCTTCATTTTCTGTTGTTAATTAGTGATTTAGGCTAAGTAGTGATGTCGGGAAAATGCTTCAAAAATGTGCTTCAGATTAATGTTATAAATTCAAATATTCTTTCAGAAAATAGTTTATATAATATATAATCATGTTTAATTTATTTATAATGTATTTAAATTCTCAAGTAGAAGTTACAATAGTCCAAAAAAATGCGCAGGAACGTTCAAGCAAGATATAAACAACTGATCGATTAGATCGATAAGTATTCGTATGATCGAAATATATTATCAAAATGACGAAAATAATTCAAACTAGAAAGATTTCTTAACGAAAAACAAAAAAAAAGCAACTTAAATGAGCCTGAAAATAAAGGCTTTTATCTATTTATGTAATTACGAGTTTAGTCGTAGCTTTAGAAGATACGAGCCTATTCTCTTCATTGAGATTTCAATGGAATTCCCACAGTTTTTTTCTGTTCCTGCTCGCCCGGAGGGTTGTGTGCGCCTTCGACTAGCCACTCTGTGGTTAAGAAGGTAAGAGAAACCCTCTATCGTCTTAGACAGGTGAGTGAAGCTAGCGACAGGTAGTTGTTACCTGCGACACACAATTACCTGATGTCAAGGCTGTCCCTCACTTTAACACTGACATCCACCCTTGCTCGGCTTCCACACTCCAAGATAATAATGGTTTTTGACCGCTGACGTCACGCGGTGACGTCACACGGAAGTATGAGAGCGGTTTTTGAAGGGAGAACCCTGATGAAATATCTCACTCCCCCCTTTTTTTTATTTGTTTGTCCTCATTTCAGTTAAGAGATGCGATTTTTATAGCTGTTTTAAGGGCATAATTATTTTATTTTATGAAAGTTTAGTGAAAATAATTTGAGTTTTTTGTGTTAATTAATCGGTAAATTAATATTTTTGTTGTGTTTTGGGGGGACGGAAGATTCAAAAAAATCTCCAGCGATATGCTAGTCAGCCTGATAATCTATAGTTAAACTCGTGGATAACTTTAATTATAGTGTTAAATAAAGAGTTATGTGAGTTAATGTTCAGTGTAGTGTTAAATTAATGAAGTTTTTGATTTTTTTTTTGGACTTAAAAATATTTTAAAAATATGTTAATTTATTGAAATAACCCGAAGATAAACTCGTTGATGCGGTGTTAAATTCTATGATGTCTAGTGTAGAAACATTAGACTTTCTAAATTCTTATTTAGAATTTAACAAGTCTAGTGTTAAATTTACTGTTAATTTAACAATTTTTATTATTATTTTAATTTAAAAAGCTTAAAAAACTGTTAATTTACTGGATAACCTATGGCCAAAGTCATTGATAAGTTCTCAAACATAATGCTAACTTATAGACGTAAAAATTTAGTGTTAAATTAAACACTAAATTTTGAGCATTTTAAATTAAAAAAATAACTCTAAAAAATTTAAATTTAACTAAAAACTTAGAACTAAACTCGTTAATAAATTGAATCCACTGTATCAATTTAAGATTCCAATAGAATTTCTTCACATACAAACCGATTTATCTTATGAATTATGAGAGCGAGGATTCTTTTTTTTTCCTAAAAAATTCTCAAGCTGTTAGCAGATAGAAGAAACAAAATTGGACAAATGAACTCGGAGCTTAACTGTACACCATATGCCATTCAAGAGACAGGTGTTTGGCACAAGTAATTAACGTTAAGACCCACTATAAATGATCTCATGGAATGATGGGGAGAGAGTGGGGTACATTCGAGGGTGGGACTGACGAACAACATAAAATGCCTATTAAAAATAATAGCTCAATAATATTTTTTTAAAAAAAATATAATAAAAAAAAGATAATGAAAATAAATAAATATTATTAGTGGAAAGAATTGGAACGGAGCGCACAGACAATTCTTTGATTTCTTTGCTCCCCCCCGTCGTTTTGACATAATTAGATGAGTTAGACTTGGTTCGAGGTATCATTAGAAGGGTGGGGTTGAGAAGCGCCGACCATTATAAAGACATTAAAGTGGATAATCCACCTTAAAAATCCACCTGTGTCTCAATAAAATGCCATCCATTATTCTCTTGTATTCTTCGATCTTGAAAATTTGTATATAGAAATTTATGCTTAAACTTACAAATTTTCAATATCCTTACAAATCTTTTTCCATATTTCAAAATTTCATCGAAGTAATATTGATAAAATTTCTCTATTATTGTCATTTAAATCAATAAACTAATATGGAGTCTTATAATTCTTGATATTCTGTGTGGTGTGTGCTAAAAATTGGAAGTTTTTGAGGCTAAAAATCAAATGTAATCCATTTTTTTCCGAAGTTATTTTAGTTTATAACAACTTAATTTTAATTTAGTTTAAGTTATGTTAATTTTATAAAGCAATAAAGTTAATTAAAATCCAAAATAAATAGGATAACAGAGGCAGTTTTTGTGGTAAACTTGGAAGATTTTACGTTCCTCACTGGAATTGCCCATTTGTTTCTTGGCTCCTGTTGTCGTAGGAGATAAAATATTAAATATTTTCTTATTACAAACGATAAAATAGCTTATAAACTATTTAAAAAAAGTTCAGGTTATTGAATGGAAACATCAGTTATAGAGAAGTTTTGGCTTGTTTACAAATGCTGAAAAGCTACCTTAAATGATAAAAGATATCTCGAACACGTATACCTCATACCTTTGCTGTATTTTATAAAAATAAAATTCCATCTGATCTTTACCTTAAAATGTATTTTTTTTTCCTTTCGTTCAAAAAAATCCCTGACGCTCCTTACTCTGAACAGAACGAGTTTGTTTTGCAACTACAATAAAACTCTCTTTCTTTGCCATTAAGATACGATTCCTTGGTTCTCCCTCATCCCACTTAAGCTCTCGCTTCTCTTAGTTATACCACACATGCGCATTAATGAGATGATTTAAATGGCCAAAGCACAACTCGCATCACCAGGGACTTCCATTACACTAGTTTGTAAAGTGATTGATGATATAAGTACTGACTGTAGTTTATTAAGGGCTGCAAATTACAGATGAAACATTATATTCTACCTACGACAATAGTTTCTTGCTCGAGTTTTTTTCTTCTACTTCTTAATTTTTGAGGAATGTCTTAGGAACGTGGTGATGAGGAAGAGAGTTAGAAACGTATTTCTCTCTCTATACAAATCCCTGACCTTCAAATACGGTGACTACAACCGCTAAAAAAGTCACTAATTTCTATTTTTTTTAAAGAAAAGTTACTATTTTTTCGACTTCTCGGGTAATATTTTCGTAACAAGAAGTTATTTCAGATAAATTTTGAGATTTTAATAACGTTATTTTGGTTGATAATTGAAGGTTTTTTAATAGAAAAATGGGAGATTTGTGGATAAATTCTGAGAGATACCAGCTGGGATAGATGGCTTATATCCGAGTTTATCGAAATGTAACTGCATAACACGGCGTGTTACACAGTGTAACGTTAATTTAATGATTCTGTAAAAGAGTATGCAATGAAAATACTTCGAAAGATGTAGCTTTCAAAGATCAATTCTATACTCATTTAAGTTTCTTTAGGTCTGTTTTACTGTTACGTTAGCATCACACAACTTTAGTCAAGGGTATAGACTAGATGTAGTGTAGGTAAGGTGTAAAGCTTAAGAAAGAAAAAATGGTTTATCATTAGGAATTAATTGGGATTTACGAATTCCAAAATTCCACACACTCCAAAATGAATAGACTCCTTATATATTGCATACTACACCCATTGAAACTAATCACGTACTTCTTGATCTCGGCACTTGCGGGTTCTAGAAGTTTTCCCCAATAACACGCACGAAAAATCAGGCTGCTTCTCCTCCTCCATTCTATTAACAGGCCCCGAAGCTTTTGCACGTGATTGGATACTTCAATCAGATCACGTCCACGAAAGCACGCTCGAACTTTCAACCCCCTCGTTCTCCCCTGCCTGTCACGCTCAGGTGTTTGGCCAGTTGGCTTCACACGGATGGACTTTTGAGAAACACCACTTCTTTACGCTCTTACGTCACATCCGCTTTGCTTACCAATCGACGTCATCGAAAACCGCCCCCCTTAACATTCTTATATGTTAATAAAGCGTATCGATTGTAAAAAAACATTAAGGATTTTATGGAAATTAGATTTTTTTTTGTGCTTATGAGAGAGATTTTTCGGGTTAAATGTTTTGTTAGATTCTTTTCTCTTGCGTCGACAGACCGCAGCCAAGAAGCTGAGGTCAGCGGTTAGTTCAACACATCTGCAGGATATGGAGCGAAGATAACGAGGAAGAAGAAAAGCATTTCTCTGTATAGAGAAAGCAGGGAGCAAGAAGAATGAGGGAAAGATGAAGTTACAAGCGGGGGAGGTAACTTCCTGTTTCTAGAACTAAAATTCCTCCTCTTATAGAAAAAGCGTGCAGCATGTAAGCTAAGATATCGACTCCTACTTTTTAAATTAATAAAATAAAACGCTTTCTCATCTTTTTAACGCTTTAAATCACAAAAAAAAACTATCGAGTTTTAAAGAATAAAACTAGATAAAAAAAACCCTCAGGTGCCGGTGTAAATGTATAAGTTATATGTACTTTCTAAAGGTGAGTTGCTTCAACTGTTGTGTGGTTAACTCATCTTTTTATCTTCAACGTCCACAGTTTCATAAATTCGATTTGGCAAGGAACTGCGTGAATTGCTACCTTTTCCCTCTGGGGTATCCACCAACCGGGGTTGCTAGTCGCACCGGGGGACCAACACCGAATGATTTAGGGGTCCTTCAACTGTCTGACTATGGTAAAGTATGGTAAAGCTTGAAGTGGAACGATACGTCTAATGGGAAAGTTGGGAATAGTCTCTCCCTATTTTTCTTAGAATTTATTTTTTTCCCCCTTCTTCTTCACTTATACTTCCTTTCTAGAAGTTACTCACTTAGTTATTTCCAGTATATCTTCAATTAATTAGACCGAAACTAAGCTTCATAACTTAACAAACTCGACCTCTTATCTTGACTAAATTGTGATAAGTCAGATTTATTTCTGTTACTATTCTATCCAGTTACGCTTAATTCTCATGTTACTGAACCTTAATAACTCGACAAACTCGTTTGAAAATGGTAACCTTATAAACTTATCGCACATCTTTCATTAAATTTTCGATAAGGGAACAAATTTTCTAAATAAAATTCGTTCATTTTTATGTGAGATTTTAGATAAATGGACGATATTGAATCGAGTTTTTCACCGTAGAAAATTGTACTTTCCGACCCCCCTGTTCTGCCGAAAATGCAGCTTTGTAGACGTTGAGAAATTAGTACATCTAAGAAAGCAACTGGATAAAGGGAGAAAAAAGAACACATGAAAAAAGCCGAAAAAATATATACCGGGTATCTCTAGAGGCTGAAGACAATCCTCAAGAGGGTCAGACTATCCCCCTTATAACTCCAGCTTCCAATTTGAGGCATCAGTTTGTGTGACGGAGACCAAGTGCACTCCTAATAGGTGACGTATGGCTAGCTGAAGAAGTGTTAGGTCTTCCTCATTACTCTTCATTCTCCTCACATTGTCGACTACTTGGTTCAAAGACAGCTTTTCTATAGACTTAAGCCAGAAGCTTTACACAACTGAAATTGTACAGGTGAGGGTGGTCGACAAAGTTTGAGTAACTTTTCTTGTAGTGGGAGTCGATGTAGCAATTTCAATCCAACTTTTGTAGAGAATAATGACCCTTCTACAAATTCTACCCTACTTAAGATGACCTTTTAATAATTTAGTAACACCCGATCGTGATATATATATATATATAACGTATATATATTGTATATAGAATTAAACACGTGATAGGAGAAACTTTCGTACTTATTAAACTTACAGTGTTTTAGTAAATTATCCTTAAGAATATCGAGATTAATTAGTTAAATTTTTTAAAGTTTAAATTTTGGTTAATTTTAAACAGGAATATAATATATTTTTGTTATATGGCACCGGTTTAACTAGTTAAAATTTAATCAAATTTGTGCTATGTTTAATCAAGTTGGTATAGAGGTGTCGAGTTATGAGATCAAATTAGTTTATTCCCTCTTTAATAATTAGATTTAGTCCAATTAAATTAGATATTAATATATTCTAATGAGTAAGACCAGATCTAGTTCGAGTTATGTGGCTTTTATTCTATAGAATTGGTGTCGAGTTATGAGATCAGTTATGTTAAAACTATACTTTCTGCTTAATTAGATTTAATCCAGATGTTGAGTTAAACTTTGTTACAGTGTAGAATTATATTAATCTTATTTGTTAAATTATATCTGAGACTGTTTTTTAAACATTTCTCATGTCCAAAATTCAAATTTTTGGGCTAAATTCGTTGTTTTTCTGCGAGGTTTCGTTCTTAGTTTTGCATACTTTAAAGGGGTTATGGGCTGAATAATTTGTGCTTTTATAAGAATAATTGTGGATAATTAGTATAATTAAAGCCTTTTTCGTTAGATTTCCACTTTTAACTTGTGTTTTTACATAGTTTGTGGACTTAATAATCAGGTTATTTAGAAGAGTAATCATAAATAATTAGACAAATCAATTCAATAAAATTGTTTTCTGAGGTTTTATTTGGAATGTAGTGGGGTTTTTTTATGTTACGAGCTTAATAATCTATACTTTTAGAAGAATAGTCGAGAATAATTAGCATAATTAAAGATGCAATATCCAAAAAATACATCAGAAGTTTAGCTTAATTGTTTCTCTATAAGGTTTCATTAACGACTTATGCTTTTAATAGTGATTTTTATACAGATTTTGATGAATTCAGTCGAATAATTTGTGTTTTTAGAAGAATAATTAACAAATTAAAAGCTTCATATTAAAAAAAAACAATTCAGTTTATCTTTTTTTGTAAATTTTTGACAAATTATAGACTTAATAAATTAATCTTTTTTTTCTAATTATTCACGAATATACTTTTAAAAAAATTAATTTATATTTAAAAGTTTACTCACCACAGCTTTAAAAAATAGCCTAATTTTCGTACGCAGCACGCAAGTTAAGATATACAAAAATTCCAGCAACCTTCAAACAACTCTATACGGAAAGAGCCCAATTTATCATCATCATCATCAGGGGAAAAAAAGGAGACAAATTTCAATTAAATAAGGTGTCGAGTTAAGAAGAAAATTTATCAAAATAAGAGAAAAGAATTACAATAAAACATTTAAAAAAAATAATAATAATAAAGAAATTCTTTTATTTTTAAGCGGGGAAGAGCGAGCGCGAGAGGAAGAAAATTTGGCCATTTTAATATTATCGACTTTAGTACACCATTAAACGCGCAATTCTGTCATTTCTATATATATCAAAGAATAAAAAAAATAGAGAATAAAATAATCCAGAAAAAAATAATAAAATAAAAAAGGGGAGAAGCGAAAAAAGCTGTAATTTAATGTGAGGAAATAAAAACATTGTTGGTTAGGAAGTTGATCGAAGAAGGGGGTGAGTAACAAAAAAAAAAAGAATTAAAAAAGACTAAACAATTTCACTGTTATTAGCACGAATCTGGTTTTATACCCTTCAATCGAAGGTGGGGTTGGACGGGGGGTGTCGAGGACGATCGAAAGCAGCAATTATGGACGGTATTTCCGGACTTCTGCTAAAGCGGAATTTGCTGCTCTTTACCATAGTTTCCTATCAGGAGTGAGATGAAGAGATGAAAAGAATGTCGACTTATCCGAAAAGAATATTCGTAATTTATTATTGAAGCTCATAAATTGATTCCATTATTCTTTTTTTTTTATTTTTATGAGAATTGTTTTCGTTAACTTATCGTATTTTTGTATTCTGCTCGGCGAATTCCGTGGTGTGTGTGCGCGCGCGCGCTCTTTTTTCTTTTTTTTTTCGAATTTCTAATCGTATTTTTTGGCTATAATTATGGATATTTTTCTTCTAAAATGCTGAAAATTCTCTTATAATTTTTATTTGGTTGAGAAATTGTTGTAAGGATGCCCCCCCTTCGGGTGACTTGTGCCCTGTAATTGAATTGCTTAATCTTGTTTTCGAACTTTTATCACGCTGAAGTAAGATAAATTTGTGTTAAAATCTCTTCGCAAAATGGACCCAGTTTCTCTCTTCGAATTTTAGATTAATCAGTTAATTAGTTTTAATTAAGAGCGGGTGAAATGGCCCATTGGATGAGATGCCTTAGCTCAGTTTTAGTTAGAGAAAAGTGCCATTTATTTAACATTACAAACGTTAGTACGAGCTGATCTATTCTTATAAAGCGTGTTCTGTATATGTTATATGTTAAGTTTATAGACTTTTAGGCCGTCTTGTTATTCACTCGTTTGCAGAAAAATTCATCTTTACACACATCCAAGGGCGTGACGTATATTTTTCTTAGATCTTATCGTCTCAGAAATGCATCCGTCGCCGGTTAGAGGAGAGATTTAGCGGTCAGTACGAAGGACTGAGATGTAGGCCTCGTATTTTTCTTACTAATTAGAGTGTGGAGATCCCTTTCGAGGCGTTTAAAATGCATTTAAATACATAGAGATGCGAGGCGAGTAGGCAATGTTTCTATATAAAAGCGTATTTGGAACAATTTGAGGGAGGGAAGAAAGTCGAATAGGTGATTTCCATTTCATGCGGCTAACCTTTAACACCAGCTAGTGTAAGATCAGTCGACGGGCGAAAGGCATCCAAAGCACTGCTTTACGGTCTCTCCTACAGTCGGCGTGTTACTCTGGTCCGCCATAAATCAAGCCCTCTCCGAAATGACAGGTGCTCAACACTCTCAGGAGAAACCGGCAAAGGGGAGAAGAGAAGGGACCTATTTTCCTATCACGTGACTGCGCCGCCCCCACTTGTTGGACGCACATTTGATTATGGGCGCGAGAGCATCTACGAAAGAGAGAAAGAGCGAAAGTAGGGGGCAGGAGACGGATCTTTCCCCTTTCGAGGAGCGAGGGGACCCAGGGGCCCCTCGTCTCTAGCTAGAGTAATGCGGGAATGCACTACACGAAAGAGCTCTTAGGATGTAATAGGCAAGCTGTCCCTAGTTGCATTATCAGGTATGGGGATGGAAGAGGCTGCTAAAGCAGATGTCGAAGAGAACGTTTTTCTGCACGCTTCTTGAAAGGTGTCTCTCTCTCTCTCCCTCTCTCTCTCGCTTTTTTTTTCTTTCCTCCTATCTTTTCTTCTCCATCTTCTCCTCTCCATCCCCCTCATCTGCAGGTAGAGTGACAAGTTTTTAACTCTGATCACCATTGAGGCCAATATAACAGTGTTTTAGTAACGTTAACGTCGATGGTATCGTAAGTGGTACCACTTCCAAAATGCCAAAGCTAGAATTTTAAATTTAATCTATTTTAAACGTCGAATTTATACATGGAGAGGAAAAAAAAGAAGAAGAAAAGATGGAAGCCATTTAATATTTTATGATAATCGGACAACTCTTCTAATTAGAAGCTTGTGAATATAAATGCGTTGAATAAATTGCATGCGAATATTCGATTAGATGTAAGATAATTAATTACGTTTATTATCGATTATTCGATTGTATGAATCGAAGCGTAAGTTTATACAAGAAAACCGTAAAGGTAATTAATTGGCACTAAGTTTTTTACTACCAAAAATTCTTATTAATCTCTCGAGATTTTTGGAATTTGTTAGGGGATTTTTTTTCGAATTTTATTAATAAACAATTAATGCTGTAAAAATTATCAAAAATTTTTAATTACCCCATTAAAACTTGGAAATTTTAGTTTTTCCATCCCCCTCTCTTGTGTGTAAAGATTAATTTTGTAGGGGGGGTGTGGAGATTGTAGCAATGCTCTTCTCTCTCAACTCTTCATCCGTATGGATGCGAGATGAGGAAGATGAGAAGGAGATTTTACGATGGGTTCGAATCGTCGTCGTAGCTATAAAGGCAACAGCATTATCATGTGTGCTGCTTTGTTATTTCGTGCAGCACACACTCCAGGAGTAACTGCTGCCGGCCCACACACACCAGACACGAGCGATCCATCATTCCTGCGACTCTATCATAGAGGTAGTCAAGGAAGGGATGTTAACACAACGGAGAAAACGCTCTGCCTGCTATACAAACATCCAAAAAAGCGCAAGAAAAAGCGATGCAGATGGCGAGGAACCACTCGAAATTTACAAAAATTGGAGTGTTCAAGAAGGGGAAGAGTGAGATGTGTTTATATATATATATATATATATATCTCGGCCAGGGTCGACACATGTACCTGTCGCAGGGGGGCCACCATTGTGCCGGAACGACCCCCGCAGTTATCAGCAACTGTACACACAACTCGTGATAGATGGCGATTTAATCCCCGGGTTTCGGAGCTTGGCCACAGAGGCACCGGACTGACCAATGCTGCCGTCTATCATCCCTCCAGGTCGAGATTAAGGGGAGATCTAGTTTTGGACTCGTCCTTCTCGCGGCTCCAACTTGGTACCCACTTCCTCTTACCTCCAGTATATGTTTGGCTAAGGAAAAATAGGAGAAAGAACGAAAAAAAAAAAAAAAATGGAGGGGCGAAGGTGGAGGAGGGTCGAGAGAGAGAGAGAGAGAATGGACGAGTGGATTTCGATTTGTAATAAATCAGAATGGAAATTTGTGTAACTGTATCCTGCTTATGAAATTCCCTTAGCTGATGCCATGTGGCATTTGCGCTAGTCGGCGATCGTCACGAGACATCGTTCCTTTCCGGTCACGTGGTCGACGAATAATGTGGGTGGTCTGGAAGCGTTGACGTAACTCGTCATTGAACCTATCTGTCTCCGACTGGGTCGCTTTATATAACTTCTTCGCGTTCCGTTTTTGACCCCGGCTTGACACGAATTTTGTTAATTTATCTTTATTTATATATATATATATATGTATATTCTATATAATTTTATACTTCTCTATATGATTCTTCTCCTTTTTCTTTTACAGGTAGGAAACATTTGTTAAAACCGAAGATTGTAGGAGTTAGTGAGTTAAGTTTACTTCCATCCTGCCGATTTATGATTATATAAAATCGATCGAAGGGTTAAGTTTTGGGCGTGTTGAAGATTTCTGACTCGAGATAGATACTTTTGGGGGTACAAGATGGCGATTATTTCCCCTTATCGGCAACGTAACGCGTAACCCCTTTCGCTATCTTCTCGCGATTCCCTCCCCTGTGCACTCTTTGAACCTATTCCCGTTATCGGTGCAGCCAGAGGTTGCGTTGTGTCCACATGCCACGTGACCTTCCATCGCGGTTGCCAAGACGACGCCGTGACGTCATTCCGGCCCACCCCGACCGTCCGGCGAGAGGGGAAAAACACACGCACAAACTAAAATGGCTCCCATTCTAGCTACGTTAACTCTTAAAAAAATATGTATATAAAAAAATAATAATAATATTTAGAAATTGGAGCCAATTTTTTAGACTTTTAAACAGAAAAATTATAAGTTTTTTTTACGTTTTAGAAAGGTTGTAAGGAGTCAAAATGAAAATTGAAAGCGCGGCGAGATGGGCTGTGAAGGGGAGAAAAGAGGGAAAAAGGGTGGAAAGAGGTAAAAAAAAATCCCTATAAAGTTAAAAATTAGGGCGAATTTTGTTGCAGTTTCTATAAAAATGAGTGCAGATTTTCTTTAATCTTCCGGCATCGCACCATTGACTGGAAAGTAATGGCTTTAGCGTTACTGATATTTGCATGTCTGACTTTTTTTTCCTGCATTGTCGCTTTCTTATGGCAATAAGTATAAATCCGACATTAGGAGACCAAAATGAATATTTTATTCATAACATTCGAATAGTCTAATGGTTTTGCCATAAGTAGATTCGCGATACCTTCCTAAGGTTTTTAAAATATTGTTGACGATGTTCGGTTCTGATGCCTACTTATTGAGCTTTATTCGATCTCTTTAACTTCCTAATTCTAAACTAAATAACTTCGAGTTCGAATTGTCACCATTTTTTTCGTGTTTTTATAACTTCCCTCTTTTTCCGCGGGTCTTTATTATGGCGATGTTTTTAGAATTTATACCGAAAATATTCATTTGTTTTAATTAATCTAGCTCTTTTTTGTTGTTTCTCCACTTAAATGCGCTCAAAAGATTTAATTTTTCTTCCAAAAATACTCGCAAAACTTTTTATTTTCGTACGAAAAGACTTATTTTTTCTATTTAATATAAAAAATAATTCATTTACATATAACTTTAGCGCATTTTAATTAAGAAATTGAGATTTTTATCCATTCTTTCCTACTTAAATAGCCAGTAAAAATATATATAATTTTTGCAATTAAAAAAAACAAGAAAATCGTTTAATTTACTACTTAAACGTCCCGAAATATATTTAAAAAACTTAAAAATAATCCGAAAAACATTTAAAATTATCCACTTCTCTCCTACTTTTCTACGCACGACATCACAATTTCTTATTTAAAAACGTCGAAAATTTTAATAATTCGAAACAAATAATCCTTTAAAAAAAAGCTATTAAATGACATAAATTTGTAGGACCATTTATTGATACAAACATATATATATTTAATATATCCCTTATATATAATATCGGATATAGGCAAAACTGCTAGCATATCGAGAAAGGGAGAAACGTTATTTTTTTTATTATTATTTCCTATATATATATATATATTATATATATTATTTTTTTTATCTAAAAAAAAAATATAACGCGAACCGACGAAAAGCCATTCAACCCTCATAAGTTCGCAGCGCCATCTGTCCAAGAAATCATAAGGAAAAGAGGGGGGTAAACTATTTTCCATAGCTTTTGGCTTCTGCATCCGAAAATGTTTGGCAGTTTATCAAATCTTGATGGTACATTATAATTTCCAAAGCTTTTGTTTTGCTGCTTCGACCGCATTAACTTCGACCCCCGAACTCCCTCCCCCGCTCTCTTGGTCCCCCCCGCTTTCCCTCCATCCATAGCTAACGTTTGCAATAAAGTTATTCGATCCTTCTGAAGGGATATTCCGATTTTTCTCTTTCTTCCTTACTGTCGAAGGCATACATTTCTTGTATTGATTTGTCATTGATTGCAAGCAGACGGTCTATAAGTAGTGTGTGTATGCCTTATATATATATATATATCTGTCTATATAGGAAGGGAGAGAGTAGCGATTTATGTTCAAACTATTCAACAGATCTAAACTTTTTCTTATTGTTTATTCTATAAACATGAATAGGCAACTCGTTATATATGGCTAGATATATAGATATATATTTATATATATATATATGTGAGCGTGTGGGGGATGATCTTAATCGTAAAAATTTTACGAGTAATAAAATCGCTTTTTTATTGTTTCCCTTCTTTAATTCGATTTTTTTGGGGAGGTTTTTCTGTGTTTTTTGAATGATTTTCTCGTGTTTTTTTTAAGTTTATTAATGTGTTTTTGAGTGGTTAAATGTGTTGACATTCTTAATTTTTCTTATTTGGTTGCCCCTTTTTTTTCCTTTCTCTCTCTCTTTCTCTGCTGGTTTTTGTGCTTAATTCGGTTTAGAAAATGTCAAAATTTATATCAAACATTCTCTTTTCGCTTTCTTTTAATAAATTTTGAGCTTTTTTTCGTTGAAAATTTAATATTATTTCGTGTTTTTCAATAGTTTTTTAGGCTTTAAAATCGTTAAAATTGGACGGAGGAGGGTATTTTGAATTGGATTTTTACCTTTTTATCTGACTAATTTGATTTATAAAATGTCTAAATCGAATTTTTTAACCGTCTACAATGAAATTCTTGAGCTATTTTCGTGAAAATCTATGCTTTTTTGCTACTTTTAAGCAATCAAAATAGCGTTTTGGTACTCGTAATCCAGACGTTTTGCTCGAATATTTTTAGAAACTTTTAAGACTTATCTCAACCAGAACTGATTAAAATCACGTTAGAAGTAGATTTAAATAGCATATTAATGGCAATCATAACCAAATTAAAGCATTCTTTACGTTAATTATGATTAAGTGTAAACGTATTCAGTTCGGTACATCGATACGGTTGGTTGGTAATCTTATTTTAAACGTAATCAAAGAATTTTCGGGTTTCCTGATCTTTATTTAACTAGAAATGAAGACATTTTCCTTAATCCCGAATTAATTAGGATAAGAATAATACAGTTAAAATTGTCTCCTTATAAAGATATTTTGGTTTCCAGTGGTTACGTTCTAATAAGGGATTAAATTAGTTAAATCTTCATTATAATCGAGAAATATTTCAATTAATTTATTGCTTAAAACTGATATTTTTCATACCAAATTAATCATAAATATATTTAGTTTGGGAATTATTTCGTTTTAAATCTTTCTCGAATGGAAATTTAATTAAGAATCCCAAATAAAGAGGCATCTTCGTTAGTCAAACAACACGAACTATGAGTCATTTCGGTCAAAAAAAAAAAAAAAAAATTAAATATCAGTTTGTAAAAGCTTTAAAAATGGTCCGGGATTTAATTAAATTTAAATTTTTGCATTTTCCTACACTTTTTTGGTTCGATATTGCCGGAATTATTTGAGTTTTGCCCCTCCGAAACGGGTTCAAAATATCCAGGAACTTGATTTTTCAAACAAAGATCAAAAGGAGCAAAACTACTGAAACAAAAATCCAGAATTTAACACCAAAAATTCGAAATATAATTATAATGAAAATGCAAAAATATAAAGCAAAAATCTAGAAAAACTCATGGACTTTTTGGATTTTTGCCCTCCGAAACATGATTCAAAAATTTAAATCCTCGAATCAAAGAGCAATTCTGGATCTTTTGAAGATTTTTTTTTTTGTTTGTTTGTTTAGAATTGAAGTTGGAATGAAGAATTAAGTGCATTTTTGTAAATTTTTCTACGTTTTACGAAACAAAATATAATCGTCCCCCCAAAAAAATCTAGAAATGAACAGCTCAAAACGAAAATGAAACAAGCAAAACGATCCGAAAAAATCCAGAATTTTGTTGGATTCTCACAAGCAGAATTTAACACCTTCCGATATAAAAATAAAATGCAAAATAATTTACAAAATAAAATTTAAAGAAGCACAAAATCATCCTAAACAAATCTAGAAGAAAAGAATTTAAAAAAAAACTAAATTTATCCCAAAAAAAATCTAGAATCAGACCATCGAAAAATAACAAATCAGAAAGAAAATCGAAAGTAGATATATAATTTATTTTTTTAAAAAAAAAGGAGAGGGAAAGTGAGATTGAAATCTCAATCAGGAATTGATGCGGGAAATGATGAGGAATTTAAGAAAATCCACGATAAGTCGAACGAATTAAAAGACGATTAACAGGAATATAAAAAGGTGTTTGATATCGAAGACGAAAATTAGGACATTTGCATGCATGTGGTATTGTTATGAGTCCTGCTGTAAAATCTATTTACCATTGTGTGTCTCTCTCTCTCACTCTCTCACTCTCTCCCCCTGGCACTAAGATTCAAGTGGGCTATAAAACCAATGGCTATCGTCTCTATACTCGTTATGCTCTGGCTGAAATGTTATCATTAACAGATATTTGCTCTTCAAACTATAATGTTTTTTCGTTTTTTTTTTCCTGTCTCTCTTTTCTTAGATGCGGTTTCCTCCCTTCTTTCTAATAAAATTCTTCCGCATTTTTTGGAAATTCGATGGCTTCGTCGTTTTTATTATTGTTTATTACGTATTCCTTCCATTGAATAAATTCTCCACTTTTCCCTCCCCCTCTCCTTTTATTTTATTTTATTTTTTGATGCGGTTTTTTCTCGATTGTCGACGCTTGCAATTAAATAATTCTTGCTCTATGCTAGGGAATTTTTAGCTAATTTTTGATGCTTTAATCGCGTGATAAAATTTTTAATGCTGCTATGTTAACAATTTTGGTATGTTTATGACTCTCGTTGGTTTCTCGGGTTTCTCTATCGAGATGTTGAGTGAAGTAATTCTTTTTTTTTTTTTTTTTCCCCTTCCCCTTCCTTCGATGATTTTTCGAGTTTTGAGGAATTTTTACTAATTTTTTTCCGTATGTTAACGCGTGTGAAAGTTTAACGTTGATATAATAATAATTTCTGCGTGTTTACGACGTTCGGTGGCATGTTTATTGTTTATTCCACGGCCGTATCGAAGGTTGAGCCAATGTTTTTTTTTTTTTTTTTTTGAGTTTTTAGCGAGAAAATTTAAATAATTTCCGTGTGATGTTTAAGAATTTATTTGTAATTTTCATTCTGTATTCACTTGATAACGATCTGATGCTTATACAGCAATAATTTTGTTATGTTTACGACGCTCGATGACCTGTTTATTGCATTTGTCTTAGGCCAATTTGTCGAAAGTCTAGTGTAATTTTTTGGCAATTATTCTTATTTTAGCCTAACGGTTCTTATTCGAAACGCGAAAATTAATGCTAATTTTTGGATATTTTAATCGCCGGATAACTGTTTTTAATGCTACTACGTTAACAAATTGGTGTATTCTTAGAGCTCGATTATTTACCGTTCGCGTTGCAGGCCTCGATTTATCGAGTTTTGAATCAATTTTTTCGCACTTTTTCGCTCTTTCCAGCGGTAATTTTCGTAAAATACGCCAGAAATTGAGCGTATTTAATCGCCTAACAAAGAATACGATGCCGTCACATTAATAATTGAATTAAAATTTATTACTCTAATAGAAGTAGATAGATGCTTTTTCGCATTAAAAAATGCTAATTTTTAGAAGTTCAGAGGTCGTTTGTGACTCATTCCGACGGGTTTTGAAGAATAATCTCACGTCTGGTATCTACCTGAGACCGCCCACGTCGTCGTTGTCACCCGATTGAACTCTGACCTCCGGAGTGTCAAACGAGGTTATCCCATCTTGTTCGCATTAAAGTCGACAGATAAAGGGCGAATTTTTACGGAAAAAGAGCCCTTTTTTATCTTCCCTTTCTAGTTTTAAAGGTATGATGAGAATTAATGGGCTACCAGTTCCAAAAAACAGGACCTTAATTTGATTTAGATCAGACAAAAGGTGACTTTCTTATTTTGAAAAGTTGTCAAATTTATAAGTATAATATCCTCTTGACGTGATACGAGTTATGAAAAGAGGACTTTTCTAGAAGGAGGGGGTTTAAAAACACCACATCAACTTATAGGACTTAGTAGCGACAGGTATTAATTAATATCTTGACACGCGGTCGCGAGAAGGGAATTGTGGTCGTGACGTCACCCTCGTTCACCCTCTCGTACGAGAGACAACTTAGGAATATATGGAAAGAGGATTTAAGAAATTACTGGAAATTTCCAACTGTTGCGGATTGCCGTTGTGCCCCTCGTTGTGCTACACTTAATTGCATTTTGGATATGGCGCCATAATATTAAAAAAGAAGAGTTGTAGCTGCTATCGTTGTTAGGCGATTCGGGGTTATAGGATGCCACTTTTTGCCCAAATGGCTTGGTCGTCAACGAGAATATATGGAAATCGAAAGAACGTTCAATACAATTGACAAGGCATCGTCTAAAGATGAATGGGTGCTCTTTGCGACGTCTGTTTTGCTATTCAATAAATGTCTGTCAAAAAATGGTAGCAAATAATTCGTATCTTTTATACCCTCCTATTCTTTTTCAACTTTAATTTTTGCTTAAGATCTCGAGAAGTTTCTTGAAGCACCCCCCTCCCGAATGGTTCTATAATCCCTGATAATTTCATTCGGAATGGATCCAAGTCTTGAAAATAATTGAAAAAGTCACTTATAATTGAGAGAAAAATCACTCGAAATGGCTCAGATTTTGAAAATAATTGAATAAGTTCACTAATAAATGGCTCAAACTGTGACTATAATTGAGGGGAAAAAAATAGCTTAGAATAGTTTCAACCCACGAAAATAATTGAAGAAGTCATTGAAAATGACTCCAGGCCTCGAAAAATAACTGAAAAACAACTCGCAACCATTCCAAATTCTGAAAATAATTGGGAAAAAAACTTCTACTGGAAGAATATCAAAACAAATTCCCAAAATTAGCATTCAATTTTGTACAATCCTTCGGAGAGTAACACAAATTGGGCACTTTCTCTAAACTCTCTTCTAACGTACTTAACAGCAAAGTTTTGGAACTCTTATCTGGAATGGCAACCGGTGACGAATTACGATTATGGGGCTCGTAAAATCACGTTATCTGGATAACTAGACATCCTTTTAAACCGAATTCGTTTCAGGTGCCAAAGTCTAAATGGGTGGCCAAGTTGGCAGGTTTAAAATGGACGATTCGCATTCCGGTTTCGTTCCTAACCTACCATTGCCACTAATGCCGCCATTTGAATGCTCGCATTGTGCTAGTTTGGAGTGAGATTTAAAAATGGTCGATTCTCAGGGATTTAGATTCTCTCTCTACTGACGACACTACTCAACAATGAAGTTGCAACATCCCTCTTAACTCGATAGCCCTTATCAATAAATTAGCTCTCCTTTTTTTTAGACTTCTTATCCCCCTCTTACTCTTGGTGCTCCTGATTTCGAATGGATCGAGAGGATAAGTCATCAAGTGTTAAACTCTATTCCTCTTCTAACGGGTCCTGATAAATAAAGTTAAGTCGATGTTTTTTGATATTTGCAAAGTGTTAATTAACGTTTTACTTAAGTTTCAGCCATAATAATTTAAAAAACTTGGGCTCTCTGGCCTAGTTATTCTTTGATGGTGTGGTTTGCACCCTTCTCGGGTCTTTCCTTCGTGTAATTTTCTTCTTATTATTATTTGAATTTTATTTTAAACTACTTGAAAGAGATCCCCGCCTGACAACCATAAATTAAACTTAAAAGAAAAAGAAAAAATTAAAATAAAACCAAAACATATTGAGGGAGGAGGAAAAGAGGTTTTTAAAGAACGCTTACTTGCGTAAATTTTCGTCAAAATGATTAAAGAAATAAGACAAAAAAGAAAAAAAAACGAAACTCGGATTTTGGTGATCAGCGAAGAATGAAGTAACGTTATTAATAATGGTCTTGGGTTTAATTTTCCGGCATTTTACTAAAAGAGCCCACCCGAACTCAACCAATCAAGTCGATGTAATGAAATTTCAATCGCGTGACGTCACCGGGTCGTTTGGGTGCACGTGAAAGTGACACTCTAATGAAAACGTAGCGAACAGCAGCTGCGAATGATGTTGGCGCGGAGGGGCACCCCTTGACGGGTGTCAGGTCCCTGGGGAAGAAATTAGTTTGGTGCTCCCTCCCCTCTCTGTCTCTCTGGTGCTTTAGCTTTGGCTCGAGCTTTACATACACCCCTCCTCCTCTTCCTCCTCCTTCCTCAGCTCTGGAATTTGTAAACTGTCCCGAAAGTTAAAAATTGTATTAGAGAGAAGACGAGAAACAGTAGGAAAAAAAGAAGCGTTTTAAATTAATTTTTAACAAAGCTACGACTTCCACCCTCTTCCTCGAATCGTTCCGAACGTTAGAATAAGAGAATTTTTATACAAAAATCCTTTCCATAATACGAACAGATGCGTTATTTAACCTTCAGAAATCCAGCCAGACCATCAACACATCGACTATTCCTTCCATTGGAAACTTAAGGACATTGGGCAGCCTTATCTTATTACTGGGGCGAAGGGAGGCAGGACGCGTAACCATGACAACGACGGCATTCCGGACAGACTGGGGAGAAAGGGAGGCGTCGCCCTGCAGATTTGTGCCCAGATTTATCTGGATTGACTGGCTGGCTCTGCGCGGGGGGTTTGGGAAGACGGGGGATAGGCAACTCGTATGCGCTGCCTTCTTATCTCGAGTCCCCGACGAAAATTGTTTCTTTTTTCTTTTGAAATCGTTAAGTTTTCGTTTCTTTGGGACAGTTTTTGAAAGACAGCGAGGCAAAAGTGAAGTGACATACGAATTCACTGCTTCTCTCCTTTCTCTCTCCTCTCTTTCCACTCTTTCCTACCCCCTTTGGGGCTCTTACACTTCTCTCCTTTGACGTTTGTGTTTTCTCTGCTTTTCGCCCCTTTTCTGCATGGTTAGAAATTATGTCGACTCGACTTTGAAAAGATTTTCCAGCTAAAATCTTAAATCATTCCCTATCGAAATTTTGATTACGGGCGCATCTCTTTATAATCCCCCCATCAATAAATTAAAACGTGTAACTTACATAGTAAAAATGGATAACAAAGAAAAAAAAGGAAAGAAATTAATTCGACATCCTTGATTAAATAAAGGCAAAAGCAATTTCTCGCATCCCCTTGTATAGAAATTGGGATATTTTCGTCCACGAACACGAATACCGCCAATTTGCCACTTCTCCGTCACCATAGCAACGTGTGCAGGGATTTGAGTATTCACGATGTTCCTTTCAGAAGGAGAGAACATGTAAACGCCTCGTACGGACTCGCACTGATTAAATTAAGAACGTGGTGGGGGGTCCTCCTCCTCTGAATGGCAGATTCCTTCCCTTTTCACCCCCCGTTTCCATAGCGAGAAGAATGAGTCCGTCCCGCGATATCTGTCTGTGGTCACTTGCATTTATCTTCATCTTTCCTGTTGTCAGCCCCGAAACACATCATCAGATGAAGATTTGATTTTGGCTTGGATGATCCTATTTCGGATCTCTAAGTGAATTGGAATTACATAAACGCCCTTTAACACATAATGAAAATCCGTATTACTCCCATAATCTTCAAACAAAAAACCGGTGGTTTCTTTTTGTGATATTTAAAATAGATACTCTGCTGTACCTCCTCTTCGAATGGCACCCTTACGGTTATAGAGTCCTCGTGAAGAAATGTGCTTCTATATAGTAGACTTGGGCAAGACTGGAGTCTTAAATGCCTTGTTAACGTAGCAGGCTCCCCTCCTGAACGCTCTAATGAGACAAGATTAACACCCGAGTGGCAATTTTTGTTATTGCACATCGTTTTTAGAGGGTATTTGCGCGTGTTGCACATTGTTTTAATGGTACTTTTTGATGGTGTGGTAACTTTGCCGCGTTGTTTTTTTCAAGAGCACGTTGTTGCTTTATCAAAAAGTGCCACTGGAAAAGATGAGTATTATCAAAAAACATACACCGTCATTTGCAATGACATTTTTTGATCGTGTATAAGGTCTGTACAGATTTTTAGAACATGGATTTCTTTAGATAAAGGTATAAACGAGAACAAGTTAACACCCGAACGTCATTTTTGCATTGCACAAGAATTTTAAAATGTATTTTTGAGTAGTGTGCAAGCTCTTAAGGAAGTTATTCCATCTGCTGCACAGACTTACAACTTGCAATTTGTTTTTTTGTTCTTGCATAAGATTTTAGATATATGTATTTTGTTTTCGACACATTCAGAAAAAAAATCTTCCATTGAGAATATGCGAATGGGAACAGATTAATAAAATATATTTTAAAAAAATTATATGCAAAATTCAAAAATTCCATCCACACAAACTCTTCAGAATATATTTGAATTCCGCACACGAACTTAGAGCCACATCATTTTATTGACAACGCTAAGGCTTTTTATTTTATTTTATTTTATTTTATTTTTTTAAAAGAAATATTCGCTTTTGTTTCGAGTCTTTGTCAAAATTCGAACGGGAAAAATCCAAAAATATCTTTAACATGGTCAAAAGGAGACCTCTTAGAAGCGAATCTTAATGGCAAACTGCAGATGAAATCATCCAAAAACATCATCCTTACGACTTCCATATATCGTTCGACGAAAAAATGATGTTTGTCTTATTAAATTAGGCATTTAAAATGTCGTTTCCGTAGAAATCAAAATATCAAACAAAATAAAAAAAAACAATAAACACAATAAAAGATGATAATCGATGAGAAAGTATAATAAATATAAATGATAATAATTGATTTTAGATTTACGAAGAAGAATGAGAAGATCAATTTTATTTTAGTAGAATCTTTTTCGTAGAGGGTAGAGGACCAGTTGGCCATTAAGAAGAAGCTTCACACTTTTCGAAAAGGGGGGTGTTGTGGCAACTACAGTATTAAATAATGCGTAGAGGAGGGAGAAAAGTCGAAGTCTCTTCGACCGAGTGGAAGGCGTATAGAAGACAAATCCCTTCTCTTTCTACTAGCGATGGGGCATCTACCTGTTAACTCACTTGATGGGTGAAGGGTGTCCGAGTCGAGTATGAAAGACGTGTATCATTCTGTCCTGAATAAAACAAGAAAATTGTATTTAGTTCCGCTCGATGAAAAATAATCCTAACAGGGATTTAGCGTGTTAGAATTATATATATATATATATATATACATACACACACATACGCAAACGATAACCGTGTTCGTTTTTACAATTCTCACCCTCCTCCACGTGGACCCCTTCGAATTTGTACGGTTTTCTGAACGTTCTTCGTCTTAACTAGGAGGTGGATCGGTGTGTAGCCGACTCGTTAAATTGTGGGTGGACAGGTAACGGTGTAGAGTAGACGTGATTTTGGGCGTGTTTTGGGCGAGTCCGGAACCCGACCCCTCCTCGCTTAACTTCACCGGAAGTCGCTGGGGAATACGCTCATCACGTGGTGTGTGTGTGTGTGTATGTGTGGGTTCGGCTTTTGATTATACTTCGTCACGCACGATGCTGGGGATGCTTTTGTGTAAGCCAGCCGAGAAAAGAGGAAATGATGAGGGGCCAACCTAAATGCATCTCGAGGGTAAAATTTCGAAAATAGACTGAATTAGTCATTGATACCTATCGTTATCATTTAGTATAACGTCTTCTCCTCCCCACGAAAATCCGATTCCTAACGATGATCCTCCACCTACGGTTACAGTTTTCAAATTTCCCTAAGTTTCGTGCATAAAAACACGCGAAATTCTTGTCTCGCGACCATTTAAACGCTCAGTCAAACACATCATCTTTAATTATATCCCGTATACATCAAAAAAGTTAAGAAAAAAGGCCTTCTTAATAGCAAACAGGATGTGCAAACGAGCTTCAAAATCATCATCATTCCTATAGAGAATCACGTTTAATTATGTTTCGTCAGGCATTTAGTATGCGTGTTGCCTAAGGTACGAATTGTATATCTGCTAACCTTCGATTCTAATAACCTTAAGGCATTATGTATACAAGAATTTACTAGTATACTATATTAATAAACAGTGTTAATAGCGCAAATCTAGTAAATGTCATATACAAGTGACACAAGAATGTATCTTAAATATTAACAAACTGTAACAATAAGATAGCGAAACGATACGCTAATTGGTCAATTTAAAGGTGTAAATAAAAGAAATATAAGCGAAAATCTCCTTTAAAAAATCTCAGACGACTGTTAAAGAGTTCCACGGAAAATTTAGGAATTTAACATTGTTAAACACGATTAAACAATATCGTTTTGAGTAATCAAACGTTGCGATATATGTTTAACGTTTATCTTCAAAAATTAGAGAGTAGAAAAGAGAGGGAGGGAGAAGAAACGGGAAACAAAAATTTAACGACGCCTTAACAATCGCTTCATTAATGGAAACGGTAGGAATACGATGACAGCTAACAGATATATCACCTTATCAGATCATTCAGTTAAAATGCATCATCAATTGGGTTCTAAAAAACATTTAAAAAAAACAAAAAACAACAAAAAAGTCCGCCCTTTCGGATAATTACAAGTACGTCGACACCGCATAATGACTCTGTCCTGTTTGTCACACACACACGCACACACACACGGCGTTTGTGTGTTGTCTGTGTTTCTCGATTCTCTTCTTCCTAATCTGTAATGATACCCTCTTTTCGTCGCCCGGTCACGTGACGCGCCAGTGTGGTTGCCCCTGACGACCAGTTTTAGTACGTCGATCGGGGGGAGGGGTCCGTTTTCCACCTTCCAATTTTTCCGCTGTTTGCTTCCTTAATTTGGTGTCCGGACCGCCAGTCCTTAACTGGATTTGTTTGCTTCCTTTGATAATATTGAGGTGAAGTTAAAAACTCTTCGCTTCGGGCGGTGTTTCCACCCCCCAGACCACCCCCACTCCGCAATTGAATTTCTCTTCTTCCTCTTTCCGTCTCTTTTATTGTTTTATAAACCGGAAGAAGACAGAGAAAAATAATATAAAAAAAAATAAAATAAAAAAAATCAGCAGAGGGACTCTCGAAAGTCCGTTTCCAAAAAAAAAGAAAAAAATTCATTATATTCTATTAATTGTTTGTATACGTTACGCTATTTGTTACGCTCTTTTTCGGCGTAAGTTACGCCGTGTTGACTCTTCTCGGATCGTATTTAACCAATATTATTAACGCTAAATGAAATTTTATCTTCGAAATTAAAGGAAAAAAATGGCATTTCTTTTTCAAGATCACAAAATTAAAATCATTTTTAAGTTTTTTAAGTGTTGGAGGAGGAATTTAAGTAAAAATCCGATTTGATATCGAGAAATGTTTGCTTTATTAAAGTAGTTTTTTTCTCTCCCCCCTCCTCCTTTCTCTTTGCTATTGCTTAATAACGTTCTTGCAATTTTTTAATATCAAAAAAACTCGATGGCGAGTGAACGTTTTCTGTTTTTCGTGTTCGATTTGTTTTTTGTCAATATTCGAGATACGCGATCGGTCGTCCAACCTCTATATACTTTATATATATATACATACTGTGTATGTTGGATTTTTCTAATTTTAAATTTTAAAAATTTCCGAAGAGTTTATCTCTGTGTTTATGTTTATACTTGTTTCGTGTGTCATCTGTTTCGTTTGTAATGTTTTATTTGTGTGTTTACGTGTTGATTATGTGTCTGTGTTTTTGTATTCGTGCGCACTTACGTTTAATGTGTTCCTGTATGAGTTATCTTTTTTCTGTGTTTCTCTGTGTCTATTTTCTGTTCTTGTGTATCAATGTTTCTGTGTGTTTTCTATGTTTCTGTCTATCAACGTTCTTGTATATCCGTTTTTTATGTTCCTGTGTATCAATATTTTCTATTACTTCTGTACGTTGTGCTCACGTGTTTCCTGTACACTTATATTTTTGATTTGTGTGTCTATTTTTTCAGTTCGTGTGAGCTTCGTATCTACCTGCGCATATATGTGTTTACATTTCATACATAATATTCTTCTATATTTTATCCCGTATCAATGCGCTAAGCGTTTATATAAACAATTTCCCTATCCATTTATGTGCTTCAGTTATGTCACTGTATACATCATTTGTGTACTGTACGTCTGTGTCGACCGTTGTCTCCCGTTCTGTGTGCATATCGATGCGTCTTCATTGTGTATATTTGTTTTGTTGTATAAGTTCGTCTATATTGTGTATTCTACGTGCGTGTGATAGCTTACGTATAATTGAGTGTCAAGAATAAGAGAATAAATTGAAATTAGTTCTTAAAATTAAAGTAACTAATCGTTAGAAGCCTTAAATTATGTGATTAGGATGGGGAAATGTAAAATGGGTCAAATAATGATAATTAGAGCAGCTGCGAAAGGTACAAAACACAGTAAAAACTACCGTCTAAAATCTTTAAAATCTTTAAAAAATGATGTAAAAAATGCTGAAAAGTAAAGAAAAAATACGCTTGAAACAACTAAAAAAATTCATAAAGTTGACCAAAAAATGGCAAAAAAATAGAAAAATAAAAGAATATTCAAATAATAAAGTAAAAATAATACAAGAAACTATATATACGAATAAGAAACACTATTACAGGATCGAAATTGGACAGAGGATTTCCACTATTCATAATATAAAAACATCACCGAAAAAAAGAATGAAGATAGGAAAGAAGTTAAAGAAAATATTGAACTGAAAAAAATACGAAAAAGTTATTTCAGGATTGGAGAGAGAGAGAGAGAAAAAGAGGATTTAAGGATCTTTAAGGATTATAAATGCATCGAAAAAGCTTAGTTTGGCTACCTCACATTCGCAGATAATTCTTAAACAGGAGGGCAGACAAACGGGACGTACTTTACATATATTTCTGTATAAAGAAAGATTGTTTATTAACTAAAAAAACAATAAGTAAAGTGAGGTCTAAATGAATCCCTGGAGTTATTTCCTGTCAGTCATGTAGTGTCCTTCGTATTGACTAGACTGTGAAGGCTTCGGTCAGCAGAATCCACCCCGGGATACCAAGCATCGATAATCGATTTTTGCAGTAACTCCGTCATATCCAGATAATGGACTAGACTGGACTAGACAGACAACAAAACAAAAATATCTCCTTACCCGTTTGTAATCGAGTTAACGGTATTAAGTTAAAATTCTCCTATCATCGTCGTCTTTATATGCTTAATTTCTTTATTTTCGCAGACCTTGACGACGTTTTATAAATACACAAACTCACACAGACAAAAAAATATTATAATAAAACACACTTCCTCCCATCTCCGCCCGTCTATATAAGGTTAAATTCGTCATACCCAGTCGATATTTCACTACATAAACAGGCAATTTCGTGTTAATTAACACCGGTTTTTTTATGGGGGTTGACCACGTGTTTTTCACTCGATAGATGGAGGCACTAACGTTCGCCAGTGTTAAAGGTCAATCTAGTGTTTCGTTCGAACTCGTAAAAATATAAATTTAAAGGTCATTGCAGACCACGTGACGTTATTGTAAACGTTCGAATTACGTCACAATTTTCCATCCCTCTCACCTTGAATGACACGTGGAACCGGTTCGCCTCCTCTAGGAGGATTGTGGAACTAAAGATTTCCGCCTGTCTTAAGAGTATCCATAAATTTAAGAAATAATTACTTACACGATTCTTCGAAAGTAGGACGCGAAAATGTATAATAAATATAATTTTTACAATTGTAAGTAAATTATAAAGCATTTTCTTTAAGACCTAGAAACGTGAAAATTCGAAAATTTGACAAAGGTTGAAGGGGAGGAAAGAAAGAAAAAAGAAAAAAAAAAAAACAAGTCTCTCACCCGGAAACGTCAACTGCCCATCACCTTATCTGACATCAAGGACTCTAAGAAGGGAAAACCCGGTAACTCTGTCACAGTAGGAAGGATGAGTAGCTCACATGTGCCTTTTTAAAATCCTTTAGAATGTTTACAATCGTCATTTCTAAATTTGGAAAAGGATATTCAGCGATTCCTTGCTCTAAAACAAATTCTAAACAATGATACGACTATGATTAGTGGATTAGAATACTCGGAAAAGACTGGGTCGTTGAGCAACTTGTAACTAATTTCGACCATTACAAAACACCCTTTTGTCAATAATTTCGTATATCACGAGGTTGCGAACAACTCAAAAGTACAAGGAAATTGTTCGAACAATAAGCCTAGCTGATGCAAGAAACAAAATGGACGGTTATTTTATAGAATATAAACAATGATCACGTAGTTTTTTCCAGTTTAAAAGTCGATAATTTAACAAAAAAAAAAGAGCACTGAACAATTACACAAATTGTTAATTTTTGAATTAAATTACTTGAACAGTGAATGCAACTTGTAATAGTTTGTGCGAATAGTTTTCATGATTTTCATTTAATTTTTCAATAATAATTCGATAAATTGAACGATTTGTAGATGAATTTAATTTTTTTTTTTTTTTTTGAACGCTGAACACTTGAAAACTGAACAGATACTTCACGTTGAAATTCATAAACAGTGGATAATTGGGTGATGTATTCGAATAGTGAATCTGGTAAAGAATAATTTTAGTAAAAGGCAATTGAACAGTTGAGCATTTGTTGAACAAAGTAGAATTAAATGATATTTTTATATGAGGGGTATAGGGACGAGAATAATTCAGAAATCTGAATAAGAACGGTTGGGAAGTGCAATCTTGATAGAAGAAATAAAAGGCAGTTGAACAGTGAATAGTTGAAGAGAGAAAAAGAGACGACAGTTTGAATAATTTAACAGGAATTTATTTAAGCAAAATCAATTATTTCCAAGCAGAAAATAAGGAGAATCAACTCATAAGAGAAGGATAAGATATCGAACAATTCATGCTAAACTAATTAAATACTAAATAATTAAATCGTAACTCGAACAATAAGGGGGAAAAAACAAAACAAAACAAAATAAATAAACATTTGATCCATTCATCCCGTGCAAAACAAGAATTAAACTTTCAAGAAACGCGTTCACATCGCATCCACTTAAAACACAACTTAGATAAGGAAGAGGATTTCTATTTAGGAAATCTCTACATATTTTTTTTTTTTCTCTTCATCCCCTGACACGTCGTGTCCTTATTGTATTTGACTGTGTAATGAGCCAAGTGTACAGATTTAAGACAATAGCGTTTAAGACGAGACGTTCCCCCTTTCTCTATTGTTCTTATTGTTTCATTCGGGTTCCTTTTGTGTGCTTTCACTTCTCTCCAAGATGCTTGTGCTGTCTGTGGTGATTGTGAAGAGGAAATTAGACAGTCAAACCAAACGAAATGGAAGAGTTTTTTTCTATATATATATATACTTTTTTGTCTTCCTCCTTTCGTAATTAAAAGACCACCTTATTGTTCGCATTGCACTATTCACAGACGTTACAAGCAATTGGATAGTAATTTTCAGCACGGTCCGTTCAGATAAGCACTACTAGTTCATTGTTCTGTCTTACTCGTCTACTGACGTCTATGCGATACGTTCTAATTGCTTTTTCTTTTAAAGAAAATATATTTTTTCTCAATTTTTTGAATTACTGACAGACGACAGAGTGATAAGACACTCGGTTTTTTATGAAAATCTTTCATTGTTTCTCTCCATCCTCCTCCTCTTCCTCCTGTTACTGATGCTGATATATCGGAAGTAGACTTCAAATCTGACTTTTTCGGGAAATTAATTTCGTTTTTTTTTATATGTATATATCTATATATATATGTATATTTACAAAAATTTATTTATTTTCTTTTTATGTCAAGTTGTCATCGATGAGATAATATATACAATAGATATTCCTTTTTATCTTATATAAATATGCCAAAAATGATGCCGAACTCTTACAAGATTGGATAAATGAGATGCTTCATAAAAACACACATTAAAATCTTAAGGATTTTTAGGGATATTTTTATAAAATTTGTTTCAAAAAACCCTCTCCAAGTCAACGTTAATTATTTAAGTAGAGAAGGGAATCTAATAAGAAAGCACTTACATCTTTAACTTGAGTTTTTTGTTTTTTTAAAATAGTTTTTTTTGGAGGGAATTTTTTTTGGGTGCAACAAAGACATGCGACGTCTCAAAAAGACAAACACTTTTAATTGGAAAGACATGTTAAGAACAGCCCGAGGTTAGTTTAAAGTGGGAAAAAAGTGATAAAGGGGAGGAGTAGAAAGGGGAAAAAAGAAGATATTCACCAAAAAACGCGAGTGGTAAAAAAATATACTTAAAAAACCCAACTCGTGTTCTTACAAGTCGTGTGTGTTTGACTCCGCCTTGTTTTTTCTTTTCGCCCTGCGAATTAGCATGGCGAGCGATCACCCCTGGGGCACTTGAAACAGAAGCTAGCACTTGTCATCCTTCTCCCCTCGACCCCTCCCCGCGGCTGGTGAGGCGAGCCATCCATCACCGAGACATCTTCTGTCACTGACAAGCGTCATCCACGGATGCACTAACTCCCATCTTTGCAGTCTTTATACTAGGACCCTACCGAGTAAGAAGGGAAAAAAAGGCCACGTTTCGACCCTTCACCCCCGTCTGACATTGAATATGTTCGCTTAACCCCATCCCAAACACTTTCTTTTTTTCCTCTACCCCCTTAAAGGAAATGGCTCAATTTTTCACAATTTACAAGAGCCAACGTTAGAGGAGTCAACGAATTTACCTATTCCTCCGCGTTATCCCGTTGTTATAATAGTAGAAACAAGAGGTATTTTTCCAAAAAATGTTAATATATATTCTACACTCCCGGAGTTAAAATACTATCCTGACGTTACCCGGACTCTCCTCGACTCGGGTCAAAGGTCAAGGTTTGAGGCAGGACGAAAATATCTTACTGATTTTTACTCCCATCGTTGCCTAACACCCCGTCTACTTTGCAAATTGGAATCTCCCTGATCTTACTCAGACTTTTATAGATGTTGTGAATAGTCTTAATTGCTCCAAAGAAACTAATTAATGAACAGTTTTTTTTCCCTTTCCCCCTTTCGAAATGCTATTTTCTGCATACCTTTCTCCCACTCTACCAAAAGTCTGTTTAATGGAATTCTCCTGTTTTAGATTTTGTAATGTTTCGATTGAATGGGAAAGTATTCTCAACCCCCCTCTTCTTACTGGTCACAAGATCTTGTTTTTAAATTTCCAACACTTCCATTAAGCTCGAATGATGTTTAATTTATAAAAATATTAGGTGATAAGTTTAAAAAAAAACCAAGGGGAAGGAAGGAGGAGAAAAAAAAAGATGGCGATCCTCATCTTCTTGCTCCCTTCTTTGTTAATAAAGCTCTGCAGGCAATTAATAATTTTACTTTGCCACCATTTTTTCTTTCTTCATTATTTATTTTTAAAGTTTTTAAAGAGTAAAACTGAAAGTAAAAATAGTTCGATAGCTAAACGCATCCTGAGAAATTCAGCAGTTGTTACGCTGTGTCTACAGGTTGTGCAGATATGATTACTTGAAATCAATGGGAGTAGAAAACCCTTTTGTTGCCTGTCATCACTCTTTGGTGAGTGTGATCTTTATCACACAGAAAAATTATATTACTGAATAGATCTAGACTTTAAAGGCACTTGTAGAGTAATTCTACTTTCGTTACGTTGATTTATAAATGCGTCGTTACGCCGTAACGTTGTTGTTACTGTTTCATTTTCGAGTAGATGGTACTGTACAGTACCTTCCTATAGGATGTTTTGTATGATTATGCTCACAAGACGGGTAATTCTGCGACGTAACCTCTAAGCGTAACGTTATTACATTGTAAGCTTATGTTGCCACATAACACGTTGTCTGGGAATGGGTGTTACCAAACTCGAAAGGTGAAAGGGTGAAAAATACCTGCTTTTGCAGGTTGCTGTATGTGAATGTGTGACTTAAATAGATAATGTTGCAGCGTAACGTATAAATATTTTGAAAGAATAGTAACGTAACTATAATTGTATAAAAAGAATGATTTCTAGTCTTTTAAAAAGTGCAACGTATACATACAATTTACACGTCAGTATATTTATCCTTCCTTTTTGGTAGAATGTAGTAAAACTGTTGCGTAACAAACATAACGCAGCATTTGTGTTTAAACAACTTTCCACTAAATTTGCAACGTAACATTTCTTAACACATCATCTCCTATTTAGAGATAGCTAACGACTCTAGCTGTGTAACAACCATTCTGTGACGTATCCGCGTAACAAATTCCGAGCGTCGAAAGTGATATTTGCGGATACACAATGACGTCACGGAGTGTCAGTCACCGGTTCTATCCGAATTCATCGGGGCTTGGGAGGAGCATTAAGCAGTAAGGTCCATTAAACAGTGCAGGTCACGTGAACTGGATCTGTTGAAAGGAAATTGTCGTTCTGGTCCCGAAAGATCTGGACTGCGATGTAACGTGAACCGAGTCGACTGGCACCGTATCAGTTTCCAAGCAACGATATGTCTTTAGCCCGCTTTGCTTTTGGGATAGCTACGATAAACACTGCAGGCAATACAATTTCCGGGCATACGATCTATACCCTCCCCTCCTACAGTTTATTTCCTCTGTTCTTCCGGATCGCAGCCTGCCCCGGGCTTGTCCAAATCACTAAGCCATCCCCCATATTTTTTAACTTCTTCCACCTCAAAAAAAGCGTTCGAGGTTGCTCACAAAAGGAAGCGTAACGCCGTAACGTTATAATTAACGTGGTGGCACGACTCTGAATGAAAATAAAGATGGAAAGAAGTGAATTTCTCAGTTAATACGTAAAAATGACCTCAAGAAATGATAATTTTGTAGCGTAACGTATAAAATCTTCCCAGCGTAACGTCGTAATTGTTACCTTTCTCCTGAAAAGGGAATGTTTTTTCAGCTGGAAAGGGGGAAAATAATGCTCCCTTTAAGCGCCGTAGTATATAAATATCCCGAAAGATGGATAATATTGCAGCGTAACTTACAGATTTTCCTCAAAATTTACTTCTGCGTAACGTCGTAATTATAACATAGCCGCCTGAAATTCTCTCCATTATCGAAAGAGGAAAAAAAAATGAAGAGGGTGTAAACACCCACTTTACAGAATATGGCGTAAACGTTTAGCGTTACGCTGCAATTTAACTAGCCGATTAACAGAGTTGTATGGTAACAGGCGAAGAAAACACTAAATTTCGAAGGTGTAACGCGCATAAAACAGTTAGAAAACCCCATTAACATGCACGATTTATATTCTTTAGGGAAAAACGCTAGCTTGACCCGAGCGGGGCCAATCTAAACAGTAGCTGACGTCGAATGACGGATCACCGTGGCGTCACGGTGCCCCTTGGCCCCGTCGCCCCCTTCGACACGCGGACCCCTTAACACGGCTTTGCTCTCGTCTCGATGATAGCCGCTCGGAATACTCATCACGTTCGTGAGTCGAGCCGCTCCATTGGTCAATTTCGGACGTGACGTCACCCGATTACTGTTACTGTGTAATGAATGATGATGAGATTGGCGTCTCTTTCCTTTCGACGGTTCAAAGGTCATTGGCTACTGTGAACCGAGTTGTCAGGTTATATATCATCTTAAACCTGCAGACACAACCTGAACAAAAACCGACCCCGTTAGACGCGCCGTACTCTTTTTTTATATATATATTTTTTACTTTTTTATTTATTTTCCTCTTCCTTCAACAGCTAATGCTCCATCCAGACCTGTTTTAAATAAGCCATTCATCATTTTACACCGAGAATAATCCCAACTTCAATCCGCATAATTCAATTTATCTGATGCTCCAAACGGATTTATAAAAAGGAAAAAAAAACTGTTCAAAATAATTCCCACCTCCTAATTTTGTTAAGTACTTGGCACAAAATTAGGAAGAGAAAAGTGAAAATTCTCCCAAATATCTAATTTGTTTCGTGCCTTTATTATTATTATTATTATTATTATTTATTTTATTAATATTTTTCAAGATTAGAAGTCGAAAAAGTGAGATTTGCGCCAAGTACTTAAGAGATTTGGGGATTAAAACTAATTAAATTAATCTAATTTGTCTTTTGTATTTATAAAATTAAGAGTTAATTCGAAAAATTAAGGAGCGAATAAAAATTCTCGCACTAATTTATATCCAAGAATTACCTAATTGCGCCAAGTAGTTAAGAATCAATTGTAAAATAGATGTTAGAAAGCCATTTAAACTCTTCAGTTTCCTTCTAAATTACGAATTGAAACACTAGAAATTGCGCCAAGTACTTAACTAATTTAAATATCAAAAAAAAAAAAATTGAAAAATATATCAATAATTAACGCGCCAAATCGTTTCCAAAACTAGCGATTTAACTATGCGCCAAGTGTTTTCCTTAATTTTTAATCGCGCCAAGTACTTACAAACTTCTCGCTTGTTCTTGTTACCAATTCTGTTAATGATTCAATTGTAATCGACTGATGTATAGAACGGTACATATTCAGGGCGTGGATGTGGATGTGTGTGTCTGTGTGTCTGAGTGTGTGTGTGTTGTGTGTGTGTGCCCATGTTCAACAGCTGTTACCATTCTCATGGGCGGCTTCTTTAATCCACTATCCAGCTTTCGTGATGTAATGAAGTCTATTACTATATGTTCATGTTATTTTAACCCGTTATCGATGTTAAATCTCTCCACTTTTTAACAAGAATTACTATATTCATGTACCGAAAAAATCGACGCCAAGTGGAAAATGAATTTTTCACGAGTCCGGGAGGGAGTAAAGCGCCTACTTATACGTAAATATTAGTGTTTCGAGTGTATGGAAGAGCGAAAACAACAACGGTCGCTTGTAACTGGTTATGGGAATTACGAGTGGTGGGCGAGGTGCACGAGGCACACAACACTCCCCCGAGTCGAATAGTTCTACTTAAATGGCGCACACTCGTCAGCAATGCGATCTGTCTAGCGTGTCGCACGCGATCTTTCCAACACCGTGTTGTGGAATTCGTGTGTTGTGTTTTAGTACTACATCAAACAACGAAAAATCTAGCTTACTTGTAAAACTATTGTATAACTTGTTCAATTATACAACTAGTTAAAAGTCTTTTATCTACTTAAAATTATATATATATCTTTAGCATCTTTATAAATGGAGAGGAGAGAGGATACTTTTAAAATAATTGATTCTTATGTGATGGGGGTTGTTGGATTTTAATTCTACTTCTTTTCTGTCCTTTTCTACTTAAAAAATTTGAATTTAATTTGTGTTTTTAAGTGGGCGGAAGGCTTTTTTTTAAATGGAAATTTAATTGTTTTTCGCTGGTATTTAGTTAATTTTGAGAGATTTTTTTGAATATTTTATGCTCAGATCTTCTCCTTAACACTTTATATTTCTAATTTTCCATAGTTGATACGAATTAAAGGGTTGTAAGAGAGTGAAACTCGCATTTTGGAAGAGGTGGTTCTTGATTTTTTAAACTATAAATCTCTTTGAAGTGTGAAAGTTTACAATAGAGTCTCACTTCGTCATCCCTTTAAGCATATTAATGAGGGTGATTTTATTACAAAAATTAACTAAAGTTAGTATTTAATTTCGTATGTTAATCACCGAGCATTTATATAAATTATTTCGTAACTTAAGACAGATTTTTGAGCTTAAATCAAGGTACAAAGGAGGCTCAACTTCCTCTTCTGTCTTGAGTTTATTCAAAAACATAGGTTTCAACTTATTTTCAGGGATTTTTCTGGAATAGATGTAACGTGAAAGGGGTCAGTCGATTCGTTTTATACGCGACGGAGCCAAGTAATATAACATGAACTTAGGATCTTCGTATCTACTTAAGAGATGCTCTTTGAGGATGAGTTTCAATCCATCTGGATGGAGAGAGAGAGAGAGATGTTTTGAATAGATACGGGGTGAAAAGAGATTCATTTTTAAAAGAAACTCGAGTTTGGCTATAAGTATAGAAGGGTGGACGACGACAGGTGAAGAGCATTATTCGCTTTAGTTCGCCATCCGTCCGCCAGGTGCACGACGGGCATCGATTTGGTTCCAACATCCGATATTCAAGCATTTATCACTTGAAATAATTAGGGGAAAGAGAACACCTCCATCTCACTCCAAGTTGGATCGTAAGAGAACACCGTCTGACGAAAATAATTACTGCTATATTTAATCGTTTTCCATTCCGTTGAAAACTAGCAATCGATAACGTTACCGGATGGCGTCTTTTCGATCGACTCGAAAATCCAACCAGACCCCGAGCTAATTGGTTAAGTTTGCGTTTAAGAATAATACCTTTTCCCCCGCTTTTATAAGATAAATTGCTTTCTTTCTAAAATACGCGTTAATTCTCTCTTTATAACTCGACACCTCCCATCGATCCGTTCGGATTTTTATACAAAAATCTGGCAAAATCACGTGCTCGGGTGTATATCCAAACACTTAAAAACCTCATCTACCTGTTGCCGGTTGTTTTAAACTCGCCACACGCCTTTAAAAAGCGTTTAACTCGTAGGGAATAGCGTATGGAACGAGACACTCTAACCGCACTTATAGGCGAATTAGAAACCCCTTAACTAGCGTGGAACCTTCTTAAATAGGTAAAGACATTATTCTATCCCTACCTATCGAACAGGTAAGGTAGGAGTCGTGCTATAAAACTCGATTCTTTCTGTCCTTCCGATGCAATATACTCCTTGGTAAGCCCCGTTCGTCCCTCCCCATCCGTTCAATCAAAACCCATAAAAACGAAGCAAATATTTCAGGCTGAAAGCAGTTAACTGTTCCGTCATCAATATGCCATTAAGTGTTGAAGGTTTGGAGGAAAAATTTCCCCCAGTCGCTGGGAACATAATCACTTCAAGGCGCAGTCTGATGAAAATATGTAAGATGTCATTACTGGACTGGAAAGGCCGCTCTACTATTGATCACAGATGTAATCATATGCATGTATATCGCCATTTTTGAGCCATTAATGTTCCGCTACGATAATGCACTCCACAGTCTAGAAAACTCTTTTGCTTTTCCTACCTTCCCCATCCCCGCAAACGTTTTCTGACCCTCCCTTTAAAACCGTTTTCCGACTTTTTATCGGGACTTCATTGTTCTAACGGTAGGCTGTACGGGGGCATATGTTTTCAACTTCGATTGAGAAAGGCAATAATTCTGGACGGGTGCCCATTGGCGTGAAAGGAAAATCATAAACGCTCCTACAACTACCAAACTACTACTACAGTACTTACTACTGTCGCTCGACCAGATAACGTTACGACAAACAACACACTTTTTTTTTCCCTTTTTTTTCCACATTCACACGTTTCTGATGCGACTTAATGATATTTAAAGTATAGATTAACCTTTTTTAATCTATAAAATCGTATCCGTAACTAATTTTTCACCCCTCGTTCACGTACAAAACGCATCATTTATATAAAACCGTGTATAACGCGCACACGGCGCGCCTTATTTAAAAGCCAGAAAAAGAAGGGAAAAAATAAAAGAACTTTTCTATTTTATAGTTTAAAAAATAAAAAAAAAAATGTTTTTAATTTAGTTTTCTCGTGTGTTTTAATGAAAATTTTAAGTTTGGAAAACGTTATATTAGATTAAAACAAAACATAGCATATGTCAGTCAAGATTTTATGACCCATAAAAGACTTGTATTGCAAGCTTCAATCAACGTTTATCATCAAAAATCTTGTAGTAAAATCATTAAAGTTTTGTAACCGGGTTCACTCGTTTATTATCTACTTGTCAACTGTTAGATATATACTTTTTAATTTGTAGATGGCTTAGTTTCTTACTTTTTATATATAGAAAATATTATTATTTAATTTATTGAATTTTTATTTTAAAAAGAAAAAAATTCATCTTACTCTTCTTTGACATCTTATATCAAAAGTATACAAATTTCTGGATTAATTTATGTCAATTCTGTAAGAATTTTGAGTATTTTAAGGTTAAGAAAAAAAAAGGATTTTTTTGGAAATTCTAATTTCTTTCCAATGGCAAATTATATGTCTTTTTTGAATAAGTTAGTTTTTAATTATTATTATTATTATTATTATTATTAAGCAGAAAATTTAATTAATTGTTTAATTTAAATTTCTTTGGAGAAAAATCAATTTTGTATTTTTGTAAAAAAATCAAAATTTATATTTAAAAAATTGGAAAAATAATCTTAAAAAATTCATTTTATGAATTCCATTTTTTTTAATCAAACAAAATTTTATAATTAAAAACATTTTTAATAGAATTTTAAATTTTAAATGCTCAAAAAAATTATTTTAATTCGTTTATTTAAAAAAATAAATTCAAAAAATAGTAATAACTCCGTTTTAATAACATAAAATTCAATTTTTCTCATAAAAAAAGCAAAAAAAGTTTAAGAATTAATTACAAATTATGAATTTTTAACCACAAAAAAGTAGATTTTTATAAATAAATAAATATATATATATATATAAAACTCATAATTTAAAATATAAAATTTCAAATCTTTTCTATCAAAAACATTCAAATTTTGGAAGTTAAACAAGCCATATAGAAGAGAAAGTAATTTTTTTTTTTTTTTTTTTTTTTTGGAAAGGAGGGATGCCATTGCATCAATGAGACATTTATATAATATTTATATGTATTTTTTGAAAGTCTTATTAGAAAGTTATCAAGAAGTCAATCCAAGTACAAACAGATAATAAAGGATAATGCTATAGAATTAAAAATACACGAAGGGAAAGAACAATTTTTGGCAGAGTTGACTTTCTAAAGGTAATCCTAGCCCCTGAGTGCAAAGTCTTGTAGTCTTATAGTGTAAATTTAGAGAGAAGAAAGAATATATGTTGGCAACTTTAACACCTCTCCTCTCACTCTCTTTCCCCCTCTCACTCACTCTCTCCAGCTGTTGATTTCTTGTCTGCCTTTACAGGATTTTTGTTGATGCCATTTAAATTATTTAAAATCATCCTCCAACTTATCTGGAATTCGTTAACACCGGTATATAAATAGCTCGATTTTTCCCTTCAAATCTATATAAATTATTACTTTATCTTTATTAATTTATTATTAATTATATATATTTTTTTATTTTATGAATAATTTGAGGGTAATTTCGATCATTGTTATCAAAATTATGGGTTTAAAATGATTCACTTTTGTTAGACGTTTTAATGAGAATCGGTTGTTTAAGATAGGATTTTTATGGAAGTTCCTTAAATTTTTAAGGTCTAAAAGTGTATTTTTATTGTTTTCTTCTTTATTTTTATGGTTAATTAATTCTAAAATTCGCTTATAATTTGTATATTTAAATAATCTTCATGCTTACATTATGAATCTTTCTCGAGCTATATAAAAACTTCATTTAAATATATTATTTTTTATTTTTTACTTTATATTTACTTATAAACTTAATTAATATTTAAAATGTCTAAAAAAAGTTTTTATTTTTTAATAATTTTTTCAATACATTTTTAAAGAAAAATCTCATTTCTTAAATCCCTAAAGACCTTACCTCACTACTTTTATCTTTTGAAATCTTTAAAAATTGATTTATTTAATAAAAATTTAATTGATTAAACAGTTTTTTAATATATTTATACTTAAAATTTACTACTTAAACTATAATAAATCCTTTAATTTACTTGTAAAACTTGGGAAAAAAAACTATTAGAATTCGCCTTATAAAAAATACATGCGAATGTGACCGAGTCTTTTTAAGATAACTAAGCTTAAATTCGAGTTTTAGTGGACGAAAAACAGAAAAATTAAAGTAAAAACTACTGAATTTTCGCGTGAAAAATGTTTAGAAAAAAAATAAGAAACCGAGAAATCTTCTTGGAAGTAAAGGCAAACAATACAATTTCAACCAAGCGTCTCCAGTCAATGATATGGTTAAGGCGATGTGACAAACATTAAAATTAATGAATGCTCAGCCGTAGTAAATTACTAGGATTAGAATAATGAGTAATAATGTGAAGTTACGTCCTTGTGTATGGCCTACAGTAGCCCGTTGTGTTTTATGTTGTTTCGTGTATCATTAAGGAACGGAAATGCCTAGGGTGAGCGACTTGTTTGGTTAAAGACGTTCTCCTGAAATGACGTTTCCTCCGCATCCTCAAAGAAAAATAATAGATTTTTCTAATTTACTTCGACCATTATAAATGCCTCTTTAATGATTTATGATTGATAATAGGATTAGTAGTTTTACGAGATAAAGATTAGACGTTTGTTAAATCGAATCTACTTCGTCCACGATGTTTTTTACCCTTATTTATTCTTAATTTTAATATGTTTTAAAAGTCGGTTTTGTGTGTGTGAGAAATTAGTTTTTCTTTCTAAAAAAACAAATCCTATTTTTAGTATAGAATAACGATACAGATCGATGACCTTTTTAAGATTTTTCCACTCCTAAACGTTAGTTTGATAGTTAAAAATAGAAGAAATTTCGCGATATTTTTTCTAATTATGTGCGGGGGGGATTTAAGTTTTTGGTGCGATTTTCTACTCGAGGTTGAATTCTGTTTGTAGCTAAGGGAGAGGAAGCGAAAGAGTCTCGTTGACCACACACCAAGAAGGCAGACGTGGGGTGGATCTTGCTGCCATTGCCAGTTCTATACTTCGAAAAGCAAAGCGAGATTTGGACAGAAAGGGACAGACCTCTTCCGATGGCAGCGAGATGATTAATCGCTTTCCGACGAAGAGGTCTCTTAGTGTTCTGTCTCGTCGCCCCCGCGCTCTATCCCCCCGTTCACCTCCTCGCTCCCTTTTGGCGAACGGGAGGAATACGGGCAAGATCAGAGAAGTTCTAATCAGGACGACTTATTCTTTTTATCTTTTTTTGTGTTACAAGCATTCTCGGATGGTCACTTGTCTTTTCCTTGGACGTCTACACGCCCTCCTCGCGTGTCCTTCCAAGGCACGTTCTATCTCTCTCTATCTCTCTCTCTCTCTCTCTTTCTTTCTTTCTCCCTCTCTTCTCTCTCTCCTCATCCAAACACACTTCTATAAACAAGTAAAGTTAAACAAAATAAATCTGTACCTCACTCGCATCCCCCTATTTAAAATTTTATGAGTTGATCTTGATTCAATCTACGACTCCGGATCGTTTAGTGTCAAAGGTCGAGTCAAGACAGAAGGTTATCGTGGTGAAAACGTCGATTATTCTATGAAAATTGGATATAAACAAATTAATTTTTAATATGAACACTATGGAGCATTTTTTCCCCTTGTCTACGAGTAATTACGTTCTAACACGAGACGTTTCTATATGTTTTTAGTTGTCACATTTCGAATTCACATACACCTAAAATGAGTCGCGTATAAGAAAATTGATACTTGGAACAGGGGTTAACGTCTTAATTTAACTGGAACACACCGTCAGAGACTTGTAACCTCTTCTGCTGGCATTTCTTTCGTCAAAACACGAGACGGGGATGGAGTACACTTCTCTCCCCCTTCTTGCAGTAAGCCAACAGCGTAGAGGAGGGGTTCCTCCTGCCGAGAACCATGTCATCGGCTACGGGGTAACCATGTCTCGTCCATCGGCGACAAATTAAAGGTGTCTGTTCGTCTCCCGCCTTCCTGCAAGTTGTCTTTGGCTTGTCTTGCTTGTCTCTATACACCGAATCCCCATTGGACTTTCATAGACTTTCTAGTAAAAACTTTGTTCTCGCGTCAACTCGGTAATTTTTTCTTATTCTTTTTCATGTTTTCTTTTCTGTCTTAATGCCGTTTTCTCGAGAAAACAGTTAGAAATTTGGCTCACAAATCCCTCTCCTCCTCCTCCTCTTCTTCTTCTTCTTCTTCTTCTTCTTCTTCTTCTTCTTCTCTTGCATCACCAATGATGTTCTCTCGCTCACTCTCTCTCTCTCTCTCTCTCTCTCTTCTCCGTTACTACTTATCATCCTCCTTCCTGGTTTCATAACAACTTTATATCATTCAATTAATTTTATAACGCTCCCTCTTATCAGATGATGAAAAATTCGATAAAAATCTGAAGAAATTTCATATTAATTAGTGTACGTTAATGATAAGGATCTGGAAAATATGATTCTTATCCGCCAGCAAATCAAACTTGTCTTATCAGGTGATAAACTTTTCTGGTATGAATTTTTAGATAAAGATGTTATGCATTTTACTTCATTTAATAGCTACCGAGTGCAAGAATGTATTTTTAGACGTCGATAAGACATACAAAACTTTAAACTTTTTTACAAAAAAAATTATATATATATATATATATATATGTGTGTGTGTGTGTGTGTTTGTGTGTGTATGCACATGTGTGTCAGTCTGTATGTAAGATTTTAAAATCTAGTTTATTAAAATCACATCTGAATATCTCAGCTACAACAAATGAATTATTGAAAATTCGAAAGCGTGAAGTAAAAAAAATAAAAGTTGTCACGCAAAGAGAAAATGACTAGTTGTCATTTAAAAGGGGGGATAAATATATATATATATATATGTATATATATATATATATATCTTTAGAAAAGTAAGGAATAAAATAGTATATACTTTCTATCTCTTCAAGATTCTAGTCTCCCAGACAACAGCTAAGGCGTCAGAAATCTTCTATTCAACTCTGCCTATGTATCGCAGTCCATTTCTCCAAGCTTTTACCCAGTGCCTTTGGGGGGAGACTGCATAGTATCCCAGCGGAATTGGTATGAAGTTGGACTCCCCCTTATCTATCTGCTCTGTACTGCTGATGGAACGCCGGACTTGATATCTGCATATATTTGTATGCATGGCACCCGTAGTTCTTTTCATGTGATAATGGAAGACTACGGGGTACCGTTTTTCTGAATGAAAAACCCTGGAGGGGCATTCTTCCTTTCTACCGACTGTTCGAGCTGCTTCTGAAACAACTCTGGACACCCCCGACGTAGGATCGGTCCAACTGGTGTGTGTGTGTGCGTGTGCTAGTGTGAGTGTGTGTGTGTGTGTGTTTTATTTCCTCCTTTGTCTTGCCTTAGCTCTGAGGCATAAAATGTGTTGAAATATTGCTGATACTATGGTTTAGACCAAATAATTCTCATAAAACGACCGCTTTGATAATACGTATAAATGCAATTTTAGTTTTTGTCTCTTCTCTTGGCATTTTTTTTAGTATCATAACAACACATATTGTGCCTTGTATCTCTGTATTAATCACATAAAAGTTTAGTTTAGCTGTTATGATTAGGAATATAATTAAGTAATGGAAATGGTAATACCATTAAATTTTCCTTATATTTATTTAAAGTGATGGTTAATCCTGTTCTTTAACCATATTCTTTTAACCATAAATATTCGTCACGTGATAGTTTCAGTAAGGAATTCTCGTTTTTATGAACAGCATAAAAATCTCATTAGAATACGAAATCACTCGAACATCATCAATTAAACTCATTTTATTATTTTAAACTTTTTTGAATTTTATGTAGAAACTCTTAAAAATAATTTCCTGGCCGATAATTTTAAAGGGAAAAAACTATTTAAAAAAATAGAGGAATTTAAATTTCACCATTTGATTGGCTGTTTCGAAAAGTACTTGGCGCGACTTTTTTTGTTTTTTCCTCCTCTTTTTTAATCTCGTACCTCGGGCTCTCATCTCGAACGGCGTAAATTGGAAGATTTTTCCATTATTGGAAAGATAATTAACTTGGCTTTAATACTACTGGCTTCGGGAAACGATATTGTAATTAGTGACGCATACCTTAATCAAAGTAGGCCTTGAGTAAAAGAGGAAAAGAAAAAAAATTATTGCGATCTTATATATGATAAATTAAAATGCTGTCTTGAAGAGAATTTTTAACAGTTTATATTCTTTCTTTAAAAACGAAAAACCTCCTTGGATAATCTATAACTTATAACTAAAAACGCGAGCATCTCTCTCTATCTTCCTCTCCCGCATCACTTGGATAAGAAAGATGATACTAAATTGGATATTCCGCATCATTGGATGTTGCCACTAAACGGAGTGGATAGATGTGTATAATATAGTTTTAAACAATTATATTGGCGTATATTTTTTTTAAATTAAAGTATTTAGATTGGTTTTTTCTCGTCCCTAACAAATAATAACAGCGTGAAATCTTGGTATCATCCTGGAAGAAAACAAGCTGACCCGATAGCCAACGTCTCCTAATTGCAGAGCGGCTACTAGATATCTACAGCGGCCCAGTTTGATTACAACCGCCATTGCCGGGAGGCAATACGACCTGGCAACACACTAATTACACTTTCGGGTAGTTCGAGCAAGTTCAACCCTTCCATTCCTTCCTTAATCCCACGATACCGTGGATCGATGTGAAGCTGGCTTGTTTGTATAGTGTGTCGGTCCAGGCTTTAGCAATGTATTTATCTATCGTGTGTGTTTGTATGAGAAAACTACTAGTAAGCTGCATTGGAAGGACTAAACACACGTTCCTTATTTGCTCTCCCTACTCTCCTGAGGCTAAACTGAATGGAGATTCAAATATTATAAGAAAATTTATATTTTATATATTTTCTTAAACGTAATAGTTTATGTAGGAGTGAGGGTGCTTCTATGTGCGATTATGCACATAAAAAACGTTTAAGGTTATTTAAAAATTTTGCGATTTTTATTAACTATAAGGATTTTAAGTATATTAACTGTTTATCATTAATCTAAAGTAGGGAAACATACTCAAACCGCGTAATGAGTTTAAATACTTAAGCCCATTGTCCATAAAAATGATTGTGTATGCAGTTTATGCAAGCCTCTTTCAGTTTATACAATAATGGACTTTATAGAATTGAATTACCAACGTTAAACGTTTAAATTCGTCGTCTACACAGCCTCTCATTACCAGCTGGATGGCTATCATTAAGTTAGTACGGGAAACGACCACCAGTGTAAACACCCCACTTCCGGCTAGCTACGAAACCATTTCCGGTCTGTTAGGAGGATTGCACGTGCCCGACGACTGGAAATGAAGAGGTCATAGGGGTCAACGCAGCCAAACAAAGACCTTCTATTCTGTCCACCGACGTCAATAGTTCAAGCTGAAATTTATTTTTCTAATACCCCAACAACCCCGTGCAGCTGTCTCTCTACCCCCTAAACATTCTAATACACAAAAGGATGATTGTTCGGATGTAGTTACGTTACTTGGAGTTTAGGTAAATATTTTTATATGCCCCTATGTGCTCTTTGCATTTCTGACTTCTGAAGTACCCTGCGCTTTGCAAACGCATTGTTCAATTGACGAATTAAAATTACGAGCATTTATCTCGGTACGTCGGCTTGTATTTTGCACGATCTCTCTCATTTCCTCTCCCCTTTCTCGAAAGGGTACCGCGTTCTCGACAATTGTAACTCAATTGGAGCGAAGAGGGTTCCCGCCAGCAAGTGGGATCATCGCGTGCCACTAGGGGGCGTTCCCCGCCGTGTGATGGCGCAACAAACGTTCATTTATAATTGGATTTAATGGCGTCCTTCCTGCCGGCCCTACTGTTGTGCCATCGGACGTGTCTACTTCGACACTGAATCGCTGGCACCTGCTTCGTGGTTCTTCCTTTTCCCCAATGCGGGCCTCAAGCATCTTTATCAATAGGGCCTAAGAGATGATGCGATATAAAGAAGTAGAAGGCGTAACGAGTGTCGGATAAACCATCCTCTCGGAGGATAAATCATAACGTTGGCGGTATGCGAAATATAGGTTTGGAGTCGAGGTGTTGAGGATATTGAAAATTGAAAAATTATTAGCCCATCCGAGATCTGGAAGAGAGTGAAGGAAAATGTTTTGTAAGACAGTCCTTTCATTGAAAATCAATAGTTATTGTACAGCAATTCGAGGATCTTCGAAAACTATCTTAGGAATTTCTCATGGAAGATTTAAGTGTATAAAATATTGAAAAAGATCTACAGGGAGTAGAAAGCGAAATGTGCCAAAGAAGATAGATGAAATTGACTAAAATAGATACCATATCAACATTTAAAATTTCATTATTTTCGATACTCGGATAGTAGCGATAGTAGTATTTATAAGAAGAAGGAAAGGGGGAAAAAGAAACGAGTTATAAACGATAAAAGAATGGAAGAGAAAAAACACAGCAATTTGCTCCCTCTCACGCGTTTCTATTTGTGGAGTAATGACGGCGGTGGCAACAATTACAAAAACCTTTAGGCGAAGGGAAAACAGTTTTATGAAAGGTGGCACAGAGATAACAGGTGTTAGACAGTGGATAGTTTTACTATCTATAAAAACACACACACAGTGGTTTAATTCGCGTAATTTTCTCCTTATATTCACTTAGTGCGACCGTGTCGTATGACCCAATGCTGCTGGATAGGATCGTTACGACGCTTTTCGCACCGTTTCTCCCTGGAGGTTGATGGTGAGGAGATAGTGGATATTCCATTGTCGTTTCTTGGTCCTACGCAACACTCTTGGGCGCAGTATTGTCTAGATGGAGGTGGTTTGTTAGTCTCCAGTGCGTTACTGGTTAGCTCCACTATCCTCAACAGTCTCTTTTATCACGCTTTTGACATTATTTTAAGTCGAACATGTCCTATACAAGACATTAGTTTCCGCACGAGTTTGATCTACGGCTAGTCATTCTTTATATCTCGTGACTTTAATGTTACTCTTCACTTGTGTAATTTTAATTTGCTTTAGAGATCTTCCATTTAGTGAAGAGAGAAATATTACAAAGTAGGAAGCATATTTTACGAGCACAAATGAAATTCCAGACAATTTATATAAAACTTTTTAACGTGTACTGTACATATAACCTATATATATGTAATACGAGAAAGGTGGCTTTCCTGCAAGGCTCGCGAGCTCTTCCGGGAAAATAGTTATTCGGGTGCTTGTAGTAGACACGCAATTTGGCCGTGGTCGAAGGGAATATTTTAGAAATCTTAACCGGATTGTTATCCGAAAAGGGAATTTTATATATAAAAAAGTCTCGTGCATTTCATCGATCTGATTCTTTTACTGGGAAGAGGATAAAATGTCGAAATGATTTTCTGCCGGTTATGTTCGGTAACTGGTGGCTCCCCCTGCTGTCTGTAGATCGACGAAACGCATATGTCGCCATTGTGTCACGTGACACCATGCAGACGATCGCTGACAGACGAGCATTCCGTCGAAACGCCACCGACTCCTCCTGTCGTCTACTCTGATATCCGCTGTCTTTCCTCTTTCCTTCACCCCGATTCCAGCTGTCACTTTTACTAACTCTCCTACCCATTAAGTTCTAATTTCGTAAATTATATTCGTACACGTGTAACGGAGATGGATTTTTAAATTTTATGTCAAAATTCGGGAAAATCTCGTAAAGATTGGATGTTAAATTTAACGAATAACAACCGCTAGACGGGGCGGGGGTGGCAGCGTACCTGATTTCCTATTCAAGAGTTCTAGAAAGTAAAGTGAATTAAGCGCGTACAGTTTCCAAACCGCACAACACTCTTGAGATAGGATAGAAGCGTTTATAGTTAAAACGATATTGGAGGCAAGGGCTATAATTTCGTAGGAAAAGCTTGGACCCTAAGGGAATACTTTTCTCTTCCTCTAGCAGTTCGGTGTAATCGCTTTCTCTCAAATCGAAACGATCACGAAATTTCTCGTTAACGACGAGAGTACAGAAGTCACGTGTCGTATGAGAGAAGCTGTCATTGATTGGGGGAGTCTAAGTAGCAAAGGCATGGAAATTTGCGTGACTGGCTGTCGCCGACATGCAATCAAGAGATTAGGCTTGGGAGGACGGGATAATAAGGAAGCTTGGTTGAAATGAGTCTTCTCTCCCCCCTCAACTCCCGCTCTCTTCAACTCTTTTCTCCTTTTTCGGTTACGTTACTACTCTCTTGACACGTGTATATATGTCCCGTAACGTAACTGAATGGAAAAACCCCCCTTCTTATTTTATCTTACTCCCTCACGAGATGTAATTTTGTAATCTATTCTTGGTTTTGTTCAAATTATCCCCTAGTCTTATCGTCGTTTTGTCTATGATGAAGAAGTGATAAAGGATGCAACAGCTTAAACTATACTACTGCAAACTTCCCTCCCCCCGCTTACAGTCGAGAAAAGGTAGAATAAATACGGCCTAGTTGGGTTACCACTCCGTTAATCAGACTCTGCTAAGCTGAAATTAATAGTATTACGTTGTAGCTGAATAATAATTAAATGAAATTAGTTACACGTGTAATCAATACTTGGCTTGTTATGAATTGTCTGTTCGAATTAGATCGTTACGTTGCATTTCTGTTGTGGCATTGCGGCTCTATACGCGTGTCCCGGGGTAAAATGGAACGGTCTGACAAACATCCAGCCTTTCTTTAATTACGTAAACTGGAAAGGTTGGCCGAGTGTAAAAAAGAACCAAGCAGATGTACAAGAAAAGCTGACAATGCAGGTGGTGAGTGAAAATGAGACGACATCACGACCGAAACACGTGAATCCATGAAGGCGACAGAGCGTGTGGATATTCCGTTTGGCTTCGCGTGTTAGCTGAAACTGATACAGAGCGATGGCGTGCATCAGCAACCTGCAATCTTTAACGTTGAAGACGGTGGGGTGTGAACCGGGTGGTCTGGGGGTGGACTAGAACCGCCTGCGTTCTAATGGTAGTCATCCCCGAGACAATGCATTACTTTAGCATAAATTTATGAAGTGAGACGGCGTTGATTTGCATAATAACGGTTTGTCGCTGCCGCTCCATTACACAGCATGTTTTTGGATACTTTCAGGTATGCTTGGAGGATGGAGATAAGAGGCCGGTGGCGCGACCTTGAGCATCTAAAGAACCGTGTCTCGCCTTATCACTCGCTTGAAATACGGACTTACATATTTCTAGATTCTGTAGTACTTTGAGATTTATATTCTATATTTTGACATAGATTACGGACTCTATACCTTATTGATTTCGGGGATTTAGTCCGAAGTAATGCACCATTCTTTTTTTTCCTCCTTTCTCCTTTCTTATTTCTTTACTCGCTGCCACTCGGGAGAAAGATGCAGGGAGGAAAAAAGATAAAAAGGAGCAGAATAAGATGATGTGATTTCGTAATTTAGAAAATGAGATTTTTATGTATTGTATTTTTAATTATTAATTTATAATTTATTAAATTACTTAAATTAAATCAACGCTTAAAAGTACAAAAACAAAATAGAGAAAACGCTCGAAAATTAATTCGGTGTTTTAAAAAATTAAAATGTGGCAAAAAATATATAATTATATTTTATTTGTTTTTAATAAGATAAAAATCTTGTTTTTAACTTTAAACAAATCGAATAAAAATTTATTAACTATCCAAATACACGTTTTTGGGGGTTTTATTCTTCAGCAAACACTCCCGAGTTAGAAAAATTTTATGGAGTTGCCTAAATGTAGGCTTTCCTGCAATAGTCTACCCCTTATCGAAAATAGCCGCGGTAATCGTCAAGTGTTGTCGTGCAACACTTGTAAGTCACTAAATCGGATTTTATGTGATACGAAGCCGAAGTTTTAGAACCATTTAACAACCCAACCGACTATGGACAGTCCCTTTGTAATCCTTGGTTGGAGTTCCGTCACGTTCACGTTGAAAGAGGATGGAACCGGCCGGGGACTGTTCGTCCCTTCGTCTGACTACTCTGGGCAGAAGAGATAAGGGGTGTACTATCTTCTATTCGCACACACACAACGCTTGAGAGCTCGTTAACGACATAACAACTTCTATTTGAGGAACGTGCACCACCTCTCTAACTACCGTTGACTGGGCTTGGTCTTTTACCTGAAACATTTTCCCTCCTGTAAATGGAACCTGGTCACAGTATAACCCGTATAATTTGATCATTCGCTTTAAATTACCAGATTAAATTATTCCTGTAACCCAAATTCTTGTAACCGAGCAGAAAGCGTTTTGTACTTCACTTATCTTTAAGTTCATCTCGTGAGTTAATTATATTTTTAATGTATAGGATATATTAATTCTTTCGAGGTTCTGGAATTAGAATTTTTGCCCGGTTTCTCCTCTTTTGAGAATTTTTGGTTAGGTCGGGAGCAATCCCCCTCGTCCTATTTTGGACACCTTCCGGTTCAACAGTTATTGCTTCCTTTTCTCATCCATCACGACTGTGTAAATATTTTTGTTGCTGTCTTTATATTGCGTGGGTAGGGTTTTTTCCTGTAGCATTTTCTACACCGGACGAAATTCTTGTAAATGTACAAAATTTGCCACAATATGTAACGTTCAATCATAATTTCATTCACATATTTATGACCGTAGACAGCAGCACACTCCACATTTAATGGAGTGATTTTTAACATCATCTTCTTCATCTTCCACCGAGTCTAAGATGATAATTTGCTTCAGTTCTTTTCATTTTAATCCGCGACATTCTGAAGAAATTAAAATACTAAAATAGTCAAATATCATCATTATGGATAGGGATAAAAGAGATAAAATTTGATAATCGATTACAGTTGATGTCTTTCATCAAGGATTAAAGACAATATTATCATAATTAAGGATTTGATGATAATGATTTTATTTATTATAATAAAATCTTTCCTTGTTAATTAAGGATTAAAAATGATATCCTTTATCAGTTTTTAATCTGGCCAAGGATCAAGCGTTATCACATAATAATTAAGGATTTTTGTTAGAAACTGTAAAGTGAATTAACAAATATGAATATTTATAAATATTTATTAATATAGATAATGATATCCGCTCTGAAAGATTAATGGATCAGCGATTAAATACTGTCAAGGATTTAATCTTCAATCTATAAGGAAGATGACCATTAAATCCTTTATCAGGTATAATAAGGAAGATAATCTTTCTTCCCTCGAAACTTTCATTAAGGATTTAGGAATAACCTTAATTTATTTTCTCGATAAATGCAATATTCTGTACATACATCAAACGAAATCGTATCGTGTTTAAAAGAGATTTTAATAAAACGAATAATTTATAAAATTGTTGAATATTCTCGCGAGGAGCAACTCTCGAAAATAATTAAACATTCGAGCGACACGTTTTAACAGCAATCAAAGTAATAGAAAAATATTCAGTTCATCAAGAAGAGGCAATTAAAAAATAATCCATTTATGCGCGTAGCGAGAGGGGAAGAGAAGAGAGAGAGGAGACGTTGCAAAACTTTCTCTCACGAAACGGTGTCTCGAAGTAAGCAAAAATCGTCACGCTAGGCGGGTATATGCACAGCAAAATCTATCCCATCTTCCGTCAGACCGCCTAACCAATTAACTAGGAGATAGCTTGAGTGTTCGCGTGCTTGCTAGAGGGAATGAAAGGCCGCCATCAGACAGACGTTTGGAGTTAAGCGCGATAACAGGAACCTGACAAATGTCTTGTATTTCAACAGCGCGTCATTACTTCTAAGCGACTTTTATTGAAATCGTAAAAAAAGGCAGTAATGATAAGAGACGACACGGTCAGATTCCGTTTGGACAAAGCATTAATGGCTTTTAATGTATCGCCGAGATGCGGAGTTGATCTGAATTTCTCCCTTTACTATCTGTCTAATGCCTCCCGATTTCTTCACCTCTTCGTCTTCCTCCTCCTCCCTTTTTCTTCCCGTTAACAATTTAGTTAAGAAAAGAATAATTTGGTGTCTTGGGTGTCGGAAAAGGATTATTTTTATTCGATTATCAATCCGTTGATGACGGTTCGAAGCGTGTAAAGTCGAGCGTGGGAATACGTGAGATGACGACTACACCTTCATCCATTATGGAAGAGAGAAGTCGACCCCCGGGTCACATGATCCCGGTAATGTGTTCCTTGGTGGTTGAGCAATTAGTGACGGTTGCTAAGCAACCTTGGAACGATACGTGTTTTGAAATGCGTATGCTCCACGTGCAAAATGAATCTTGAAATTTAAACCCCCCGACTCGATAACTGGATCGGCTTTTGCAATTTAATCCTCGTTTCTCATTGTTGTTACTTTGAAATCTATCACAATAACTTATGGTCGAATTGCTGTTTAAACCCTTTCCCCCTTTGCTCGTGGTATAATTGTATATTTAAATTCGTTTACGGTATAAATAAATGGATGAAGTGTTAAAACATGAACATTTTGTGAAAACACGTGCTTAAAATTCAGTTCATTAACATTAAATATCTTGAACCCTCTTCAATCTTTAACAACTCATATAACCGGTTACAGAACGATAAAATAACCCGAAAATTTTAATTAATTAATTACAATAACCACCCGACTTTTACAAAATTAAGCGTCTTTTTTTTTTCTTTTTTTAATGAAATTTTCGAAAATAAAACTTATTTTTCGCTAATTATAATTAAATATCTTCGAACCTTCAGAACGAATTCGATTACCGCGAACAGGAAACTAAGAAATAATCGAAAAATTTCAATTTATAAGATTTTAATCATAATAAAAACGTAATTTTCATTTTAAAAAGTTTATTACGAAATTTCAAGAGTTTAATTTACCCAAAAAAGAAAGAATCGAATAAATCGATTAATAATAATAATCGTTAGAAAAATCGATTTGTTTTAATTGTAATCGACAATAATCGATTACAAACGATCGTGACGAAAATTAATCGATTTTTCTCGTAATCGAGTACTTTGAATAGAAATGGATTTCTCTCTCTCTCTCTCTCTCTCTCTTTTTTTTTTTTTTTTTTTTGTTTTAGATTTCCACATTGTTCTAGAATATTTATTTGTTATTTATTTTATTTTTTATATTCGATGACATTTTTTTTAAATATTTTCTTTGCTTACAAAACAACAGGCGACCATAGGGATGATACCGCTAGGTGTCGCGTGTCATTTTCCATCCCCACTGTGCAGTATAAGAGAGCAGTTGGGTAACCTTAAACCCATCTGATCAATTTTGCAATTCTTTCGGTCGGATTCCAAGCTGGTAATAAATCTGTAACGAGACCCATTTAAATTGCCTCTCGATCGATGCTGACGTCACGCGCACCCCCGGTGACGTCATCGCAGATTGGAAGAGGCGCGCGCGGATGGAATAAATGCGTCTGGCCGACTCGGATCGAAAATCTCCGCCAATCAATTCTACTTGAGGTGTCGATATCATTATTACGTAACAATAGACGTGTGTAACGTCATAACATACACCGCGCTGTGACTTCTGGGTAATTTCTCTGTTGCGTTTTATGTATTTCTTTTACGTAAAAAGATGTACATTTCAAAAAATTTGGAAAAAAAGTAATTATTATCACGTGATGATTGTTATTTATCGATTGTTACGACACTTTCACGTAACGATATTTACATATTTTTTTAATTTTTTTTTTGCTAATGTTTTTTAGAATTTTGAGCGAAATTAATTATTTTAAGTTTAATTAATTTTTATTACTGTAAATTTCCCGTTTTTTTTTTTTAAATTTAAATTAACTTTTGAGTGAATTTATGAAAAAATTGAGTTTTTTAAGCGAATTTTTTTTGCTTTATTTATTTATTATTATGGCAGTGAGTTCGTTAATGAAATAATTACTAATTAATTTAAAACTTTTATATAAAAAATAAACTGGATGTATACAGTGATAATTGTTTTAAGTGCAAGTTTAGGTTTGTTGAAAGTTTCATTTATGCGTGTATATATATATATATATATATATATTTTTATGATTAGTAAGGGAATAATTTTAATACAAAAGAGAGGGGGGATGATTTTTATGATTCTTTTCTTCAGTATTGTCGAACGTGCTTCACCTCGAAAGACTGTCAAATGCGGATATCTGGCATTAGATAGGTTCCTGACATCATCATGTTCTGTCAACAGAGCTTCTAGCGCGACAAGAAGGAAATGTTGTATCGTACCGAGGACACATAGTATTAGCAGTGACACACGTCAGTCACGTGATAAACTTTAGGGCCAATGGGAGAAGCGGACAGTTCATTATCCGGTGGAGAAACTTTTCGGCCTTGTTAAGTTGACGTCTGACCTGCGACTTGGGCTGACCCGGTTCGACAAGCTTTAGTCCAATTAGGGGGCCTTATCTCTCTTCTCTTTCTCCATACCCCATACGAAAATCCCTCATTTCGTTCTGGCATAGAAAAGAACTTTCAAGCTTTCTACAGGCCTGTCAATTTTCTAGTGTCTTTTGGGTCTTGGTGGACCCCCAATTCGTTTCACTTCTAACCCAAGAGACAAGTAGCAAAGAAATTGAACAGAGGAGGAGAAGAAGAGATAAAAAAATAACAAAAAAAAACCCTAGAAGTGGTTCTAAAAAATACACAGATATATATATATATATATATATATAAAATAAAGAGAGCTAGCTTGGATTTTTTTGAGAAAAAGAGGTATTTTTTTATTTCTTTTTTTTAGTTTTGCTGTCATTAGATTTTCTGATAAAATGACATTTTGATTATTAGATGTCTAGCAAAGAAATATTGCTTCTAGTTTTTGGACATTTGCTATTGTTTGATGGCAATTCTGAAGTCTTAAAAGTAATCTTTGTGCTAGTTTAATTATGGTGCATTCAGTTGCTTGTCGGTTCAATGTCCTTTATTACGTCTTTAATTGTTAAATGTCTTTCAAAATTTATCAAAGGAAACTCGTATTAACTTAATGTTTTGGTATCTCTTTTCTTAAGTAGCTTTTTGCTGTTTTCATTATTAACAAACCTACTTTGACTAAACAAGCTTAAATTTGTATACTTGAAATATATATATATATATATATATATATATACACACATACGCACACGAAGAGAAAGCGGTTAGATTTTCTTTATTAATTTAAAAATATAATTTACTAAGTAATTGGAAAATTATAGTAGAGGTAAACGCTTCCTTTAAGTATAAATTACATATAGAATCGTGTGTCAGACGAGTGGGAGTAGCAACTTTAATATAAGGGAATGGAAGTGGAACGATATTTGGCCTTTTATTCTTTACAGGAACCCTAAATAATGTATCAATAATAATAAATGAGGCCGAAAAAATTATTGGGAATGTATAAGAATCGTTCAAGAATTCCTAATTTGTTAAACGTTACGTAAATTTTCTTCTAATTATTATTTAGCTCCCGCTTTACTCTAGTTCATCTGCCATTTTCTAAATGTGATTCTAAAAATATCGAAGTAAAATAATTTAATTTAATTCTCGACTCTTGTAGAATGATTAGAACTATTTTAGAAAAATAATTTTAAATATTTGAAGTATCTCTTATATGACTTTAGAGCCACTTCTTTGAATGACATTACAGTAGTGGCTTCAATTTTTTGTTATAAAAAAAAAATGCTTCTAAATTTGGAGTGTCTCTTTGACTGACAAAACTCATTATATAATTAACTCTTGAAAAAATTTGGACTCAACTCATTAATGAGTCGGATCCAAATTCTAGTCTTGATTCTTCTTAAAAATGTCGAGATATTCCTTTGGAAGTATCATCTTACTTTAGATTTATTACTTTTGGATCCTCTCTCTACAACCGAGATCATTTTTTTAAGGTTTGTTGTTCTAAGATATGATCTAAACTTCGCAAAACTTGCTGATGACAACATAAATTTGGAGCTATTATCTACAAAATGCCAAGAGATGTCTCCAAATTCTTTATATATAAAGAGATAATCCGAATTTTGACTAATTCGGATGATATAATTTTGAAAGTCTCTTTTAAAGAGGATGATGCGAAAATTTGGATTATGGATAAGATTTTGGAACCACTCATTTAAATAACTGGCTGATATTTAAGTATTTATCATACTTCAGATGTATCTTAGTTTACTCCACAAAGAAAGCATCAATTAAGCTATATTATTCTAAGATATAAGGTCTAAAAGTAATGGCAAATTTAACTCATCTATAATTGATTTTTGGATGCCTGCACGCGAGAGAGGACGACTTTAAGCATCGGTAACGTTATGGCCCTTTGAAAAGCTTCAAAAATTCCTCTCATAAAGGAACCCCCGTTTCGATTGTGGCGAGAAAGTGACGTATTCATTTTCCGCATTCCCACTATTGCCACAGCGAAGAGAGTGTAGATGTCCGAATCGAGAGTGGATCTCTTCCATCACACCCCCATCGACGTCCCCCGCTGTTCGCCCCAGAAGTGGCTCCCTGACCTGCCAAAACCAACCTGTCCTAATGGATTTCACATTACGTGGCTCTGCTTCCAAATGGAGGGCTTTTCCCTCAGTCTTGTACTTCTCTCGTTAACGGTGATTGGGTAATAATGGCTTGCCACTCAGAGCTTCCAGCTTTTATCTTCCAAATGGTATCAGACGCATTTAGAGGTTGTACTTATATGGCACAATAGCCGTGACGTCAGAGCATACGTTGATATCGCGTCCCCTTCAAGAATCCGCATTTAAAAAAAGCTGACAGGACTCCACAAAAATTTTTTTAAATTATTTTTTTGTTAAAACTGGCAAATAAAATAGACGTATCAACTTATGAAAATTTAATAATTGTTTTCCAACAGTTTATATTTATCTTTTAATTAAATCTTTTGCTAAAATATCTAGTAAAGTAGCGAAAGAGATTTGGGCTTAAGAGAAGTTTTGGTCAAGAACTAGCATCTGGCTCTTTCTCCCAGCCCCTTTCTAACCCTCCCCTCTGCCATTAGGCTTACTTCTTGATTGTGGCTCAACATGCAATCTTGTGATAACCTCAACCTAAGACGTTGCAGATAAACAACCCGCTCTTTTCGTCATCTCCAATCGGGCGCGCGCTCGACTCGGCCCCTCTTCTAGCCCCATCTTTAGTGATAAATTACAGAGCAGACCCAGAGGTCGAGTGTAGTGGTATACCACCCCCTGCTGGGATTTTGCTGTATTGTCTGTTATGGGAAAATTAGAAATCTTTCTAATAATATTACCGCAGCTTTAGATGAAAGTCGTGTTTTTTTTCCCCTTCTTCTTCTTCTTCTCTCATCCCCCTCTTCCTCTTCCTCCTTTTCTTCCTTTTGGAAATTTTTATAGGTGTGTCGATTTAAAGAAATTCAACTTTGGAAAAAAAATCGTCAGATTTGTTTCGAATCGAAATTAAATTAGTTTTTTTTTTTTAAATTGAAATCTTCCCTTCCTTTTTTAATGCAATTTTGAGAGTTTCATAACGCTAAAACGGGGATAAGACTCATGCTAAGAAGAAATAACATCGTCACAATGTTAAATTAACTTATTCTCTTAACAAAATTTATAGATTTTTTTTACTTTAAAAGTGGATTAACCTCGTTAATACGCGTCAAACTCGTAACAATGAAGCGCTAACTTCGTTATAACGAAAAACTAACTTCGTTATTAAGAAGAAATGAACAAATTAGCTTAACATATTCCCATTTAACTTTATATTTTTAGAGCATTCTCGATTTTAACACACTGTTAACCTCGTTAATACGTAGAATTAACCTCGTTAATGCGTAGTATTAGTTACATAATGGAGGTGAAGATGTCATAAGCGAATTTTTCTCCGAAAATTTCTCATCGCCAAATACTGATTTTAAAAAAATAATAATAAAATCTTACAAATATCCTATCAATTTAGTTCATTAAAAAAAAGGATATAGGATGCGGGAGAAGGGGGAGAGGAGGAAAAAAAAAAACACTTGAATATTTCGTAGGGGAGGCAATAAACAATAGAAGCAACACGACATATAAAAAAAAATCCTTACAAGAGGGTGGAAAAAAAACACAAAATTTTACTCGTATCATTAAGCACAGAGCGGTTTAAGTCCCATCCCATCGCAGCTATTATTTTTCCGATCATATTAGATACATTATCTAGCTAGACCTCCCTTTTTACTCCACCTCCCTTTTCTCGACTCCTCCCCCTTCTTAAAGAACCTTCGAGAAGTATTCTTGTTTGGGGTGGGTCAAAAGCTAATTAAGGTAGAATTCAAACGAAGCAGAAGAGATTAAAAAGTGTCGAATGCAGATGTTGATTAAGAGGTAACGAGCACAGAAGGGATTCTGCTTGGCAAAATTAAGTGAGAAATGTTATCTACTCGGGTTTTACTTTTGCCATGTTTTTCTTGAAGAGTAACTCGTCTTGAAGAATAATTATTTATTTTTTTAAAATTTAATCTAACCCTTCTACTATTTTTTAAAAATATTTTAAACTCCGAAATGTGGGGTAATTCGGGATTTTTGGCCTTTTAAAATTCCTCAAACAAGAGCGTACGGTATATAAAATCTGATATTTTTGATTATTCTGCGAATGTTTTTGAGGTTTCTTTGCGTGTGCAATTCAGAATAATCGTTAATTATTTAAATACAATCATAGTTTATGTTTCTGGACGAATTTATAAGTCAAAATTTGCATTATTTTATACATTATAGCCTTAATACTTTAGCAGTTTGCACTTATCTTTGAATTTTTGTTTGTAGACGAGGAAAAATTACTAAAATCTCCAAAAAAAAAACTTATAAAATTATTTTTAGATGAATTATAGATCCGTAGAGTGATATAATTCGGATACTTTGACCAACAAAATGTCATTAATCCCGTAAAAATCCGTCTAATCTTTGATATTTACTGTTTTCCTGCACGCTTTTTCCTTCTTTCGAGATTTAAATTCGAATTTTTAGAAGAATTATGACTCCAAAAAGAGATATAATTGAAATTTTTTTCGTAGTCGAAGCTCATCGACGTGCCATTATTCAAATAATCTAGGACGATATTTTGACATAATTTGTATCCATCTTTACATAAACATCACTCATCAAATTTCCTGGTGAGGTGTGTTTTTCCAGGTCGCTTCTGTAGATGACAAATTGACAGTTGACACTTTCCTGTTCACCAAAAAACTCAGGAGGAAGTAGGTATTTTTAAAAAGCTATACATTTGTCACTAATCGGAGCCTTCCTTGACAGGATATCAACTTTAGTAGTAGAATTAATTAAAAGGCGCATATATACCAGGAAGATTTTGGCCCAGGAGCCTTTATTATCGATTGTTAAATGCTCGAAATTAATCAAAATTATAGAAAATAAGGCGTAAATTTTATATTATCAGATGAATTATTACGAATTAAATTCACATGCGTGAATTTTATATATGGAAACTGGAACTTAATAGAATTATATGGTAGAGGATGATGGACATTAAATGCCATCAATAGTCCATTAAGAAAATTATGAATTGGCAACATGATCCGGCTGCTCCTCTCCTTGTTTTTCGGATATATCTGTATATAAGAAATAAAAATAATAATAATAAAAATAAAGAATTGACGATGAATACTTTAGTTAATTCGATCTTCTTGTTCTTTTTAAGAAAATGATAAATTTGACTTTTCATTAATCTTGGCTCTTCAAATATTTATAAAAATTTGAGAATGTTAAAAGAGAAACGAAACGGATGAAATTTTGATATTTTTCTCTAACAAAAACCGAGTGGAAATAGCTTTATCGGCAGTTTAATAACATCTAGAAAAGCATTCAATTTTAAAAAGTCTGTATGTATTCATGACCTTTTAAAAAAATCATTGATATTCGGTGAATGAAGCTTGGATTTTTGCAGAGGCGAGAGAGTGTGTATGTGTGTGTGTTCGTTTCCACTCAACTAGTCAGTGTCGCGCGGTGCAACCGACGTGCAGGATGGCGAGTTGCGCTACTTAGCCGAGACTCGAGAATTTATAAGCAGAGTCGGGAAGATATCCTGGAGAGGCGAGCCATCTCTGTTGCCATAGCGACGCTCCGTGCCTCCGCATGCATCTACAGCTTCCAACACGGCCTTTATTAATTACCCTAAGGCTGCATATTTATGAGTTCATACTAATTAGACTCGCACAGTAACTTGACATCCTAGAGATAAGGGTTTTGTTCCCATTGACGCTCAGCACCGGAACTGCTTGATGAGATCATGCTGCCATCACAGAAAATTTTAATCGTCTTTTGGCTTTTTTACTTTGTCTTCTTGATTGCTGTTCTCAATGAATGTTTGTTGTTACTTCCCACCCCGAACAATCTCATCCCCCCTCGAGCTTCGTCGTATAAAGAACCTCATTTTCCCTCCAAGCTATATCGCTTTCCGTCTGACAGTTTTATGTGCACCGAGTTGCAACGGTTGAAGCACGTCTTTGCCTGACTTCGAATAAACCAATGCTTTAATTTTTACAACCCCTTTGCATCCCAAAGAGGATTCGTTTTTATTTTGTTATTTCTTATGGCACTGGGCTTGTTAGACAGCCGTGGATATTTATATGTCTTTATTGGATTCTCTACGATGGATGAGAGTTGAGAGAGAGCCGCTTCTTACTTTTTTTATTATAATTTTTTTTTATTCTTTACCTCTTTCCAATTATCTGTTGAAATGAAGTTTGAAATAAATTAGGATTAACCCCGCTAATTATTGTCGTTTGCAGAGTGAAAGGAGGCATGCAATTTTTTTCTTCTTCTTCTTCGGCATTCCTCCCTCTCCTCCTGCTCCTCCTGCTCCTTTTCTTCTCTCAGAAAGGCGAATTGATGTGGAAATGGTATAATTGGAGATTACACTTTTATTGAGATGCGGAAAAACTTTGATTATATTGAAATTTTCTTATCTCTTATCGGACTTTTAAATCGTTAACAGCTGATAAGTTTCGATGATGCGCTCTTACACTTTATTGCCGATAACTTGAATATATATCTTATCAGCTCTTTCTGCCTTATATTTAATAGCTGTTTAATGATATTTATATCAAATTATCCCCTTTTGTGATTAAAATAGTCGGCTCTTTTGATCTATATAATTGTTTAATTTTATTCCATGTTTTTATCTTCCTTATTCCTCTCCTGTTGCAGTCTCCTTGAGTAATATAATGGAATAATCTTAGCCGGGAATTACATATAAATTAAAGAGAGTTGTTTGACACAAAAATAAACAATTTCTTATCTAGTTTCGGCAATTAGAACATGTTTTTTGGGCCGTTGTCTAAGTAGAAAAATGACATAGAATTTTTCTTGTATTGAGAAATTGTTATATCGACTCAAACATATTTCATTCGACATGTTTTTGTTACAGGTTTCGATATAAATTGTCATACTTTCTATGTAACACGTAAGAGGTGGTTCCTAACCCCATATGATATTGTCAAAATCGACAGTAAGTCCCTTAATCATAGTAGAAAGACCTAACTTTTCCTACCAAATAGATTTAGTAAAATACAAAGAGAATGTGACTGAGAGCGGCGGTTATAACCTAATGTAACATACTGACTGTAATATTTAGTAGATAATTTAGTAGTAATTAATAGTTAATTATCTATCGCACTGTTTAGCACTTGAGGTTTCCAGCCGAGGGCGATTTCGTCGCTGTCGACCGCTGCAACTTCTAACTACGGCTTGATAACATTAACTATCCTGCAATAGTCCTGTTAACTTTATAGATGATTCTACTGCGGTGGCTTGTTGCAGCATCCAAATCGGGTTATTAAATGATAAATTATGCCTTTCATATATATATGTACTGTACCTGCGTGTGTATAGAATATGTGCTTATATACGACTAGATATGTGCGCATATATATATAGTTGTTGATGTGGATGAGGAAGATGAGGATAACTTAATCCGATAAGTTTAAACTTTGCATATAGAAAAGTATTAAATTTTTAAATTCATCTACGTGAAAATATATTTCATTTTCTAGCTGTTTCGTGGACTTTTTGATTTGAAGTTTGATTTATTTCAATTTTTCAAAAATCAAGTTGCCATTTTACTTCTCTCCACGCTTTGAAGCTCTCTAGTAGTAAAATTTTTGCTGTTATGGAGTATGAAAGTAGAGACATTGAGTTGATCCAATCTCGAAAGTGTTAACATGATTTTACTACTACTCGACAAGCTTTGTTTTAAATCAAAAAGCCACTTTGAATCTATAAAATTCACCTGGTTATAAGGGGCAAAGAAATGAGGCGTTATGCCATATATGAAGGAATTTGAAAATTTTATTTAAGTTTGTTTACTCTTGACCTCTTGGAAAAGAGCCGGATATCTTTTTCGATTGTATATTTGGAATCTGTGGACCGTTTCAACGAGAACAATTTCGCTCCTGGGTAAACTCCTATGTTTACCAATGTCTATTCTCAGATCAGTGGACCGAGTGTAACGTCTGCCTGGAATTTAAACGGAATTTTAACCAGGAAGAACAACCAAAAAAATTCCTTTTATCTACGGAAGTTTTTAATTATAGTGATTATATCAGATATTTAACATTCTTGTAAATGTGTAAAGTGTACGCTTGTGTTTTAGAAAAACACACTTTGCTTGTGGAAAATACTGGAGAAACTTATATTTTTTGCCTTATAAACCTGTCTATATTGTGTTAGCATTAACTATTCAACATAGGTCCAAAAATATGTTCATATTTTTCGCTTAACTTAAGAAATTTATATTAATTTATTGAGAAAATGTAGGCCTTCGATCGTACAAACTGTATTGACGTTTAAAGATCTTCTTCCAATATATAACAATATTTGGTAAATATAATTATATAAATAAAAGAAAAACAAAGCATTTAATTGTATTATATCACTGCGTAAAGATCTGATAGCTAATTTTATTCTGTGTGCCTTTTTTACACGCCGATCATCTCCTGCAACTTACGTCAGTTGTACAAGTAACGTTAGAGTTTTCGATTACTTCATTTAATTTTCATGATTCTTGTTAGCTTATCGAGTATAATTATAGTCAATTTGACTCTTTAACTTGTAGAAAAATCTTGATTTTTTTACAAAACAACGTTAAATTGCTTTGAAATTTAGTCTCCAAACTATATACTTCTACCTTTTCTGCTGCTCTTCATCCTTTTCTTGAGATGCTGAGGAAGGATATAGTTTTTTAAACGTATTTCACACTTGAAAAAAGAAACTACTTTTAAATGTTAATTTAATAAATTTTTATTTAATTTCAAAAATTAAAGAATTATATATTACTTAGTTTCCTTTATAAACGACGATAAAATAATACGTAAACATTAAGTAGAGTCGAAGAAACTGTGTTGAATCATCATAAAAGTATTGATGGCAGGGATGATTTATTATTTTAATTGTCATTTAATTAATAATAATTATACAGAGACGTAAAAAATACGAAATTTAACTTCCTCGTTCTATAAAAATTGCAATTTCTCAAATGTTTTGAAAATTATTCTTTTGTCTTCTTTAACTTTCAAAATTTAGAAACATGGACATAATTCGAGAAAAATATATAAATATTTTAAAAGCCGAGTATATTATTAAATTATTTTTTAAAAAATTTTTTTATTCTGTAAAAAAATATTAACATTTTTAGGAAAATATCCTCTTACTCTTGTACCTCGTGACGTCAGTAGAGGTTCAACAGTGAAGAGGAAATGGTGAGATTGGGTCTAAAAGCAGCGGAGTATGAACCGAAGGGGGGTCAAAATTAAGTTAAGGCTTTGGCCCCCCTTCACTCTGACAAAAACACCGAGTTCGGAGGGAGGTGGTGGGAGAATGTAATGAAGAATAGAAGGAATTAGCAGACAGACTAGAGGACTGGCAATTTCATGCCCCAAAGAACATGACTTTCATTTTTAGTTGGAGCTCGGACCACGGTCGCTTTGGGAGAAGACTGGTTGCTATGGTTACCGGAGATGCTGGGAAACGTCCTACTGTAATATGGTTGGGGGTAACAATTAGACTGGCTTCTCTCTGGCTATTGTTGCAACACCGTTTGAAATCGGTAGGCTGCTGCAACTCTAGCCATCTTCGACGTTCCATTTTTGGTAAATTTGTTAAATTTCTATTATTCTATATGCGATGAAAATAAGTATTTTGGTGTAAAATAACACTCGAATTCATCGATTCGTTTGTATAAATGGTTTCTGTAAAGTAGGAGCGATTTAAGACGTTACAAAGTAGAGATTTTCGACGCGTAACGAGTAATCGATTCAACGCGCATCGGTTACTGTACTAAATTACCGAAATTCTCGAGTAAATAAAGTGGATTTTTGGATATATCTCACTTCCTCTTTCAATCACACCCTTTTGCGCATAAGTTAGGAACCGCTGTAAAGAAAAAATGTCGATGGGTAGCTGCAATGGCTTAGCAATATGTGAAGCGATTGGCTAAACATCAATTGGGAACTCACCTTGCAGAAAACAAAGAATGCATTTCGAAACAAACGAGACTACCCCCTGGATAGGCCTCAGCGACTGCGAAGTAAAGTAGAAGGGGAGGGAGAATGTTATTTTTCATTCAACTTCAAAGAGACGTGAGTGGCACAGGGAGAGAGCGAGAGAGAGAGAGAGAGCAACCAACAACGGTACAGCAACTGCTGCAGTCCGGTTCCGGGGGTACCTTGGCGGTGGCAGAACACGTGTAAGCGCTTCTCATTTATCATAGTCTTCTGTGACCACCATTAAATTACCAACGTTCGTGCAATAACCTACCTCACTTGTTGCTATACGGTCGACTGTACGACTTTGCTAATTTGTCTTGTTGACACATATTGAAAGTCCTAATCACAGCTACTGTCGCGGGGAAATATGTTTGGCCCCCCGATCTCCTTCGGGCCCCCCGGGCTGTCCCCTAGAGGTGTCATTCCTAAATGCTGCACGTAATTTCTATTACACTAGCGGGAATTGAAAGTTTAGAAGCGTATTGCATATCTAGTTTATACTCATCTCCATCTTCTTTAAAGGAATTTACGTAGCTCTTAAAACCTGTAAAATATATACATATACACACACGCCCCTTCCAGAATTTAACGTAGCTTAATGCAGATGAGATTTGTGACGTCACGCATTGTGGAAAGAATTCTCCTCTTTTTTTGAGAGTGGGGACCCAGAAAGAAGAACTCGGAAGTGTTAGACGCGGTTTTCATATAAAGCAGGAGAGCACACGTCTTCTACTTTTTCCATAGTGTCACCAAGTAGGGAAGTAAAAAAAGGGGGTGAAATACTCCCAGTGCTGTCTGTCATGTATTATTCACACAATCCAAAGTCTAGAGAGTTAAAGAAAACCCGAATACAGAAAAATCTCGCGCTGTTGGAGGAACCACCACTACCACTCTGCAACGATCACGTGGTGTGTCGTTACATGCCTCGTCTTAATTTGCATAGGAATGAGAAATTAATGAACTGTATGATGGAATTCTCACAAACAACGAAGACAACCGAAAACCCTAGTTCCATTATTAACTAGAGTTAGCAATTTGGGAGCAGTCCGGTGTGAAATTTAAATCTTTAGATGCTCTCCTCTACTATAGAGAGACCATACAACTTCTTCAAACGAAACTTCGATTGTACGGATGGAAGTGTTTTTTCCCCTCCTTCCCCTCTTTTTTTTAGTTCTTTTGTTTTGGGTCCAGTTCTCTTTTGACCAAAGAACCCAATCTCGTGTTATCGATTGGATTGTAGTATGGCTCAGTCAATACACTCTCCTGTCTATAGTGAGGTAAAATAGAAAGACATTTTTCTAACAGTGCAATCACTCGCGAGCACAAAAATGGGTTACCAACCAAGATATTTGGAAAAGAAAACTTGTATCCTAAGCAATTTCCTGTATTGAAATGCATAATTATATGCCACATTCTATATATATATATATATATATATATATACAGTATATATCAAAATTATTTTAATTCTGTGCTTCGATTCGACATTCAGGATATACTTTTTAAGTCAAAATGTCTGTTAAATTCCTCTCCACGACCGATTTTTCCACTAAACCGTCCACACGACCCGTGTCACCATGATTTCGTGACACGGCATGAACCGAGAGAAGTTGAGTGAATGTTTAAAATCGAACCCACTTCCGTTTCTTATTGATTAGTATGTAGACATTACTCCAATTTTTCACTTTAATCGAATATTTTTTAAGTAATTTAATAGTTTAGGATGCCATTTTTTATATTTTCAAAGAGGGGGATATATATATATTTTAAATTGTCATCCCTCTACTCTTTTTAAGTTGTAAGTTATGCTTTTATGGAGTTGTGTAGAGTTATAGAAAGTTTCTTTAAATGGGAAATTACATTCCGGAATATAAGGTATCGAGTTAGATACGGGGGTGAATCTAAAATCGACCAGTTTTCGGTGCAACAGCAATGAAAGATATTTCAAAAGGTGCAAGGGGGGATCCAAAGGCGTCAGACTGCAGCGGTCTCCAACCACGTCGGCAGCGATTTGGGAATGCCAGATCCTGCCTAATGATCCTTACTGGTGGTCCATGGAGAAAGAGGGGCGACCTTAATGCGCTGGACGCCGAAAGGGGAACCCATTTCTCCTTCCCCTTCTCCCTCGACTTCTTCACACTGACCGCTCTCACTGCTAGAATGTTGCTGCCTTCTGGGCTTTCCGGATAAGTGTGGAATGGAAGCCTTATAGCGGAAACAGTTTTTTTTTCCGTCTCTACTATTGATGGCCAGAAAAAGAAAACAAAACGACGAAAAAATTGCCAAAAAATAAGAAAAAAAAACCATTCAAGCAACCGAAAGTTAGATTTCTCCTTCGTAAAAGATTGATAAATAATATTAAAATATTCAACTTTTCTCTATAAAATCTAGTACCTTTTCACGATCCTTACTTGACACGGGGTGTGTTTCCACGTCTCGAATCCATTTAATGACATTGAAAACTGGATAAATTATAAGAATTATAACAAAATTTTGACTTAGAATTTATAACGTACTCGAACTAAGTACGATGCTGAATTAAAAACCTTGAACCTAGTCAAAGAATAAAGAGTACTTAGCGATGAACCACGCGATAAGGAATATATATGTATGTATATATCCACTTGCATAAGAGCAGGTGTTTAGACACGATTGCCTTCACATTCTGAACATGTTCTATTTTGCATATTTAGCGAAAGTTTCAAGATCATTAAAACCATTTAATGGCAATCTACACCGCTTATTTCTTGGATTGGTTAATATTTATTATCATTTCACGCGTAAACGAATGGAACAATAATAATTTAATTGGATATAAAACCATTAATCGAATTGTGACGATTGCCGACTTATCGGGGTTTGGCCTTATTGACTCAGCTCGTGTCAGCCTGTCACAGATGATGGAACAGTTGTCACAAGACTGCAGGCAAACCGTACCCGCCCCTTGTTCAACTGTATAATTAGGTATATGTAGGAAACAATCTGAGAGAAATTACTCCGCCCAGGAAAAAAAATCTACGTTTGAATGTTTAAAGTGTCCACCTCCTATTGAGGGAGACGGACAATCGATGAAAGCTTCTGGCACATGACAATGGGTCAATATATTTATATGTATATATATATATATATATGAGATTCCCTTTTATTGATTTATAAATGGTTATAGATATTGAAGCCAACTATTAATAGATATGGACGAATGTTTTTAAGATCGGTGTTATCTCTTCTTGGTATTTCAATATTTTGTGTATGGATTTAAGAAAAGAAAATTGGTCTGCGATTTATACTAAATTGAATTTAAGTAGATAATTTTGTTCAATACATAAATTCAATCATAGATTTTGAATGGTAGCTTTATAATTTCACTAGAATCATATTTAAAAAAGATATTCTAATCCTTAACCGGAGCGACGTAAATTTGCTAAAATTCCATACAGAACACGCCATTGATCCTGAACAGCAGCTACGAGTTTCATAGGAATTTATATATATATATATATATATATATATATATATATATAAAGAATTTATAGATCCTTAAGCGGGAGTTATAATGTTCACATGAAGTCAGCATCATATATCCTAAAGAAGAGTTATGTAACTTTAACGCATAAACGGAATCCATCTCGCATAATCAAAACCTGAATTTCACTTGTAAACAAGATTCGCGTAACTTCTATAATTAAATCATTTATAAATAACGTCGGTGTCATCTTGGCAATACGTTAAATCTATGTATCCATCGGGATTAATTTACGAAATCCTTAAAAAAAAGTCGAATTTAAAAATAACGCCATATACATCATCTTCGTAGTTCCGTACCTGTTGAATCCTCCAACAGCTAACTAGATATATGGTCCGAGTTGATATCTGCTGACAGTACAGGGCTATCCCCCGAAACATTTTCGCCCTCCCTGGTGCCCTGTCAGAGGCAGCTGGCTCGTGCGATAGCAGGCCCCTTACTGAGTCTGGATTGCCTGCTAGCCTGTCTCTTGGCGATAGCCCGTTGCCAGGGTGAGTCCATTAAGTTTCGAGAGGGAAGATGTTATGACATTTTCCTAAATTGTTTTAAAATTATAATAGGTGAGGAGATAGAAAGAATCTGACAGATAAAAATTGAAGAAATAGTAAAGAAGTGGCATCGAAAATTAAGAGCTATCTAAGAAAATAAAAAAGAAAAGTAAACTAATAATATTTTCGATGTAATTTTTTAAAATTTGATAATTTTAAGAAGCGTAAATTAGGAAATGAAACGTTTGAAAGAGCCTACGTGTACGAATTCCATCAGAGATACCTTCAATAAACCACAACAAATCAAATCAGTTGTTAGACTGTGGAGTGCAACCACTCTCTGAAATCCAATCACTACAACCGACAAGTAATAGAACCATTCTTTTGAGCATCCAAAACTTTTATTTCCAACTGACTAGCTTTTTATATAAATGGAATGCTTTTAACTGTTATTGCTAACCCCAAAAAAGTTGTGGGTTTTAGCAACATACTACTTCATTTTTTTTCTTTAACTTAACACGCTCTAAAATTTTACAAAAGAATAAAGATTTTTAAGAAATAAAAATAAAAAAATGTGTAAAATATATATATATATATATAATTTATATAAAGAGGATTTATCCATGTAAATGTTTTACAAATTCAATAATAGAATCAACTCCTTCCCCTGCAAGTTTAATCCCCGAAGGCCCTTCGTTTGTATCTAAATTACATCAAGAGGACTTCAATCTAATTTCGGTTCTACATGCCTAATAAAGTAAGTACGAAACTCATAAAGGAAAATTACGCTTTCGATCAAAATCACGACCCCCCTTAAAGAAAAATATAGAGCCCATTCGAAGGATAATTGTATTGTTGAACAGACGTGGACGGACATACGCACATACAAACCACTCTGACTGGCTCCAGGAGAGACTAGGCGATCGTGAATAGTCCACCCCCTTTGTTCGGCCACTGTTTCCAGGTGCGGAAGCCCCCATTTGCTAAACTCTAGGTCCCTGGTTGCTAGAGCCTGATCACCATAATTGTCAGCGTCGAAATTTCACTTCATGCATTTTGTATAAGGCGGTTGGTAGCGAAGTCCAAACAATCTCAACCATTCATTTTGTTATGGCCTTGCTTGGTTCCTATTCTTTTGTAGAAACTTTTTCTCTTTCTATCCGTATCCCATTTCGCTAACTTCCAAGCACGACCGGGGGCATGAATTACCTAATCGTGTACCTTTATAATTTGATAGCGGAGTATGCAAAGTAATCCGGATGTGAATTACGTAAATATTTCTTGTCCCGCCGCCATTTTAACACCGAAAATCAGAGACTTTTAACCTTTTATTATCATTAATATTTAAAATTCAGGCTTCGATTTAATTCTATTCGGTAAAGTTCGAAATTTAAGTCACGTAATTTTAACTATAAAATTGAATTTTAAATCCTTTCAGGCTTTCATTTTCGTTAATTCTGATTTGCTTATTATTAATTAAATATATCATGAGTCAAATATCATATTTACTTGCATGATAATGTGTCATACGCATAAATATTGCATCACGAATGGGATTTGTAAATATGTATAAGTATAATAATGTAGTCTTAGTATAGTATACTTTACTATACAGTACATTATAGACTACTTTCAACACATTGAGAGGGTTGTGTAGCGGCATTGTCCTCTAATAGAAACTCTGTATCAAGAAGATAATAGCTGCTCTTCTAGAATCGTTCTGTATTACAGAAAGACGCCGTTTATAGTTGTTTAGACAAGGTGAATATAACGTGAATGTAATTCATATTACAGTTATATGACCAAAACAAACAAACGAATTTATCCAGACCATACACACTTAATTTTCAGTTGTAAACCATTCTTGCGCTGCAACCACTTCACGTTCGCTGGACAAAATTTAAGAGCCGCATCACGACATCAACCGCTAAAGATGGAACGTTTGTGCGGACGAATTCACGAATTTTCTACATTTTAATCACGCTTTAATATAATCCGAGTGCGTAATTTAGATGAAAGAATCGTCTAGGAAACTAGGTTGGCCATGGTGTGACGTGTTGCGAGGAGCCTGTTCCATAGAGGTGTATGTTGACCGCACCATTTCTCGATAACATCAAACCGAACTCACCGTTCTCTTTAATGGCCGCTACGTTAGTTGAATAGAAATTTTCTGGGTTTGGAAATTGGTATTCCGATATTGGAAGTACGGAAAGACCAGAGGGGGTTGCAGGAACCCAAGTGCCGTGTCCTGATTTCTATTCATGAGATGGTCAGGTTCCAGGACGTTCGGGCGTGGTTCGAAGCAGATTGTTAGTCTGAAATGTGTTGAAGCATTCGTTCAAGGCGTGACGAACGAAACGTGAGAAATTCTAGAATTATTTAGGCTCCTTATTTAGTTTCTAGTATCTAGAATTTTGCTCACTTTATCATAAAAAGAATTATATGATTTAAAAAAAGAACTATGCTAATTGAATACGTCACTAAATCAATCTTGTGTGACGTAACAACACCCGAATTATTAACGCCTACGACGAGCCTGACCGAGTTTCAGTTGAAGGTAATACAATACTTCACTCATAAAAACATCCGAAAGAATATTTTCGAGATCAATTCCCTTCCTGGCAGGACCAACCCTGTACCACTTCTAGTGGATGGGAACCATCTGGCCGATTTGGGTGCAGCTGTTACACCACCCTGGTGATGTGTGTGGGACTTGTTGCAACCTTTCGTCACCCCTATGGTCTTACTCCTGGTAGCGGGCAGCGAAAATACCGCTTTTTTTTTCCTGCTCACCCCCTCGACTCTTTAGTAAATAACTTGCTTGGGATATCGTATGAGTTTCGTGGAAGTGGGGGTGTATTGGGATTACTTTACTCTTCTTTTCTTTAAAGTCTAAATCATTGTAGTGTGTCTACTTAACCGATAACAGCTGGCGAGTTAACGAGGTTCGGCTGCCAATGAGGTGAATCCGAAAGGACGTATCGCGAGTAGAGTGAATGAGAGACGTCCTGTGGTGACGAGGTCGCGAGACGGTCACGTGGCACCCGCTGACCTTGCGATCCAGATCGTAAATCAGGTGACCTCACGTTTAACCCCGACGCACGTTCTGCTAATTAAACTTTGGATCTTCGCAGATTTTCGTACGCATGCGTCTAGAACCATAAATCATTTAGGGTGCTGCAATGTTGGTCAAGATGGCCTCCGGGGGTATTTGTTGTAAGTAGCTTAAACAGCGGAATCCCCTTTAGATAATTTCGACATTTCTAATTGATTTCTGAATGGATAAATGCAGATATAAAATTATGTATCGTTGACCATAAACTTACTACAGTATGTACTGTACATAAAATTCGATGACTTGACTAAGATTTCTATCCATCGAGAGTTAAGACATCATAAAAGGATTGAGAAATTTGGTTTCTTAAACACATTTGTGCATAATAGCCCTTTGTTTTACGCAAATTTAGATAGAATTTAGATAAGAGAATACCAGAAGATTGTCAAGATATCCGCTTATAGGTAGTAAAAAGGGTTACAGTTAAAAAAAATTCAACTTTTTCAACAGATTTATGTGTTTAGAAGCAGAAATTACAAAGTTATATACCATTGAGCATAAGCTGACCTTATAAACTTAGAATACAAAACACCGCGAGTCGGTCAAGTGTCTGCCAGAAAATTAATAAATAACGTAATGGACAGAAACTCCTTTACAAAAAAACTCGACTTTTTTAACAGATTTACGATATATTGAAGTAGAAATTACAAAAATTATGTGACACTGCACACAAACTTACCGCGTTACACAACATACAGAAGCACCACCGCATCAGGATCAATTGCAAAATGTTGACCACAAGTTACATCCGAATGATTCTATAAAATTTTATAAATTTATCTTTAAAAATAACCCTTTAAATGTTGTAGAACGAAGCGTTGATAATAGTTTCCTTTTTCTTTCTTTAAAAAAAAAAAAAAAGAATAATTTTTCTCAAAAGATCTAATAAAGTTAATGAAGTGGGAAATGTCTTTAGAACAGCAACAATCATCTGTAGTGATTTTTACGGTAAATTAATTTTTTTTACAATCTTTTTCATGAGATTGAAACACGAATGTTTAAGTTATTCTTTCCATGGTTTGCGTTGCGTGATCGCATCGGATGTGACGTATTTGTTAACATTATTGTAGAAATGTGTAGGAGATGCAATTAGTCACTCATCTTGCGTGAGCAAACATAACAGCTCCTTCTTTTTTTTTTAATTCTTTCTTTCTGCTCTTTTACTCTTAAACTTTGCTATTTTTATAATTGATTAAACTCTGTAACTCGACCCCTTTTCGGTTAAACTGGTACGGCTCAGTAGTGCAAGGGTAGAACAGTAATTGGTGTGGTGACTTATCATTCTCCATGTGGATTATTGTCGTTTGCGTTATAACAAAATTTTCTACCCCCCGTTTTAAAATTAACACAAGTAAACAACGACTTTATTGTTGTTTAAGTCATTTTGCATAAAATATAAAGGGTGTTTCTCATTTTGGACATTGAAATTTAATTATTTACGCGCGTGTAATGTTTTAAAATGTGCGTGTATCTTGTTATTTATACTTTTAATATTTATTTAAATGTATTTTTAATTTTCGTATTATTAGAAAATTGAATTTAAAGTCTTTACTACACTTTTCTACACTGAATAGGCTGTATTAGATAAGAGAAGTACACACACATCATACATAAAACATGACACTGTTTCAAACATTTTTCACATACAAAAACTGCAGAAACTCTATATTACCCGCATTATATATTATTAAACACACTATATCACTTCATTATACCACAAAACACTACAGATAATATACCACTAAACATTACAGATAACACTAAATACAGAATACTACTATTCCACAAATCACTCTGATATCAATTTACACACTACACTAAATACACGTCAGATAATTATATTTAACACACGAAACTGTACGTATCAGACACTACAAAACACTACACGTATTGCATATCCCATTAACGTATTAATTTTTTTTAAAATATCCGGCCATTGATAAGTGTATTATCGAATTGTACGTCATTGAAAAGATCACCTCGTTTAATCGAATAAAAAATTACATGAGCATCCCCCCGTAAACCGACACCAATTTAGACACGTGATAAAGAATGAAAAATCCTATCAAATTTTCTAATGAGTTAACTACTCGCGATTAATCAGTACGTATATCTAAAACGCTTCTACCTCCCTTTCAGCTTCTTATATATATATATATATATAATACATTTTCAGGTGTGCATTTTTGTTTAAGTTTAGAAGAAAGGGGGGGAAACAGGGAAAAAAGTAACGTTCGGGTTTTAAAATAATCCAATAAAAGCATCACTAACTGACCAAAGTTCTCATCCATCTCAAAGAGGGAAGCACTCCAGCTTCTATATATAATTACAGACTTACATGCAATCGGTCGCCGTTCCAGTAGTTTGGCTTCGATTACAATAATGGGAGGATAGTGTCTTTTGGAACATTAACCGCAACGCCAAGTCTCGCAAGTCTTGTGGGGATGGTTAGCAAAGTAGAAGGGGAATAAAAAAAAATTCCATCCTCCCCCTCTTTTCTCTACTACAACAACGTTATGGGTTATATCGGACGAAGGATTTTTAAACATCGTATAGCGAGTCTATGACTCGTGAAGGCGGAGTATTCATGAATGTAGCTTGTACTCTCCTCGTCTAATGGCTTTTCTAATTCATGCGTCGACCAAAAGTACAGGAGTTTCGCTAGATTGAACACCTCTACCCTGCTTGCCCCTACTTCTCCACTTTCTCTTACTAAAGGAAATATTCTTAATTGCCAACCTTGCTCTACCTAATCCTCTTAAAAGTCAATGTTGTAAAAGTTAAAAAAAAAATTTATATATTTGATTTGAATTTTTTTTAGGGAAAAAACACGCGCTCCTACTCGTCCTGGATTACTGATTTTAATTACTTTTAAAGGAATACAATTTTAAATTTCGTAATTCTCCTTTTAAATGATTTAATGGTAAATAGCGTTTTTGATCTCGAGATCAATCGAAATCAATTTTTGCGACGATCGGGATGTTATTTAGTGATAAATTTCGTGTTTTATAATTAGTTCTCGAGAAAGGTTCGTTCTTCCTCAATCAATAGGAGATAGAGTTTAATAGTAGCGAAATTCTCCTAATGGCTCTTGATTTATATAGGTTAACGCCATTACCTTTCTGTTCCCAAAAGAATTCGGAAAAAGATTAATTTTTTACTATTAAAGAAAGTGTTCGTTTGTGTTCGGGTACACAAATTACAGTATATGAAATCTTCATATTAGTGTTACTTTTTAAACAATGAAGCAGAATAAACATTAATTTATATAAATTAAACTAGCATCTTCTATCCCCAACAGAATTATAAGTAAGAAAGGTTTTCATTGGCTTGTTAATAATTCAGGCTACATTGCCAGGCTAGCCTCCGATGCTTCCACAATTGAGAATGGATTTGTTTCTATTTAAACAACGAGAATTTCACATGAAATTTCGTCTTAATGGCTTCTGATTTATACAATGCGATGGGCATTAAACAGAACGGTTTTTACGTAAAAGGGACTTGTTTTAATTCAGGCAGGCGAAAGTTCAAGTGTGGAATTCCTACCGAGAGAATGGATTCTTTCCTATTTAAGCAATGCTTACCATTTACTAGCAACGAAATTACTTCTAACGGCTTCCAGATTTATGTAACTTCAGAGCACCGTTATCCTTCTGACCCTAACAGAATTCGAAAGAAGGGGGAAGAATGAAGTAAAAATAAAAATAAAAAAAAGAAATTTAAACTGCAAACGACAGGTCAGTAGAAGAGGAAGGGGGACGGAATTTCTCAATGCGTCTTCATATGTTAGAATGTGTGTATTTTACGGAGCAATTTTTTCCGGCCAAATCCGCATGCGCACATCATCTAAAAACATCCATACTTCTGTCCACAAAAGAACGGACACCGTTAAGTCTAACAGAGACCAGAGCTGGACTATGAGTCGCCGACGGCTTAATGTCCCGTCTCCACATAGGTCAGTAGGCAGTCCCGTAGTAGAAGGAGAAAAGGAACTTGAAGAAGAAGAAGAAGAAGAAGGAAAAAAAAAGCACTATCGTCTTTTGTGTCGTCCAATCTCCCGAAGCAATCCGCTCACTCTCCTTTTTCCCTCTTTTTGCCCAGGGGCTTCTTTCCTGAATGGACTGGGTGGGAGGATGAGATTTACAGGCTGACGAACCCATTTTTAGCTAGCTGCATTCTTCCCTTGGTCCAGTAGATGGTTGCAGAGCAGGAGGAGAAGGAAGAGGAGGAGGAATTCCGAGTGAAAAAACAACTAATGCCCATCCACTACTATTGAATGAGAGGGTGGAGGGGGATTCGATTCCGAAAGACAATCTCCCGAATTAGTAGTGACCGTTACTCTCCATCTTCTGTAGTTTTAAATTAGTCGACGGTGGGAGTTAATTCTACTTTTCCCCCATCGATTCCCTCGAAATCTACTGTTCGGATAATTCGGTTTTAACCCTTTTCCGATTAGTTAAAATGTAAAATTTTTGAATAAATTAGCATAAATTTGATTAATGATTATTTAAATTAGTATAATTAAAATTTGGTAACGTTTTGAATATTTAAAATGCCAAAGAAATTCGAGTTATTTGATAAGTTGTATACACGTAAGAATCCTTCGTAATCGTATAAATATGGGAGTTTTTTTCATATTTATGTATACTTTACTTAATTATTATTTAAATAAATTTAATAAGAATAATTATAAATTAGAAAAGTATTAGGATCAGTTAGAACTAATTTTACGCTATCCGTTTTCCGATAGGTAATTTCCTTATAAGGAAGTGGAAGTTTAATATTAATAATGAACATAGTTGAATAGAGTTAAAGCAAAAGTTAAAGAATAAGGATAAAATGCCGGAAGGAAGCGTGGGAAAATGAACCAGTCCAGTCGGAATATCGGTTGCCCTTGGCAACGTGGCTAAAGACACTGGAGAGAGAGAGTGAGACCCTTTTCCATTTCTCCCAATATCCTCCCATGGGGGTGATTTAGTAGTGGCTCACTAAAGCCCCTCCTGGTCCCAAACAGTAATTAGAGATGTGATTGTGTGTGTGTCTGTGCTTCACCTTCCTTTCTTCCTTTGGATCCACACTCTCTCATCTCCACACTAAACTTAACTTATTCCTATATTTTGATATAAACAAACATGAAGATTTAAATAACAATTTTTTTTTTAATCCGTTGTTTTAAAGAATTTGATTGGTCGTATTGTCCAATTGTTACGTATGTTATTGTTTAACATAATTGTATGTGATTGGTTGATTTAAATTTCTTTTATGTTGATTTTTATGTGTTTCTTACAATACTATTGTGTGTTTTTTGTTATAAATATTGCTACGTTTAAGTTGATTGTTTATTCAATTGTTACGTTTATTCTATTTATAGGTATATTGTTTAAACAATGGTTGAAGCTAAATGATGTTCGGTTATTGATTATATTATTTATTTATATTATTTAACTATACTTATTATAGTTGATAGATATATTATTTTAAAGATGGAAAGTATAATTATTTCTGTAGCTCCATTGATAAATTGGATATGAATTTTGGTTCCATTTTTCAATAAAATAAATGTAATTTTCATATAAGATGTAATCTGATTGGCTATATAATTAAATTCAAATTATTAATATTAATTTTAACCAATTAAAAGTAGTTTTAAGCATCCATTTAAGGATTAAAAATTCATAATCTGAATAATTTTAGTACTAAAAATTCTTAGTTTGTAAGAAGGAAATTTAATTCTTTTTCCCTCTAAAATAGGGAAGAATGAATATTTTATCGCATTTAAACACAATTATAATCATTTTAATAGATTTTTATATACTTATATTTAGTTTTAAACTTAAATATAGATCTAAAAAGTCTTATAAAATTGAAAAACAAGCTATAAATAACAATTTATATTCATCTTTTTTTAATGTACGATGGAATAATTAACTCGTAAATTAACTAACTCGATAATGTCTATCAAGGGATATTATCATAATTATAAATTTAAAACGTTTATAGTAGATTTTAATAATAGTAAAACAATGCTTTCAACATGTAAATATTACAACCAACAATAAAATTTTATGGAAACATTTAAAGCCCAAGCAAGCAAGTAGCAATAGTTGTAGAATTTTCTCCCTTATTAGGTTTGCCTGTTTAGGTCCATTAGACCATGGCAGGCCAACTGGATTAGTCCCTGATTAAGACCCTCGTGATTACCAAACACAGTCAGTCAGTTCGACATTTATGTCCGGATCCATCTCACCAGTTTGTTTCTGTATCGATGGAACAAGAATTAGTTTGGATTCATAGCGGTTTATGGTCTCCAGATTATGAGGAATTAAACAAACAATCGTTAAAATCGATTAATTTAGCATTAGTCACATACAGAAACACACACACACTCAAATACAAACTCGTGCTAAACTCGAGTGAATTTCTCTTCTGTTTCAGCTCCTAATATGTATATATATATATATATATATATATAAAACCGAAACTGAAACTATAAAAATCCCACCCAATATAAAAAAAAGCTCTCTTTAGACGAAAATATTCCATAAAATGAAGCAAATGATGGCCATTCAAATTGTTATTCTATGTAGATCCTATCTCACCTCTAAGCTCCATTTTTTTGTTACTTTCCTGGATCCACATGGCGCATGCCTTGATCACGTGACAGGGGGATCATTATTATTCCATCCAACATCCCTGCAATCGTCAGATTTACTTTGTCGGGATTTTTATTTCATTCGCTGGACTTGGCCTAATTGTTACAACCCTCTTTAAGAGAAGAGGTCATTCTGTTTTATGTGAATAGAGAACTTCTATTGTATTTTTTAAGATTTAACAAACGATCCCATTCGCTCTCTTTTATGTTATATTATTTTAAAATTTATTTTATATTACTTTATATTAAGAAAAAAATATATAATAATAAAATAATTTTATAAGGTATTATAGATGATTCACGTGTATACTTAATTATATTAAGTGAAAATATCTAGGTCGTATCTCGCTGTTAATTATCGCAATTTATCCTCAATTATACGATGATTAATTATTTGTTTATATTAATTTTTTTTCTCTAATAATTTTTTAATGTTTTCTTTTTAATAAATAAGAATATAACATTTATTCTTTTAACAACATTAAAAGGTAGTGGGATGTGTTAGCAAGTGGATGTAAGATTTTAGCACCTTGTTTTCTATCGATATGGCACTAAATTTTAAGTGTTATTTTTTAAAAAAATCGCAATTATTTGCGTTCTTTTATGTATAAAAGACATTAATGAAGACATATAAAAGTACGAAGAAAGTAGAAGTTAGTTATCAGGAAGCCTTGCTGTGCTCGATAGATTAATGTCTTATTGGAAGTAAATGCATCTAGCACATCTCCAAATCTTTTTTTGCTAATTTTAATCTGTTTCCAGCATTCAAAATTAAGGTTTTCTTCTCTCTCTCTTTTTTTTTAATTCTTTATTCTAGAATAACTTAAATTATACATATAACACGACGGCATACATCACTAAACAGGCATTAAAATTGATCAACGTGTCTATAAAATGGGAATTTAATAATAAATTTAACATTTTATGCTCTTAAAATGGAGTTAATTAACTTTGAATAATTTATAAATTAAAAAAAATATATATATTTATATATTATAAGCATTTAATTATAATAACAAGATAATTTAAATTTAATAATAATCAAAATTTATTAACTAAATTCTAAATTAAGTTAGTTAATTAATTATTAAATCATTTTTTAAATAAAAAATGAACCTATAAAGTAAATTAATTAAAATATGATATTTTGGAGTCAGACAGACAAACAAACAAACCCAAAAATTCAAAAAAGAAACTTAAATTAATAATTTTTATGGTTACTTGACTGGAATAATTTTAATTTATTAAATTTTCTAAGCCTTTTTCTGTAATATAATCTGCTTTAGTTCATTATATTTTGTTTGTTTTTGATTTAAAATAAATAAGAAAGATTTGTCATTCGTAAAGGAAAATAAATAAATAAATAATATAATAATAATAATAATATTATTATTATTATTATTAATTTGTATCACTTACCAAAAATAATTAAGGAACTTTGAACCTTTTTTTTAAATCTTGAAATATTAGAAAATCTTCAACGAAATTCCTCTTTAAACTCTGACCTTTTGACCTTTCACCCCATCAAAAAAGGGCGAAAAAAAATTTAATTTTTAAAATTAATTTTAAATATATTTTTTTAAAGTTAAAAAACTTATGAGTTTTTACGTAAAATTTTAAATAAAAATCGCATAAAACTTTAAAAATTATCAATTAATTTCGTGTTTATAAATCGAGAAAAACACGTGACACAAACCTTCATCCGGCGAAGTTCGAAAAATGTCAACAAAGCGCCATCTATCGGCGACTTGGAGAACTACGGCAGGAACCTTAATTTTGGAAATTTAATTAAAATTAGCGACTAAGTCAATTTCGTGACGTATTTAAGTATTTTAGATAATCCTACTACAGTCGATGCCAGTGGGATGGAAGCTGATATAAGAGGGGGTGGACGGAAAATGCGTTCGGCTGTTGGTCCGTCGGTTATCTTCTGGTGTGGATGTTTTAGTTTTGGGTCTCTCCCAACTAGTAGCGTAGACCCTTATATATACATATATATATATATCCTAGCGACATCACCCTCGCGGGAGTAACCCAGTCCATCCCGGGGACAAAATCGCATTCTCCATCCCACCAATCACTCTGACACCCCGGGGTAATACATGCATCCGTAGGGACATTCATGTCTTGACTTGTGTCGATGATTTCTTTCGCTCTTTGAGCTTTATCAGTCGACGTCAGAAAATGCACCCGAGGGACCTTCTTTTTTGATTCTTTTCGTCTCTTCTATGAGCTCACAAAATATCCTTATACATTTTTCTCAAATAAAACTTCTCTTACCTCTTCTTCCCCCTCTTTTAATACGTCTTAATTCTCTTCCTTTACTAAATTTCAAGTCTTGCAGTTTAAAAGTTTATTGTTTTTTTTCCTTTTAAATACCCTCATTCTGTCAATAGTTTGGTATTTGTTTAGGGAAATTTTACTGATTTTTCTAGTATTCTTGATGATTTTTAGCGAAAAATTTAACTTTCTACAGTAAATTCTGGATTTTTTGGGAATTTTCCCCATATTATTTATTATTTACGTTTTGAGGGAATTTGCCCATATTCTTTACTATTTGCGTTTTGAGGGAATTTACCCATATTCTTTACTATTTACGTTTTGAGGGAATTTACCCATATTCTTTACTATTTACGTTTTGAGGGAATTTTCTTTACTTTTTTGAATACTCTGATTATTTTTAGGGAATTTTCCTTTCTTTCTGCATAATATAAGTAGCTGACACGAGTTTTTTTCTTCGTTATCTTGAAAATTCTGATCACTTTCAGGGAAATTTTTGCATATTCCTGAAATAATTATCTGAATTGTGAAAGAATTTTTCCTGTGTGTTGCTGGAATTCTGATCATTTCACCAATTTTCCCATTCTGGCATATTTAACAAGAATTTGTATGGAGTAAGGCTAATTTCCCTATCTTCTATAAATTCTTCATATAATTAATAGATATTTTTGAGAAATCTTCCTCAATTTCTTCATAAAGCTGATTATTTGAGGAATATTTTCTGTTGTATGTTACTGAGCCAAATATTTGACGAAATATCCCCATTCTTTAGCAAATTCTGATGTATTTTCCCCGTCGTTTAAGCTACTATTTCCTTGAAAATTGAGATTATTTGAGGAATTTTCCCTAACTTTTGTAAATACCTATTTTAATTTTTTGAATTAGATGATGATTTCTACCCTGAATTACGAACGTCCAGTGGCAGCTCGTGTAATTGTTATGAAGGAAATTTTATAACTTTTAACATTACAAATGTTAAATATCTTTTAATTGGACGGAAAAATTCCATTTTAAATCGAAACTTTCATAACAATAATCGCTCATATAATTGCAAATTAGGCAAATATGCCCATTTTTTAAATAATAATTTTAATATTTGCTAATAGAAATTCGTACTTATGATCTTAATAAACGCATTAGAGAAGAGGAGGAAGATAATAGAAGTCCGTAATAACGTGAAAGTGCCAGATGCTTGAACGATGCTTTTTTTCTATAAAAAAAAGGAAAAAATTGTGCAATTTTCCTAAAATATCTGAGAATTCATAATTATAAACGAATAATGAAAACTAAACGATGCTTTTTCTGTACACGAAAGCGCAGGATCTCTCTCTCATCTGCCTATAAAAGTACTTCGACACTAAGCAAATTAGCCACTTTATCAAGAAAAATGGCTCATTTCTTAAATTTTTTTCGGCTATAAATTTAAAAAAGGAAATTTATTCTTATAAATACATCTGTCGGGATCCTTTACACAAGAATTTTTTCGTGTAGAATCGTTTTAAAACATGAAATATGTATAGGCATCTTCTTCACTTCATTATACTCATATTAGCGATAATATTGCCAAAATACTATTTTATACAGCTACTAGACTATGTCAAATTTAATTTAGACGCCACCAGACCTATAATTATACTCGCAAAATTCTATACTTTCCTTAATCACAGTCTATAGATCCATATTCATGATAAGTAACCTAATTCCTCGACCCAAAAATGGGGACGTACAATGTTCCTAATCTCATAATTCGTACGGATTAAGGATTATGGATGACGAAATGCATTATAGGAGAGCGTAGGAAGCGAAAATATTCCTTTAAATGCATATATTATCGGTGAATTGGGCGATTTAAACGGAATGTCGCGACAAACTGTTGATAACTTGCATCACAAAAATGACATCGAAGCTATTTTCTTTCATCTTCGACCTATCGATCATTTGAGAATCAATTTTCCTTTCGACGAATATACGCTATTTTTCAAAGGAATCACGATCGGAATCGAAGCAACAAGATTCAATACAAAATATATAACAGTTTGTTTACTTAAAATCCATTTGGATCCATGATCCAAGCTGATTTTTCCACGCTGATTCTTTCCTTCAGGGTGGATTCTGTTGATAAAAATGGCCGATTAAATGATAAATTTTTTTCTTCTTCTTTTTTAAAGAAAATACGCTCTTCCAGTAATTATATCTATTTAAAAATATATGTATAAAGTTTGCATGAATCTCTAAACACGGTTTTACGCATCAGAATACGGTTATTATTATCTTCAAAGCGTTTTGTATTTTATTGAATGTATACAATAACAAACAACGGAACGGAGATATACCTTTTGTTTCCGGTCCGGAAAACTGCAATGATTTTGTATAACGGAATCCGGAAATGGCGGAAATTTCCGAGAACAGATAAGGCATTCTAACATGCAAGAAAAGACAAATTAAACGTTGAAGCATTCTCGCGTACGTAACAACCTGATCGCCATCTTATCCCCCTGCACGAGATGAGGAGGGATGCGGAAGATGATCGCCTTCTTGTTTTATGTATTAATTAATTTAAAACGTTGATATCGCCAACCGATAACTCTATTCGCTCCCCCCAACTAAGAATAATAGGGACGAGGAAGATGTCTGCTTATTTATTTATTTAATGGTTAATTAAAAATTGTGTTATCGGTACGTCATCTTTCCTTCGTCTACAAAGGACGAGGAAGAAGTTGGCGTATTTATTTGCTGATTTAATTAAAACTACAATATCACGAATATCATCTCTTCTCATCCTCATCCTGTTACGTTTACAAAGGATAAGGAAGATGCATATTTCTTTATTTATTTATTTATTGATCGATTAAAAATTACACTATCACGAATACAATAGTGAAGCTAGAGAGCGTGAGAGAAGGGAGAAGAAAAATTAAAGCAGGGTTTTAAATAATTGAAAAGGTTAGAATTACTGGCATTCTCGTCATCTTTGACACGTGCAGATCGCATGACGAAGAAGGGGGAAGGTGAGAGGGGGAAGGAAGACGAGGGGAGAGAAAAAAGCGCGCGCGCGCTGGCGCGCTCGTCTCCGAGTGAGAGAGAGAGAGGTTGCTTTTTGGTTTGGCTATTGTCGCCCGCTTTGATGCGGTCTGTAAACAAGAGCGGGGGCTGCTGCTATGATTTACGATGCGTCCGCAGAACACTGGAGAGACAGCGCTAATGAGAAAGTCTTCGCAGGCTAACGAGTAAAAGAGCAAAATGTAGGCGGAGTCGGTGGCAGAGAATGTGATAGATGAGCGCTGCTGCCTCGCAACTGGATGTCTTGATGGGAGAAGGCTTATTAATTAGTTGAGCATTTCGCAGTCGACTGCTTCGTCTCATCTCAGAAGGACGGACATCTTGACATCTTTCTTTATCTTAGCTAAGCGGTGCAGCTGATGTAATGGGTTTGGAAGACAGTTGAACGGTGAACGGGTGATATGTTAATGTTGTGTGACAGCGAAGGGGGTGGACGGGCGGGGGGACGACAATATCCGCGCATCTTGTTAGGGTTAATGTCATTGGGACTGATGATGTCCCGTCTGCCACCGGTTTTTGTCGCTGACAAGAACGGGTGGGACGAAGATGTGTGTAATCATTGTTAGTCGTTGATGGTTGACTAACGAGTGTTGAAGAGCTTTACTCTTTTTTACATTTTTTATTTTTATTTTTTGATGGAAACGTGTTGAACGTTCTCTTGTCACAAATCAATTGAAACGAATTAAATGGGAATGTTTTAATGTTTTCTTAATAAATTCTAAGAGTCTTTATTATACAAATTTCCAGTGACTTTTTCTGTTTCGCGTGTTTGTCCCGTTCGTCTCGCGACTTTTACGTGTGTCATTATTTAAAGAAAGGATTAAGTGTTTACCGGTTACCATAACGACACGATGCGTGATTTCGAATATCGTTGGCGTCACGCAAATAAACGTGTTAAAAACTGGGCGGATTGGACAACACTTTAAGAGAATATTCGGGCACGCCTCCCCTTTTACAGTTCAATGTCTATCGATTCGTCTTGTCAAACGTCATTCAACAGATCACCCACCCTTCAAAATTTCTAACATTAACGACTTTAACAAGCGTGATTAAGTTATATAATTTTATTAAGAGGATAGACGAGAGAGATAGAGAGAGAAAAGATGGTGAAGAGCAAAACTATTCTATTTAGTTAGAAATTCGGTATTTTAAAACCACTTGGAAGTGTTCGAGTGTGTTCTTTTTAAGCCATAAAAAAGTAATAAAACAGTGCTACTTCAACCTCCATTTGAAGATATCTTTAAATTTTTACTGTCTCTTTTACTATATTCTACTCAAATGTCATTCTAGCGCCTGTCAATGTGTGAACTGTATCTAAGAGATTGAAAGTGCTCCCTTTTTCCCCCTCTCTTCGTGTTCTTCTTTGCAACTTAGGTGTCCAATTCGAGAGAAGAGCATAGTTTCTGTCACTTTTCACAGAAAAGGCGTCAATTTTTGAACAGGTTAGAGCAGTTTCTATCGAAATGTCCTCTGGCTACATGGAGAGGAGGATGGAGGAAAAAAACCTAGGTTCAGTATTTATTTATATCCTGGACGTTAACTTTGCTACAACAACTCTCTCTCTCTCTTTTCGATTCTATCCAATACTTGTAGCAGATTTCGATGATAGTTTTTATTTAATCCCATAAAATCTTATATAAATGAGCTTATTAATATATATATTCAAGAAATGCTTTCCGTCTATTTATAAATTTTTTTTAAAATGAATTTTTGGTTTATTTATAAGTAAATTTTACAAATTTAATTTTTCTAATAAATGTGGTTTATAATATTTATCCCTTTTCTGTTATTGTTTACTGTCAGGATCAATTATATTATCTAAGAATAATTTCTTGGTTCGGGATCGGGTCGTTGTTTAATCCAAAACTAAGCGGTTTAGTATGGAAAGGGAAATGTTTTCTACGGGATTATCTTAATAATACCAGAGGATTTTCCCATAGAACTATCATTTTTCTATGCATTTACAATCCCTTCTATCGTTCAAAGCCATAAAACTTCCGTTCTTTCCCAGTTTTTCCGCCACATTCCACCTGATCGGACTTTCCTATTTTCGATCTAGCAAAAGGAAGTAAAGGAAAAAAAAAAAAAAAAAACCTTTCTCTCGGGGTCAGCGACCCTTTCTCGAAATTCCGCCATTTCCGACCGACCAGTGACGTCACGTGACACTGGACATTCCTTTCCGGAATTTCCGTTTGCCTGCAGCCCGTCGCCATAGCAACGGGATGCCCGGGATGCAGAAGCGCGCTAGAGCAGGTTTGCTCTCTAGAGGAATTCGCTTCTACCGTCTCTTCAATTTATTTGGTCGCCAGGAAGAGGCTACTACTGGTCTGGGGGGCCAGCAGGGGAGGAGGACCGCACCGCGTTCCTTTCCGGATTTATTAACGCTGTCTTGCCATAAGGATTGTCTGGTTGTTATAAGGCTGGCGTTAAACAGTTTTGTTCGCTTGCCTTCTCTCTCTCTCTCTCTCTCTCTCTCTCTCTCTCTCTCTCTCTTCTTTATCCCCTTTTTCCCCTAATTGTATTTACATAAAAATAACTATCAAACTTCATAACTTGATAATTGGCATCTTATAATTCTCAATAATTCGTAACGGAGTTTAATTAACTACGTAATTAAATCCTAGTAAATTTTGACGGATTTTATAATCTAAAATTATTGCCAGTTTATAATCTACAAAGAATAAGCTAACTCATATCCTTATTTAAATTAGCAGTTGGAGGGGAGAAGTTTGTTATCACATCTACTTTCTCCTCATCTTTATATACTGATGCTTGTATCTGATGCTTCTTCACTTTTCAAATATTCTACCCTCACCAATCGATGACAACCTGTTTTGAACAAAACTTCTAACAGAAACAAAATTTAAGAAGTTGGAAATTGAAGTCGTTTCTGAAGATCGAGGACCAAAAAAATAAGATAAAATTAATTTTACGCCACGTCATTACTATACTTACTTCACACACACACACACACATATATATATATATATATATATATATATGTATGTACGAACTTAGGAGGGTATAAATTTGAGATATTCAAAAAAAAATAAATGCAGAAATGGTTTTAAAAAATAGCAAGAAACGGTACGCAAGTTTTTAACCCCCAACACACAATGAAAAGAGACGAAGAAGGAAAAAAAAGGGAAGAAGAGAAATAATTGGAATTTTTTTCCACAACCTCTCGTCATCTCAGTCGAATTTTCTAATAGATGCCACTCCTTACCACAAGAAGGGGGTGAACAGACGAAAAAGGGGGTTCATCTCTCCCGAACACCCCCCAAAAAAGGGGGTTTCTCTCTCTCTCTCTCTCTCCCAAACACCCCCCTCTTCCAATGTCATAACCGGTCCATTTGGCAAACTGGTTGCTTGGAACATTTCTTTCGCTTTTCTTCTAATTCTCCCGCGTTTTCCGCGCAGAAGGCACGGAATTCATTCTTTTACAGACCTCTTTCCCCCCTTCACTTTTTTTCTGCTCCCTTTTCCATTCCGCTAAAGGAATTTCTGGTCGGCAATTAATCAAGATTGCAGACTTAACACGCTCCGGTGGTTCTGCGGTTTCCTTACTGGGAATGGTTTTTTAGTTCCTCATCTCCCGATCTTTTCATTCTCTTTTTTTACGACTCTTCTCCTCTCACTGATTAGCTATAATGTTGTAATTTATGTCTTGCATCGTGATTGTCAAACTTATTAATGACAGCGTGAAATATGTAAGCTTCAATCTAAGTAAAGTCTAGAATTCTTAATGTAGATAACCGAATGTTTCTACATTAAGAATTCTATTATTGTCTAAATAAATCCCTTATCTTAATATTTAATCTGATTTTTTTTTAGAGTTGTATCTACGGAATTTATATATATTTTCATAATTATTTTTTCAGTTCTTAGTCTACGAAACACTCAAGAAGAAGAACCTCCAGATCCTCAATTAATGAGGCTAGACAACATGTTAATAGCAGAAGGTGTTGCTGGACCAGAAAAAGGTGGAGGTGCGAATGCGGCTGCTAATGCCTCTGCGGCAGCATCGGGTGGTCCTGGTCAACCGGAAAATACTATCGAACATTCGGACTATAGGGCTAAATTGGCACAAATCAGACAGATTTATCACCAAGAATTGGAAAAATACGAACAGGTAAGTAATATAAAGTGCGTGATAAAAGTTTAAATTGTTAAGTTTTAAGATATATTTAAAGAATTAAATCAAAAAATATGGATAATTAAGTGTTATAATTTGAGAAAATCCAACTATTAACTTTGCATCCTTGGGCTAAAGCAATAACAAACTAATTTAGGAATAAATTGAGTTTTAAATCTAAATTTTTAGCGAGTTTTATGATAAATTAATCAGAAAAAAGTAGTGATATCTCTATAAAGAATTTAAAAGGAAGCCAAACTTTTTATTAATAAAGAACTTTTCATCACTCTTTCCTTAAATAACGCTTAATTTCAGATACAAAAGTTCTGTAGACATTGATTCAAAATAGTGTTTAAGACCCAAATTAACGTAAATTAGACATTTAAAAAAAAGGAATAGGGGTGTTAGATAAACTAAAAGTGGCCTAACTTAACATCATTTTCATCATTCATGAGATTACAAGAAAACTTAAACTTTTCTAAAGTAGTTTGATCTAAAATATAAAACTTTAAACTAATTAAATAAGATTTAATTTGGTAAAAGCCTCATGTATTATCAATAATCATAAGAAGCATAAATTGAAAAGAACGAATCCCAATTATCATCAGCATCTTCAGCATCTGCGAAATGTCTTTGTTTATTATTCGCAATTTTCAACTCATCGAATCGAAGCAACAACAGTCGAGAACTAAATAGAAAATACCATTAATCATTAGGATAAATTTTAAAAAATAATAATAATTTGAACGCCTAAAATGGCCTCCAAAACTTATGTATCAACGGCTATCCAGCAATGACCAGTTCCCTGTATCCAAGAGGGAAGAGTTGTTAATAGAGAGACCTCTGACAACTGAAGGTCAATCATATCAGCGACCCCCGGTGTCCTGAGCTGTTAGTTAGTCTGTTAATCCTTCTCTTCCGACATCAACGCCTATAAATTTCCCGCACAACAACCTGCTGTTACCACGTCCTTGATGGACGATCTAATTCGATATGGTGAGACTTACACACAGCTAGCACCAGATATGGATTAAGATGAAGTAGAATCTTTGTAATTTGACTTCGAGATTTTTTTTCTTTTTTACTCTTTTTTTCAACTTCTTCTATATTTATTCCCTTTCATTCGGTCACTGTTAATAGCGCGTAAACTGGATAGAAGCGATTATTGAAACCCTTCTTTAAAAAAAAAATAATAATAATAATGTTTTGCCTTTTAGCCACGTGACTAATGATCTGACAGGCGGAACTTTGCTAAGAAAAACTCTTTTGCTTAGCTTCGAGACGATAAGTTTTTAATTATGTCATCGTTTTATTGTTAATGCCCATTGCCCCGTGCGATGGGTAACAACAGTTACACGATAATAACGAAAAGTTCACGGATGGTGAAGATGCTGATGACAATAGGAGAACCGTTCCGATAAAGGGTCTCGAAGAAGTCTTGCCCTCTCCCTGGGTGTCCTTAATAGTTTTCGATTCTGTAGTAGAAGAATGTCTTTAAAAACTCTTTTGTTTGCCATAAAGTCGATGATTGATACCACTATTTTAATACTCCGCACCCGTATAAATGTATCGCGAGACCCATTGCAAAGGGTGGGAGCTGATAGATTTATCTTAAATCGTTTTGCTTAATTTGCAATTTTTCTGTTTGATATAAGCTCGTTTCTATAATTCCACGAGTTAGAAAAGCATCTGTTGATATTAGGATATACTCCAGCACGATTTTACAAGCATAAACCATCTATAATTAAGCAGTGTGATGCGGACCTTTTTCTTTCTTTCTTTCTCATCCATCAAGCATTTTGGAGCATGGGAACCTCACGAATGGCGGGTAAGTAAAACGTGACCTTTGTCTCGACCTCAGTTTGACTGGCGTTCATAGACTAGGCCTATATGGGGAGGGAGAAAATCCGGGAGGGGACCGTGTACCTCCTACCATCGTCGGGTCAACAGTGGTTGACCTCGTAGTTGCGTTGCTCTAGTGCAGATAAATTCGTGGTTCCTCCTGCTATTTCAATGTTTAATATGAAAGATTGTCCCATTTTTTAAATATATATAGATATATATTTTCCTTACTTCTCCACTAGATATACGTGCTTCAAATCAGGAGCGTAGTCATCATTCCTCTCCCAATTTTGTCCATCATGAATATATATTTATGTATTGGAAACGCTCTAATTAGCACAGAAATTCCGAACAGATCAATATTTGCAGAGTTCTTTCTTGTAAAAAAATTGTTATAATGAGAACCTCAGGGCTATTGTAGCCTATAGGCTATTATATTTCATCAATATGACAATTGCATGCTCTTTTTTTCACCCCTCTAACAAAAGAGAACATTGCAAATTGTTATTTTCTTTAACGAGATTGGAAAGATTTAAATTGGAATCTATAAAGATTGGCTAAGATTTAAAAGAAAAAAAAAATAAAATAAAATTGATCGACACGTTTCGAACTAAAACACGATTAGTAGAAGGAAAAGGAAATTCAAAAAACTCAATTAAAAAAAGTCACTCCAGAAAACACACTTAAAAGTGGCTCATATCGTGCCCAATTTTTTGACTTTTTTTCTTGAATCTCTAAAAAGTCAAATTCTTGTATGTACGTGAAATTTTGCTAAGACATCAATTCTGCTCTTCATCTCTTGCGACAGAATTGACAAATGTGATGATAAGCACTCCTTATACGAGTCTAAAATAGGCCTAGTTGAATGATTGAATGCTTTCCATGCATATATACATCACTAGACCAGCAGCTGCACAATAAATGAATGAATGTGATCAAAGCAAAAGTGGGTGGAGATGAAGCCGAGTCCACGCCCTGCCACATCAACCACTCTCTTTCAGATAAGGAGTGACTTTTCTGATGCCAAGCTAATATTGGAGAATTGACTGGGTGCCTCTTGTCCACATTAGGTACCTGAAAATAGATGGTAGTTTGGGGCGTGGGTCACTATTTCCTTTTTTTTTCCTCTTCTCCCATTCTCCCTTGGGATGTTTTTGTATTAGTTCTATCTAGAGGTTATTATGTAGTTATCCTCTCGAATATAGTCCAGGTACGATCATGTAGAAAATTGGCATGACGTGCCTCCGGTTGCTTACAACAAAATCTACTCGAGCTTAGATTAACCAATTGCATCAATGTAACTACCCTCCAGCTAAATTAGAAGTGGTATATCTTTACTAATAAAATTTTGATGCCTAAATTAGTTAATGAAATTGCGAAGTTTTTTGGTAAAATATAAGATTTTTTTTAAAGAAAAATCGGTGTCAAATCGGGATTTATCTTCGAAATGGCGACCGAAAGACGTTATTTTGAAAGTCTCCAACACAAGAGAGAGAGTTTGGAAATCTAAAGAAAGATGGTTCAATGTATAAATGGTAGTACTTCGACCCCATCTTGGAAATGGATCTGGGAGGATTTGGTGGCATACACCGGACTTAGGGGGCCAAGGGGAAAACGCTCGTCCATCGGGACAGTTTGACAGCTTGTCAGCCCCCATTGGTTGGTAGCCCCTCCCGCTTTCACATCAGTGGTATTAGATGAACGGTAGCACCGCAGATGCTACCCACATCCGTGCGGTCAAAGAGATTTCAAAAGTACAGTTTGATCTCTCTAAATTTTTCACCGGACTCTTCCCCCTTATATCAATGAAACCAGTAGACGAAATAGGCTAAGAAATCCGGACTTGCCAGAAAGGGGAACGCTGGAAATGACCCCTCACGTGGTTAGAACGGTGGAAAAATATATCTACGAGCAGCAAAGAGGGGGTTGAAAAATGGTAGTCTAAAATCCCCATCTTCATTTCTATAGGCAACCGCATAACGTCGATGTTAACGTCATTTCGGATGATCACTTAATCATTCAGGTAACCATTCCCGTTCTTTTTTTTCGTAAATACCGCAGAAAGTTATCGATGATGAAGGACTCGAAGGATTCGTCTAGGATCTACCGTTGTTTATATATTATCCTTAACTCTAGAGACGAATTTTTCACTTCTAAATCCACCCAAGAATAGAGATGGGAACATAGATTTTTACCTATCGATTTAATAAATAACTTCTACCAGTACACTCTTAAAAATATATCTAAATTAGCCATCTTTTAACATAATTTACAACCTTGCTACGAAATAAATACGCCGAATTATCAATTATTCGAAGAAATTCAAATCCACTTCTTACAGAATCAACTTAGTTCAACTCATCTCGCTTGGAAATTGCGTATGACATACTCTAATCATATTCTTGTTTTACATCCTTATAACTCGGACGGATACTCCCACCATCATCCCAAAGCCGTCAAATTCATTAAAAACCACTGTCCTGGTTCGCAGACCGTAGTAATCATAAGTCTACACAATGCAGTCCCTGTGGTGCTATCAATCTTACCTCCCAGTTAATGTCATTATCCAACCACTAGCTACTTCCAATGGCCAAAGCCTGAATATTTCATATCAGATTTTACGAGTAAAAATCGAAACCTTATTACCACACTGGATCTACTCTTCTCTCGCCTTGTTTTACTTCCCCCCTCTTCTTTGCCTCCCTATTCACCGTCTCAGTCCCAAATCAGATTACTCTTTGCGTCTAGTCCCAGAGGTGGAATGCGGGTTGAAAATATCATCTGCTTATTAGCTAGGACAGGATAGGATAAGTTTCTTTAACGTCATCTACTACCTTCTTATCCTCCTGTGGTTTAACGTGGATACGTGGATTCGTGAGAAGAAACCCTTCTACCGTGTTCGTTGGTTGACTAAAATTTTTAAATGGTTTTAAAATTCATTCCTTGTTTTTAAAAAGTTTACAAGGCTTTTGTAAATTTGTAGAAAATCCAGTTGAATTTTTTCCGCTATTAAATATAGAATTTTAACCGTTTTCAAATGAATAAATTAACAGTTTTTTTCTCAATTGTATTAGTGTTTTTTGTTAATTTTACGTGTTTATACGAGGCATTTTGACTTTTCTTTCCCCCTCTTGATAGTTAAGTAGTACATTATCTTCTACTGGAATCTTTTTTTAGTAATAAATAAAATTATCCGCTACTGGAGTCCATTTTGTATTCTTACTTTCTCTGCGACTTTAATTATTATTAAGGTTGCGTGCAACTGAATCCCTTACAGTCATAGCAATAAGTAATGTTGTTTGTTACTAATGCCACTTTTCTTGGTAGTAAATAAGGACAAGTACTAATGTAATCCTTTGTGTTTTAGTAGCAAATAGTTATATAATATTAATTTCTAATGTTTTTTACTATTAAGAAAGTTCGAAGTCTTCAAAAAATTCAGTTTATAGGAGGCCTAGTACGATTAACTCCCTTTATAATGACTAATTCTATCATACGTCCTTTTTTTAAATATTAAATCCTTTATTTTTCCAATAAAAAATGCATTTTAAATATCAATATCTGAATAAATTGCGATATTAAACAAAATTCTTCCGATTTTAATAATAAATTAGCATGTTTAATGTCAATTTAAAACACCAGAACTTAAGCGCTTATTCTTTTTTACCAGAACTTAAGCGCTTATTCTTACTGAGGACTCGAAATTCAACAAGTCGAGCATTTTGTAAGGCGCAGGAAATAATCCATAAATAGTAAACAAAGAGAAAATTAAAGTATAACTTGATTTATATATCATAAATGAATAAAAGACTGAAGTAATCCATTGGAAATATGTTGAATTGTTTGGTGGAGGGTGTTGATGCAAATAGTTGAATCAACAAAATAGATGGAGTGGTGTCATTGCGGAATGGATCCTAAACTTGTTTCTCGTTCTTACAAACAAGATGGGACTAGTGAAAAATTGTTGTCTGAGGTCATTAAATGTAAGTTCGTGACCCGATACAGTCCCGGACAAAAGATTGTTTCCTTTCCAAAGAAATAAATTAAGAATGAAGAGATATGTCAGGTTATATTTTTGAAACTTAATTCAATTCAAAATAAATTTATGTGCATCCTGTTTATAATTTAATTGTTTTTAAGTTAGTACCAAACTAAGTCCTACATATATATAAATGTATATATAGTTAAAGGATGCGTGTCCTATATATATATATATGTAGTTGTTTTTCTTTTTTCTTCTTTGCGAGTGACTTTTATACACGACGAAAAGAAGTTTGGTTTACAAATCTGAAGAGAGAGAGAGATAATAATTTAGATGCTGAGATTTTTTTCAAGAATTACTAAATTTGAAGCGTGCTAGCATCACAACAATAGAAACACGTTCGGAATTACCAAAAAGTAGAAGCGAATGAAAGAAGACATAGAGGCATCTGTACATTGTCAGACACGCTCTTATTTCGTGTTAGGCCCTATCCTTTGGCGATTTGGAATGCAGTTAATGCCATCAATACCATAAAGATAAATTTTCTTTCTATTCTAAACTTAGCATTAGCTAAAAATTCTCGGAGCATCAAACGACATACTGCCAACAAGGAATACACAGAATTTTAATCTTCTGTGCTTGTCACAACATTCGACTCATAGCTCCGGGGCACGTGTTTCTAGCACGAGTAGCATGTAAATGGAATCCGAGCTTCAAACCAACTCCCCGATTCTACTGTTCAACATACAGACCTCCATGCGGGCGCCATTTTTTACTATTTTCAATAGTAATCCTTTTCCAAAAAAAATCAAAAAATCTACGGGTTACATACCAGCAGAATTTCGATAATGGAGGAATATTTTTTCTTAAATTTGTTACATAAACACTCCTCTTGAGTGTTAATATTTTGAAAAAAATACCCCTAGCTTATGGAAAATTATGAAGTTTAAAGATTCTTAGCTAGTAAATGCGAAAATTTTCATAGGGGCGAATTAATTTTTTGCATAAAATAAAGTCTAGGGATGTAACTCGAGTGGTAGATACGTGATGTAAACTTTAAAATCTGGCCTAGAAATCACGTTTCCAATTGTAACCCCTTTATCGACCCTGTAAACTATAGTTCCAATTCCTTTTTATAATCCGGCTCGATCAGGCCGTAAAATCCGAAACACATATCTTGACCCTTGACCCTTCATAAGTTGAAACTAAGCCGCGCACCAAACGCCAAGAATGACGTAATTAATGACAGAAGGAGCGCGATAAGGACGCCCCTCGACGACGTCTGCCGCTAACACCGACACCGCTAATCACAAAGCCGTCGGTTCATCCATCAAGCGGAAGTCGACCGCATCTATACCATTTCCGGTCACCTACAGCCAATTCGGACATTTAAAAAATCCACCGTTTTTAGTAGGAAAAGCTTTTCCCTGCAACTAATTCCCAACTAACGAGTAGGCTGCTCTCTATCCATTGTCACCAGAAGGCGAAGGAGAAAAGCTGTAGATAGAAAGAGACAGACGGGGGATGGGAAGCATTGGGGGCCTCATAAATCTGTCAGGCCGAGGCTTTTACGACGACATAGTCAGGCTGTACCTAACAAATAGTCCTCGGCCAACTGCGGGTTTGCGGATTGTCAGCGTTAAAATCATAAAACCGTCTTAAAGGTCGGTTTATGTTACTTTAATGGTACTGCAGCCTAGTTCTTACTTATCGGTTCGACAGATTTCACTAGTGTAAATTCCTATATTTTCTCCAACAACGAAAATCTTGGTAAAGGCCTCCTCCTTTACTCTATTCTACAAAGCTACACGTCGGTAAGTTCTTTCACAGAACTAAACTCGGACTTCTCGTTACTTACGGATTTTCTTGATCTTTTCCTAAATCTAATTGATAATATCTTTTGTTTAAAATATAAAAAACATTATCAAAAACATACTTAAATAGTTTTTACATGTAATAATTAAGTAGAATTTATAATATAATACTCATTAGCGGGGATGTAAACATCGCTACCGTTGGTCAACAAATTGACAAAACATGAGTTTTTTCTAACTTTGTGTAAAATTAAAATTTAATAAATTTCTTGGATATTTATAGATTTTTTTAAAAAATTATCTTCTAGGCTTGTAACGAATTTACAACACACGTAATGAATTTATTACGGGAGCAGAGTCGGACGAGACCGATAACACCGAAAGAAATCGAGAGAATGGTACAAATTATTCATAAAAAATTCAACTCCATCCAAGTCCAATTAAAACAAAGTACATGTGAAGCAGTCATGATATTAAGATCGAGGTTTTTGGATGCAAGGTAAGCAAAAATCTTAAACTCGTTCATAATAATACATAACACACTTTAGTGATGTATCTAATAAAAAAAATTAGGGAAAAAATAACTAAAAAAATGTATAATTTAATTTTTGTATTTGTTTTCAACTAAAAACTAATAAATCGAATAACACTAATGTATTAATGTCGAAAATTGGATGTTTTTTTTAAGCTCCTTTCCTTATTAAAAAAAATAAGGAGAAGAATCTTGAACTGTTTGCTTCCAAATTAAAAGCTACTTCTAGTCGTAGTTTGAATAATTTTTTTATATATATATAATTATTTTTTTGCTTAATTTTACTCGAAAAATTATCAATCAGTGTTCCTAATTAATGGCAGCAAATTAATCTTAGCTTGTACAAAAATTAATTAGCTGAAGATCCATCTAAGAATTTTAATTCTATCAGGTTGTAAATTAAAGTTTGACTTTTCTAATATTGTCTCTCGTTAAAGAAGAGAGTGAAAGAGGGGGGAATACAAAAATAAAACTTAACGGAAAAATATTTTTCTTTAAAATAAACGATTTTACAACCTTCTGTCTCTCCCTTCTTCTATCGAATTTTTTTTTTTTTTTCTTTCTTTTTATAATAATTACTTATACGAGGAAGATGATGTTTATCTTTAACAATTTCTGTAGCTTTAACACTTCATTTAAGGGCATAAATTTTGTAAAATTCCCTACCGAATTTTTTAGTGTGTATATCAATAGGAACCAACGGGGGTGAATTCTGTAACTAAAATGAACCTACGGTGTAGGAAAGTTTAGGCCCACCCAAGTCGACAAAGGACCAGAAGCCAATGACTCATGCCATCTGTGCCAAACCTAGTAGACGAGCGGACCACCCCTGTAACGCTGACAGATGACAAATACCATCAAATTGCACGTCTCCGTAAGCGGGACAGAAAGGGAAAATGGTTGTAAGTACAGGTGACGAGACATGGCGCTGATTAGGCTTTAAGACGTGACCCTAACTACGATAATAAGTAGCTGTTTGTGCTGCACTCCAACCGATTATCGCAATCATGTTGTTGCCTCTTTCATGATATATGATCTAACAACTTCACAAACATAAAAGAGCTCGGTTGTTGAGTTGTTCCAAACATTTATTAATTTCCCAAACTTGGCCTTTTGCCTTACCGTTTTGAATTATAACTATTAAATTTTGCTAAAATTATAATTAATTATCGGTAACGTTGAATATATATATATATATATTTTTGTTTTTTATTAATTATTATTATTATTATTATATATACATTCCAAATTTAAATTCACACATGCCCATGTATATCTAATTACAAGAATGCTTTATAAAATTTTAATTTTTTTTTACTCTAAAATCAGTAAAGAGGAACATTAAAAATAATTCAATTTTCGACCTAAAAATTTCAGCGAAAGTTGAATTTTTTTAACAGAAAAATCCGAATTTAGATTTTTAAACTAGAAAACTAAATATTCCTTTAACTTCCTCCTTACAAACTTTAAATTTCTTTAAAATTTCACATTTAATTACAACGTTTCGGATGTCGGGTTTATAAATCCGTTTACCTAGTCCATCATTTCGATATAACAACTAATCTTGGATTACATTTTACACCTGAGCATGGTTACCATACTAAAGCATTATATACCCTAAGGACGGGGATTTGTTGCCATGAGAGCAGCTACAGAATCGTAGCCACTCACTTGCTGCAGTTGTTAAACGATTCAGGGGATTTATAAGGTTTCGCTCACTAATACCTCACTCGGAATATCTGAAAACAACCCCTCACTTCCAAAACGCAAATTTCCAACTTTTTTTTTAAATATATAGATATATATATGTGTGTGTGTGTGTGTGTATATATATATATATATATATATATATATAAATTTATATCTGCCAGGTTGTCTTTCCATCTTTTTATATAATCATTTATTTAAGAAAAAAAAAAAGGATATTTTTCTTCTTAAGTTCTTCAGATACGGTAACAAAAATTCTGAAAAAATATTCTCTACTTAATTGCAGAAACATTTGGATCAAGTATTACATTGAAGAGGATTCGTGAGTGATTCTATATAAAACTATTTACCAAATTAAAACCATAGTTAAAGATGTAAAGCTTTATATCATCTATGGTACACGAAGAGAAGCTGTTTTAAAATCCCGATTTCTTTAAAAAATAATTAAAGAAATCTTCACAAATAATGAAATTTCTGCAATTAAAGAGAATAGAGAATGTTTTTTGAAATATTTAATAAGTTTTTTTTTATTATTTTAAGTTTTTTTAGAGTCGAGATCAAATCGGAATTCCATTAAAATAGCTTCTGTTCCGTTTAGTTTCTTTGTTAATTTTTTGTTTTTTTTATTTTGTAATAAATTTTTATTTTAAATTATTATTATTTTTTGTAAATTTTCAGGAGAAAGAGGAGAAATTTTAGCAAACAAGCTACAGAAATCCTTAACGAATATTTCTATTCGCATTTAAGTAATCCTTATCCTAGTGAAGAGGCTAAGGAGGAATTAGCAAGAAAATGCGGTATTACAGTGTCGCAGGTAGAGACTCGATTATCCGGGTGTTTTTATGCGATTTTTTCTACTTATTTTCTGTTAAAATAATACGAAAATTTTCACCAGGTATCCAATTGGTTCGGGAATAAAAGGATAAGATACAAGAAAAACATAGGCAAAGCACAGGAAGAAGCTAATTTATACGCAGCGAAGAAAGCAGGTAAGACATCAGTTAGGTTCAGTAATTACTACTAAGTGTGGGCATGAACTGTAAGATGGGAAAACGGTTATTCCCTAAAGAGGAGTTGCTATTTAGTTAAAGACTCAATAGATTCTGTTCATTCAAGAGAGTGCTGTTATGTTAAGAGATGCTATATTCTCAGATTGTATTGCGATTATTGATCCTTCCTACGTTTGTTTATTTAGAAACACATTTCGTTATTAATTTATCCTTCTTTCTATTGTTAAGTTGAACTTAAGAAAATTGCTTTGAATTGTCTGATTGGATGAAGTTCGAATCGGCGCATCGCTAACTCGATGCGACGTGTCGCGATTGTCGCGCGCTTCCAATGATTTTTCCTTAATAATTAGATTTTAAAATTTTGTTTTTTGACTTTTTCGTTAGAAAAACATTTTATTTGTTTATTTAATTATTTTTTGCGTAATTAAATTAAATATTTTACGTGTTATTAATGAAGATTGTAAGTATTTGACGTTAGAGTCGCAAGCGATTGGAAAGAAATTCTAAGAAGAGAAACGCATGTTAATTGTATAAAAATTTTATAAAAGTCTACAAATTCTTTATTATAATCATTTTAACAAGTTTCCGTCTATATTCGATAATATTAAGAAAAGTAATTTAAATAATTTTATCGGTTAAAAATGAATTATCCGCGTCGCGAATGGAAGCGATCGTTGCGATAGTCGCGCGTGTATCTATTTAATATTTTCCTTTAATTAATTACCTGATTTTAAAATTTATTAGTTATTTATATTCTGCTGTACATTTTTTATCCTTATAAAAAGTTTTTAATAAAATTAAACTGAATTATTAAACTATTTTAAAAATAAAATGCTCATAAATGACGTCGCAATCAGAAATAATGAAACTATGTTACAAAAAGTTTAAATCTAAAAACTTGTACAAGACTTGCATTATTTTTTCCAATAATTACATCAAAATTAATCAAATTTAGCCGACTTATGCTATTGGACAAGTGTTATAACTAGTAAAACAAAAGTTTGTTGTGGTGCAGCATCCGACGCGACGCAACGCGAGTGTCGCGCGCTTTTGCCTTTTTTTTTTATTTTTTATTTTTTACTTTCTTAACTGGATTAAAAAATCTAATTGTAGTTGGCATTGTGCTAGATCCTTTATCTCTGCCTACGAGTGATTCTGTAATGTAGTTAACGTTGAATCATTAGGATATTTTTAATGTAAATTGCGAATAGATGATGTCACGATCGGGAGCGACGCGACAAGAGGAGGAGTTGGAAGAAGAGGCGTTTTAAAGGGGTTCGACTCTACAAAATTAAATGTATTATTAATGCAATACTACGCTTTTTTTAATCTACTTTATAATTCCATTTAACCTTTTACGTAAATATAACATTGGAAATTTTCCAACTTGTTTAATTTTATATAATCTTTCTACAAGTAACTTTCTAGAGTACGATTGTCTCGGAAACAGATTTACCGATATTTCCCAAGAGATAGGGGGTAGGAAAACCGAAATTGGAACACTACGATGTCATAACTGCTGCGTATATACCGAATCCTGTCTCCCCCGGGGGAACCTGCCGGCTTATCTGTAGAAGACAGACGAGAGTGGACAAATTTTCTGTTGTCTGTAGCAACGGAAGTGGCCCAGGTGTGGGGAGATAAGTCCCCGGATGCAGGGCCCCTTCCTACCCCCTGCGTCTTTATCTGTATACTCCAGACCGTGAAGGGGCGCTATTACTTTTGTATGTTTTTTCCCTCTTCCTCTATCCCCTTTCTGCCTTAGGAACGAATGTTTAAAATAAAAAAAAGTAATTCTTAATCCGACTGCTTTTTTTTAAGATCGTGTGTAACTGTAAAGGTCATAAAAAAATTTTTGTACACACTTTCTAATTTTTGTCGAGCCCGGTTTTAAGTCCTCGATAGATTCTTTAAAAATCATTTTACACGTGGCTAGGGGGTTTTATAAAATGGCAGTTAAGAATTTCTGGCTTCAGACAAAATTGTTGCAGCTCCCGAACGAAAGTGGAGGTAGGGGTAGACCCCAGGGATGCTTTTTATCCCCGCGGGCCACGTGGAAGGACATATTGGAGCAGTGTTATTGACAGTCGGTCCAACATTGTTCTACATTTTACTCGATCCAATTTCTACCTCCTGTAATTTATCATATTCCAGCTGGAAAAGTCCCGGAATCCCTTCCGGACTCGTCCCTTCTGACAGGTTTGGGTACTACTAGGCCTGTAATTGAATGGTCCGGAATAGGTCCGGATTTTACAAGTAATTCCTTTTTCTTCTTCGCCTTCTTCTTTTTCTCGACTTACAACTTGAATATATTCTATAAAAAAAATATTTATTTTTGTATTATTTTTTCTTTCGAAATTTCTCCTTTAGATAATATTTCACAGCGCATTTCCCTCCTTGTTTTCCTCGTTATTCATCAATATAAATATTTAAAATTTTAAGGTTTATTATTAATTTTCGAAAATTAAATTATAATATTTTATCTTTAATTAATTTATTTTTAAGTTGGGATAGCAAATTAGAAATATACGAACGCCCTTTATGTTCCTTCTTGTCGTCAACGCGTAAAAACTTTTTTTTTTGTTTTTGATAAATTATCAGGCAGTTTTGTAAACGAAGCACAAAAAAGAAAGTTTAATTTTTAAATTTCTAAAAGAAAAATAACGATAGGTTTTAGTTTATTTACTTTAAAAAGAGAAGAAACAAGGTATCAATATGTGGATCGCCCTTAGTGTCACTGCTTACAATTCTTCCTTATCGATACATTATTTCAATGTCCAATATTCCAATAGTACTTTAACACCTCTAGGGTAAAGTTTTCGCCATTTGCAGTAGGACATTAAAGAGACTCTTCTAAACACCTCTGTAGTTTCCGCGCTTGTGAGAAAGAGTCGACTATCATTGCCAAACTTACAGACATTAAGTCACCAGAGAGTCGGCAGTGTTATCGCAGATAAGTATCTAGCTTTTTAGGTGCGTCCAATCAAGAGAAAAAGCCGAACTTACACCCATTTCAACCCTATTATAGTGACTAAGGCCATTGTGCGAGGTGTTTATTGCTCTTGTGGGGGAATGAATGATGTTCGAAATGTGGCTATTAGCAGATCTTCTCCAAACCACTTCTCCTTGTGTTTAGAGGTAATATATCAACCCCTACTGTTCTGCAAGTTGCTCATATTGACGGCTTGTTGGTTGGTTTGGACTTCTAATCTCAAAATGATGTCTCCTTGTCAAATTACTTTCGAGGAAAGAAATAAAAAGATTTAATTATAAATGTTCTTAAACAACACTTCTAAAGAGTAATTTAATTATAAATATTTTATACACTTAAATATTTAATTAGTGATTGTTTATTTTATTAAAATGAGCGCTTAAAATTCTTCCATTTTAAAGATATATAAATATATATATAAGCTTAGTCGGGATGCCAACTTTTACTCCAGAGATCTAAACGAGGCCTATTTGTAGTGTTGTGTGTGTATCAACCGCTATCGTCACATCGTTGTATCCATCTAGAGATGAGCAGCATCGCATACGTCAAACTATCTCCCTACCCTCTTTCGTTTATTGCACACTGCACTGCTTTATATCCAGAACCATCGCTTACACAAGAAGAGATGTTTAGCTCTTTGCCTGGATTAGCTCGAAGTTGTCTTCCGCTTTCTTCTTACCCCCCAACTCCATTTCATTTTCTGATGGTTTCCTCTTTCACCGAACACGAAACATTTTCGGGTTTTGGAACAATTCGGTAAATGGCAGTTGCAGGGAGAAAAAAAGAAGAGAACATTTTAATCTACGAACCACTTTGATCAGCGAGATTTCTGCGGTTAAAATATCCCTTAAAGGGCCTATTGATATGACAACATACTTTGTATTTTAAGTAGGTAAAACTCCCCGAAGGTCTCGTGATTTCTCCTTTTAAATAAATGAGAGTGCGCCGAGTTTAAGAGAGGGGGCCCTTTAATATTAAAACGAGCTTCAGTTCTAAGTTAGAAATTGTTAATTTTGATTAGTATGCCGTGGAAAAAGGTGAGCAACACGGGCCTAATAGGCTAATTTAAAACAAATAGGCTAGATAAATCATGGGTTAAATGTTAAAATAGTCACGTGTGTTGATTTATAATGGAGAAATTACTTTGAAATCATTCCCAGTTTGCTGACTGGCGTGACTAATATTATAAAGAGGATCGGATTCTGTATAGAATCAAAACTTAGATGCATTGAAGTTGGGCTAATGTTAGCGGAAGGGTATATGTATATATATCCCCTTCAACGTGCTGCTCAACACACAGTAATTAATCACAAGAATTTAATGAAATTTTTAATTAGCGACCGAGTTGCTAGTGGAGAAAGGGGGGTGACCTTGTGGGTTCACTTTACTAGAATGTGGCTCCAACTCTTTTCAACGTTTACTACGTTTAAGAGCTGTAACAATCTACTGTCAACTATTGTGATATATTGAGAACTCTCTCCACTAATTGTTAGTTATGTACAGAGTGAGAAATAATATGGCAAAATCCTCGGTGTCTTGTTAATTTGCTATTTATTTCTTCCTTCTAACGAATAGACAAAGTTTAAATCATAAAAAGATTTATGAATCTTGTTAGAGATAAACAGTTTAAATTCTAATTTTAGTTTTATTTAAATTATTTAAATTGCGAGTGTTTGCTAATAAAAGTAGTCCCTCTATCCCCCACAGCGGCCACAGGGGCCTCACCTTACAACCTTGTGCCAAGTAGTCAAAATCAACAAATAATCAGTCCTCCACCAGCCCCTCAAGATGGGATGTATAATATGTCTATGAATGGAGGAGATTCCTATTCTTCGATGGGTGCTAACGTCCAGTCGCAGGTAAGATAACTGCTCTTCCTCTATTTTTTTTTTTTAAAGAATTTTTTTAGAAACAACGACCCAACGGGGGTTGTTCTAGATATTATATTTAATAATGCGAAAGTAGCTAGTCAAAAATACAATTCCTCTGTAGAAGAGGAGAGAGAGGAGAGAAACCTTTTCCTTTTCTCGAAAGAAGGGATATAAAAAAGAATAAAAAAAACAGCGAATGCAGCAAATTTAATCTGACGTTTCGCAGTACGGAACAAGTAAAGTAAAAAAAAAATAAAAAAAAGAGGGGGAAAAATGTAATTTTTTTTTCCTTTCAGACCTTCTTCGTAATTTGAATTTTAAAGTGCTTAATTCCGTATGCGAATTGGCTAGTTTCTTCAAATGCTTTTTGGAATTTAAAGAATACCTTCTTCAAATAAACATTGGAAGTAATACTACCAATAAATTTAAATCTGTTTTTTAATCCTTTAGAATTGTTTTTTCCCCTTTTTCCTCCTTCCATCTCCAACTCAAAATGGAGTTGAATGTCAGGAGTGTTCTCAACCGGAATATGACAACTGTTCGGATAACTGGACATTTCCTAATTATCTAAAATTTTTAAATGTTCAGATGGTATCTCTTACAGGAAATTCTTAATAATTTTTTTATATATATATACAAGAAATTAAATTTCAAAAGACGGAAACGATAACTCATGATGACGATACGTATTCTACTGCAAATAATTGAAGTAAAAAGAAGTAACTCGTTAAAATATTATTCTGTTACTATAAATAATTAAATAGAAAAGATAATTCAAGAAATTATTGTTCTATTGATAGACGACATTTGTCTTCATGATTACATGATATATCCGCTCTTATTTCCTGAATTATCCGGAGTAAGAGATTGAATATGATCCTAATCCATTATTATCTCCTCAATTACTTGGATTAACAACAAAATGTTACTCTTATTTACTATTTAATTATCCAGAATAAGAGCTAGAAGATATTCTTATTCATTTTTCCACTTTTAATTATCATAATAAGGAATAGATATGATCCTCATCCCTTATAATCGCCTTACTTATCTTAAGAGTTAGGTTGGTTCGTATTTCTGTGTGTGAAACAAGGAGCAAATTTAGTTTTAACACTGAGATAAATAGAGAAACATTAACTTGTGGAACATATTGTGAATAATATTCTTCGATAATTACCTGTATAAAATGGTATCTTACATTTCGAACAAAGAAAAAGATAACTCGCAAAGATACTAAACTACTATTAAAGGCAATTAAAAAAAGGAAAAGATAAGCGAGAATAACAGATTTAGAAACTAATAAATTTTATTTCGACAGACAGTAAAGAAACGAAAGGGAAAAAAAAAGAAATAACTAAACGTATATCTGCTTAAATCGAACTATCTAATTTAACCAACAAATAGGAATCTAAAAGCCTTCTATTCCTTTTAGCTGATTCTCCTATTGGAAAAAAAAGAAGGCGACATTCAGACTTGTCTCAAAGCTTAAATTGCTCCTTTGTCGACCCTCATTAGTCCCCATAATAGAATTTGGTTTGGAAGCTACCGGTCCTGTTACTCAAACTCTTTGCTGAATGAGCAGAAATTGGAACATCTTCAATGCTGTCCTTTGCTGACTGGCAGTTTCTTTATCGAATTAGGGAATTTTGTCTTCACCCCACGCTGTCTAGGACCGCCTGCTGATTGGCTTGATTGATTGGGTAGAAAGAACTGAAAACTTTTTCAGTTTTTTCTTCTTTCACTTTTTTTATTCTCGTATTTTTTTTATTTATTTGCTCCTATCTCTCAACGAGATTTAAGGCTATACTTGTGCTACTATTATTACTACTCTTTCTAGATTTAGTAATTGATTGTAGCAAGTTAATTTGCTAAATTAATTTTTTTTAATGTGTATCTTTTTTTTTATTATAGGCGAATGCCTTGAGAAGTGTTATAGCTCAGACTGGGGGTTATTCAGATGGTTTGCCTCCTCAGTCGGCTGCAGGAATGTACGACCCTAGCATGCATCAGGTAGATAATCGTATGTTTTACTCATATTTTTGGCTTTAAATTAGCTATTCTAACATTTAATCGTTTAAAAATGAGTATAAAAAATAGCTAAAATTGTTTTTTCTCTATTTTTACAGCCAACCGAACTCCATCCCTAGTAAAGATAAATCGATTTAACGAGAAAATGTATCCAGATTTTTGTCCCACATAAAAAAAAAACTATAAAAATTAGAAGACAAATAAATTCTTAGCTCAAAACTTCCTATCTTTGGATAGGAAGGGATAAAGACAAACTCCAGGTGGGCATTTATAAACGTAAATACTGGAATTTGACACAACACGTGTGCAATTTGTGCGTACTTTAAAGAAAAAAAATTATATATATATTATATATATATATACATATATATAATAAATATATATGTGTGTGTATATATATATATTTAAGCGGATCTAGAGTGCACGTCTGTCACTCTGTCTACCAAAATCAGTGTGATAAACTCCTAAATGGTTACAGCAGTTTCAGCTGTGTGTGTTTAATGTATTGTATATTATTTAGAACGAAAACTAAAAAGAAAAAATATATACAAAAAATTTAAAAAAAATAATAATAATAATATTCACTCAAAAATCTGCAACAAACAAACTGCACTTCTAGAAAAGACATTTCGTCCAAAAATAAACTGAATGGAAAAATGCCACAGGTATAATTTATCAAGATAGACACTCAGGTAATCAAGAACTGAAGACAAAAGAACCGTTGGATATGTGTATAGAATAACCATCCAAAAAATAAGTGTATGGAAGAAGAATAAGAAGAAGAAGAAGAAGAAGTGGAAAAGGAGGAAGAAGATTTAAAAAATAAACAAAACACAAAAAGAAAATTATGTATAAAGAAGACAAATGTGGTTTCTGAGTGGCATTTTCTCCCCCTCCCGAAAATTTTTTGCCATTTCGTCTTAACACCACCAAAGCCAAAGGTTCAAGTGGTTATTATTGTACAAGCTCATCTACATAGAACATTGTACAGAATTGTATTCTGGATGTGTGTCAATTATCTTTGACTTGTTTATCATCAAAAGTTAGCCCCCCTCTATTATAGATGTCACAGTGTTTGCTAAATAGTGCACCAACCATCAACATGATTAAAAAAAAAAAACTTAAGAATAATAATAATAATATGAACTGTACGTTGATTTCTTTTTAATTTCTAATTTCTTTCTATAAATAAATTAGAAATTAGACTGTTTTGTCGCACATTTAGCACTGCCTAGAAGCGAGAAAAAAAAGTTAATAAAAAAAATACGAAAATTATAAAAAAAAAATTCAAGAACTGTCCGAAAGACGAGAATAATTTTTGTAAATATTTGAAATTTTATTAATAGGCAATTTTTGGAAACAGAAAATGGATATTTGTTTCAAATTATTTTTCTTTTTTTTTCTGTTTCTGTTTCATTTATGTGTCTATATATAGCTATTGGAGTGAATTTTTAATTTTAATCCGACACAAATAAAAACATCTGTTACAAAAAAATTTACATATCTGTAACTTTGTTGAGTGTTTATTCTAGAAAAAAAAAAACAAGACTTATTTTATCAAAGATATTTTTACTCTTTATTCTTCAAGGTAAGAAAAAGAACAATTGCTTATTAAAGGTTCCTCTCTATTCCTTGTTTTTTTTTTTTTTTTAATCTAAAATATGTTGCTTTAAAGATAATTTTAACAAAGAAGAATTCTGTAATTGGTCCCACGGATAAAATCCCAGTTGAGATTTACAACCATTCAGACATTTTCTATAATAAATGACGAGCTTGGAAGATTTTGATTTTATTCTTTTCTATAGGAATTTATTCTTTCGGGATTTATACAATTGAAATAACAAGCTTCTTATAAACCAAATAGTTTTATTCAGTTAATAAATATTGAAATAAGAATTTTAAAAAAATAATAATAAAAATAAATAAAAGCTCTTACTTATTTTTTTTTGAAGGATTACGCTGGAAGAAAAGTAACGAGAATTTTTGCATTCAATTTTTTTTTTTTTTTTTAAATATTCGATACAAACTGCTGGAAATTTATTAATTTAAAACGGTATTTACGTAAATGAGAATTTAATTAAAATATTAGTTAATTCGATTTAAATTAAATTAACTAACTCGATTATGATATTTAATTAGTTACCAATGATTAACCTTCAGTTTAACTCGGAGTTGATGCTGAGTTAGTGTATAGTTAATCTGGAATTAACCTACGGTTAAGCTCAATTTAGCTTATAGTTAACGTCGAATTAAACTGTAATTAAAAATGGAGTTAATCTACAGTTAATGCTGAGTTAACTTAAAGTAAGTTAACGCTAAATTATGTATACAGCATTTTAAAAATTGAGTTAATTAATGTATTGTAGCTTAATTAAAACGTAAGGAGATTCGGTTTAAAAAGCCAATCGTTTTATATTAATTTTTGAAAAAATTAAATTAGTTAAAGAATAAGTCATTCTATCAGAAAGTGAAAAGGTTATTTTATCAAGCAATTTTTTTTTTTTTTTTTTTTTTACTTATTTAATTCTATAAGAATTGGCTGAATATAACTCGAAATCGAATTTTTGGAAGAGGAAAAAAAAAAGAAAAAAAAAACAGGAGAAATTGGTGCATGGACCATCGCCCCTCTATTAGCCGATCCAAGCAATGGTGCTGTTATTAGGTCGATTGTTCCTGCACAGAATATTCTTTGGGAATCGAACCCGAAGCGAACCATTCCAGTCAGGATTCGATAAGGACAAAGCTGCTGTTACGCTTCAATGATTTCAACAATATTGTTCGGTTAGCCGTTCACAGATTAGGTACGAGTAGAATTTACTTCACTTTAGACGATCGAAGCATAAGAGAAGAGAAGCAAAGAACTAAAAATAAAAAAAAAGAACCGTTTAGTTTCAACATGGAGATATATATTTAGGAAAATAATTCTTTTTCTCCTTCCTTCCTTCCTCCTCCTCTTCCTCTGATACAAATCCAATAATATCCAGTTATATAAATAATAAATTTTTCGAATTGAAAATATCAAGAAAAAAATTAATTTAAATAAATTATATATATATAATATATAGAGAAGAAACTAAAGTAGCAATAATTTTATAAAAGAGTAAATTTTAGTGAAATAATAATAATAATAATTGATTGAGTTTTGATTAATCTTCTTGAAGGTTTTTCATATTAAAAAGGATCGTCTTAAGAATCGATCTTTAGTTATTAGTCATCCATAAAAAGCAATCCGATCCACATTTAAAATTTAAACCGGAGCAATCAGAAAATGAAATCAATAAGAAGATTAATAGCTACTTTCCTCATATTTCAAGGACAAAAAAGTCATTTTCATTTCTAAAATATAAAAAAAAAAGTTTCCATAGTTACAAATTCACTCTCACTTACTCTTCAAACTTCATTCTCTTTACTCTATCAAATGATAATTATATCTATTTTTAATGTTTTAATACAATAATTATAACTAAATTGTGCTGCAATAGTAACAAAATTAAGAAAAGAAAAAGTTTTTTAATTTACTCATTTCCTTTATGAAATTTACTAACTACTATAATAATAATAATAAGTTAGAAGTGGATTTAATTTGTTACTTTCCCTTCATTATCGCCTGCTACTATGGTAACAAAACATAAATGAATTTAAATTAATTGATTTTTCTTCTTTCCTTGAAAAATATCGCTACACTCTTTATGATATAGCAACAAAATGTAAACCGTTTGATTTAATTTACTAGTTTTGTTTATGGATAATATCTGGACTGTTACTACAGTAATAAATTACAAATGGATTTAATTCATTAGTTTCTTTTAATGTTAGTCTCGCAATTTGCTATTGCAGTAATAAAATATATACAGGTTTAAATTAATTTAGGTATGTATTATTTTCTTGAAAAATGCCATTAATGCTTACTACTATAACAACAGTACATACTCTATTGATTATACGCTAATACTGGCGTATAATATATTTTTTTTTAAAAACTGTTAGTTTCCTTTAGAATTAGTTCTATTTTCTACTGTTGTAGTAACAAAGTACAGATGAATTTAATTTACTTTGCTAACATTAACCACCCTGCTGCTGCTGCTGTTGCTACTACTATTACTACTACAGCAATAAAATATATGCATTTTTATATTTAATTACATAAAAAATTCATTTAGCATATACTAAAAATCTTCATAATTTAAATAAATTACCGCTTGAAACTTTTAAATATATTGAAATATACAAACTAGATACTAACTTAGTAACATAATCACGTAATTTACGGAAATTAAAAGCAAAAAAGTATTATTATTATTATTATTTTGTAACATTTGTATTAGTGTTTACTTTTATGACATAGTTCCAAAATGTTAATGTCGGATTTTTAGGGGTGGGTACTACCTGGCTAAAGGTCAGGAGGTCACCAATGAGAGGTGGAGTCATACCAAACACGTGCCCTTTCGCGCCGCCCTCTTCTGGTTTGGAACAGTTCAACGACACTTCAAAAGGGGGGTGAGGTAAGAGAGCTTACGTTTGCTGTTACGTATAGAAACAACCATTAAACATTGTTCTAACAACACATAAATTCGAGTAATTCAAATCAACGTTAATCTAAAATTAATTCAAAGCAAAATATGAATGATCAGACTTATAATAACATTCGTAGAAGGTGGAAAAGAATTCCGTTGAAGGCAGCGAAGAAGTGAGGAAGGGAGCAGAAAAACTAGATTTAAAATAAATAAATAAAAGTCCAAAGGCCTTCTATTATGTAAACAACTTATTTGTGAAGTAATAACGTATGCATGGATTCATTTTCTTTTCTGAGAAAAGGATATTTTTGAATAACTTATTTTTCCACTAGAAACATCGTCAATAATATAGATAGACGAACATGTAATTTTAAATAAGTTATTTTTTAAATATACAGTATCTATACATGTAAATATACATATTAATATAAATATACATATCAGAAAAATTGATACCACTTGTTTTTAAACGTAAACAACTTTCTCTTGACAAATAATTCTTTCAACAAAAGTTAAAACATCTTCCATCTTAACGCTCAATAAATAATATTTTTCTATACTTTACACTCCTAAAAGAAGGAGAAAATATTCCTATTTATATATACACACAGAGTATACATACGAGAAAAACTGATTTTTAAAATATTCTATTAATTTAATATTTATAATAAAAATAAAACTAAAAAAGAAAAAAATAGTAGCGTGAGGAGAATTCTTGCATTCTTGGTCACAGTTCACATATCTTGGACGACACAGACTGTGATGAACATCTAGTGAACTGCAGCATTTTCCAGATCTTTGATTTTGAAATTCGGACATCCGTGTTGTTTCACACAGCTTCCTCCAAGTTTTAATTTTCCACATGACTAACTCGGAGATGTGGGGACCAACAAATCTATTGGGACTTACTGGATTAAGCAGACTTCGTCCATCTTTCAGAATTCTAAAACAATGTTTTCTATTACATATTTTCAAATTTTTATATTATTATTAAAGTAAAAATCATACAAAGAATCGAAGAAAATATTATATAAGTATATATTAAATTACTATATTAAAAGAAAAATTAATTTACTTTCAATTAATTGATTTTATAATTAAATTAAATTAATAACATTTGAAAGAGAAGTTTAAAAAACAAAAAAGCAAAGAAAATGTTCCTGATTTTAATGTCAATTTTACTTAATTATAAATTAATACTAATTGAGTTTTAATATTTTTATAATTAATAAACTTTAAATTAAATTTTAAAGAATTTTTTTTAATTAAAATAATTTTTCAGCTGATTAAATAAGCCAATTACTAATTTTTTTTAATTTCTATTTCTTAAATTACAATATTTTTAATATATTTTTTTCTTTTAAAAAAAACTTAAAGAAGAAGGGGGAAAATAAATATATTCTCGCGTATTTCTTAAATTTAATTAACTGTAAATATAAATACGAGAAAATTAGTTAAATTAGTGAGTTAAATGTAATTAAATTGCATTAAATAAGATTAAATAAAATAAAGTTTAATTAACAAATGCTTATACAAACTAATTATTAAATTTAAATAATTATATAAAAGTCAAATTACTATTTATATATATTTTTTTATTATCAAAGATAATTTTATTAAATAAAATTTACAAAAAAAAAAATAGCCTCAAAATAGCGCAGATTAATATTAATCATTTTATTTTAATTAATTTTTTCAGATAATAATTTATTCAATTATTTTTTTTCAATAATAAATTAGGAAAATATCTTTTTTATATTTAAATATTTTTCTTATAAAAAAAAGCACTTAAAATTGATTTCTTAACATAATAAAAAAACTTAAGAAAAATATTTTAAAAGTTAGTAATTTTAATTATAAAAATTTTAAAAAACTTAATTTTTTAATTAAAAAATAAATAAATAAATAAAAATATAAACTTTTTCTTCAGCAAAATTTTAAAAAAATAATAATAAATTTTGTAATTTTTTAATGACTTTATTATATAATTATTTAAGCTTAATAATTGACATAAATATATATATTTTTTAAATTAATAATTTTAATTATAAAAAATATCTTAGTTAAATTTATTTTAATTAAGAAATAAATAAAAATATCACATTTTTTTAAATCAAAATTTTAAAAATAATAATTTTATAATTTTTTACACACAAATATTAAATGAAAAATAGAGATATATAACACTTAAGTATTCACTTTGGTTGTAATTTAATTTGATATTTAGTATGATAATTATATTTATTATCCATTCCAACATATGTCAATGAAATTATAGAGTAGGATTTGGATGATGCTTTCATCATAAAGAATAAATAAACAAATTTTCCATATGATTAGCATATATACATTATCATCACAAGAGGTAGTTTGGTGAATGTTTGTGACAGGTTTCTCTTGAAATACTCTTTAAATAGTTGAAATTTGCCAAATGTGTGTGACATTATACCACACCCAAGGATAACTGGTAGTGAAGTGTCATTCCAACATTTTCAACTGTTCAATGCACAAAGAAAATGATACAATTTTGCATAATGGATAGAAAACTAATGCTAAATAGCTTACTATCATAAGCATAAATTCACTTAAGGCTATAATAACTCTATAATATGCCTTTATAACGTCATTTACTTTATATTTTATCGGATAATTTGCTTTAAAATCGTAAATTTTTTAATGCAAGAGAAATAATTGTAATTTTATTAATTAATACACAGATTAATTAGAATTAACAAAATTAATTGATTAGTATTTAATTATAATTAACTCTTTTGTAAACAGTACTCGAAACCTTTATGATTTTATGAATTTTTCTTTTTTAAATTTTTGTTTTTTGCTTGTTTTAAAATTAATTTTCTTAAAATAAAATGGTTGAAGTTTTAGTTTTGTATATATACATACATATATTTATTTATATTATTCATTTTTAAATCATTTTAAATGAGATAATTTATTTCAAGATAGGAGATAATTTTATGAAAGTAATCGTTTAATTTAAATAAAGTTAAAATTAAATTATAATTTACTGTTAATGGTTAGAGTAATTAATTTCATTTTTGAATAATTTTAATTAAGAAACATTTTTAAAAAAATAACAGAGAATTAAATGACAAATTTTTACAAGACATATTTTTTTTAAATTTATTTATTTATTTATAAAAACACTAATGTAAATATAAATAAGTAAGATTATTTTAAATTTATATATTTTATAAAAGGGTGATAATTTTATTTTATTTATAATTAATACGTGATAATAATATTTAATTATCCTGAATCATTTATTTTTGATTAATTTGATAAATTAGGTAATTTATTCTAAATAATTTGACATATTGACTAACTTATCCTTGAATAATTTTGAGAAATTGAATTAATACAATTTCTCAAATGAATCAAGGATAAATTACTCAAGAACTCAAGGATAAATTATTCAAAGAATCAAAGAATATTTATTTATTTAATTTATCATTTAATGGAATAAATTAAACGATATTATACGTAAATGATTAATTTTAATTATTTTTTTTAAATATATAAAAAATTAATAATAAAATAATTAAAAATATTGGAAAAATTTTTTAAAATTTTAATTTAATTAATTTTTATTTATTTATTGATATTAAAATATTAATTTTTAATTTTTTTTCTTTTTCTTAATTAATATTTTATTGGTTTTTAAGTCATTTTTTAAAAAAAAATTTTATTAAGAAATTCTTTACTTTATAAAATAATCTAAAACGAATAAAATTATAATTAAAATTTTTAGTTTGATTTATTTTATTTATAAAAAATGATTGAAGAAAATGCATCCTCTTATCAATTTAATTTTTCTTTATTCCAAAATAAAAGACTTTAATGGAGTGGAAGGTGAGAAAAAAATAATAAAAAGAAACTAAAAAAAAAAAACTGTTCAGATCAAAATTCTCAAACAACTTATCTTTTTCTTTTTAATGGTAGAGCTTAACTTTTTTCTAACCTTTTATCTGATTGGAGTACAACTTTTAAAAGTTTTCTAGTTAAAAAATTAATTTATATTGTAATTAAATCTCAGAAAAACTTAATTGTCATTAAAATTTTAATCGTTATTAAAATATATCGGTAATTAGTGAAATTGTTGATTTCTAACATTATTTCTGTTAATTGTACAGTGTTTTTTTAATTGTGAAATTTAAATAATTTAAACATTTAGAAATATTCTATTGAGGATAAAATACTAATAATAATATATTATTTAAAATTAATTAAAATATTTTAATCGTAATTATTTTATATTGCTAAATAAATTAAAATTCTTAAATTTCTAAAATCATTCTCAGTTATTTCTGTTGTTGTTTTTTATTTATGAAACTTAAACTTCTCTATTTTTAAACTTCAAATTTCAGAGTTTTTTTTTTAAATTAAAATAATCTGAAATTGTTAAATATCAGTTAATTACAGTTAAATATTTTATTTTTAATCATTTAAATCATCGAATTAAAACAAAAATTATCAATTTCTAACATCATTAAATTTAATTGTGAAGCTTAAACATTTTTCGAGTTCAACGTTCTGAATTTCTACTTTAAAAAATATATAATTTAGACTTATTAGCTGATAGTAAATTTAAATCTTAATTATAATTAGGTTTTTTTTTAGATATTTTCACTAATTTTATTTAACAGTTAATTTGTTTACGTGGACGTTGCATATCAAGGTCATTGTCATAAAATTAAATTTAAAGAACTTGATCAATAAGTTAATAACAAACTTTCGATCGTTAGATTTGTCTTCTGTTTTTTCTTCATTTCATTTTATTTTTCTTTTTTTTCCGGATTATGGACAATACCAAGTCTTTAACAACTTGTAAGACATAGGAAAGAAGTAAAGTTGGACACAAATAATACTTTTGGGAACGTGGTAAGTGCACTTCACCTGGTACAGCAAATGGCAACTTGTTTCTTTTCTAGAAACGATTAGTGTGACGAAGTCATAAACACAGAAATAATGTCTATCCATGATTGTCATTTTGGTATCTTAAATGAATGACAACCTGGGATGTTTTTTCCCATTATGAGTTTCAAATCAAAAAATACAAGGGAGAAATTCAAAAAAAAAAGAAGAAAAAGAAAGGAACTAAAATAAAATTTACTCTTGTAAGATTTTTTTATTGCAAATTTATTTAAATTTTATAAAAATCATTTGGATCTTATGTGAGTTTTCCAAACCGTTCCATTTGTTCCTTTATTGCTTATTCAATGAATTTTCAATGCATCTTTTCCCTCTCCTAGTAATTTTTTCTTTATTAATTTCAAAACGAAAAATATTTAAAATTAAATAATTCATTCATTCTTTTCTTTATTATTATATAAATATTTTTTTTTTTTTTAGTTTGGAATTCTTTGCTCCTTCCTATCTTTTAAATCTTTCACAATTTTATTACATTACTGTAATGGAGAGAGAGAGAGAACTTATTATCATCATGATACGCATTAAAATACGGAGATAATGTAGATAATGCGTTTTAAAATATCGTAAATATCAAATTTAAATATCATAAAAATTAATTAATTAAAACGAAAATTTTATTGTCCAATTTGTGAATTAAATATCTACGGTTATAATCGAGTTAATATTTAAAGTTATCGTTGATGTATATGTTTTATACATGTATACAAGATAATGTTTATTAATCTTGAGTAGTTAAATATAATAATTCTCATAAAAATAACGATAATGGTATTTAGTTTTTAATGATAATTATGATGATCTAAACAATTTAAATATAATTTCAATAAAAATCAAATAATAATAATAATAATAATTAAATCAAAATTTGAAATTTAATTATAAAACTTTTAAAATAATTTTAAAAGAAGTTTTTATAATACAGTATATATATAAAGATTTAAATTATGAGGAAAAAGTAGTAATAATTTTGAATCGTCTCATAAATTTATTAATAAGTCGGCAATAAATAAACAAACAAAAACATCCCAACAAACCACGAGAAAAATAAAAAAAAAGGAAGAAAATTCGATCAAACTTATCCGAGCACCAACAACAACGTCCACTATGGAATTTTTTCTCGATCCCCCCTCTCGAATTGCATTCTGGGAAAAGAGAAAAGAGGGAAAGTGAGGGGGTATGAAAGAAGAGAATTTTCTTGTCAGACTGGCGAAGTCTTCGTTTCTACAGCAAGGCAAAACAGACAGGCAATTCTCAAAGGAATTTCTTGGCTAATTCTGCTCTTCCGAGAGGAAAAGATGTAGAAAATATTGCAGTCTTGACCGAATACCTGAAGGACGGGTGGACACTGTTGGCTCAGTATGGAATGGAATCAGGGGGTATGAAAGAGGGAAATGGAGGAAAAAAAAAGCCTGCACGTGAAAAATGCACCAGATTTATCAAGCATCCCCCTGCCAGGCAGATATTGAAGTAGCCAAAGTATTGGGTAGACGAATGGCCGAAAACCCCAAACCATAGTTGCTTCATGGGAACTGTCCGCTGCTAACCATTTTGTATTCGACATCCATTTGTTTGCTTGCTTCGTTCTTTCCAAACGAATAAATCTCTTAGCCTTAGATATGACGTCATTGTCTTCATTCATTTTCTCCGAGGATTGAATAAATATCAATAATTTAATTTCTGCTATGGTTTTCTGGCATTAAATTTTATAAGGAGAGCATTCATAACTCTGCTTTTTTCGATATTAAAACTACGTTTTTACTCTAGAGTAATAATATTCCAGAAAAATAAATAAATAATTTTTCTAGGAAACCTTTTAAAACGGTTGGAAATCTGTTTAAAAATTTGAATTTTCAAATTCAAAAATAACGGACTACGTAAACATGAAATTTACATATATACTTTTCAAAATCGTTAATTGTAAATTTGAATGGTATAAAAAGTAATTAACGCTTCGATAATATAACTTTTTGCTCGACAAATCACGTAAAGTGGAGAAATACGACTGCTATTAAATGCCAATTAATGCTAGAAAATGGCAGAAAATGCTGTAGTCATTATTCAAGTATTGCTGGAACAATCCAATTCAGGGGTACTTCGATATTCTTTAAAGCCCTGATTGTTTTCCAATGGTTCTAGCTAAGGTCAAAGATAGAGAATCTGTAAAGAAATAAAGAGATGTGGGGGTTGAAAAAAAAATAAAAAAAATCTCTAACAAAATAATGGAAGGAATACGGAGGGGGGTCCTGTGTAAAATTAACTTGTCAAAAATATAAATTAGGTTATTTCAAGTAAGATCAATAACTACAGCTGCGCAAAGATGTCTTCTTTTAAGCTTGTATTCCAATTCCCCCATCTTTCTCTAGCTGAGGCATTAATTAGTGTGATCAATAAAGCCCAATTTTTTTGGGATCTTTTTCGCAGTTCGCAACAGTTGTTCTTGATGGATTGAGGAGAAGACTTTTATTTTTTTATTTTTTTATTTTTTTTCTTCCCTCCTCTCGTCTGTTCGACCGTTTGCACTTTGTAATGATGATGTTCAAAAGAGGGATCTTCGTAGTCCTTGTTTTTTTATTCTATAAAAATATTCTCTTCCAACTAATACTAGAATTAGAATATAAAAGAGTTTAAATTATCATCGTTTCAATGTTTTAATTTAATATATTTTAAAATATAAAATAAAATAAAAATTTATTTAAAATTTAAAGATTAAAAAAAAACAATTATTCGAATAGATCTATTAATTTTAAATTTTATTCTTAAAAAATTCAAGAATTAAAAAGAAATAAATAAAAAATTTTACTTCTAAAGAATTAATTTTTTTCCAATAAAAAATTTTATTATTTAAAATTTCAATTTTGGGAAATTGAATTTTAGATATATTTTTTAATTTATTTTTTTACTATTGTATAAATTGGCTTTTTATAAATTAAAAAGAATGATAGATTAAATAATAAATATTTAAAATAAAATATTTGTAAGATATGTTATATAATTTAAAATTATATAAACGAATTAAAATCTTCTATTTATTAATTTTCATAATATATAATACAGGAGTTTAACAACTATTGCAAAAATTTCAACACATACATCAGCTCACCTAGTGTAATTAATAGCGACAAAATGCACCTCATAGTTTTCCATTCTTTAATTACAGCGACATTCCATTTACTTGCTAAGTATTAAAATAGCACCAAAAACATTCATTAATTTACGACAAACTCTTATAAGATGAAAATTATCCGCTGCAATTAGAACTGGGTGATGAGAAAACTTGTATGGGCCTTATGGGAAGAAGACAAGGTCAAGGGGTCACGGTGTTAATGTTTGACGAGAGATTTACAGCGCAATTTTAAACTCCGATAACTCGACAATGTTTTATATATTCTCGGTACAAACTTTAGTAGGTCTAACATAAGTTTTGGCTGTAACATTTCAATACCTGTAATGATTTCTTCGTGAGAGAGATTAATTACCGTGTTTCGCTTATCAAAATGATTCTAATTTTGTTTGACAGTTTAATGGATAGTTTGACAGAGTTTGTTAACCAAGCAGTTTATAAGAATCCTAGTTACTTGACGTCTTGATAATATTCTACATTTTGCTAACTTGACTGGATACCTTAAAAATCACCGCATTTTCAATTTTTTTCTTTTTTATTTCTTACGACTTAATAGAAATTTTCACTACTTATCAAACCGATCTATCAAATTTTCGCGTTGGAAACTTGCTATTGGATAGCGACAGAATCGTTCTATTTCTTTTTTACTTGAAAATTCCAGACTTTTCCAATTTGCTCGCGAAAAATATGATGAAAAGTTAACAAAATTTGCCTTTCTAATAATAATTTCCACGGTTTTATATATATTGTATATAAAAAAAGGTCTTTGTTGAAGTCGGAGGTTCTTGTTTAATGGCATTTATACTTTATGCAAGCTACACGTAAAAATTTGCCAGTCTGCCAATTCGATACGTAAAATTTTAATTGATCATATCATTTTTTTTTAAATAAATTATTCAAAAATTGTACACGATCTTTCATTGAAAAAATTGGCAAAGCTTCATTTCTATTAAGGCGACAGTTATTTTTTTTTACTTTTTTTTGTTAACAGCACGTTATTTTCAGTTGGACAGAAACGCATTAAAGCGGTTCATCCATTTTAATTGTTACGAAATAAATCATTGCAATGGACAAAAAGCATTTCTTTGAACGTCAATCAAAAACCATTCAATTGGTCCAATCGGAAAACAAATCACGTCAAAATCTAAAATAGACGATAAATTTCAAATGAAATTTCAACATAACCGCAATGAATTTTAACTATATAACAACAATAGATCGCCGGCATCGTCCAAACTTCACGTTCCAAAACGTTGTTTGATGCGATCTGAGAAGGGGGGACCGGATCTATTCGCATACTCTTCTTCTATTTATGGAAACTTGTATTGTCACGAAAACTGTTATGATTTTTATGGTTTTATGCTCTATAAATTTTACAGGCAATAAAATTTTTACCACTAGTATCAGTTGGAGTTGACGCCTTTTCACTTACCGCCCCTCCCGGCTTTTATTTCCCCCGACTTACGCCCCCTTATGTGGACTTTACTGCCCCCGAGCGAGATGGCAGGGGGTGTTTGCGGTGCCCAGTCACTTTATCTGTGGCTCCCATGTGGCTTGCTGTTGTAACGTCGACAGCGACGCAGATAACAGCCTCTGACTATACAGGCGCGTTATCGTTTCTCTGCAGACGATCCCTTTTCATATCAAAGGCTTTTGCATCCGACTCTCCCTTCTCTTTTAACTCTTGCTACCATTCTTTACCGCTAGGTGGCTCTCGTGACGTCTGTAGCCCCCTCGCGTCAACTGCTCGTAATTTCCTTTCTATCCATATATTAGTAAGTTATCATTAATTCCGCGTGTCTCTTAGAATTCTATGCGTTATCCGGATTTGATTTTCGAGCATTTTAAAGCAGTTTTCTAATTTAGAAAAAAAAAATTTAAATGCTTCATACCTGAAATATGCAGGTTTTTTTAAAATTGATATTTAAACATTTTGTGTTTTATGATTGAGTGACATTTTGAAAATTCATCCTATTATTATAATTCAGTATGCGTGACATCATAGATATTAAAGATGTTAATTTACATCTTATGCAATTATTTTATAAGATTTTTAAACATTTATTAAAATTTAAAATTGTTGTAACTATTTTTGTTATGACAACATGATATAATTGCGATATAAATCTTTAATTTTCTTATAAATATATCACAGAACCATATAGACGACAATCTTCCTCTTTAAAAAATACAGTTAAAGAATAAAATAACAATTTTATAGACAAAAAATTATTCACCTTTTAGAATTTATAAGACTTATTAACACGTCTTATAGTCTACCTCTTTATTGAAATTAAGTAGTAATCCCTTAACGAATTTTTCAATAATTTAAATTAAAATAAATTTTTTAAAACAGTAAAAAAATTATATATAATTTTTGACATTTGTAAACAGTTATAAAAATTATGGGAAATTCTATCGATAAATCCAAAATGAACGTTCAAACTTCGACTTGTAAATCAAAACTTAGCGAAGTATTAATAATTTTTTTTTAATATGTAAATTCGATAAATTAACAGATTATATTTGTAATATATTTTTTTTTTCTTCGGATAAAACGATAAAAAATTTATTTTTCTCTACTCTGTCTCTCTCTATTATTTAGTTAAATTCAGTCAGAAAACAATATATTACTCCACTTGTCAATATTCGTATTGAAATTTGCATTTTGGTTAGCAAAGGGCCGATCGTTACACATCATTCCTTTCGCAATTGTAATGATTTTCACTTCATCACAAAAATGACTTTTTAAGAAACCAGAAAAAAAAATTACAAAACAAATTATATATATATATATATATATGTATATAAAAAAACGATATCGATTCGACCCTTCTATAAGTCAATGATCAATTATACATTATATGTGTGTGTGTGTGTATATATATATATATATATATATAATTTTATTTTATTTTTTTCTCTTTATAAAAACTCATTTAAATAATTCTTTTCTGTCCGTTTAAGTGATTTATTAAAGAAAATTTGCAATTTTATCTTCACTTATCTCGAAATTAAATTTGAATTTTTTAAAAATAAAATTTAAAATTGATGACGTCAAAAGATCGTTTATGCAATTACATTTATCTAAAGCGATTGCGTAATAAAAAACGTTTGCGTCATCAAATATCGCCAATCGACTAGAAAATTGCTAAAGTTATTTAACACGTCATAAATTAAAATAACCAATAAGGTTCTTATTGTTGTGTAAATGTAACCAATCGGATTCGTAAATTCGTTAAATTTGAATTTGAATTTTTAAATTCGGTTAAAACGATAAAAACCGTAAGAAATCGACACTGTAGATTGTTTTTATTGACAGAAACTACTGTTTGATTTGTTTTTAACGTCGATACAATTAATAAATAAATTTTTTTATTTAAAAAATATTCAACTACTAAACCATAAAATTTTCATTTTGAATTGTAAGATAATTGAATATAAAAGTCTTAATTTAAACACACGGGGAATTAATTACTAATTAGTGGTACAGAATTACTTTTATGTGCATGTATATAGCTACTGTTTGACTCGAACACAGTTTTTGAGTTAGAATTTCCTCCTTCAGGGATAATATTTTTTCTTTGAAAAGCCAGGGCTAAAATTATAGGTCCTAGGTAATAGACTAGTAGCCCTTGGGTGAGTAGAGAAAATTCCAACAATTTCCTTCGGCAAAAGTGTTGGCAGAAATAATCAGCAGGGGGTGCTGTTCATCGTCCATTACTGGAGAACTACTTTTGTCCCGCTTTATTCTATTGTAGTTGTGGTTGGTGCTATCACTCCTAATAAATTTCCTACCTGTATACAGAGCCGCCGGTGTTACGTCGATAACAACGTCACCGTGACGTCACAAATGGTTTTATCTGACGTCGTTTGCGATCTCGGTGGTGTTGTGTTTGCGGTGAGGTTGTAAAAGTTGGCCTCGGGGCTGTTACACTTTTCGATCTTTCAATCTAAAGTTCAGTTTACTTAAGTTGACAGTTTTTTTATGTTACTTGTTAAAATTCAAAATGACAAAATATATATACACACACACACACACAAGTACAGTACATATACACTGTTAATTTTAATCTGCGTGTATTACTTAATTAATTTATCTCGGCTATAATTGTAATTTAAAGGTGAAAATTACTGTAATAAATCAGTATTTTAAGCCGTTTCATTATTTTTAGAAATAATTGTTTCCTTGTTATGAATTTTTTTTTTTTTTTGAATGCGAAAAGTTTGATGACGTCTTGACAGATGATTATTTCGTAGAAAATTTAAGTTTCCGTTATATCTTAGTTAATTAACGTACAACAATTGGATAGACAATTCGTGTGATTAAAATTGTTTACTTAAGAAGGATATCCGCAAGACTTAAAAAATAATATCAAAAAGTGGAAGATGAGTATCATTGATTTAAATTTTTTTGAAGAGATTGTCGTACAAATGTTTAAAATACTGTTTGTATTTAAATTTATGTAGTGTAAAAAATGGTCAAAATATCAAATATTTAAGCTGATTCTTTTCTAAATTCTATAAAATTACAGAATTGTTATTATTATTATTTGTAAGTTTCTTAATTTTTTAATGAAAATAATAGTAAATTTCACTACATTTTTGTTGAAGTATCTATAAAAATTCGTCAAAAACTCGGCGATATTTCGTGCATAATTAAATAGAAGTTTACAAAAATCTTACAAAATTCGTAATGGATATTTCTAAAAATAAACTTTCATTATAAAATTATCGTAAAACGTATAAAATAAAAATTAAATACCTTACATAAATTTTTATGCTAGCAGCTTATGAATTCATGTGTATAAACGAAAAACTGAATTTTTTTTAATACAAATTTTTCAAACTCTAAAGCAATATTTGCTTTTATAGTTTCTGCATCTTTACATTTTCATTAATTCCTGCCAAAATACATCTTTAATATTGATTCATCAAGCGGTACTTTTTTTGGTAAAATAATTTATATATAAAAAAACACCTTTCTGGCTACTCAATGAGTCAACATCAAAGATGCATTGGCAGAAAATTAAGGCAATATTTAAGTCAACACACTAATTACCGATTCAAAGATTTTTTTCTTTGCTTAAGCTATAAAATAAATACATTTTTCCACTGATTAAAAAATCAACAAGGAAGGCATAAAATGTAGATGAGGACTCTTAAGGGAATAAAATTTGAAAGCCTTGAGGGAGAGGGTGGATAAAATGACACTTCAGTTGAGTTCAATGGTTGATTAATTATCCATTGTGAAGTGTTTCCGCTTAAAGCATTATATTCCTTTTACTCATTAGAATAGAGGAGGACGAAAACAATTACGATAGGCAGAAAGATGCCTGCAGTAAATTTAATGTGGTAATAAAAACCACCCATTTCTAACACCTCAACTGTAATTTTTTTGTTTTTTTCCCCTACTCCTTCTGTATTTTTAGCATTGAAATGGATCAAATAATGAAGTATTACAATAATCATTTAATAATAAACCACCAGAAGCAATCAAATATTTAACTGTATAATCTATCTGCCGTACAGTTCAAGGCTGTAGAAGAACTGTTGCCTTAAAAGCACAATTACAAACTTAAGAATAAAATAAAAACAGCTTAATCTAAAATATTTTTTAAATTTTATTTTTTAATTTGAAGCTAAACATGTTTAAGAGCATGGAAGTGAAAAGTGGTTTCTTGTAGTTTTTTTTTTTTCAAAAAAGATAATCCTTGAACTATATTTATTCAATGTTTATATGAACCTATACTTCGCAAGAAGGTGAAAGATGACGACATGCAGGTGTTAGAAAGGAATGTTAGTGACTACTCACCTTGTATTTATTACTAGTTAGAGATATATTGCAGCTGTAATGGAATGTCGTGTTAAGTATCTAAATGACCATCTAGGTCATGCAATATTTATAAGTCTTGTTACTATAAACAATAAAAGAAAAACGAATGGGGAAAAAATAAAGAAAATAAAGAAAAAAATAGCCGAATGGACGAAAATATTTGATGGACAGTGCCATATTTTATGTATTATATATGCAATATGGAAATCCATCACAACTGCTTTTTGCGCCTGGATGAGGATTTCGCTTTTCAATATAAGGCTTTCATAGCCGAGTGATAGGTTAGAGGGGTGGAGGCCTTAGTTCTTCCAATTGACGACAGGTGGCGATAGAGTACTAGCGAGTGGCAAAGTCATTCTTTTGAAGGCGACATTATTGCCCTGAGGTGACTGTAGACATCTTCTCGCATTCAAAGCGTCGATAGCAGACCATCCTACATTTCATCTCACACCAACGGAGATTGAAATAACTCTAGGCTATGCATTCTTTTTATCTGCACTCTTACAAAAAAAGAATCATCCATGTTACCCACTACTTCTTTATGGACGTCAAAATCGTTGTAACTTTTCCACCATTTATATTTAACTTAAGAGATAACTGATAAAGAGAACAAAATTTATTATTTATTTAACAAAAATAAACGATTTTGAGTGGAAAGATTCACAATTTTTTTAGATTTATTAACGTTACAATAAGAAATTTTCCATAATTATATAAAATTCAATTGGTGCTTATAAAATGATAGATTTTACGTGAGTTAAAAATTTATTTATTTATAAATTTCTTTTTTGTGTAGATTTCTTGTCAGAGTAATCAAAGATTTTATTATAAATTCTATTTTAATAAGTCTAATATTAATACGAACAACGTTCAAATGATATTTATGCGCTCACTCAACGTTAATTTTTAGGCTTCCATATAAAAAATACGTTTAAAAATCTTTAATAAAATTCATATTATTGTATTTTTTAAATTATTATAACAATTTTAACCGATTTAATATCTTACATTTTACATTTAAAACCATATTTAAACGTAATCAAAGCTTAATAACACATTGTATATTTAAATAATAAGAGCACAGTTTAATTTCAAAAAAATATAATTTTTACATTTATTTAACCAAAAATTACACATTTAAAATATTTCATAATTATATACACGAAAGAAAATGATTTAAATAATAATAATAAATTCAAATATCCAAGAAAATTTCACAGGCTTATATACACAAAAGTGCAAACATATTTTTTCCAAAATAATTTTCAAGACATTGAATATTTATTCGAAGAAATTATTTTCTCGACAAAAATAAAATAAAATAAAATAATAAAAATTCAAAAAAATAACTTTGACTGTCACCAGACTTTTTAAATAAATAAAAACTCTCCTCAAGAAAGGAAAAAACCACATTTCATAAAGTGAAATTGGAAAAGAAAAAACCAAGAAGTGTACAAAATAAGACTTTTTTTATTATTTATTGCTTTGATGATTATATTATCTTTTGTTTTTATTATTATTATTATACTTTATATATATATATATTCAAATCACTTCTTCCGTTGTTGTTGTTGTTGATATTTTTATATTATCTGATGATACAGTTGACATCAACTACTTTTTCTTACTTTAAGATATCGTAAACGATACTAATAACGGTACTACAATAGAATAATAATGATAAAAAAAAGACAGAAAATAAATTAAGAATTTAATTTTTTTTAAATTATATTATTCTCCTTTAATTTATTAATATTATTTTTTTATTACTGTTAACTTATCTCACATTATTTCCCCTTTGGTTGCTATCGCTGTAATAAAATTAATCGTTGACTGACTTGACATCAAATTGTAGCTTTTTGGGTAAAGAAATTTAATATTAAACGACTTTCAATAAAATTTTCATGGCCATGTTAGCTTTGTTGTTATTAGTTATTTTTTTATTATTTTTATTAATTTTTTTTTGAATTTTTCTTTCCGGCTTCTTGATTGGTTTTTGCTTTTCGATAACGGAAGAAAAAAATGGAGAAATGTTACAAAAACAATTTATATATATAAGTTGTACATGTTAAGACCATTTCTAGTAATCAAATTGACCTTTTATTTGGTTTTTTTGGTGTATGAACGAAGATTTTTATAATTATTATATTTGTGTTTGTATTTGGTTTTTTTAATTTTTCTTGTTCAGAGTTGAATGTTTTTTTTTTGATTTTTCATATTTTTTTTATTTAATTAATACTCGATGAAAGTTGCCTGTTCATTTTTTTTGTTAATTTGTTGTTGTAAATTAGTAAATTAAAGATGAATATTTTTCTTTGTGTATTTTTTTTTCATGTACAATTACAGAACTTATCTAAAACCTTACTTTTTTATATTAATTTACATAACAAAATTGTTTATTATTCAATTAAAATCTGAAATAGTTTTAAATGATGAATAACGATTCCATTTCTTGTTTCTCAGCCTTATTTTATTAAAATATTTACAGCTTCATATATATATATATATATGGTGTTAAAAATAATAAAAAATCTTATAATTAATTCAAGCTTTATTTTTATTCAAAATTCTAGATTTTAGCTTTGATTTAATAAAAATTTTATTTAAATTATTTTAAAATTTAATGGAATATTTTATTTAATTCAAAAAGAAATAATAAAATTTCTAACATTAATTTTCATTGATAACTTAGTATAGTACTGGAATTTTCTGCTCGCAAAATCCAAGATTAGAGCAAAATTTTGCAAGAAATGTTTTGGCCCAAAAAGTGTATCTTCTTGTATGTAATGGTTTATTCTATTCAAAAATTCTTATCCAATTTCTAAAAAATGTCTTAAAACTCGAATGGTAACCATTGCGCTTTGTAGTCTATGTAACATGCAACGTATCCAGCATTTATGCATCTCTTGACTATAGCAGAGGGAGTTAAAAATGAGACAAGATGTTCAAAATATTCCTTCTCTTTTATACGATGCTGTTTTACAGCAATACTTACAACGAAACAACTCGAATAGTGATCAAGTGGATATACAAATATAAAACATGTCGGACAGTCAAAAAATAACATTTATCCAGACAAAGATTCGCTTCCGGTGTCCCGCAAGACGTAAGACCATTCAATGGTAAAAGCAACCTATAAACTGTCCCTGGAACATCTTCTGTAAATAGAAATAGTAGAAGCGAACGACCATCACAAAATCACCAAAAAGTAATTCTGTCTTCGAGGAAAACTGTAATATCTCAATGTGAATGTTCCAAGACTCGAGTTAGAAGGATCGTACCACAAGTCAAGAAGTTAAGAGCCAAAGGCAAAAGGTTTTAAAGTCACCTAACATCTACTTGATTTAAAACAATCTGTCCTTTACTTCCTTTCGCGTTTAAAAAGCTTCGAATCTCTGTTTTACCATCCACAAGAGATCCATATAAGGATGTTGGTATCACCTATAATAAGATAATACTGTCCACTACACTGTGGCTTTGAAGACATTTCGGTATAGCTATTCGGACAAGATTTAGTGGCCCTGTTGGTACGAGGAACCCTTCTCTTGGGTGCCATCGATCTCGAAACTTGAAGCATGTCTGGGAGCCATTGTTTCAAAGCGCAAGGGACCGAGTCGAGTTTACGAATCCAGTCAAAATCTAATTAACAATAGAAGGAAGAAATTTATGTGGCTTCAACTGGTGTTAAAGAAGAGAAAAAAAGAAGAAATCATATTTTGCTAGATTGATTGTTAGATCTCTAACCATTTGTTATTGGATGTGCTAAGCTACAGTAGAGATTAGGATGAGAGCTATTGTGTGATAAGACGGAGCCAATGTAATAAATGTGCCACCAATGTCAGAGTTATAAGGTACTCTCCAGATTGCAGTTTGGAGGTGGTTTTTGTAAGGCGAACTATAGACATTTCATCGGTAGTAAGTGATATTTGTTTTACAGTTGCTCCAACCTTTGAAATATTGATTTTGCCGGATACATCTTCACGAAAAGAACGGTAAATTAATTATTTTGTTTTCGATAAAATTTATATTCCTGTTATGTTGAGCGTGTATTGAATAATAAAACAAAAATGGCCTTTATCAACCAACCGATAGGACGTGCTACCTGCTACGAACTTCTATCACAAGAATTCGCCAGAAATTAAGCAAATCTAAAGAATGTTTAGCCAATTACGTCAAAAATTTTACCTTCATTTTAGTAGATCTTTAATATTTCGTAGCCTTAAACTTTATCTTTCTTATTATTTATGTTTAAGAGGGCCTCTCCGCCTAATTGCACGTAACACGACAAAATATTTTTTGATAAATGTTATCTATTTACAGGTCCAAATGAATCCCCAGAGGCTACATTGTCTTCATATTTTAATTTAGGCCTCTTGTATATATGAGGGAATTATCGAGTAGATCTTTCATGTTAGGTATATTAACCATTTAATAAATTTCGAAAATGATATAATGATATCAAAGGATAATTTTATTAATTAAACTCTGTACAGTTCGGCGATAACTCTATGCGATGCTAAACTAAGAACATATTCAAATGTTATTTTAATTTTTCTAAATTTAATTACGATTTGACTCAAACAAGGAGATTTAACACAAACTTCTATGGTGCCAAAGGTCCACCTGCACAAGAGCCTTATCTCGTTCGTTAAGTTTATAAATTATCTTTATAATTCTTCAACTTAATCACTGTAAAATAGGGTGCGAACGAATATATAACTATAAATTTACTAAGAAAATAAGGATTATTTTGAGAAAATCGACTTAAGAACATCGTCCGTCATCGTTTAAGGAAAACAAAAACGAGTAAGTAAATATTTCGAACAAGTCTTATTCCGGTCCGGATGGCGTTGAGTTAAGTGTTTTCGAAAATAAACAGTGCTGTATGACATCAGACAGAGAAGGAAGAAGGCTCAAGACACAACAGCTAAGCCTAATTACCGTACGAAATCAATAGACGAAAACTTAGAGTTGCGTTATTTATGACCAGTTGTTGTCAGAATCGCATGTGATCCTATTTATTGGAGAAACTCTAAGTGGCACGGTTACAGTTAATTGGAAATAAATGACGTTGGATAGAGTTACTCCCCCTCTTCGCCCCCGCATCCTACCCTACAGCGAAAACACTTTTGTTTTAAAACCACTTTTGGGTTGACGAAACTTTAAACTGTCTTAACGGACCATTAGCGCTTTCGACGGACTCCTATTGGGAGTGATTTGTTTAATAACAAGAACAGACCCCATGCACTGTAATACGGTTGTCAGTTAAAGACCAGTTACAGTGAGAGAGAAAAATGATCAAGCAAACACTCCCCCCGCCCTGCGGAAATGATGCCCACTATGCTGAATTACTCCATATGCGCTAATTGTTCATTTACCATCATTGTTAGCCTTCTTTATATTTATTATAGCCTCCTGTTAATTTTTTCCCCTAATTAATTTACATTAATGACTATAGTTTATGTATTGCTATGTATGTAAATCTCAGCTATGTATTTTAAGCGTATATATAAGAAAACTGGCTTTTAATCTCTTCATATACTTAGCCTAGATTTAAAATATAATAAATGAATTTTATTTATATTTATAATAACTTCTATTACTCAGTTTTATAATTAATTAAAGTAATATCGCGTAAAACTTGCATTTAATATAATTTAAAATCATAATATAGACTTGAAGTAGCTACATGAAGGCTTCTAAATTAGAAAATAAGCTTTTTAATAGTCTAATTCATAAATACAAAAAGGCACAGATGTAAATTTTGCTTTTTAAATGTAATTATAAGATAGGTCCTTTCGTGTCATGTTGTTGCCATATTAGAACCATTCTCACGTACTGTACGCTTGAATAGTTCCACTTAGACTTTTATGGACGTAAATTTATACAATTTATGTAAAGTTTTAAAAACTAAGTAAATAAATTTATTTTATAATTCTTTTTTCTTTTTTCAAAAAATAAATCAACGTACAAGAGAAACAACAGAAGCTTAATTTAATGAATAAGAGTTACATCTATCACGTTTCATACAGGCTCGACCTGATATATGTTTACAAAGAATAACATCAACTTATAAGATAAGATTGTTTATATTTACCATAGCTCCTTACTGTTTATTTATGTCAATTGTAAAATAATTATTTCAGCAGATAAACAAGCGAACAGTCAGACTAGGAGCTTGCCATAATTTATATAAACAAAAAAAAGTAATAACAAATGATTTAAAATCTTAATTATATACACAGAATGACACCTTAATATATACTTTAAATATTGTAAAAATTAATTAAAGTTATAAAATCCCTATTGGGAAGTATCTTAAACGAAGAAGTAAAGTAAAAAAATAATAATTTTTCTTTAGAAAACTTCTATTTAGTCCCTGTTCCTGCTTAATAGTATATAGGATAAAAATCGACCATAAAAGAGTGTGCGGTATTTTCTGACCAGTAATTGTAGTAGATAGTTCAGCAGCTAAATGAAGAAACACTGCATTGACTTACCAGACCGTCTTTTCTAATTAGTTAGATGTTACCTTTGGATCTTGTGTTAGAAAAGCTCCTGGTATAAATGTCTTTGGTCAGTACTTAATGTCTCCCAGGGATAGTATTGTATTGATCCTTGCTTATATAGCTTACCTCTAAGATGGGGAAATAGCATCTTTAAAGATATACTAGGAGTAAGAGGTTAAAATGGTAATAAAAGATTAATTATTTTTCTTTAATGTTAAATTTGCGTGCTTTACTGTAGTTCACTTTCTCTATTGAGATATAATAATTACATAAAATGCACTTTTCTATTATTCTTTATCTGTTTATTTATTTTTAAAATTTTATTTGTTTTAAGTTTATATCTTCTACAATAAGAGAAATTTTGTTTCAAAGCTTTGTAAGTTTATTTTTGATTTTTTTATTATTTATTAATATTTATATTCTTAATATTAAAATTCTGATGTATTATTAAGTGTGGAAGAATGTCACATTAAAGTGACGTCTAATGCGTTGTAAAATTTAGAAATTTTAATGGTTTCAGCATTTTCAAATTAAAATTTGCATAAAATTTTAGACTGAATTAGTCTCGAGTGAAGGAAAGGTGCCTCACTCGAGCATCAGAGCATCACGTGTATGAGCATTTCTTCCATAAAAATCCCATACACGTGATGCTATTCTTAAAATTTCGTACGTTAAAAATTTGTATTTAAGGGTAATTAATTGAAATGTTAAGCATAACCCCATAGTAAACATATTACCCGAATTTATTTTAACCACGACAAAATTGTTTAATTAAACTTACAAATGGTAAAAATGCAAATTCAATAGAGTAGAAGTTAACTTCATCCACCTTATTAGCATCATCTAAAACATGATGCGGAAGATTCTTAGAACCAGTGCCTCCATCTATCAGCAGTTCACTGCTCGTACGTGAAGTGTTGTTGGCAATTTTTACACCAGAATATAAAAAAGTAGGACATTTTATATAGCTTAAACAAGCTACAAATTGATCCTATTTATCGAGCTTCTATTATTATGACAACTTAATAAAATATAAAACACGAGCATAGACATTAATATTAATGAGACACTCGCCATAACAATATCCATTAAGCAGCATAAAAGAAACGTTCGTTACATAACTCGAATGGCATCAGTCATTCACGCTAACTAGATCACTGAAACATTCTTTTTAATTTAAAGATATTATTAAAAGATTCCATTCAAAAAATGCAACAAGTCAAGAAAGATGTGTCAAATATATGTTCAAACAAATAAAATTTTTCAGGATTTTATCGCTCATTTAATTTTACGTATAACAAACAATGTGTTAAGAGTGACATGTGTAATTCGCGGTCGAGGTTGGTTCTATGGTTTTGTTAGTAGAGGACAATGTGATCCACCAAGCGAGAAATCTCAGAGAACTTTTGCTCTTAATGGAAGCACCAAGCTTATTTGGAAGACACTCTTTGGTATTGTTTCTTGGGATATGGAATGACGAATGAGCTTGTCTTAAGGACATCATTACGAGAAGACAGAAGCTTGTGTCTCTTTCAATTCAGTCGTAATAAACTAACCTCGTGACAAATTACAGTCTGAAGACGTACAGAAGTTTCAAACAACTTTCTATTGTTTATGATTTTAAAATTTTACTTGATACGTCTCACGTGATCGTTCCATTATGTAGATTTTTCTGCACAACAAATTAATAAATCCATAGTTTTAATATATAAATAGATACTAAACCCAAGTTAACGAAATTACAACTAGAAGGTTACTAAATTTCGATCTTAATAATTAAAACTAATCAACAAAAAATACTTAATCACCGTTAGATTTAAATTACAATTAAAACTGGAATCATTTTAATCGCTCTCAATAACCGATTGCATTTAGTTAATTACAGTTAACCACTACTGTAGGCGAGCATTAGGCGAATTAATGTTAAATCAGTAGGTAATTCAAGCCTATGGGCATAAGTCAGTAACCTCGTCTAACATCTATCGATTCCGACGATGTCATTAGTTTTGATAAAATAATTGTAGACCTCATAACAATACAACAACTCTCATAGACGTCAGTCAAAAAAAGGCTTCTAACGAGGAAGACCTTGTGACAAGAACATTATAAACCTTAGATAAGAAGAAACTACACTTACCGACTGCAGATACTTGAAGGATCTACACAGCCTAGAGGTAAGTATCATACTTTTTATAGGCATTTTAATAAGTCTAGATCCTATTCTTAATTAAATAATTAATAATGTAAGTTCGGGATATGTTTTTCCTCTTCGTTTTCCCCCCTCGAAATTATTATTATTATTATTTATTTATTTACTTTTTATTATTTTAATTAGTCGAAATGATTACTTCCTATCGGGGTTGATATGCTTTACGTGATGTTTGTTATCTGTTAGCTCCATCTATCGGTCATTGAGGTATGCATTATGCTGACACGTTTGAATCGATGTTCGTGAATGAAAGCTGTCAATCAATGTATAAATAAATATATGTATATATAATTGAATATGCTTAACGGTTGAATTCTTTGGAGAGTTAATAGCTGATTTTATTACTTTAAAAATAGATAGAATATACTGTACCTGTTTAAATATAGAAATAAACGTTAAACGAGTGCTGGAAAAAATTATATTTATTTCTTATTTTTAGGTTATTTGACTTGAATAATGTAATTTTTCATAATAATTTAAAGAAAATTACGATTTTACTTTGTTTAGTTTAAGTAAAATGCTATCTTTTCTATTGTTTACGTTTCGTTTTTGCTTTCGAACTGTAACAAAGTCGACTTGGCATATCTAATAAAAATGTTTTATAATTATTTTACTATTTAATCTGATATTTTAATAAATATTTAAAGAATATATTACGATAAAATTCATAATTTATATAAATATTCTTAAAAACTGCCCGGATAATCGAGTTTTATTGTTATATCGCATCTAAAAAAAATTCGAATTCTTTCTTAAATTCGAAATAATTTTATTGCAAAATGATCTAATAATCGTTTTATTCTGTTATTTTTGAATTTAATGCCAGTATTTTTGGCTATTTTTATTCTTTTAAAGCCCATCTGGTTGCTTACAAACTGTAACTGTATCTAATAAACTTATCAGTTATCAAATACATTCTATTTTAAAGTAATAATTTTAAAATAGAATATATTTATTTCGGACGAGTTCTTTAAAAAATTACTAAAAATATTTAAATTAATTTAAATTTGGTCTTTATATTCACTTCAAAAATCCAAGAAAACACATTTAAAAATAGGTTTAATGTCAACGATTTATTAATAGTTTCATAGTATTACTTTGTGTTTATGTCAGTGTTTTTGCTATTATTACACTACTTTCAGGCTTAAAATGTGTTTCCAAGCTGTAAAAATGTACAGAAAAGCGTAATAATTATTAAATTATATATATAGAGATGCGTTATACGAAAAGGTTTAACTGGCTTTAATGCTTTAAAAAATTTAAATAATAAAATTCCGTTTAGTTTTTATAAAATTAATTTTTTCTCTTCTTTATTCCTGCAAAAATACCTCAAAATAACTAAATTTGATTTTGTCTATTTTGAGTTTGTTTACGCTATTTTCGATATATTTATAGTGCATCTATCTATTTTCAAACTATATATCTTTATCAATAGGCCTATATATCTTTAAAGTTAAATATACTTTGCTAGGAAAGTTTATACAAGAGCTAATAAGTGGATCTATTGTATTTAATCCTTGTATGTATATAAATAAGATCTAAATCACGTTTAAACAATTTGTTTACCTTTTTTTATGTTAATTCGTGTAATTTTTATGTTTTTTTATATAAATTATTACTCCTTTCTTTCATTAATAATATACATAAACTGTTTATTTTCAAGTTATAACATTGTAAGCGTACGTAGCCTTTGTAAACTATTTAAAGAGTTACTATTTTAAAGGCAAATATCTAAATATTTATTCAATTTTAGTCCATAATTCAATTAAAAAATTAATATTTCTATATGACATTAACTGAAGAATATTATTTTCTAACTTAAAAATATATAAATTATTAAGAATTTGCTACTTTAACATGCAGAAGTAACATCCTCATTTATATCGTTTTAAACATTAAAATAATTAAAAAATAAAGTAATTAAGGGATGTGAGATATAGTAAACACCATTTAATTCGTAAATTATTTCCGGATTTTACAGGATATCAAAGATTTACCTATATAAAGGGATTATAGCTTACAAATAATGAAAATCATAACTAGTACCGCTTGTATAATGAATAGGGCTTTAGCGTGTTTGCGTGATTTTTTGCCCCTAGCAAGGCCTCAGTTTAATATACTAGATCCGAAAAAGATTCAAAAAACCACAAATTTTTAATAAATATTATTAAATTTATCATTAAATAAACCCAAAAAATTAAAATAAAGAAAATAATGATGGAATTTCTTAATTATTTATATCCTTATCTATCAATACAAAAAAAAGAAAAAAAAACTTGTCTTACATTAAATAAACCTCAAAACAGATTAATAAAACAAAATATAATAATAATAATAAATAATTTAATTCCTATTTAGATATAGAAACGCCCTTTATAAATATGACAAATATAGATATATTTAGAAGTAAATTATAAATAATTATTATTATTTTAAAGCAAATTTTATAAGATTTGAAGATAAAGAAAAAATTGATCTTAACATAGATTAACATTTTATGTGTAAAAGACGACAAAATGATGGATAAGTCTCCTGTGCAATTATTCATAAATTAGTCTTTTTATGAGGTCTTTAAGACGTTTTATATAATTTGTGTGTTTGTGAATAGATCTATACATTATAATTAATTTGAAAGTTAAATAATTGTGTGTACTCTTTAAGTGTTTTTTTTTTCCTCTTGCTTTATAATCATAAAGGTTTTTAAGTGATCAATCAGTTCCTTAATCGGCGTTGATGTTATATATGAGTAGTTGAAGTAATCGCTTGTAATAGCCAGAAATATCAGACTTGTTCGATGATTGATGTTTGGTTTCTAATATTCTTTTTTAGAAAAGTAAAAACGTAAAAAAATATAGGCTTTTATATATAGGGCCTGTATAATCTTATAAATATTTAATTCATATTTATAAAAAAAAACAAAACATAATACTAGTCTATGATACCTGCTAATCAAGATTTAAAAAATTAATATCAATTTAATTTTTAATTACATTTAATAAACTTCCAATTAAATCAATTGAACATATTTTTTTTATTATAAAGAATAAAAATTAAGATAAGTTTATTAATGGCGATGATGATAAAGTCATTAAGATTAAACTTTTTTCAGTATGTAAAAGTGAGCATTTGTAAGAACGTTTTTTAAATATTTTTATGTAGTTTTAATTACATTTTATTTGATTATAATTAAAATATAGTAATTTTATGATTAATTTTCAGTATTTCGAAGATTTTAAGTGGGCCAACAAATTATAGGATCGATCTTCTTTAAATATTCTGTGTTAAATATTTTAAAATTCTATATTCGTTAAAGGAATTTAAGCAGTAGAAATCTTTATTTACGACTTAATTTACAAGATTTAAGGATTATAAATGTCAATGAAAATCACCGATAGAAATCAAATAAAGAAAATTGATAACAGTTATCAATAGAAAAGTTACCAACATTAATTAATCAATTAAAAATCCTAGGAAACATTCAAAATGAACTTAAAAATTTTACGGGAAAATAAGTTTAAAATACTTTAAATTATTCTTTTAAATTCATAACTTATCGTATTTGATAAATTTGTCCTTATATTTAGAATATTGTATTTATAAGTCGAACATAAATGGACCACATGTTCGTTGTTCCCATACAAAAATACAGGATATAGCTACAACAAATCCCAAGCTTTTAACAGCTGCCAGTTTGCCTTCGTGCCATTTAATCTCCTGAATACAATCGAGAATCAGTAGCATATAACGGTAGACGGACTTTACAAAATTTTATCTAATTAATAGAATTGTTTCCTTAAAGATTTCGATAAGAAAATTAAAAAACAGAAAGCCTTTCTAGCTACAGGGTCAGAGGTCACAATGCGGTAACATACGTCAAAAATCAATTAGTTACTCTACGCAGGTGCATCTTTAAGTTAATAATCATCAAGAAACGATTATCGCTTCTAAAATTTGATTTTTTTTTAAATTTTGTTTTATTTTTTTACACAGAAGACGAGCTAAACAAATTCTAAATGTATAAGCACAGGTGCAACCATATATTTTTTTAAATATTTGCGTGCTGATATATTTTTATCGCTTATATCTTAATTAGATGTTTTCTAGAACTTATTCCCTTCTTTCTATAATAAAAATATATTTTATCTTACATATATAAGCAACAAGGTCGTCATCTTTTTTAATTCTGATCACGACTGACCATTGGATATATTCCAACATTCATAGATAACATCAGAATAGAGTAAGAAAGATTTGAAATTTTTATGAAAATTGTTTTAAATCAATAGTAATAAATGTTTAAAAAAATAAATAAAATTAATTTTTTAAATTATATTCGATTATAGGGCATTAAAAAATAAAAATAAAATTCGAAAACAGGAGATGCAAATTTTAATATTTTATATAGAAAATATGATTTTTATAGGCCTATATAGAAAAAAAATGCCTATTTTTAACAAGTAATGATGTATCTGTATACATTAAATATTTTAAAAAATATCTGTGGGTTATATTTAGGGGGAAAAAAAAGGAAAATTATATAAAGTGTTGCTTTGACGAGCAGTTTTTTCGAAGATATAAAATATTAGTGTCGTTTTATGATTTATTTTTGATCTTTCCCCGTTTTTTATTTTATTTTTCTTTTTTTTTTGGTATTATTTTTCTGCTTGTCACGAGGTTAGGTAAACATATAACCTCATGTCATATTCATAGAGGATAAAAACTTGAATATTTTGTCTAGATTATAATTAGAATGAATTTAAAAATTAAAAAAAGAGTAATAAATTTATGAATAAAATATTTTATTGCAATTGTAGATAAACAACTTTTATTTATGTTTTTATATCCAAAAAAACATTTACATACTTGTAACATGAATAAAATTAATTATTTATCTTTTATCTTAAACATTTAAAAAATATTATTAACTTTGTTATATTCTAATTAAATTGATATTAATCGTTTTAATGCTATTTTAATTAATTATTTACATGTAAATTTAATAAAATTATTTATTAAAAAAATTTATTAAAATAAGTTAAAATGTAAATGGACATTTTCGTCTTTTAATTTCAACTAATTACATTTAGTAAATGACAATTATCTAAATACACTTAAGATGTAATTGACAAGCGACATCAATTAATTTCCTTAATCGTAATCAACAAACTAATTACAATTAAGAAAGAAAAGTAATGGATGAAAATGATTTTCAACAATGAATTTTAATTGTTGGTCGTCGCTATACTTAATTTCATTCAATTACCGCATTAAAAGCAAATTATAAATTTAAACAAGTAAAGAATATTTATTAAGTTAATCACATTAAAATTCAACAAAGCAAGTAGAAAGGGAGGAAGAAGAAGAAAAGAATGTTGTCTCGGGATATCTATAGTTGTATCCTAACTCCCGTCGTTCGTGGTATTGTTGTCAGGAGTGGACGATGGCAATGCTAATTGGAAGCTGGAACGATGTACACCACCTCACCTGGTTTACAGATAAGAGGAAGGACCGACGACGCCAGCTTCCCGCTGTGATGAGGAATTTTCAGGGAGTGAAAGGTCCTTTAGCTTTCTCAGGACATTTTTAAATGTATTCCTACCCTATGAGATTCATGGAATATAAGATAATCTATTAAATGGTTGAATTTTATAGCATTTAAGTGACACGCATGGACACGAATATAAATGCAAATTAAACTGTACACTGATATGAATACATTATATATAAGTTACACTGTAAGGTTTGAATAGGGTCGAAAATTTAATTTGTATCAATTAATAACCAGATGAAATATTAAATAACAAATAAATGTAGTCAGGTAGATTTATCTTTTAAAAAATAATAATAAATTGCAGTAATTTATTATTATTTTTCGAGGTTATAAATGTTACTCAATGGATAAAAATAGTTTGAATGCGAATTGAGAATGAAAAATAATTAATTTTCTCGATAAACAACGTTTTTTTTTTTAAATTCATTTTTCATTAAAAAAAAGTGTCATTTCAAATTAATTCTAATTTATAAATTTAAAACTTTCTCCCCCCCCAAAAAAACGTTTAAAATAATAAACTTTTTGCTGTTAAATTAATTATAATTAACTGATTACGATTAAGAAAATGTAATTGATTGCAATTATTTTTAACAAGGAATTTTAATTGTTATCGACATATTTTAAATGTATTCGGTTACTTATTTAATTATAATTAAATTTTATTTATAAATTAACGATTTTTTAATTTAATTCTTCAGCAAATTTAACATCTTATATTCAATTTCATCTATTTTTAAAGAATGTTTGCACAATAAAAATTATAAACCTAGCATTAATAGAAAAAAATTATTAATATTAAATTTAGATTTCATAATTTATCTTCCAAAATGGACGAAAAAAAAAATTATATATATATACATAGAAAGTTAATTAAAATTAAAGCATAAATAATGCTTTTATAAGCATATGACTATAATTAATATTTTGATACATAATTAAGTATACGCCCAGAAGTGTATTTTAATTAATTTTCTTTTTATTTTATTCTTCATCGGGGACCATAAAAACTGCAAAACTAAATTTTCTTACCATATTTCATCGCAATAATCTATTTCCCCATTGCAAAAGCCCTAAGGCATGGGGTCTTTAGGTCGGAATTCTGACAGCCACTTATTTGGTGTCTCTTTCTGCCAGCCGCAATCTTAAAATTCAGGATATTTTTGTCAAGAAAATAAAAAAAATATATATATTTCAGGAGAAAAACTAAAAATAATTCATTTATCCATTTATTATTACACGTAATTTCTTCCTTATTTTTTTAAATTGTAATTTATTTTCCTAATTTCTTACTTGCAACATTTATAGTTTATATATATATATATATATATATATAAAATTGGATTTATTTTTTGTGTTGAGCGGCCTTAAACTATTGTCAGATAGTCGTAAAATAAGAGAAAGAATCCCGAAACTGTGAAATGTTTTAGATACACGATATCACCGAGTTAAGAAAAATTAAGGAGGTTGTTCTTGTAACAAACCTGCAATTTTCAGATAAGCGAATGTCTCCAATAATGATGAACGATGCTTCTTCAACTGATCTGTAAGTCGACATCCCAACAGGTTAGTTATCCCTAAACTTTAAACAATTTACTATTTATTAATAAAGCTAACACATAACTAATTTATATACTGCTGAATTTTTAAATACGTGAATACGTATATGCTTTTAATTTCTTAATTATTTTTTAATTAATTTTCAAAATGTCTTATCCTTTAACTTGTGATTAAAATATTATAGACTTACATAAAAATAAAAAAAAAATTTTCTACTTAATAAATTATTTTCAATAACTTTTCGAGATGGGAAATAATTTTAAAATTTTTTTTTATACCTTAAAAATTGAGTTTTTGTTAAAGATTTATCGAAATTTTATTAAGTGAATTCCATAAATATAGGATTAAAAATACATTAAAAATAAAATTAAATTTATTTTAAATGATAATTTCATGTTAAAATATTATAAAATTTAACCTGAATTTGCTATTTTCTAAAATTTAAATTATACGTTTTCAAATAATTAATTTTAAGTTTTAAATACTGTGAATTTAATGATTAAATTAAATTTTAAGTACTTCAGACGCGTCTTTTTAAAATTACATTTATAACAAGTCAATTAGTAAATTGAAGGATTTATAAAAATGCATTGAATTACTTTATAGTATTATTTCCCAACTAGTAGCTCGCGTGCCCTCGTATCTATTCTACAGTAAACTAAAGGAGATAAGATTGAATAACACTTCTGTGTATTGATATTATAGTGTATCTAGATCTATTATTATCTATTTTTTAAGATATTTTAAATATTAAATTAGTTATTAAGCAGACTTAGGCTGTAATAATTATTTTAACTTATAATAATCTTCTTTATAAATTAATACAGAACTTAATATAATTAAGCATAATAGATAAATATTTTAAGCATTAATTACTTAATTATACTACCTTTATAAAATATTCAGACCTGAATTTCTATAGATTTTTATATAAATAACTTACTCGTATGAAGAAATAGCATGCATCTTTAATATATTCAAAGCTAAAGTAGAGCCATAAATATTGAATTTTTTAAGTAGGATTTGATATGTTTAATGCAATAACATTTATATAAATCCAATTTAAGCACATTTAAAATTATTTTTAAAACCAAAAGATTTAATTTAAACTGATTAATCTCTTAAAAATCACTTGGAAAACGCGTAAATTTACGGTTAAGAGATTAAAAAGAGCGATGTTTACATGTAAATAAATATAATTTCTATCATTTAAGCTAATTTAAAATAATTAGCGCTACAACTAACATTAAACTTTGAGTCTTATAAAATATTTCATCAACAATATTAATAATATTTTAGCTAATTTATATTCACATTTATAAATAATGAAAACAGGACAAAGCTATTTTCTACGGTACAATATTCTATTATAGTAAGTCACAGTACTTGGTTTGGTTAATTCAGAGTTGAAAGGCAATTGCCTTGCCCAGTCACAGTTGTCTGTCACGACTGTGATCTCGGTAGACCTTAAGTTCAAAGTTCACAATTTCTCCCCATTGCATCCGTGACGGCTTCATTCTCTTACCGTTTCTTTTAGTCATGAATTCGATGAGATCTTCTTATACAGCGAATTAAATTGGTAAAAACCGAATCTAAACATTTTAAAAAAATCAATTAAAATATAAAATATTAAAGCCTCAAACCTTGAAATTATATAAAAACTCCATTCTAAAGGATCTTCACTTCTTGAGAAGAAAAATATATAATTTTTATAATAATCGATGCGTATAATAATCAATTTTCTTTTAAAATTTACGCTCCACAACAACTTAAAATAATTTTAAAAACATTTTTCAACGCTATATTTATAATAATGTTGTTTATTAATAGTTTATATATTATTAAAATCGTTAAAAATAAATTTGTTTACGCTAATTTAACGCGTAATTTGAATAATTTTACAGCACGTTATGTATTATTAAATAATAAAAAATAATCATATATAATTTTTAAACGCTTAAATATATAACAATTTATATATTTTTATATAATATATATAAATATTCATTTAATTATATCAGCATTATTAAACAAATCATAAGAGATAATGCAAGTTATATATTATAAAGAGAGTCTATTATGCTTTTATAATACTGTATCGTGACTTTCACCACCCATAAAAACTTACTTCCTACCTTAAATTAACCTGAGAAATTCTGATAGTTCCCAAAAAGATAACACTCCAAGCATGACGAATAAAGCCGGACATGATCCTTCATTGACAAAGTAAATTATTTATTACATATGTCCTTTCAAGAAACCGAGAGAAAGAGGAAAAAAATATATGTACTTTAAATGATAATATAACCTTATATATAAACCCTATGATGTTATAACCATTTGAATTGTATTGTTGACAAGTCATTCTGATTTAATATTATGTGACTTATCAATGACATGTGTCGAGTTGTATACTATAAGTAAGTATCAATGACGAATAAATTACTCATCAAAAATGCTTGTAATTTTTATTCTACTTTAAAAAAACTGTTTATATCTTTAATATATATATTTAGAAACTCGTAAATCTTACTTTTTAAATCATAATTTCAACTTTAAATTTGTCAAATTGAATTGTTTATTAAGCAATTCTTGTCTATAAATATCTTAATATCTAGTGTTAGTAATATTTATATACATTTAAACGAGTCTATAGCTTTAAAGGCTAGCGAATCTTGAATCAATTGAGATGTTAGAAATATAGTACTTAAGCCTGTAGGCTATTCATTTAAGTTTTTCTAAGGTTTGTGTAGTTGCGAGTTGAATATAAATAGCTTAAAATCATTGACGATAAATTAAGAAAAGCTATAAAAAGTTTAATGATTAATAACAATATTTATCATCCTCTTAATGATCTGAATTAATATTTTTAACACTAAACTCTATTTTATATTTATCAAATTAGATTATTTATTAAGCGATTTACGATGTTTTCAGTCTTCTTATTTCATTCTATATATTTTCAATACTTACAAATCTTAATTGTAAACCTGCAGGCTCCTATACAATCCTTATTTTTGTAAATTTTAACTTATTTACGAATGGAGGAGCATTTAAAATCATTGATAAATAGAGAAAGGCTACCAAATTTTTAATGATTAATCGATAATTCCATTAATAGAAGCATTTATTATCGTGTTAAATAATTTAAATTAACAAAATGAGTTGTTTATTTAAGTAATTCATGCCATCTTCAGCTCAATATTAATGTTTTTAATGCCCGCATACTTGTAGATCATAGACACTACAAGCCTTCGAGCCTATGCCCTTCTGTACAGGTCATTTTTTAAAGCGTGAAATTTAAACATTATATAATTACCAGTGATATATAATTAGCTTAAAATCATCGTTGACAAATGAAGATATCACAAACCTTAAAGATTAATCAACACTCCCCATCAGCAGTAGTAATAATTCTACAGATGTTTATTTTCCCATTATTTGAATGAAGTGGACACCGCCCTTCCATCAACCCCCTTACCTTTTACATGACTAACTTTCTATTAAAATCTACATCGATCTCTTTGCTAATATTTTGTATTCATAACACACATTTTTGCGGTACTTTCTACCATTTTTTTTTATTGTTGTTGTTCGTCATGCATCTAACGTGTATGCACTACTACTGTGTAGCTGCAGCACTAAAATAAAATTCTCGGAATTACTACTGCATACATACAATTCTATTTAATATTTTTAGTAATAATTTCCTTAAAATTGATGACTCATACGTCTCCCTACGGGTGAAGATCCTGAGAAATTCTCATAACATACGACTCTACACTAATGGGGGCTATGTTAATAACATATATAGGAACACCCCCCTTTAAATAATATCGGTACTAATTTAGTACCGAAATCTTACCACACCCCACTCTCTGATACGACCACTTTTCGGGTTAATTGTCATATTTGTTATTTATCAGGTGAATTTTACGTTACCGCACTTATGGTAAGTTATATGCATGTGATCATACTAAAACTAATGGAGAGTCCGACCTCCGAGTGTCAAATCACATGACAACCGGTAGTTAGACCTGTCACCACTTCCGGCTATCAACTGCGCATGTTCGAGTACTAAAACAATTAAATTGAATAACTCACAAGGTTATAATTACGTATAGGCGAGGTTCCAACTTGTGTCAATTTTGTGGAAAGAGCAATTTTTGTTTGAAAATTTAACGCCTCTTTTGTAATATTACTTGTAAATTAAATTTTCTCCAGTGTCCTGATTTAATGATTTTTTTTTTGTTTTTTTAGATTTGTACGAGATTCCTTTATACAAAAATACTAAATTTGAATTGAAAATATATCAAAAATTGAGCGTTTAATACAGTAAAATGTGTGTATTATGCTATTAAAAATTGATTTTAAAAGTTAAATTATATTAATTTTGTAATTTTTCGAGGAAATTTTATGTTTTTACTTATAAAATTGCATTTTATGTGCATGTGAAATGGTTTGCCTGCATGAATTTTTTAGTTTTTTTTTTTTAATAATGGAATTGAGTAATATAGTAGTGTGGTTCACGTGAACGTATCATAAATAAAATTCACGTGATTGTGCGTGATAATGTACGAAAAAAATAAATAATAAAAAAATTCTTAATTATCAACTCATGTCAGTAACAATGTCTACTAACATAAATACTGGTAAATCAATTTAGAGAACAAAAAAATATATAAAATTTTATAAATATTAAAGAAAAATTTAAACAGAAATTTATATTTGTAGAAGAATAAAAAGGGAAAAAAATGTTTGTAGTTCCATTACAAATATTTTGATTGAACTAAAATGAGATGTGAAAAAATTTAGTTTTTAATGCGCTTTCAATCAATCTTTATGTTCAAGGTGTGGACAGGTGAAAGTCGACTTTTCTTTTACTTATTCTAAATTCTTTTTTTCTAAGTTTCTCTTACGAAAATACTAGAATAAAACTATTTCTAGAAGTGCAGGTGTTTAAAATGCGAACCGACTCCTCCCTACAGGCCTATATATATAGACTACACATATTTTTTTTAATTCTAGAGTTTTTTTTTTTTTTACTATCTTTCTATGTACTAACATCTTTATACAATATATATTAACTATATACATTGCATATAAGATCTATTAGCTAAATATATCCTATCTTATATCTTTAAAACATCGAAATTATCACGAATTGTTTACATTCGGGTCACGTCTTCTTTCGTGACTTTAATCATATATATACCTATATAAACACGCGGTTGTTTCAAAAAAATATATAAGTTTTACCCATCAAAAAATGTAAGAAAATTATTAAAAAACATCCTAAATTTGTTAATTTATGTTAATTTTTTGAGTTTAAAACGTATTTTTGCTTTATAAATCACTTGAAAATGTGGGATTATGTAATCGTAGAAGTGTATTTGATAGCAAATTCAATGTGTTAGAAGATAGAAAAAAAAACTAATTTTTTTAAAAGTTATATCAGGAAGTTATAAGCTGAATCACGTATTAAAGATTATATATGTGAAGAACACGTTACAGATCGGTTTGGCAAACACACCTGTGCACACCTTTACCATCTGCTATAGTTGTCAGTAGAGAGGTCTGACGGTGGAGTCAAAACTGTCAAAATTTGAAGACGGTAAGAGAGAACTATTATTAGTAGTACATCTGGTATTTTGAGAGGTAAAAGAAGAAAAATTGATGGAGAAGGACCACAACAAAGATGAGCTTTCTTATGCCCCAAAGGATATCTAAATTTAGAATGTTAATTAGATACGAATAATCGCCACACTATTCAATTTTATCTTAAGATAAAATTATAAAAATTTGAATTTTTTAAGCTTAAAAAAATAATTTATAAACTGTGCCGAAAAATCTGTATACTTATAAATTACTTAATTAAAATTATAATTAAGTCTATTTAAATGATTGTTTAGACGTAATAACGTTCATTAATAAACATTAAATTTTATTTAATTAGAATTTTTTTTAAATTTAATTAAGGTTATAAATCATTTTATAATTTGTTATAAGGATATTTAATAAGTTGTATATTGAACTTAATTATATTAAAAAAAATACATAAGTGATATAAAAGAAGGAATTTATATTCAAAAAACTAGCTCGTGTGAAGTTGTTTTGAAACTTTGACGTGTATTTGATAGTTTTAAAGATATTATTTATAAACATAAAAATATATAAATATGTTTTTTTACTTTTTAAACACGTTTGGTATGTCTTAAAAATTTCTAACATAAAATTAGCACTAGTGGGTTGTCAAATTTAATGACCCATCTTGGGAGACTAATCGGATCAACCATAATGACAACTTGTCGCTATATCTATCATTGAAAGATCTTTTTTTCTTTCTGGCTTCTATTTCTGCAATAAATCAATGTTCTATCTCTTCCTATGAATTCTCATATTATTTATTTTGATATGTCTGTCAGAGGAAAGCAACTTCCTCAATACAGCTTCAGGGAATTGTACAATTGATGCAATCAAGGAAGAGGCATCCTCTATCATCATATAGAAAAATACAGATCAAAGTACTAATTTTTTTTCTTCTTCGTTTTTTTACAAAGATAAAATTATAAATAACTTAAATTCTTGTCCGTACTCCTTTATTTACGTTTATACAAAGGATAAAGACTTATATTAATGTTCTACACTTTAAAAAAATTTGCAGTTAACCTGTTCGAATCGGTGAAGATCGTGATTTACCTTACTAAATAGGTATTACTTACTTTAAAGTATGTTTTTTAAGGTCCAAGTAATTCCTAAAAGTTATAGATAAAAATCTTATTTGTGTATAAGACAAATGTTGTTAAGTCTAACGATCAGACATACCGTAAATCATGGAGAAGCATTCGACTTCAACTTTCTTCCTTGTAAAGAAAGAGCGTTTAGATCCTCAGATCCGGCTGCACCCTGGGTAGAAGAAAGGCTTAACCCGAGTCGTATTAGTGACCTGTCCTCTGTGGTTGGTCCTAAACCCGCTGAGCTCAATTTTTTTTTCTGTAAAGGGGCCGTTTGGGAGTGAAAGAATTATAAGACTCATGCAATATTCACAATAATTTAATAGGGTCTAGCCTATAAGCTGGAGTCCTATATGTAAAAGATATATGTCGCATATAGTTTTTTTTCTCCTTCTTTTTTTAAGAGCAATTTAATAGTTTTGTTACATAAAAATCAAGAAAATTGTAGGAGAAAGAATGTTTTAAGAAGTGTTTCACGTAGAAAATATACGTTTAAAGTGTCGAAAGTGAAAGGCAAAACGAATGGCATCGGCAATTTTTCGATAAACTCACTCTAACTCGTTCAATATATCATCTAAATGCATTTAAAATACCGAAAATCTTCCATCTTTTATATTTAAAGATCGTAATAAATTGAATTATTTTATCAATCAGAAAATTCATTTCTTTTTTATGTATAAAAATAATATAAAAAAAGGAGGATCTTTTAAACAGTTGACAAACTTAAAAAACGATGCAATTATAATAAAGTTAACACAAGGAAATATTTAGAAAGAACTCTAATACATTAGAATTATTAGAAAATTCGATTTTCGTGCTATCCCCAATGATGTCATTCATTGAATAATTAATATAAGAGTTCTAACTGAAGTAATTTATCGATTTGCTGTTCAATGACTTGTCATATACCATTTTCAGGACATCTGCTCTTCTAAAAAACAGCATTAAAAAATCCAATTTTTAAAATAATTTCAATAAAGAATCAAGTAAAAAATACCCTTACACACTTATTTACACAAAAAAACAAATTAAAAAAACATTAACTACAATTAAACCTTTACTAATTAATCACTGTATAAGTGTCATTAAAGAAGTGTATTTTAATAAAAATTAATTTGATTATTGTTTAATTTATAAAAGAATCTTTAAAGGCGATAATAAAGTAAATTTTACAAATATAATTTAAAAAAAAAAATTAGTAAAATTCATTCTTAAAATCGTATACGTGTTCTGCTTACATAAAACTTCAGAATGTAATCATTAATGTAAAAAATAGCTTGACATGTTAGAAGTCAACACAAATAATTAGCAAAGTGTAGAGAAATAATATATTATCTACTGTCAACAGTATCAGATAAATTAGTTATCATCTTTTATGGAAACACTTTAAAAGCTTTTTTTTCCCCTTTATCTCTCTTATTTGATGGCTACGTTCTTGTCAAATGAATCTTCTTTTCTAATTGGAAAATATGGTTTAATTGTCTGGATATATTTTTGTTTGATACAAATTAAAAATTATTAGATGTATCTTAATTTATTTCATTAACTTTTAATTAATTTTGATATACGAATTTCTTCATATTAAGTATTTTTTTTTCTTTTAAAGTTGAAAATTTTAGTGAATTTTGTTTAGAAAATTGAGTTTTTTGAGTTTCTCTGTCTAAAAATATGTTTAAAAATTAATGTAAAATATGAAAAATTCGTGTTAAGTTGAAGTTGTTGAAATAATTAAGAAGTTTTTTAAGGTTTAGAATTAATAAAATGAATTTTTTAAATAAATAAATTGGATTAATTTAAAGAAAAAAATCATTGATTATTTTCAAAATAAATTGAATTTTAGGATTTTTAAGAAAAATTTTAAAATTTAAGAAATAAATTTTAAAAAATTAAACTGAAAATCAACATATTTATTGGACTGAAGAAATAAATTAAAACAAAAAAAAAATTGAAATGAAATTTAAAAATTTTTTTAGCTATAGAAAATAAAATTAAAAGTCGAAAATTGTCAAAATAAATTTATAAAATATTGAAGAATAAATTTAAAAAATGATAGAAACAAAATAAGGAAGATAAATTCTAAAAAATCAACCATTACAAAACTCTTGGAAACTATACAAAGGAGTTTTACAACATATTAAGCAACTCTCAAACAATAAAGATTTAAGAATAAATATTACAAAATGAATTACTAAATCCATTAGTTGAACAAAAATTAAATTTCAAAATATTCACTTATAAAAATAAAATTATCCTTGATTGATTCGAGAACCAAAAAAAAGAGGGGGGAAGAGAAAAAGAGAGGAATAGAAAACACTAATCATTCCTGTCAGTAATTTCCGGTTGACTTAACGTTAACGCCCCCTTGGTCAAGACAATAGGGATGCCCCCATTGGCCCCCCCGCTGTCTTTTTCGTCCCTCGTGCCAATCAAATGTCAGAATATGATTGGACTTCTAACCTATGATTAGAGAGGAGCTGTCACTGCAGATGTCCGTTTGATAATGCGCTTGCCCCGACGATACAACGATTTGATTGGATAAATGCTCGAATGAAAACGACCAATAAACGTCATGAGAAATTCGAAATCGTTAATTGGATGTGATAAATGTTAATACGGATGTTGCTATAGGACGAAAGTAGTAATTAATTAATTTAAAAAAAAAATTTAAACGGAGGATATAGTTATTATGATCGTATTTATAATCCCTTATTAATGATCTAACGTTTCTTAAAATCTATCAATAAGGATTAAAGTTTATCCCTTATTAATGATTTATAATTATAGGATTAGAAATAGGTAATATGCCTCAAGGATTATGAGTATTGTGAAAATATATTATTGTTTTCTGTGAGAAATTTTGTTGACCTATTTCGCATATTGTCATCTTCCTGGTTTAAAGTCGAGTTTAATTTAAATTTTGTTGAATGAGAATCGAAGATATGGGCTGCACCTGTAAGGGACTTTCTACTTTACAGAATTTATTTATCTACGTTAAAGATTGGCTTGCAATTCTATAATACAGTTTACAGACTTCGTGTATATAAACTCTGACATATGTTCTATACATAAACATTACTATATATGTAGCATGATTTTAATTAATTGAAAATAAAATTTAATCAGCCATAAGGCAGATAGCGATCTGAAGACCTAATTTTACAAGTCCTTACAATGTAGATCTAATGTAATATCATGTAAAACCATGTTATGACACGTACTGCCTTGTATGTAATAGCCGTTGTCGACTTAAATAAATCTGTAATTATATTAAATTACAAAATTAATTAGATATGGAAGTTAATGAAGTATCTTTGGCATTCATTCTATATAAGCTATAATAAGAAAGTTATAATTATAGTTTAAGTTCATTCCTTGGCATGGACTTCGCATATAAAGTAGCTTCTATGTCAACTTAATTCTAGATAATTCGGGAAAACTAGGTTATTTAGTAGATCCATTTCTTCAATATAAAGCCTGCAAAATCTCGTAGCGATTTTTTATTCCAAACAAGCAAGCTCTAGCAACTAGTTAGCTCTAGAACAAGTTAATCCTGTATAGAGCCCATTTAGTTCTAGAATCGTTTCAGAGATTAATAATAGTTTCTTACAACTATCGTCATCATTAAAACCCATTTTCAATGCTGCTTTCAAATCCAAAATAACGTTTTTTGATGTATAATGTTTAAAAAATATTTATTTTGAAGCATATTAAAGTATTTCTGAACGTTCTACCTTAATATCTTCTAGATAACCTCAGCTGTAGATCAAAATTGTATTATTTCTACTGTATTATAGTATATATATGTTTATATATATCTAGATATTAATTGAATCTATCTGTTAATTGCCAGGTGATGCTTCAAAGTGCATAAAGTACTGTACAAAAGTTAACAAACATTTTTAATGGTAGGGATCTTTATGACTTCCTTATATAAATCTCTAGACAAATCAGTAATTTTGCAAATATTGCCAATAAAAAAAAATGGCGGAAATAGGATACTGTGAGTGTGTCAAATAAATCGGATCTTAGGATTATATCAGATAGGTTAAAAGATAGAAAAGAGCGCGATCAATATCGAATCATTCCATCGGAACTCCCAAAGGTCAGAGGGCAACCACGTGTTTTCAAATCACACGAATGTCATCCAATCGGGCATAAGTTTACTCAAAACCCTGCCCAAACTGTCAAATAACCGTCCAGGTTACTCATTCAATGGTTTGGTGTAAGGAATGTTGTATATGTCAGATTATAGTTGATTAATATCGAGATTATTTTCTAACAACATATAAATGTCTCTTTGTGTTGATGTTAACGGCGATTTTTAAAGGTAACGGTTGCGTTTTAAATGATCCTTTTTAACCTAAAGGCAAGAAAAAAGTGTTTAATTTTTACTTCCCATCGAAAAATCTTAATACAAAGAGCGGAAATTGTTAATAAAAATATTTGAAGCATCATAATCATGTAAGAAATTTTGAATGGCGATTACTTAAACTGTAATTTGTAAGATTTATGAGAATAAAATTGTTCTTAGGTACAGAAAAATTGCTTAAAGAATTAAAATTAATTTATAAAAGAATGAAATATTGTTTTATAAATCACATATAAAGTTATTTAATGTTTCAAAATTCGTGTTTTAGTACACGATACGTGTTTATATATCAAAAGAAAAGTCGAATATAGGGTGAGTAAACTTTAGTTTTTATTATATAATTACTAAAAATTAATTTAATTTTAAAATTTAAGATAAATTGGTTTATCCAACATTATATTTAGTAAATTAAATTATAAAGAAATTGATTTATGAGAGTTAAATACATACCAGAGTTTATTTCGTGCAATTCTTTTAACGTAAATCAATAATTTGTAAAATAATTATTAAAAATATCTATTAAGCAGCATAAAAGTTAAATTTTTAAAATATTCTCTAATCAAAGTTGAGTTTTATATAAAAAATAAATTGATTTATAATAAAATTATTTTAATAAAATATTTAGTTTACGAGAAAAACTAGTCAAAACATAAGATTTAAGTCACAAATAAATATAGAAATATATTATATTATTAAAAATTTATATATTATACAAATAAAATAATTTAAAGACTATTTAATAGTTTTTATTTTGAGTAATAGTTTTAAATAAACTCACTTTAAAAATTGGTTAAAACCTTATAAGTTGCGCCTATTCACGAAAGATAGCGACTTATTTCGGTTGAAAAACTTTTAAATTTAACCAAATTCTTTATGAATAAAGGAGAAAAAATAGTAAAAAATATAAAAATTTCTTCATAAAATATTACTCTACTCTTTCCAGATCGTTTAGATACCATTAAAATATGAACGTAATAAATTTGTCTACAAAGTAAAATGCATTTTTTTTTCCTATAATAAAATCGATCTGTAGAATACATTTTCAGCTCTTATAAGGCTCTAATTAATAATAAAGTATTTTAAAAAATTACCATAAAAATAAATTTTATTTCAAAAATTAATTTTTTTCCCTTAATTTCTTCCTCACAAATTAAAGAAAAGAAGAGAGAGAGAGAGAGAGAGAGAAAGAGAAGGGGGAAAGAAAATAGAAAAAAAAGGAAGTCAAATGACAAAAATAAGCGGCATTATTTTAGACATCAAAAGGTGTCTTTAATAAGATTTCTTATTTTTCTGATTGTACGATATAAGGTCTCCAGGTCGTCACGTATTATGTCCATCAGTCAGTTTTAAAGAATCATACTTTGAAACCTGTAGAACAGATAAAAAGAATACCTTACATCCGGCACATACATCACCCAGTCACCGTGACAAATCGGCACAGTCCTTTGTGGTAGCCATGGGATGGAACCTCATAACAAAATTAAAACGTAATTAGAGACGGTGGAACCATTGCTTTGAAAAGATTACTTCTTTACACTTAAGTATAACAGCTAATTGCTGCACCATCCATCTTCGAACCAAGAAATCACTCCTATTTCTTACTACTAACTCGTAATTGGTTTGATTAACAAGATGGCTATAGGCGAGCGAGATTTTTCTTGGACATATGTAAATTTTCTTTATTGATTTTACGCATAAAGGCTCGAATATTTACGAATTTTGCCGTGTAAACAGTCAAAAATCCTCGAAGAAACTTGCTAAAAATCTTCACAAATCGATGCTTGGGAGGGATGTTAACGACGTCACGTTTATGTATTTTAACGTTAAAAAAGATTTTTTTGCACAAATTTTCTTAAAATTTTGACTTTTACATGCCAAAATCGCATTCAGAATCGATCCTTGTACTATTTTCTACACATATAAATAGTATAAAAGTTTGTAAAAACACTACTCTTTACGTGTATACAAGCACTAAAAAGTGTGTGCCTTAAACTCTACATAACTTAACTTTATATAATATTTAAGCCCTGTTTAGGCATTAATTTAAACTTCGATAAATATATTTTAAATTTAGAATTAATTTCTGTCACGAAATTGATTCGCAAAATTCAAAAAGGAAAGGATAATAAAGGTAATTAAATTAGTCAAGTATGCATTTAAAGCATTGTTTTAATCGGTTACGTCTGGAACGTGACGAAAGCCTAAACGTATAGAAAATTAAATTATCTTTTGTATGTGGAATAATTAAAAAATAATGCAAATTACAATTAGCATTAACACAAACCAGCTTCTGAATGTATTGCGTACGTGATGGGAAGGAAAAATGGCCTCTTTAGTTCCTATCATTGGATTATTTTACTATGAAATCTGGTTAATTCTTCCTTTATATATATGATATAAATACTCGAATTTTATTTAAATATAATTAAAATAACAAAAGAAAATCATTTTTTAATTAGAATTAACATAAAAACAATTATAATTATTGCAGTATTTAGCTTTAAGACTCAACTCTGGAGCAAAATTTAGTTCGATTTTTTTAATAATTTAAACATTTAAAGCTATAAATATACATTTTAATGTTATTAAAGTGGTGAATTTTTAAATAAAAGTTATTTTCTCATAATTTTAATTGTAATAAACTCGTGTATACAATTTTTTTTTCTCTCATGAAAATTGAAACAATTAAGATTTCCTTATGATATTTATACGCTATTTTACACTAATTAATTAACTTTTTTTAAAATATCTCTTTTATAAATATTAAATTTTGCTTAAAGTATTTATATATATTTATTATTTCATTTTTTAAATGTAATTATACATTTATATTAATTAATTTAGCTGTTTATATATATATAGAAATTGTAGTAATTATTAACCTTTATTAATCATTAAAGTATGGAGTAAAAAAAAATATATATATATATATAATTGATAAAAACAATTCATTAAATAAATAATTTTTAAATTTAAATTCGAATAACCACGTGTTCTAGACGTCAAATTCGTTCGCCGTTATACGTAACTCGCGCCATCTATCGTCCGAAGCGAAAAGTAAAAGCGCGTAGGATCAATTAACGCTTAAAAATTTCATTTTTACACTTAAATTTATAATTTTTTAAATAATTAAAATATCCGAAAAAATTACCAAATTAAAGATGAATATAAAACGATTTAATTCGTTGGTAAAATATATAATTTTAAGTTTTAAATAATGTATAAAGTGTGGTTTTTTTCTCATCACTCCTAAGTTTACACCCCCTTAAAGTAATAATTCATAAAAATTATACTATAATTAAGCAGTGTAAAAAATAGGAACGAATTTAATAATAATAAAAAAAAAATTAAGTTGTAAGATAAATAAATTATAACAATTTAATTACAATAAACGAGTGTGATTATATTTGATGATATAAGGTACAGAGTGCCTTATTAAGGTATCAATAGAGATTGAAATATATAGAAGTTGACAGCAGAGGATAGGGAAGATCAGGGGAAGGAACGAAAAAAAAGATCTTCCACAAATTAATGAGAGAGAAAGTAGAAAAAAAATTTCTTAGAGAGAATCTGTAGAAAAAATCCTTCAACTAATCCACTAACACGTCACTTTTTTAGCGATTAATTGCTTGGATTAACTGGGTAGTTGCCTTATCTTTACTTTGTGTAAGGTTTTGTCTTACGTCCTCACTTTTTATCTCAAAAAAGTTACATACTTTAGAAGGATTTAGCGATTATTGAGGCTTGGAAAAACTCGTGTAATAATTAATATACTTAACGATAGTTGAATAGATTTAGTTAATTTATTTTATTTATTTATTTTTTCTCGTGAATATTCTATTTAGAAAAACGGTAATTTTGTACCATTTTTTTCGTATATATGTAGCCTTTTTTAACGTATAATTTATATTTTAACTTAATTTAAATCGAAATTTTAAAGGGTTTACTCGTTAGAAAGTCTTAAAAATATAACAAAATTAATTAAATTTTATTGTTGCTTCTTATGCCATTTTATTAAAGTTGACCCAATATTTTATAATTAATATTTATATATGCGAAAAAAATAAGTGAAATGGTTCCTTTTTTTGTGTAGTATGCCCCATTGAGTGCATTTAACGTGATAAATTAAAATTTTAAACTGAATTAAATACTCTAGTGTATAGTTATAGAGTTTTATATAATGTATCATTAATTAGTTTAAATTATAACATTATAAATGACATTTTTATAAGCTTAAAAGTGTATTAAAAAAACCAAGTTTTATATATATTTTTAGTGTTTTAATATAGATTTTATAGGTGACTTGTAAAGGAAGGGAATTCGAGTTATTATTAGTATATAAATAAGAATGTATAGAATATAACAAGTTATATCTTTTATAAAACGAAGTAAAAGTCTTGAATTAAAAATAATTAACTGTATTGATACTATAGAAGCATAATTACCTTGTCTACCGATTAAACAAAACATGAAAAATCGTGTTGTAACTACTGATCATCAGTCATCACACAGTTTTCTCATTGGTTTTTGTCTTAATGAGCACTTTTCACAGATTAATCTAAGCTCACGAAATACAAAAAAAAGTTGATTATGTCTTATTAATCTATAAAACTTATTATTATTATATTTTTTTTCCATGTAAATAATAAAAAAAAGGTATACGCGAGCTCCATTTTAATGTAAAACAAACGTAAGCATCCACTCCGTAAACGTAACTTAATTATTTATTAAATTAATTTTAATTATATACATTTAAAAATTATCTTAATCATTATTTTTCTATAAAAATTAATTAAAATTATTAAATAATTTTTTAAAAATTAGAAGAAGTATAATACTTTATAACTCGATAGAACGTTTGCATTAATTTTTTAAAGTGATTTATATTTAAAAAAATTAAGCTTAAATTAATTTTAAAAATGGATAAGATGAAATTTATTAGTGGAAAATATTCCAAAATGTGGATTTTAACAGTAAGAAGGGGGACGGGATCAGCTATCAAAAAACAATAAAAAAATTAAAGATTTTGTCGTGTGTTTAAGATAAAACTTTTAAAAGTAGATTGATATTTCCTTCACATATTAAGATAAGGGACATCTGTCTCCAAAACATTGCTTAATTTTATAACTTTCCATTAAAGAAAGTGCCTGGGGATAACTTTATCTACTTATTCTTCGGTGTTAATGAGAATATTAGAAATTTAATTGGAACTGATCACGTGCTATTATTGAAGTAAAATTAATGTCCGTGAACAGGAGGGAAATAAGCTAACTTTAAATGACTAGAATATTTTCAATGACTTAATAATAATGAATTAATACAGGATTTATGAATGTACGAGTATATAATATATTAATCCTTATATAAATATCTATACCTAAATACTACAGATAAATACATATTATCAATCTTTTTTCACTCAGGTACCCTTGAACTTTCTGCCTGTAGACTTATAGTATTAACCGATCTTTGTTGAGTACCTCTAGGGATACGCGTATCACCAGTTGAGAAGTGCTGCTTTATACTGTGTAAAGTTTATATATAATTTCTGTTGCAAATGTCTGTATTGTAAGCCTTTTAATTAACATATATTTTTATAAGCAGTCATGCCTTAAGTGTCTGTAAGTAAAGCCTACATAATAATGGGAAAGTAGTGTTTATGTATAAAACTAGCCCATAATATGTATACGAGAAGTCTTTCATTAAGACTTACACATGGTATCTGTATCCTCTTGTCTACGTATAAACATAAGTAAACTAGTAAACATATCAGTATTAAAGTAAGGGAATTTATTAATAGATAAGATCAGCATCTCTGAACTCAATTAATAATAACTTAATCAATCATAAAACTATATTAAAATTGAGAATGTATTAGGATTTTCAATTATAAAATTCACTGTATTTACTTGATATTAGTTAATTTATCTTTATAGATTTGTATTATTATATATTATCAACAAAAATAGGCCCTAGAACCCCGAGACCTCTAATTTGGTCCCCATTTTGGAGACCCTGTTTACACAAATAACAAATAATTAAAGCAGAAAAATAATCTTGTAGAAATATTAGCCAATGGCCAAAGTTCTTTCATTATTTAGAACAAAAAATAATCAGAAAACGGATAATTGTTTAATTATTTCTCCCTGTGATGGGTCCCTTAAAGCTCATGGTCTTCGGCTGCACCCCTCTCGTAGGGTATGTATCTAGATAGAGGCCCTCTCGAGACCCACTAAATACAGGCCCTCTAGATACAGGACTCTAAATTTATCCTTTCCTAGGACCTTATTCTAGATACAGGCCCTACGAGAGAATAAATTTAACGATATTTTTCTGTATTTTCCTATGAAATTTCCTAACAGAAGCATCACCATGATATTGAGAAACCTGCAAAAATCAGCTTAACCTATCTACCACGTGATTTTTCTTTTATTTATCATAATATTATCTCGAAAATAATTATTTTGAAACACGATAATATCGTAAATATGTTACGTAAATTTATATTTCACATATGAAATTAATTCCGAATGAATTATCAAGGCCGACTTGAGTAATAATATGATAAAAGTTTACATACATTTAAATGTATTACATTAAAAAATTAATATCCTTATATTATTTACACGTATTATTTATATTTAAATATATTTGTAAAATTAATTTGTATAAAAAAACATCATCTAAAGGACTTTAAAACAATATTTTAAAGAAGAAATATAATGAATATCTTTAATTTAAAAAATGTTAATTATTTATTTTTAATTATTAGAAGCATTATCAGGGCGATAAGTAATAAGAACAAACATTAAAATGAAAATCATATTTAAAGTTTGGTTATTTGCCATTGTTATGCTTATCACGAAGTGTCAAGGGGATGAAATTAGGGAGAGGAGTGGGGTGTCCAGGTTCCATGTTAGCGTATACTTTCCTCGGGGTCCTAGAAAGTAACTATGAAAAATTTGGTGACGATCGGTCAAAGGGTTTGGAAGAAATGTACAGACATACAAACAGACGTTTTGTTTTTTATATATATTTTTAAGATAGAAACAACATATTTTTATACTAATTAAGGTAAAAATCACATTCTAAAATAATAAAAAAGCAATTTTTTTAAAGGGAAATAAGATTAAATTTTTAAGATTATTTTAATTATTATACATTTTTAGAATTTAAATATATTTTTTATTTATTAATTTAAGTTTAAAATAGATCACATTTTAAAGCATTTTAAACTGTTTTAAAATACGATTTTCAACTGAAATATTATTAAAAATTTATTTAAATATAAAAAATTAAAATAAATTCTAAACAATAACGTAAATTAACACCAAAAAAATCTTTAAAATGACGTCAAAAATGAGTATTTTAAAACGAAATAACACTTTTTACAGTATTTTTTTTAGCTAAATAATACTTTTTATACATTAATTTACGTAAAAATCACACTTTAAAACTATTTTTTGAAAAAATAACGTATATATATATTTTTTAAAATATTAATTTAAGTAAAGATCAGTAGAAAGAAATATTGCTTCGTGATATTTGTCACGAACAAACGTCACGAACAAACTCAATTTATTAACTTGCTTACTCAGAAAGAGTTGAATAGACTACTCCCTGATACAGTTTATATATATACATATATATACATATATATACTATATTATTTTATTTTATTTTTATTATTCATTAATATAAAAATATATGATTGTACTTGACCCGAGTTCCGTTTCGGTTTCGATAATGATTTTAAATAGGGTAAGAGCCAGTAAAAATAATTTTGACATTTTTGACAATCTAACATCAATAATGCTAATTCGTAAAGTGATATGTGGTTGGTTAAATGCGACAATAATTGATGACGGTTATTTCAAATTTTAACCAATAAATGACACTTATTTTTTTTTTTTTAAATAATAAATTTTCTGTAATTGAAATGTACTATATGTAAATTAATTTCTTTTTAAACTGTAATTGATAAGCTCTATAGAAAATTATAATGTAAAATACTTTATAAATTCGCGTTTTTTTTTCAATTTATAAAATGTTTTTTTAAATCTTAAACTTTAAAAATATTTGTTTAAATTATTTTAAAAAACAATTATATATATATATTTTTTAAATAAAATTAAAATAAATTAGCAATAATTTATAATAAAAGAGTTATGAGAGAGAGTGAAATATGTTGTGCTAGGACTTTGCTTAATGGTAAATAAAATAAAAGAAAATCCTCCAAAGAACTTATCAAGCGGTAAATTGCTGTAAAAAATTAATTTTAAATGATAAATAAATGATTATGAGTTTTATCGAGAGTTAAAACTTATAATTTTCTTTATAATAAAATGGTTTTTAGACTATCATTCTCGATTGCAATCATCATAATCTTAAAGCAACAATAATGAGAAAAGGACAATGATTCAACTTAAGTAGAATTAAAGTAGCAATGAGAATAAAGAACAATAGAAAAATCTTTGAATCAATCTCAAGAATTAAGATCCTACCTTCGATACCATTGTAATTGTTTATGCTGTTAACGTTAATGTTGCGTTCTAAATCTCTTTTCTCCTCCTCAAAAAATTCAATTACTCAATTAAAAATAGAATAAAAACATAATAAATTTTTAAAAAATTTTAAATTTAAAAAGATTTTAACCATTTTAATTATGATTTTTAAAGCTTATTTAAAGCTTAAATTGGGCAGAAAACTATTCAATTTACAGCTTCAACCAAGTTAAAAAGAATCATTAAATTATAAAAAATATAAGCTAAAAATTGTATTATTTTTTAAATTTATTAAAATAAAAACCTTCTAAATATTGTAATAATTAAGAAAAATAATCATTTCTGTTGAGTATTTTTATAATAATAGCGCTTGAAAGAGGAGCATTTTCATGACATTGCTACATTAGTTTAAGCATCCGAACTTGATAATGATTAAGTAATTTTAAGAAATTAAACTGAAGAGGAAAAAAACGAGTTTAGAATTTACATTATTATAAAAATCTTCAAGCGAAACGAAATATTAAAATGCCTAATTTTCGTCATCGAAGTGTATAGCCCGAGGTTGTAGCAGGAATACAACTCTCAGAATAAGCGATGGCTAAACACGCAATGCTCAAAAGAAAATTGGTTCGAAGAACTTTATGAATCCATAATTATCTTTAAAGTAGAATTCTTCAGACATTCCCGTGTAATTTATTAAAGTCTAGTGTAAACACGAGTTAATTTCTTTTTAAAAAATTGCTAGTAGACTATAGAGAATCATCAATTCTCTTCCCATTTTTATCCTTATTTTTGGGTGGATACACGAATAAAAAGCTGTAAAAATAAATCGTTGGGATAAACTAAAAATCAAATCTATAATTAAAACTCATTTAATATAATTATATATATTTTTTAAAAGTAAGTTTAAACACTTTACTCCCCGTACACATGTAATGATCCCCTTTTTCGTTCTTTGTAACAAATTTTATTACCTCTCGTCCACTCCCTATTCTGTAAGAAGTAATAAATCATTGAGTTGATCATAAGCTCCTGATTTTTACAACTGACATAAAAATAAGGTAAAAATCTATTTGGTAAGAAGACAGACTTGAAATTTCACTTCAGACAATACGGGGTATTTTTGGCTCCTACTTTCTAAACCCCTAAGGCCTTAGCAAGTTTATAGCTGCTCAACGACACATACAATGCTGTAGACAAGATAAGAATTCTCAGGTGAGTGTTTTACTAAGTTAAAAGTTTGTTTCAAATATTAAATATCCTATCGTCAATGCTTTATTTGTCATATAAAGTGTATGGTCTCACGCGTACTGGCAGCATCGACAATGCGAATAAATCAGTTAAACAACAATTAATCGCTTTAATTACAATTACGTTGAATAATTAATAATTCTAATTTATAAATTTTTATCTTTCTTTAACGTATTTAATAACAATTTTAATTAAATGCATTCAACACTAATTAGAAATTATGAAGTTATTCCATGATCTCTCTAAGCGGCTCCGAGCTAAATTCTATATTAGCCTTGTTATATATACAAGAATTATTATGGAAATTACATTTAAAATGTTTCGTGTGAAGTGAATTAATAGAAGAGGCTTATAATTAACCAGTCTTTCAAGCTTTTTTTATGTTAAGTTACATGATATTTTTATTCTTGTCCTAACCTTTAGAGATGCGATAATGTTAGGTGGGATTTACATTTTATAATTTCCTGTATACTCGATCCCTTTCTTTATATGCTAAAGTCAATGGCATAGTAATCTTTCTAATTAAGTTATGAATTCAGTTTTAGGGTCTATAGGTAAGAGAATAATATCATTATTATGCGACGGATGGATTTTTACGCGTGTTTACTTAATCTTGCAATGACACCAGTAGGCAAATGATGTGTGGTGCACACTAAAGAGGTTTCTGTTGCATTTCCCAAGAGAGTGGGTGGAGATTGGCAAGTCTCTGTGGGCGTAAACCGCAAATTCCTTCTCTTCCCAGCAGGATAATCAAGATATACTATATCAGACATCATCATCAGATTACCTTATCCTGTTCTGATTGTAGCAACTTTGTTTAAACTAGAAAATTATTAAATGCACCACTCGATCACGAAGACTGCTTTTTTTTAAAATGGTATTAAACTAGAATTTTAAGCAAAAAAAAAAAAAGTTTAAGATCGGAATAAAGGGATAAAAACACCGTTTAAAGTGATAGGAATTTACTTAATAAAGTTAGAAGACTTTCAAGTTATCTGAAGTTAGAATCTTAGGATTATTCGTAAGGATTATCCCATTTCCATCAGCACACGACAAAATTGCATGGTGGGATATTTCACACCTGGATCGGAAGTTAGAGTAGACAGGAGGTGGGCTACAAAGATGTCTTGCGTTGACTACGGGGTTATCTGAAGTGTCATCTCCTTTCTCGATCGGATTCCATCTCGCATTGTGTTCTGACGGCTGGAAGAATGGTCTCTAAATATCGCCAGACTCTATCTACTCTCTTGGACATTCCTGTTTCTCTCTCCAATAACTTTTTTCTTTTTTTCAGTAAGTTTTTTTTTTCCTTTTGTTTGTTCTTCGGGTGACAATCTTCACTTCATTGAACTTAAGTTATTTCTTTTTTGGGGACAGGTGGGCTTTTAATAAAATTGTAGGAAGTTTTACAAAAATAAATGTTGAAAGATGACTTTTTTTATGTAAAAATCAGTTCAGAAGACACTTTTTCCCCCTAAAAAAATATATTTTTTAAACTAGTTTCTTCAAGATTTGATAAGGTACTGTACATAATTGAGCTTTCAGTCCATTTTATGTGGCCTACATGCCTTAATATAGCTCAAAATCTATTTTAAATTGAAAATATATTAAACAGTAAGCTTAGAAGAATTCTTTAAACTCATTAAATCCGTTCAGAATAAAATATTTTAAAAAATAATAAATTTTCAAGCGATTTTCTTTGTGTTTAGTATGCACACAATCAAGTTTTTCAGAGCTATTTTCTATGGAATTAGTGTATTAAAATAGATTAAAACCTATCCTAAACTGTGAATTTGTATATTAATAAATAAAATAATTAATAATTAAATAATTTGTATATTTTCATAAAAAGAAACGTAATTTTTCATGTAGAAATATCATAATTAATAAATAAATTACATTTTCAACAACAGAGAGCAACAAATTTAATGGAGTAAATATTAATTTCCTTCACACAAAACAGGTGAAAATTAAGAATCAAGTTAAATGGTTATGGTGTAACCTTACTCGAATCAGAACTGACTAAGAATTGTTTACAGAAGAATGCAAGAAAAATATCCCTCTAGACAAATATTTTAAGAGTTATTATCGAAGATAAATGCTCCTTTCTTGTCTAATTGTTTAAAGCGTGTGGCTCCATTCTTGACTTCCATTATGAGGAATATGTCTTTGTCTGTTTAACATCGTACATACCCTGGTATAAACATACCCGGTAGCGGCCTCTTCTACCATTAATATTCATTTTTGATTGTAATTAAGGAGGTAGGAAAAAGAGAGAAAGGCGCGTGTTTTCTTCCTTGTTTCTGACGTTTGATTGACTTAACTAATATCCTGTCCTTGCAATTTATTTCTTTTTTGTTCTTTATTCTCTTTTTTTTTTAACGTTTACAATTTGGCATTGTTAGTTATATTGGAATGCCCGAACTTATTACTTTTTTCTAATGCGATGTTTGAAGGTGAATAAGCCTGGAGTAGTTTAGCTTTTGATCAGATTCTCAAGGTTATAAAGACTTAATTAATAGGAAAATTAACTAAAATATACGTCCTTGATGATTAAATTTATTAAACATATATTAAATTGTGTATAAATCCTTAAAGTTTTTAATGATATTATCAGTTTAGCTTGTAAATTATAAGCCTTTGTGTAATTATTTTACACGAGAAACAAAGCCAAATTTTATTAAAATATATTAAAATAGTCAAATTTTAAAGTATATTAAAGTCAAATTTTATTAAAGTAGCCAAAAATATTAAAATTTTAATACATTTTCAACTGCATCTTCAACAACGTCTACACAAACTTTTGTTATACATCAAGTTTTCAGCTTTAAAAAATAAATTATTATAATCTTTAATAGTATAAAGAAAGGCTAAAAGATTGATTTCCGATTAAATTTCCTGATTTATATGAGGATTATTAACGTGTCGCGATTAGGTAGCAAATAAATGGGGCTGTTACACGAAGGCAACATCCACAAGATGAACAATAGAGGAATTAATATTTGTATAGGATGTTTTGACACTTTCAAGTTAAATGTGACTTTAAGGTGTGACTCCGCTTCCAACTTTCCACGACACTCTAAGGGTATTTTTATTGATAAGTTCAAAGCACGCAAAGTATTTTTCTTCATTCAAAAATTTGATTTTTTCCTTAATTATTGCATTATTAAGTGACACGAAAAAACTATAAACCACTATACTTTATATACAACGTCTGCTGTGATTTTTCACACTTAAGTAATGTGTAAGAATGGCCTGAATCAAGCACTTTTTCAACTCTAAAAGCAGAATTATTGTTTAGTAAATCCCTATTCCAAATATTTGCAATTTTATTAATAAATATGGAGACACAAAGCACAAATTTTCATCAAAATAATTTATTTTAAAGCACAGTTTTAATATTTAGATACAATTAATATGGATAGAAGACAACAATTTTATGCAAAATCTTATTTAATAATCATATTAATGTACAAGACGAATATAATTCCAATTAACTAAGTTTCATAATTGTCATATTGTAGATAACAACCCGTATTGGCCCATATGGATCCACATGAAATTCGTATACACCTATACAGATCATAGGGGTATATACTTAAGTTTATATACACTTTTTATTTAAATAATTCGATATCTTAGCATATTATATAAGTTTAAATTACAATTTTATACATTAACACTTAAAATATTTTTAAAAATTTAGTAAAAATGAAGCTTGTAACAAGCAGACTAAAAGTACTTGTAAATAAGTTTAAATACTGTATATTTGTTTCCTATAATAATTAATATTATTTTAATTTATTAAATAAAACATTTTGTCTTAGATAACATTATAATTGGAGAATAAAACAGGCTTTTTGCATAAGATCTAAGCGTGTTTTCTATTCTTTATTATGATTTTTCAATATAAAAATAAATTTCAATTATATTTTATTGTGGAATAAAGTCAAGTTTAAAGATATAAAATAATTTATAATATATTTTTTAATGTATATTATTCAATTTACATTTAAAATTTCAAAATAAGTTACAATTAAAAATATTAGAAATGTTTAATTGATTTAATTCAGTAAAATGTTATTTATTTATTAAATTATCAAATTTATTTATTTAAAAATTAAAATATATTTAAAAAATACAAGAAATTTGATTTAATTATAATTATTTATATAAATAATAGAAAAATTAATGCAAAATTTTTGTTTTATAATTGCTTTGTATTATAAAATTCAAACCTTATATTTAAAGAAAATTAAAATGTAATTTATTATACAAATAATTAATATAGAATTGTTAAAAATAAAAATTTGAAAATTTAATTTTTACATGTTGAATGTCACGTAACATAATTACTTGTATATAATCACGAAAATATATTTTATTATGTAGAATAACATATACGAATGTAAATTACTAATATATTTTTATAATTAATAAGTAAAATATTAAAATTTTTCAGAATTTATTCTTTTATTTATGATTTAGTATTTCAAAATAATTTTTTTGTAATTAAAAATTAACTTATTTCTAGATCTGTATGCATTTGAATTATAAATAAGCTGATAGAATCTAAGCAGAACTCTGCTTAGATTATTAATTACAATAAAAAATATAAATTATCTTGTTAATTTCCTAAATAAAAAACAAAATAAACTGACAGTTAAAAAATTAAACGATAAAACAGCATCAGGAACATGGATACAACTGTACAAAAATCAGTCAAATTTCTATTATTTAACTGAAGATAATAATTTTTTAAATTAAAAATTAAATAAATAAAATTATTCTTTTAATTTTTTACTTATTATAACAGTAATTAGAAGTCTTTTCAATTAAAAAAAAAAATATATATATAGCTTTTTTTTTAGTCACAAATATTAAAAATTAATATTTATAATAATAAAAATTCGAATAGGCCTATGTTACATTTATAACTCATTAACTTGGCGAAACGTTTGTCCTTCTGTTTCTGGCCTTTTAAGTAAATTGAATAAATGGGAGGAAACAAAATTCTAATTTAAGCTTTATGGAAATTATTCATTTATAAATTTATACAACGAAGAAAACGGGTGGAAAGGGCGAAAAAATTTAATCATATTCGTCCATTGACACCATAAAAGTAGCATTTCTAATTGCAGATAGAGTCTAAGCAATTACAAGTGTACACAGCGGGTAGTCGGAGATCGTAAAAATTACCATTCATAGAACAAAAAAGTGGGATCGAAATGACAAGAATAGCTTCAACATTCATTTGTTGATAGCTATGGATTAGTCTCCGCCCATTTTAACTTGTTGACTCCTCCTTTAGCAACGGTTGCTATCGGTGGGCGTAACTTAACGCCCATTAAATGAAAATACAAAAATACCTTCCATTCATATCCATTTTTTTCTATTTTTATAAATGAATAATTGTTAATTTTATAAATTGTACATTGGTCTAAGTTCAGTTATTTTTCCTGCATTTTTACAGATTAATTCTTGCTCTAAATATATATATATAAAAAGATTTTTTTATTATTTTTAAATTTATTTTAGAAGAATGCTCTAAAAAATTCTTTATTTTATATTTATTTTTCAGAAGTACAATTGAAATTTTTTTTTTTAAATAAATTAGTGGTTTGAGTGTTTGAGAATTTGAAAATTTCTTTTTTATTTTTTGTATTCTGTTTTCTTTTTAGAAATTCTTGAATTGTTTGCTTGATTTTAGAATTTAGGATTAAAATTTCTTTAAAAATTTGGATTGAAATTTAAAGTAAAATTCGTAAAAAAATTTAATTTGGAATTCTCTTCACTGTCTTTAGAATTTATTTATTTATTTAATTTGTTCAAAATTAGAATAAGATTTCTTCGTTTAAAATTTAGAATTAAATTAAATATTTTTGAATTTAAAATTAAAGTTTTCTTGAAAATTTGATTGAAAATTTATTAAAAATCTAAATTTTAAATTTTTATTTTGATAATTTTTAGAATTTGAATACAAAATTTCTTTAAATATTTTAAATCTCGTTTCATTCGTGTGATGAAAAATCTCATCAGAAGTTTCGGTGAAATTTTGAAACAAAACTGAAAATTTAGAAGAAAATTTCCAAATTTTATTATTTATTGTTTTCTAAATTCGAAATATTTTGATGAATTTAAAATTTAACTTTAATTATTTTCCAGATTTCCAGAAATAATAGAATTTTTCTTAAAAAAAAAAAAAATATTCCAAAATTTCCAAAAATTATTCGAAGAAACTTTCCGAAATATTACATATAAATTATTTTTAGAATTTTTACTTGAAAGCATTTCAAATTTTTAGAAATATTATCTGAAAATTTAAATTTTAGATCTATATCATTACGTAAAAATCCCTTTAGAAGAACGTAATTCTTGGGGAAAAAAACTATTAAAATTTTATGAATTTTCAGGGAAATGATCAAAAAGAAATTAATTATAGACAAATATATCAATTCTATAAAATTTCAAGAGCATTTAAGACAATTATAAGCTAACTTTACATCTAAAATCTAATTGATAAAGGCTCTTGATAATAAAGTTTAACTTCAAGGAAAGGTTTAAACAATCTAAAAAAAAAAAAATGCATTTAATCAAAAAATCGAAGATATTAATCGAGTTTCTATTCTATTCTTTAGTAGATTAATGTAATAAAATAGAATTAGAATGCATTTAGTTTGCATATTTGACAATTTTCTTCGCTGTTTATCTTCATAGCAGATTCCTGGAAACATTATTTATCTTCGACCCTTAAGGATATTGTAGGAAGTAGTAAATGACAGAATTGAAAATATATGTGACAACTCTAGTGACTAAATTGTGCTGCCAAATGGAGATTGTAAAGAGTTATAAAGATTCAACTGATAGCATTAGTGTTTTTAAACAAATTACAGAATGTTGTTTAACGATATAATAATAATCTTTCCAGCTCTGCAGATTGCTGAGATATCAAAATATTGTGTGTGTAAAGTTCTATAAATATCAAAAATTTTTATAATTATATTTTTTTGCGATTCATTATGACTCAGACACGTTTTTTTTGGGGGGGGGTTAAATCTGTTATTTATGCTCCTTACAATACAGTTATTTCTATGAATTTGCATAGATGAAATATGATGAAAAGCATGAATAAGGAAATTTTTAGAATTTAAAATTAGGAATATTCTAAGAGAAATTTCATTCAAAATTAATTTTTTTTTTAATATTAAGTATTTCAATAGAAGCTGATACCATAATTTATAGTCATTTAAAGCTTTAATAAAATATAATTAAATGATGAAATGTAGATAAAACGAAAGAATTTAAGTGAAATTTTAATTATTTTTGTGATAAGTGATAAAAATTTCTCAATAATTTGCTGATTTTAGAAGATATCCTCGAGTTGAGATAAGAGATTTTATAGGCCTAAACGGATATAGAAATCCGTTTCTAGTTCGTAAATAACCGAAGAAATTATAAATGAACCGAAGAAATTATAAATGAATTCGAAATATATATATATATAAATTTAATTAATTTAATTCACAAAAAAATAGTTTTTTCATCTCTAGCATTTTTTCCTCCTCTCCATTGTAGCACCTGATGAAAGGTGGTCCCGTTGGCGCCAAACCCCTCTTTTGCAAAAGAAGAGGGGGAGGTCAACAATCATTCATCAGTCAAACGAAAACTTAGAAATTCTGGGAAATGTCAGTTCGATACAGCTTCATTTCCAGTCAGGTTTAGTAATATGAGAATGCATGAAGTGGAACGCGTTGTTGTTGGGTTAAAGTGCAATGAACTTCAAAAATAGCCCATTGGAGTGATAAGCTGATAAACTTGTTTCTGATTTGGTATGCATTATAAATGAAAAAAAAAATTCATCCTGCTTTTTGAAGTTAGAAAAGAAATTACAATCAAACAAACCACTCAATTCCCGAAGGACATGCAGAAAAAAAAAGTAGATTTAAAGCTCTAGAAATAGCCTGAAGATCAGAAATGATGCTGTAATCCACAAATAATTTGCATCTAAACATAAATAAAATAGTTAAAAATCTATAAAATTGAAAATTTAGCCTTTATAAAGGCTAAATTTTCAAATTTTAACGTGTTTTAAAGCGAAGTTTTAACGAAAAATAAACGGAAATTTTAAAGTTTTTAAGATTAAAACTGAAAAATCACACCTTTTATGAAGGATAAAATTTAAAAATATTAATATTTTTGAACTTTACAACTTAAATATACTGTTTAAAAGTTTAAAAATGTATAAAAATATAATCAAATATACATAATAAATTTATAAATGATCAAATTTTCTCATTTAAAACTAAAAAAAATATTCATTTTCTATTATTATAATGTAAAAAATAAAGAAAGTAAGATATAAAATAAAGAAAAAATTGCGATATTTAATTTCAAAACAATATTTCTTATGGTTTTACGAGGCGATAAAACCTTAAAAATGATATATAATCAGTATTTATCCTTAATGGAATTAGTTAAGATGCTTTAAGATAGTGACTTTTCATGAGCTAGGCTACTACTAGATGCGTAAAAATGTTAAATAATGAATAAAATAATAATAAAACTAAGTTTGTTTGGTGAATAATAATGATAAAATTAGCTACGAATCGTAGTAAAACGGGTTAAATAATTAATAACCTGTTTAAAATTCGAATTTTATACACTAAAAACTAAAACCCGTAAGGCGTGAATAATAGAGGATATTTGCGAATGTAGCGCCATCTGTCGATAAAAATGTTTATAACACATTATTTTTTCGTCTACACCTTTCTTTGTATGTTATTATATATATATATATATATTTATTTATTTTTAAGTATTATTTTATAATTATTATAGTTTTATTTATGGTAATTTTAATATTATTTATTTAAATTCTAGTTTGATTGGATATTAATTTGACTAATGATAGTTTAGCATTAGTGAGAACTTTTTGTTTTTGTTCTATCGAAATTTAGGCTTAATTAAAGTTTCAATTTCATTTATTTTTTGGGAAAATTGATATAAAAAGATTAAATTTTTAATTATAAAATGTTTTTCTATCGTAAAAAAGTCTAAAAATATCAAATTTAAGAGTAAATTTCGTTCAAAAGTGTTTACTTTTAGAATAATTTTTTTATGAACTTAAAATGTTTTTTTTAAGTTAAATGTAGTAAATTTGCTCATAAAATAGGAAATAAATTTAAAATTTAATATTTAATTTGATTTTTGTTAAGATTTAAACTCTAAATTTTACATAATTTCGATAAAAAATCCGCATGAAAGAGGCCTTTAATTATTAAAAAAATAGCGCTAAATATGTTAAAATATAATAAAATAAGTCTTAAATTTTGATCAAAATTATATATTTTTTACGTATTTAATTAACAATGCTCAATATTTAGTTAAATCTTATCTAAATTCCTATTCGGGACATTGAAAAATCTATATAAATAAGACTTTAAACTTTATTTTTGCTGATAGAAAATAAGCTTAAAATTAAAAATTAAAATAGAAATACATAAAATATTAAATTGCTAATAGATAAATAAATGTATTAATTTAAATTGTTTAATATTTTAATTAAGAATCTTCGTTCAAACTTTGATCCAAATTTCACATTCCTCGGCTTCTCATCAATAGAAATACACGGGAAAGAGTGGCCTAAATATAATATTAAAAGGCTATAAAATATATTAAAATTGTATTAAATTCTTTTATATTATAATTAACAATCCTATTCTAAAAATAGGATAAAAATCCTGACTACTCAACAGAAATTAGGCCAAAAATTTAAGGTTAAAGTGGAACTAAATATAACATTAAAATTATATGAATTAAGCCCAAATTTACCTAATTTAATTAATATATATTTATTTATTCTAAAATCTGACAAAAATCCTATACGAAAAGTGTGTTATCAACCGAAAATAGGCCCAAAATTTAAGGTTAAAATAATATTTAAAGGTTTAAAGTAGGACAACATTTAATTATATCTTTTTGCGATATTAATTAAAGATTATACTATGAAAATCTGATGAAAATTTCGTACGAAAAGTGTAATTTTCGGGGTGTCATCAATGGCAAATTAGGCCAAATTTTAAGCTTATAATTGGCCTAAACATAGCATTTAAATGCCAGGAGATAGGCCAAAATTATATTAAAATTTCATGAAAAATTTGATAAACAATTCTCAGGTACAGTAAAAAAAGAAAAATCAACACATCTTAACTGAAGTTCATGACAAAATTCAACGACGTTCTAAATTAATTGAAGTTTTTAAAATGATCTTCATTGAATAATATTTTATAAATTTCTTGTCATATCTCAGATTCGATCTATAAATTAAGGATATTCACTTTTGTCTATTGCCTATAGGCAAGGGCAATAAAGTAATTTAAATAAGTTTTTATCCCGAATTTTAAGCAATTATTCTTAATAATAACTCATTAAAGATGCCTTCTTTGTTGACTCGATAAGATAATCTAATGATAAGTTAAATTTTCTCTAGAAAATCATCATTTTTAATGAGACGTTCAGCCCTTAAGCCCGAGATATCTCGGCAAGTTGTATAGCGTTACAAAAAATGGGGTCCTTTAGGACCCTAAAAATTTTTTTTTTTTTTTTGATTTCTTCGGAATGTTTTCTAAGTCTCCAAATTTTTTGAAAAATTTTTACCCGCGCGAAAAAATTTTATTGCGAGTTTAATTAACCTTTAATGACACGCAATTAACGCTTAATGGTTTTTTTATGGGATTTTTTTATAAAACTTTATTCATCTTTCTAAAGTTCTAGTGCGTCGATTTTACTTCGGTAAAGTTATTTAAAGCTATTTTCTGATGTCAAAAACAGCATCCAATAGTTTTTTAATTTTTTTAATTAATAGATTTTATTATATATACGTTTAATTAAGTCGGGGGGTCGGAAATTTCAATTAAAATCGTAATTTTAAAAAAATATTTAGAAATATACCGCCATCTAGTATTCACCCTACTTTTTACCCTTCTCCTCCCGAGAGTTTCATGAGAATGTCCCGCGAAAGACGACACCAGCTGTTCTCAAGGTCATCCAGCTGTGTAAACAATGACACATCGGTGTCAAGTTTCGCGCTAAGGCGAGACAAAGGAAATTATACTTTGAAGCTTTTTCTTCAAAATTAACACATTTCTATAATTTTGTCCTTCTTTGTTGACTCGATAAGATAATCTAATGATAAGTTAAATTTTCTCTAGAAAATCATCATTTTTAATGAGAATTTTATTAGTTAACCTTCTGGTTTTTTTGGGGGGGTTTAAGTACTGTACATATTTTATTTTTTTAAAGGTTAGCTTCAAAAATACACGTTTTTAAGAGGGAATTTCCCATAAAAATGCTTGGAAGTTTATAATTATAAAGTCTAAACGTTAGCCTGTTTTAATGTATAAATTAATGTTAAAAAAAACATACTGCAAATGAAGGAAATTAAAGAGAAAAATCACCTACCTTCTACGACAGTTAAAAACATGTTAAAATTAAATAAAATGCAAACAAATCTAGCCTAAATCTGCCATTAAACAAGCTAGAAGAGGTATAATTTTACGTTATTTCTGACATGCGACAAGGGACAGAAAGGTCATAAGGTTAGCAATTCCTACACCAGAAAAGTCATTATTTGAAAATATTCTCTATATCCAACCCCCCCAAAGGTTAGTATGGATGTTAAATACGAACTAATCTACAAGTTTGGGATACTTTTCACCAGCAATAATAATAATTCACAGAGAATTCGATTAATAATCTTTTCAGCATGATTCTGTTGAAGATACGACTCATTGTTGTCAACGACAGCCGCAGGGCGCCATACAGAAATCATGCTCCACCCTTTCCGAGGGGAGGGAGTCTGTAAATAAATAGATATATAGCCACTCCCCTACCTGGAAGATGTAGCCGCAGATAGGTTTATCTTGCTTTAATGAAGAAAGAATATACAAGATGCTGTCTTTTATATAAATCACCAGTTTACTAATTGTATATCCCCTTAATCTATAACCCACTATTTTCAAGAGATTTATATATGTACTGTCACGGATAGGTTTCTTTTAAGGAATTTATACATAGATTTAAATCCTTACACCTGCCCGAAATTTAAGTTTATTGGTATGTGAAGTAAATAATTACCATCAAATTTTTGGGAAATTGATTAATGTTTTCACGATGATAAGAGGAATTTATTCAATCATCAGATTTTTGGGATGCTAAACGGAAATTTTAATATGCTCCTACCGAAATTTATTTTTGGGTAGAGTAAATAATTAAATTCGTGCAATTTTTGAATGAAGATTTAATTAATTAAATATATAAATAGGTCCATGCAATTGGACCTATTTATATATTTTCGAGTGTTTTCGAGTGTTAAAATTTGGCATTTAACAATTGATGTCAGGTGAATTGCCAGTTAGCAAATTGGGCGACTTTATTAATTTACGGTTAAAATTCGATGATGATTCGCCCCCCAAAAATTAGCAAAATAATTTATTTCGTATTCAAACGTATTTTACAGTTATAAAATTTTTTTAATGCTAATTAAATTAACTGTAACCTAATTATCAACTCTTTGGACGTATGCGGTTTTTGAGTAGCAATTAAACTCTTATCATTAAATTTACATACAAACAAACCTCTGAACAACGACCAGTGGTCGGAACATAATAAAAATGACTGCAGTTCGGAGGTGGCCGTTGTTTGGAGGTTATTTTGTGTGTATTTTTGTTACAAAGTGGCCGTTGTTTAGAGGTTATTTTGTGTGTATTTTTGTTACAAAGTGGCCGTTGTTTGGAGGTTATTTTGTGAGCATTTTAGTTAAAAATTGATTGCTGTTTACAGGTGGACGTTATTAGAGATTCATTTATCTATTTTTAAAATCTACTTGTATATTTACTTATTTTCCACCTGTTTTATTTATAGCCTATATTTGACTATTTTTAAACTATATTTACCTACATGTTTATCTATTTTTTACTTATTTTACTCGTATATTTATTTATTTATCATCTAAAAAATGAATAAAATAATTAAATTATCTAATTTAATAAACTTTTAAAATTGAACTCCCGTATATTTTTGATTAATTAATTTCTCACGAGAATCTCTCTCTTTAACACTTAAACAATGAATATAAATTACTCTAATACACTTAAAATAAAGGTAATTAAGAATAATAAATCTTCATTACTTAAATATAATTAAAATAAGGCATTGCAGAATTAAATCCGATTATCTGAATGCGTTTAAAACACAATTAAAATACATAGAAAATGATGATTAAGCTTAACATTTTCAATGTAATTTAACACGGGAACATCTTCAAAATTGTAAAGAAAATAATTAAAATTAAGTGAAAAATATTAATTTGATTTATTCCCGAGCATCATTCGATATTATTTTTGATGTTGATGTGGCTTATAAATAGTAAAGAATTAATTAATTCCCAGATTAATAGCAATAGTGGAAAATCGTGATTTTGTAATTAAGCTATCTTTATTATAAAGGATGTCTTCATTCTCATCATGAATGCTGTTGAAAGACAACGAGAGCCTAAGGCTATTTTCTCACAGATTACTTTACTATACAACCAAATAATTGATTTTAAAAAAAATTATATTTTTAAAACTAATTTAAAAATTGTTACTACTTAATCTAACAAGAATATTGGCCCAACTTACTACTAGTTTTGAGCATGTTTTTAACATGCTAAACTAGAATTAACCATGCTAATTTGTTGTAGATACTAACGTTTAATATCTGATAAGGCACAGATAATGTTATTAATATTTATAACTCATCATTTATCATCTTTTTTAAACGATAAATCTCTCATATAGAATATATAAAAAATGGCTAATGTATGCCCTATTTATATAGATTATGGGAGCCTACATTAGCCTATAACTGCACATTGGTATGTAAACATTAGATTGTAAAAATTTGCCTGTAAAATATGCTTCAGGCTGTAAAATTTAACCTGTAAACTGTGTATAAACTGTATTAAACATTACGCTAATTTTAACGACATATTTTGTGTCTTTGTTGAAATTTTATGGGTTTATTCCATTAAATTCGAGTTAGATTTAAAAAGTATTGCTTCTTTTAGAAGTTTTGCTTTTGTTTTTATAGAAGATTCGAGTTTAAGAAACGAAAACAGCTGCCATTTTTTATGTTTTAGTTCCGAATTTATCCGCACAAGCGCTGAAGAAAAGGGGGAACACCTGGTATATAAACCATCTATTAAGCTGCCATCACCCACCTGGATGCAGGCATCAATTTAATATGTCTCAGATGGGTGTTGACACTTATTAAAATGAACATACCTCCCGTTTCGACAGCTATTAAAATATAAGACGTGGACATTATTGTGCAACAGATGTTCAACAATTTCCAAAACTTTTACCTATGACAGATCTGACATTAGGATTAACGCCGCTTGTCATTTAAAACTTCAATTTTATAATACACGTTTATGTAATCCTATCACAGCTGCCATAGGATTCATGTAAATCCTCTTTTCTCTTGAATGACAGATTTCTAATATGCATAATTTAAGATTCAACTGTGACTTTGGATTGATTCGTATTGCTACTGATAGGATTTGTCTAACAGTCTTTGTACTTTTCTTTTGCTTTAATCTGTACTTAGAATAAAAATATATAAATAACCTATTTTTTATGTATTTTTCTGACTCTCCTTTAAGGAAAATGTTAATTTTATTGAGGTAGGATGCTCTGGTTGATGCCCTTCAGGCTTTGAACTTATTAAGAATTTCTATAATTAGAATTGCCTTGTAAGAAAGTAAAAATCTTTTAAAATGTAATTTTGATTTCTTACGGTGAAATTTTAAGTGAAAAAGTTGAAGTTTATGTGAGGAGGGTTTAAGTTTCTTTACTATTTACGCGACATTTGATGACATAATTCCTTTCTGAGACAGGTTTACGAGCTTGTCACATGGTTCTGTTGAGGGCCTCTGGGGTCTTGCACAGGTTATTTCGTGAAGATTTTCGGATACAAATCATAGCTTGGAACCATTTTAAATAGGAAAACAGAGGGCCAACGTACAGAGGACCATCCAAAATACGAATTAATGCAGCTGGATCTAGAATGGGCGTCACGTCTTTTGTGCTAGAAAATAAATAATAATAAAAAAATCTCCTGCCTTTGAAATTAATTTAGATCAGTTACTAATCACTTAAAACGAAATGATTGTCAAATATTTTGTTACAAAATGTAAAATGGCATAAAGAATTGCGAACATTATAAAAATTATTGGGTACGGCTGTACGTATGAACCATTATTGTAAATGATTTGGAAGCTAACAGGTCTAGGATGCCTATAGGCTACATATTACGCTTCTGTCTTAGGCTAACACTATATAAATCATTTTCACAAATAGAGGGCTTAGTAGAGAAAAGTAGCCAGATTGTGGCTATTCAAAAAACAAGGCTCATTTCAACCAATTGTGTACTGGAAAGAATTAATTAAAGGCTGCTAGAAGAGTAGACAAAATGATGGTGATTATATACAAGACATAAATCTCTTTTGGAAGTTGGATGAGCCCGGGGCTAAACGAGATATTCTAGGAGTTGAGAACAAGCGATTAAGAAAGTGGACAGTGTGAGGTCCCCCATACGAAAGACACAATAACAAAATTATACGTTTGAAGCGAGAACTGAATTAAAATTGGTGTCAATCTGATAATGAAGTAGCTTTTAAAAGAGTTTTATTGCCTTAGGTTTTCGTGTCATTGTGTAAACAATTTTTGATTTATGGAACTATAATGGCATCAGGGGTGAGTTAGAAAACAATTTTCTTCAATGGTTCGACCTACCTTTCATTTAATTTTATTTCCTTCCTATATTGATTTCCTCTATTATTTTTCGATTGTTATTAATATTTATTCTTCTTCACCCGTTTTGCAAGCCGATTTCTTTCTCTTCGAGAAAGTTTTTATTGCAAAAACACGTTTTAGAGCAAAAATTAATGGATCTTTATCGATGCAGACCCTCTCTTTATGATTAAATCGAGGGATTTTTGCTCAAAAATTAAATTAAGTATGAAATTTCGGTTGAAGAATTAAGTTGCAAACCCAAATCCTTAATCATTTCTAGCAGAATTTTATAAAAGAATTAAATAAAGCCTTTTATTAGGGAGAATTTCGTTGAGAAATTAGATTTTTTGATCAAAAACCACGAAAAAAAAAAAAATCACAGTTTAAGGATTAAATAACAAATTATTATCCAAGCAATAATTATTCTTAAAAATTCAGCAAAACTTCTATCCAATATAAGCCTTTAAAGGTAATTTTCTTAGGGAGCCACTTGTTATAACTAAGCATAAAATATTAATCCAATCTTTTCAAACCTCTAAGATTGTAATTTTCGATAAGAAAAAAAAAGATATATTTTTTTTCTATATTTTAATTTTTTTAATCGAACGAAGATTTTAATTATGTAAGCGATAGAAAGAGCAAATGTTGAATGGAAGGGAGATCATCAGAAAGCATAAAATTTGCGTGCAAAATTCAGCAGTCTCAAAGGGAATGAGAACTGTCAAAACTAACATGCGGTTATTATATATAACACAAAGCTATATTAAAGCTAATCCAGGACGAACTGAAAGGAAGGTCGGAACCACCTACCATCATACATAGAGGGTCCTTACCCCAGGGTCGATCAGCTCTGTTAGAGAAGGGCGGATAATATCAAGACTGCAGGCAATAGCTTATTAGCATTCATATAGGTCTAGTTTTAGAGGCAACTCCTTGTGTTAATTATCAGTCAGGAAGACTGGTTGGTTACTGGCAGGTCACGCACCTATTTGGCCTCGAGCCTTTACAAAAAGACTGCTGTTAAGGAAAAAAAAATAAAAAATAAGAAAAAATGAGATACATTTATATATATTTGAGGGGAATTTTTTCAATGGTAGCTAAGAAAATTGGTATGTACAAAAATGCATTGTAAGAAATTTATAAATTGTTGATTTCTCGAGGAAGATGATGATGATGAGGAAGAGTTTTCTATAAAGAATTACACTGTATTTAATTTATCTAACAAGGAAAACTGCATTAAAAATCCCTCACTGTTGTTGGTTTTTAATAAGAAAGTTGAAAATTCCTTTGAAGGAATATCCCATCTTTCTTATAACTTATTTAACTTCTTACGATTGTAAATTTTTAAGCAAGAAAATGAAGCAGTTTCTTCGAATGTTTATGAAAATGAGTAATTCAAATTCTGTCCAATCATTGATCTATCAACTCGTGATAATATCTCATTCGGTAGCCAATTGCCTATTTTGGTACACATATCGTGATTAATGGAAGCTCGTTGTCTTCACTGTCTATCATGTTGTAGATCTCTCTTTTTGTTTGTCGTGTTTAGCTATCGATAAATTCTATAATTCAGATTTCTGGATCGTAAAGTGTCAGAGAAGCACATTGCAATGGGAAATAAAATTGCCGAAGCAATAAAATATTACTAATTTACTGTTATTTTCGAGTTTATAGATTGGTAGATTCAAAAATTCTCTTATGAAATTTGGAACGATTTGGAAATTCAACAGCTCTTCTGTCATCCGAGTACCATAGACAACCAAGCGTTACTCGTGTCTGGTTATTATGAATGCCAAGATCGTTTGTCTACGTCTGGCTACTGGAAACTCGCCTCATTTGTTCCAGGTCAAAGCATGGAAACGGAATATAAATAGACGATCCTATAAATTTTAACATATCTCAATAACTCAACATTTCGAATATAATTAAAACTATTGAATGATCACGCTTTATACCATTTGAATATGTAATTCTATCCATAGAACTATCAACTTTTGCTTTTAAATTACTAATAAAAATGCTTATTATTATTATTTTTTCTTAAAGAAAATAAACTAGTTAATTCTGGAGGCAAGATGCCTTTACAAATTGTAGTATTTTATGGCTAACACAGCGGAGTTCATCACCTTTTTTCTTTTTTTTTCTTTAAAAAATAAGGAATTATGGAGTACTAAAGGAGCACTCGACTTCTTTGCTGTAGGCAATACAATCATCAGGGTTCTCGACGGGACGTCTACAAACAATAAGTCCCTTCAGATGCAATAATTGTACAACAACGTGGACCATTAAGAGGCGTGGATTGTCCAAGGTCGAAAAACCCCACCAACCGTATGTGATGTACTGACAGGTTCCTTATTGTTTGGGGAAAATAGGCAAGGTGACAGCCTCCGACAACGCTTGGCCCAATCTAAAATGGCAGCGAGAGTCTAATAGCCCTGTTAGGAAAGTCGAGTAATATTTCATCCTTGGATCCTGTCAGGTGTACCATCCCCGGCCAGAGGCATTTGCTGGGACATCGCCTTCAACCGACATACATTTTTTGGCTGTTTTATAACCAAACCCCCAAAAATACATCCATTAAATATGGTAAGTTCCTTCTTCCTTTACGTTTTCACGCTTACCAACTCGTATCAGAGCCTACTTCCAAATGATAAAAATCGTATGTAAATCGAATTATCTGTCAAAATTTTGAATATTTTTCCATCTTTATCTTCTCTATTTTTATTCTTCTACTTAAAATCTTTAATATTTTTTACCATTTAAGAAGAATATAACTCAATTTTCTATGTGTATACCTTAGCTCTAACGCTTATATATATATGTATGTATCTTTACATAATTCTATGATTATTTTAAGGAAAAAAGTAATCTCGAATTAATTAAATATATCCAAAGTATAATTTAAGTAAATTTTAATTCAAATTATTCTAAAATAATTCGAGATAATTCAATGTTTACTTCGTGTAGTGAACTTCACTCTAGTCAATGTGACAAAGAATGTAAGGCCTTCTATTGTGTTCTACCTTGGTATTAAGGTTTATTATTTTTAAATAATTAATTATTTATAAGTTTAATTTAAATAATAATTAAAAATTCGTTTCGGATTTACTTCCCATTTATCCAAATCTAATTAATTTGAACGGCATTATCTATAGGCCTATTATTATTATTCATAGCATCATACACTTATATATAGATTATAGGCCCTATATATACTATATATACGTTGTAATATATATAAATTCACTAATTTTATAAATTAAATCCTTATAAATTTACCAAAAAATATAATAATAAATCGAGAGAAAGTAGTAACCTCGTTATGTGACTTGTTTATCTAACTGTGACTTTCAACATATAAGTTTGAGAATTAATTTTAAAAGTATTAGACGAAATTCTTTTTAAACTTCCTAAAAAATTTACTAAATTTATTATTTATAAGCTTCATATAATTATAAAATGAAATAAAATATAATTATATACATTAATAATATAATATCATAGATTCGATGATTCGATCAAACTAAAGGGCAATTTTACATTTAATTTTTAAAAATTAATTATAAAACTAATAGAATTATTAGTTATATTCATTTAATTTACATTTTTAATAAAATTTTAAAGGAATAATTTACTTTATTTCCGTTTTCTGCTCATTAAAACTATATACAATTAGCGAGTTAAGTTACATATAAAGTAGGAAAGTCATTTATATTAATATTAGGCTCGGAATTATTTTATTTACTTTTTAATTATTTTTTAAACATAATTTTGAGTTTTTAGCCCTTCTTTATTTTCTATAATTCTTATATTTTTACTAACTTTCACCTTTAAGTGTGAGGTTAAATGTAGGAAGAATGCCGCGATAGAAAAACAATAATTTTTAATACACAATATCCGTTTTAAATTCTAAAAAATGAAAGAAAATAAAAAATATTTAAGCCAAATTTACATTATTTAATTAATTTAAATTAATATTAAGGAGGTTTTTATAGAATGCAGTATATAATTTTGCCATGTAACACTCGGTATAGGAGAGAAATTCACTTACATAAACGGTTAATTTAGCATCTTTTATACTTTTTAAATAGGCCTATGTAGAAAAAACTACTTTAATACATCTTACTGATTTAAATATAATAAAATTTATAAAGTTTAAATGATCTTTTCTTTCATTAAATCATCTTCAACTGGCGAGCGAGTTGCCGACTTTACCGTAAAATAAACACGGCCCATGTTAATTTAAGGAAGAGAATATACATATTTTATAATAAAATTAAATATTATATAATAATTATACAGTTTATTAATATAATTATGACATTCAGAACATATATTACTTGTTAAAATCACTCGTTAAATGGTCACAAAATGTTTATGTTTTCACGGATTTTTCGAAATTTTCTGTTAGAAACAAGCTACTTTGTAAATATTTCGAACGTTTTATTGTAATTAATAAGATTATCTTGCTAAATTTCGTGATTATAACGTTCAAAATATAATTTTTATATCTCTCTTCTCATTTAGCATCTCTCCACATCTCAGCATCTTAGCATCTCTCCACATCTCAGCATCTTAGCATCTCTTCTTTATCCAAGAAATTTGTTATTCGTGTGAGCGAAAGTTAAATAATTATGATTAATTTGAATAATAATTAAAAATTGAACAAGAATTTATTTATCCAATAATCCTTATTCTTTCTTCATTAAAAATTTCGTAAATTAACCTACAATATCCAACTTCTTGTCGATATACGCGCTCGTAACCAGCTCCTTTATTTAGCAAAACTTAACGAAATTTTAACAAAATTTCAATTTGAAAAAATCACCCAAATGTTCTAAATCTAATAAATTAAATAAATTCATAAATAAATTAATAATATTATTAAATATTTACGAAATTATCTCATTAATTAACATTGAAAGTTAATCTAAGTTACTACTCAACTCTACATTAAACCGTAAAAAATTCAAATTTTATAAGTTAGGAACTTTTATATACATATAAAATAATTAAAATATTTATCATCATCTTTATTTTTAAGACAGTATACAAGAAAAACATAATTAATTACCTTAAAAATCTCTTAATCTAACTTAATAAATAAAAAAATTAAATTTAAGGCTGTTTAATAATTAAACTGATAAAATAATTAACTTAATTTCATTTAATATGAAATTAATACAATTAAAATAAGACTAAACTAAAGAATATTATCTTTAAAAAATGCCTAATATTTATAATTATATAGTTTTTAGATAGTTTAGGACTTACTTTCAGACACACAGAACATACCTTTAGGCACACAGACTTATTGTTACTCTACCTATATTTAGCCTGTTAGTTAGAGGTGGTCCTGTCAATCGATAATCTGTAAATTCGAGGTATCGAGATGTTTTCATAAATTCAATTTTATATAAAATAAGCAGAAAAAACACTCGAATAGGACTTTTTGTAGGACTTTTATCTGATTATAACTGTATAAAAGCTTAAAATATTACATAATTTACAAGATTTATTTATAAAAGATATGATTTTTTAGCCTTCTCTTATACAGGCTTTCAATTTACTGTAATTAAATGTAATTTACTGTTAATTAATAAGCATAAGTGATATTAGAAGCTTATAAATACCTTATTATTTAAAATAAATTTACTTTAGAGTCTATATTATATAATAATTACAGTAAAGTTAGTTTATATTGTACTGTAAATCTACAGTAAAGCTGTTATATAGTATATAACTTATTTGTTAAAGATGTAAGCTTTTATACAGCTTACAAAATTAGCTTATCATTTACAGTTGAACCTCTGAACAACGGCCACTGAATGGAACATAAAACTGGCCGTTGTTTGGAAGTTATTTTGTTTTTATTTTTGTTCAAAGAAATGGCCTCCGTTTAGAGGTGGTCTGTAATTTTAATGCAGTTTACTGTATTATGCCACATATTCTTAAGTTTACACTGTAAATTATTGCTTAAAATAAAGCTTAATTTCATTTCTAAATTCATTAAGGCGTTTATTATGTAATTCAGATAGAGAGTCATGTATAATCTGCTAATTTAATATTTTCTGGGGATGATTATGGGCAATTCATCATTGTTTAATATATATATATATATATAATATAATATTAACGCAGTATAACTTTGTTTTAAACCTAGAAAAACCTTTAAAATATTCATTTTTTAAAGTAAAATAAACAAAAATCCCGCATATTAATTACTAAAATTGACCATCAATTTTCGACTTTTAGAGTAAAAATTCGTGATTTAAGTAGAGAAATCTTTATATTTTTAATTTATAAAGTAAAATTTGATTAATATAGATTACATTTTAAGAAATTTTCGGTGTTAGAAAAGCAAGTAATTTATTTTTTGTAAGGGAGTTTGTAAAAAACGATCGCAATAAAAAATTGTTTAACATAAACAATTCGCTTTATTACGTGATTAGTAGACGGAATGACCTTCAAACAATCCAAAAGATTGTCTTACATTCTTTAAAGTCATTTGGGATTCTGGATTTCCTCAAGGCCATAGCAAGGGGATCATCAATTAGGCCAATAAATAGTTTAGGAGTAAGACAAATCAAATGCCTACTTGTCACGTCTCGATGTGTTTATGAAGCTGGGTTATTTGTGAGGAGGAAAAACAAAAATACAACATATACACACGGTTATTTAATTCTTAGATAAATGGACTATTTTGTTATAAACAATAGTATACTGGCACGAAGGCATTGCGTGATTTAAACAATACTTAATGCCTAATTAGAATTAAGATCCTGTTAAGTTACTAATGCCGTTGCGGGTTATATTCTGAATAGAAAAATTAATTTATGAATACGAAACGAAGATGTTTTAACATATTTTAATGTGGATAAGCCTGTTTGGATAATAGGTTAGACCTATTTTCTGTATTATCTTATGATTCTAATCACTGATAGTGTAGACTTTTTTTTTGTTTTTTAAATATTCTCTTTAATATTTTATTTAATGATAGAAATATTCAATTCTTTGAATATCTATTCATAAATATTATTTATATCTAGGAAGAAAAAATTTCTAAATACTTTCCTGTTATAAGTTACAACCCACGTAAGTTCTTTTGTGGGTTAGATGCTAATTGCGCGCAGATTTTCGAGAAGATAAGGCTAATTTGCATAAACGAAATGAAAATATAGAAATATTATATAATTCTAGGCATATAGGCCTCATATATAAACTAATTTTATTACTATACTATACGATTTTAACTTAGTTAAAGGCCTAATAAGTTGTAAAATTGGAGATTTTACAAGCAAAGTTTAGACCCTCTGCAGATAAATTTTCAATTTTTTACACATAAATTAACATAGTAGACAGCATAGAAATAATAAATTTATACGTATAAATTAATTAATTTAATTATAGTAAATAAATTCGTTTAAGGCTTTAATTCAAGCGCGTATCATCATTCAACTTTTTCAAGTGATAGGGAATTTATCTATCTAAAGAGACGTTTATCACAGATAATAACATCAAGAAGTATATCAATTCTCATTTTACAATTTACACATAAATTTATTTATAGGCCCGTAAAGTTTGAAGATCGGAAAAATTCTTCAACGATCGTGTAGCAGTAACTTACCTTCTAAACTCGATAAACACTCTGTGTATAAAGCGATAAAACGAGTTTAAATCGATAATTTATCAATATTAAAATGAGAAAAGAAGGAAAAAAATACTGTTATATACGACAAAAAAAATGTATACAAAAGTAGCAGTTACACGCCTAGGCCTACACACGTAACAACAAATTGGACAACTTATCACACGGATACTATTTAATTATTGGGTTGTAAAGTGATTTATGTACGAACTAAATGATTTTAATTCATCACTCGACTAAACTACACTCGAATTTAAGTAGAGAATCCACCAATCTACTCTATCATTTCTCTTATGCATGTGGATGCGGAAAAGATAAACACAGTAAGAAAAGCAGGTGTTTTTTTAGGGGGTTTTTCTGTTTTCATATGTTAACCCCTAGACAGTTAGGTCCAGAAAGGAACCGTGACTTGACGGTTAACCCTAAACCGGTGTTTAATCACTGGTTCTCTATCAACTTCCATCTGAACGCCCAACATTTCTATCCGGGGCATCTGCCCTCGTAAACACTATTCTTTCCACCTCTGGACTCGAAACCTTCAATTATGTATCATCTATGAACCAGTTCACGAAAGTTAAACTTTGGAGGATATTCTGAAGATGTAGGGTAAATTTTTTTCTTTATTTTTATATATATATATACACACAATACAATTTAATTCCAAAATATGTCTAGTATAACTTACTCTTTATATCTATGTTATCAGCTCTCAAGCTAGATATTTTAAAAGAAATTTTTAATATAAATATTATTATAATTGAGATTAATATTCCTAATTAATAATTCTTAAGAATTTAGCTTAAATAACTTAACATTCGTTACGTTTATCTAACTTATTAACTAATTAGAAGTTGCTTTAATATTCTTATTTAATGCGTGATCTTAAAACTGACCTTTCGGGTAACCTTTTCCCTTTAAAAGCGAGGTGTTTAAGGTAAATAAATGCACAAAATTATAATAAGAAAGCGTAAAAATTCGCGCTTGTTTCAGGATTTATTAGAAATTTTGCGCCTTTTTTGAAGAATTTCTTCGACTTTTAAACTTAAGATTCTACGAAATTATCCCGCAGGATACCTTTAAAAAATCATTACAACGCTGGAAAAAACTATACAGCATCCGGAAAAATCAGAAAAAATGCATCGTCAGAAATGTATTTTTATATGAAAGTTTAAAAAAAGCAAATATACAATAAAATTTCAAAAGAATTTTATTTTTTTCGGCTAAAAAAAAGGCATTTATTGTTAGAACAGAGCAGGTGTCCAAAAAGTCAAAGCAGGGAGAAAAGGGGCTGGGGAGAGGGGGGAAGGAAAATCAAATTGACTAGTGTGTTACTATGGTAACAGCTGAACACATCAGACAGTGTTTCAGGTACGTGATAGAATAAAAATATAATATCCTAAACACCCACATATCCCATTAAGCCTTATTGGTATGGTATAATTGTATCATCAGATATTTGACTGTCATCTGCAAAGGGTGTATCTCCCAAAGACACTTCATTATATAGTATTATGTATTAAGATGATTATGCAGCTACTCCATGAATGGATATGGAAATTTTTACTTATATTTTTTTAAACCTAAAAATAAAATTTTCTTCACATTTATTTCTAATTTTAACTCTTCAAATAAGTGGATTTTTATACATTTAAAAGTATATAAAATTAATTAATTTTAAGTTTTTTAAAATATATTTCTAATGTTTTACTTAAACAATTCTCTTGTTTTTGATGAATATTTTCAGTGAAAGTTGATGAGAAAAAGTTAACTTTGATGAAAAAAATTGAAAAAAAAAAATTGAAGATTTTCGTGATAAATTCGAATGTTTAGATGTAATAAATACATATTTTAATTGGGAAGATATTGTAAATAAAGGGTTTAATTTAAGATTTATGTAAAACACTTTAATTTAGGAAAATAAATATTTTTTTATAAATAGTTTGTAATATTGGCACGAGATGGCAGCATCTGTCAATCGCATTTATTTCACTCACAATCACTAAAACGAATATTTAAATAATTTATCTTTAATAAAATTTAATTTAAATAACATTAAAATATACAAAAACAACTAAACAATATAAAAAACTTTTTAAAATAAAGTAAAATAAAAAATGGAATTTTTACAAATCTCACCCCCACAAACACAATCTTCCATATTAAAAAATGACAAAGAAATTAAATTATTATTATTATTATTATTATTTTTTTAAATTAGGAAATTATATTTTATAAGTAAAGAATTTTTGTGAAAGGATATATTCAGTTGGAAAGTCACGTAAAGTGTTTATGATTTGCGTGCCACGTCACAATGTTTAAAAATAACATTCGAGCTTCAACTCTCATTGTCGACAACGCCCCCAGTCAATAATTGAAGAGAAAACTTCAGTCGACAGATGAAGAAAAAAAGAAAAAATATATATAAAAATTCAAGAAGGAAAAAAAAAGGAACCGAATTGCTCGGATCTAGTTATAGAAAAATAGATGAACACTTAAAACGGAAAGGTATAAAGCACCCCTTTTTATAAATAGATTGATTGGTTGGTGTCTTTCCAACTCAATTTCTACAAGACAACTCAATACCAACGTATGACATTTCGTGATATTTCACTCATTGTCACGATATATTTATATACACGTATGTATATATACACTGTATAATGCAATTAAACTGTATTTTAAATCCGTTTACACCCCTCGAAAATACCACACATTAATTATTATCATTATTTTATAGCAATTTAATTGGTTAATTTACACTTAAAATAACCAAAATTAATTGTATGCAAGTTGTTTTAATTGTTTTATACGACGTAAATGATTTATTATTTATTTTAATGGTACTGTCTGTCTATCATGTTCTATTCTTAAAGGCGTTTTCGTTAAGTAAAAATAAAAATGTAGTTGTGTTATATTGTTCATATATAATTAAATAAAAATTGTTTCGCATTTATACTTTAAAAACCACATATAATACAATATGTTTTAATAAAATAAGAAAGATGTAAGAAGGAAAGTGACGTGAGCGCGTCGCGTCGCGTCGCGTGGCATAGTATTTCGACGCGCCGCGAAAAATTGCCGCGAAATCCGTGAAATCACGCTTTAAAAAAAGTTCATTAAATAATATTTAAAAAATAAAACATAATAAATTTAACAAATTGTATATATATATATAATATAAAGACATTTCTCATTTAGTTTATATTAAATGAGACACGCGTCGCGACCGGATAAATACATTAATTCATTATATAAATTATTACTCAATGCTAAAAATAATATAATGAACGATATTTTTAGTTTTTCATAAAAAATAGAAAAATTATTTTTAGCTTCGTTTGCTTTTATAGAAAATATATTTTACGTATATTGTATAGAAAGCGTTGGGTTCGCGACGCGACGCGTCGCGAACCCAACGCTTTCTAATAAATAAATAAAATAAAATAATTTGAAACGGTTTCTTGATTTTATAAGATTTATTGAAGATTTTAATGATAAAAATATTTAACATTAAAGCACTTTATAAGTAATATTTTATTATTAAATTATAAATTTCTCATTGAAAAGTGGGATTATTAAATGAAGTTTTATTGTAAATAATATCGAAATTAATTAAATTTTTTAAATAATATTTTAAAAAATGATAAATAAAATTAATTTTGTTTTTAAAAATATTTAGAATAAAATAATTCGAATTTTTAGAGAAATTTAGAGAGAAGCATCGTTTGTGGAGTTGCGTGATTAATCGGATAAAATGATGAAATTGCGTTGATTTAAAACAATAAAAATTTGAGGAAAAATTAATTTTTTTTTCCTCCTCGGTTTTGTGTATAAAAATGTAAATTTTTAGAAATATTTTTATTACATTTAATTTTAAATTAACCTGACAAGTTTTGATGCACGCAACGCTTCCAAGCGTTAAAATATCTTTAAAAATTATTTATTTACTAAGAAAAATGGCGATTTTACCAAAAAAATTTTAAATAAATATTTTTTAACCTTCATTAAGACTTTTAAACAATTAATGACAAAAAAAAGGTAAAAAAATTGATTTTTTTTCTTTTTCTCTGTACAATTTATTAAATAATATAAATTATTATATGGCAATAATTATTTTTATTGAAACTTAAAAAATATATATATATATATATATATATTTTTTTTTCAGTGAATAAAAGTTGAATTAGCATTAAATAATTGTTCACTGCTATAAATAGATTGATACAAGCTTTAAGGAATCCACGTGTGATACATCCTGATATAGATACCGTGGCGCCATCTGTTAACGTTTAGAATAAATCTTAAGTAAAAATATTACAGTTCCATTAATTATCAAACATAATTAACATTATTAAATTAATTGTATTTAATGTAGTTGTGTGCTTCAATTAAAGGGAGTGAAATGCATTTTAAAATACGCTAAAATAAAAAATATATATACGATATTTATTCATAGAAAATTGAATATAAACATTTTATATTTTAATAAAATGTTTTTATTAAATTTATTAAATTCATATTCATATTATTAAAGAACAAGTCTCAAGCATTAATTTTATATGTTTGTTACTCTGTAATTAAAATTTTCTCGTTATAAAATGCTATTGAATTAGCTGAGTGGCGATGTGGAAGCGTATCGTGCTTCCACTAGAAAGATCCTGATTCAGATCTCTTTAGGGAAGGACTCATCACTATCTTCTGCGTGATTAAAACAAGGGAAAACAATAAAAAAATTTCTTTTCTCAGTTTAAAAAAGGATAAAATAACATTAAATCAACAAAATGGCAAAAGTCAAACTCACAATTACTTCGTATTATTTCACAATTTAATAAATAAATATGATATATTTCTGTTTTTCTTTCATATTCATACGTATATATAGAACTGAGAATAGAATTTTGTTGTTTTTAAATATAAAAATACATTAAATAGATTTCAAAGTAATTAATTTTTCACAATCTTGCAATTTGGAAACTGAGTGACTGTGCTATCGATGTATTCCACACTTTCTTCAATAGAAATAGCGTTAAATGTTGATGGAAATCCTAATTTCAGTGGCTTATTTTTTCCTTTAAAAGTGGTCCTAATAAGAAAATATTTAATTTTATAGTGAAAAGTTTATTAATATTACAGAAATATAAAATTATAAAATTTTTGCTATTAAATTTTAATAGAGTATTTCAAGCTAAATTATTCAAATGTTATAGTTAAGAAGAATATGTAATAAATAATATAAAATGGAAAATACTATAATTGGTAGAAGTGGGCGAATATCACTTTTCTGTAATATTGGAATATTTTTATTATTTAGTTAAATATTAAATAAAATTATTAACTAAATAAGTTATATAAAGTAATTAAGTTCATTAAGTATTTGGGTTATTCTTCCATCTGTAATATATATATATATATATTAAATAACTATAAATAATATTTTAAAAAAATTTAATATAGAATAATCGATGATAGGACAATATAAAAAAATCCAGCAACGAGTTGCTTAACTTTCTCGGCGACATTTGGGAGTGCCATCTGTTATATTAATAATTTAATAAAATATGATTTTATATTTTTAACTATTATAAAATGGCAAAAGCTTAATTTTGAGGGAAGGGATGAGTTTTATCGAAAAAATTGTAAATGCTAATAATGAGTAAAATAGTCATTAAGTCCGATCCTACTGGAAATACACACAATCCCCATTATATCCCCACTCTTCGACTTTTAACTACCAAAATTTAGTAGCATCAATCTCTCTAATAAACAAATTTCCCTACCAAATTACAGAATTTTTCATCAAAAAGTACAAGAGTTATTGCTTCAAAGAGGATGAACAAAATCATGCCTCACATACACAAACACTAACATCCATACATACAGAAAAAACCCTCAATTTTTTTGCATTTCTTGACGTTTCAAGGTGTCCTGAGCCCAAAAATGTAAAAATCTTAGTGGGAATCATTTTTTTGACCGAGCGCTATACTTTCCCTCTGTTATAGACTAAGTAACAGCCGGAAAAGTAAAATGATGTAATTTAAAGTTGTAACAGGACAATATAGTAAGGTAGGGTGCAGTGAAGTAGGCGTGCAGAGCTGTAGGGTGAAATAAATAATGAAGAAATTCAAACGATAATCGTAAAGGGGACAAATACCTGTATTTGATATCTCTAAATAAATAAAAGTAAAAAGTGGCCAATCTCGTTCTCTTGACTCGTACTCTTCTTGTTTTTGTCTGGGTAACAGCGAAACAGATGATTTATGCTAGGCCATTTAATGACGTAGACGGTCTTCGGCAAAAAATAATCCATGCTTCCACAGAATTGACTCCAGAAGCTTTAAGCATTGATTTCGCTTGTATGCTATCAGCAATGATGACTATTACTATGGAAACAATCCCACAACGCATTGTTCGGCTTGCAAGGAAAATTCCAACGTATCGAATATTTGACACTGCCGCTAAAATTCGCCGCTTTCGATAGCTAATAAAGTGTTAGAACGTATCTAACACCAAAACGATAGAATTGAAAGTCGGAGGGTGCATCTAATTGGTCGATGTGTTAGCTTTTCCAATTGGCTTCTTTTGCACAGCCGCCAACGCTACCGCTTTTAATGGAATAATATTCTACATTTCCGCCGAACGTTGGCAGCTATCGCTCATTGCCGCAGCTGGAAACTTGCGGAATCAAGTTTCCAGCGGCAATCAACCTGTGGAATAAACTTGCGGAGTCCAGTTGAATCAAGGTTTTACTCGCAACTGAGCGACAGTGTATCCGTTGAGTACAACTTTGCATTGGAGTAGATGGAAGACATCGAAAACTTATGATGTCGTACTATTCTGCATTTGTTTAGAGATAACGAGTCAATGCATTTCTTCCCTATTATGATTGCCATTTGGATTACTTCATTGGATTACCTTACCATCTTCTCTGTACTTCGCTCCAGCATCACACTACAACCTACCTTACTATATTTTATCTTATCACAAATTTATTATAAATTATATTTAAGTAACTTCAAATAGTGTTTTAAGAAATATCTTACATTATAATATTTCGGATATATAACGAACTATTCAATTATTAAGATGACTAAACCTATGAATAACCATTATTCTTACTTTGTTCCAGTCTCCAGATTGAGAACATTTATTTCCATTACATAATAAGGGCATCTTTCGCAGTAATTGTTAACAGTAGAGGTAACTTCACAAGAATTTATACGAGTGTAATTTTGGCAAGAATCCTCAATACCCATAACCCTATTTATAAGTTTATCCTCATTCTTCTTTTTCAAAAGTAAGGTTATTTTACGAATGTCTCCCAAATTACGAAAACTTATCAAGAATTCCACATAAGGTTTCGAATTGTATTTGATGCCACTAAATTAAAAAAATATATTTATGATATTACTGTAATAATTTATTTTCATATTATGCAATACTGAATCTAACTTACAGTTTGTAAGCGATGATATAATCGGTAGTTCTCAGAGAACCATGCAATTTAACAAGTAATTCATCCGTGTTTCTACCATACATCCATATTTTATGAATATCACTGTTGCAAATCACTCTCACATAATAGTGAGTATCTAAATCAGACACATTTTGATTAATTTTAATTCAAATTCATGATTTATAAACAAAATATTCTTACGGCAATAAGGAGAAGCGGGTGCAGTTTGCATAAAAAGGTTAATAACTGAAGATTTGCTTCTTAATTTTGTACGTAAGATTTCGATTCCCAGTGAAAAACAATACGGATTGCCTCGGTTACACGCACGATTACATTTTCCTCCTTGAAAATTTTCATAGCTATCACATTCGTATCCATAAAATGGACAATCTTTATTATCGAAAGAATCAATAAGAAGCAGGAAAGCTCGATTATGATTACAATAAACTTCAGCTTGTAAACCTGAAAATGGTAAATTTTATATAAAAATGAATTAGTTAAATTAAGAGAATATTGTTTATTTTGAATGTATGTTTTACTTTATAGAAAAATTCACCAGAAATGTCTATTGGATTGGAATAAAGCATTGCAACACAGTAGAATACAACTAATTCTGAGGTTTTATATCTCGATTTTTTAGTGGCCTAAAACCTTAATAATTCTAGAGTGATAAGTTTTGAGGGAGAAAAAATTCGAGAAGGGCAACTTCTATATTCATTATACTAAATTATAAAAAAATTTAAATATTTTATGGGAAATTAAGCACTTAAATCACTTTACAAAAGAAAATCCACTTACTTTCTTTAGTGATTTCTGAACGTTTCTTTCGATTACTCATTATCCTACAACCGGGTTGTTTTCTTCCTCCATTAACATGGAAAGTGATATGTCCGAATGCAAGTTTTAAATGTCCAGCTAAGTATATCATAATAAAAAAAATAATTAATGAAAAATTAATTATTTTTATTTATAATTTCAAAAATCAAAAATTTTTCATTCAAGTTCATAAAAATCTCGTATGAATTCAGGTACTTACGTGGCACATTCCACGGAAGGCCTGTTGAGATTACGATCACGATATTTGCAGAGAATATATCAAGACGTACAACATTATTTACGTGGTTATAATCTTTATATGCTGGATCTAAAGCTGCGAATGGAGCAATCAAGATCAGGATCAATTTTTTAAAACTAATTTTGATGTTACTTCGGAATCGATGTTTATTTGAAAATAACGTACAGAACTTCATTTTTAATAAATTAATATTCCTTACAAGTGATGATCTATGTATTTTTACAATTTAAAATATATCAAATTACCTAAAATTCCCCCTAATTCACCCCCAAGTCTTTTGCCAGCGTAGCCACATAAATGTGCTCCAAGACTAAATCCAATTAAGAAAACTGATTTCAATGTTATACAGTAAATTTTCTGAAAATTAAAAATGCAGTTTTATAAATTTACAATTTAAAAAATTATAATAAATTACATTAAAAGAATCATCATAAAAATCACCTGAAGTAACTGAATAAATAAAGCTAAGAAACTTCCACACATTCTGGTGTTAGCACTTGCATTCATATAATTGACATCCTTCGCCGCTTTTCCCCAATTCATAACAATAACGTTACAATTTTCATAGTCTAATAATTTATTTTTTAATGTCTAGAATATATATTTTAAAAATCAGATTAAAAATATAATAATAATTTAAGAAAGATTCAGATAAATGCTCACCTGCACCCATACCAAACTCCCGTTACCAAACCATCCATGGACAATAAAATAACTAGATTTTGATGGATCAAAATTGGAATTTTTAACGTCAGATACTTCGAAAGAGTTAATTATATTCGCATTATTTCTATTTTGAGGTGTATACAAATAAAAATTTGCATCGGAGCAATAAGAAGACGGAGTAAATGGTCGATGATCGAAATCAAAAGCGAATGGATAATCTAACGGAAAACATCCACAATCTCCTCGACAATCTTGAGGTACTATTTTATAAAATAATAAAAATCATTTTCTTTCATAGATTAATTAAAATATATAAGAAATTAACTCACAAATAGCGTGGCAAACGGCATAATTCAGAACACAGAAAACCCAGAACCACATCGTGGCTGATGACTACCAAGTTACTGATATAATAATAGGTTATATAAATGTAATTTTTGAGTTTCAACGTGAATAGAATAACACATGTCCAATTATTCAGCAATATAGAAGCTGATTCGTTAATGCTCGTCAATTGTGTTATTATATCATTTCTACTATCGAATAAATACTTCTTTGTTTATTTTGTTGCAATCGGATAACGACCCCCTCCCATAGTGTTGGAATAAAAAGATCTAATGATTTTGCACACTTGTGGTTCTAATGGATGTGTTTTTAGCGTATTCAAATTATAAAATTTATATAGCAAAATTTATATGGTCGTTTTATTCAAGAGAAAAAACTTATTCTGTAGTTATTCTTTTATATCATATAATATAATCGAGATGGGTGGATAATGATGATAATAATAAGAGCAGAGCCCAAATCATTAAGAGTTGAAAGTTTAAATTTGGTACACAGTTAGGTACTGTACGTCACCAGAATGTACACTAAGAAGATTTTTTTTCGAAATTCCTCACCTTCGGGAAAGAGGATTATGGATTACTTTGAAGAACTCGGCTTCAACTGTACTATTTTAGATGCCATTTCTTTGCATTTTTGCGGGAAATCGAACATATTTTTAGACCCTTCTAAAAATTCTCAACGATATTTTGTGCTCGATCGTATTCAAAGTTGATAAGGGGAGCTTATGAGCATATATTCGCTTTATTCGAACTCTTCGTCTTAATGTTCAAATTCATATTTATGAATGGCTCGAAGATCCAGCTTATTTTTGGAATTAAGTAAACCTGAAGAAGAACCCAGAAAGGGTTACGAAAACGTTCGTTATTCATCACTTACTGGTACCATGCACCGGTTACTGGTTGCAGCGAGTCTTAATTATCGTTATCCCGGTGTGGTAAGCAGATATCTAAAAATTCTCTAGTCAGTCTCGGAAGAGGGGGGACCTAATTCTTGCACCCCTTGAAAACGGGTAAGATCGGCTATAATGTAATAATCTTAATCTTCGCTATCGTTACTTTTTTGCCCGAGCAACACCGGGCTCATGTGCTAGTACGAATATCTTTTCAAAAGTATTTTTGAAACACAAATTTAATCGTTCACATTTTAATTAAGGTTGCTGTACGAAATCATACTTTTCTGGTGTGCTGACGCTGTTAAGCAGTTGTTTGTTCCTTCGGATTTCATCATAAAACTCTAAACAATTACGATTCTTAAACTTAAATTTTACCATAACCAAAGTTTTTACTGTTTCAATTGCCATTCTGTTTCATTCATCTGTCCACTGAGATACCATCAAACCATAATGAGATGCCATACCATAATGCAATATTCCTTTCATTTAGATATTCAATACTTTCCATAACATACTCCCAGACAGGGGTTTTTGTAAGTGACATCCAATTATAAACTTTGAATGGCAAAAATTAAACACTCCAATGATTTAAGTATTCAAGTCCAGTTTGATACATAATCAAGCAATTTCTTTTTATATTTTGGCATTCTTTCTCCAATTCTGCATTTTTTTTTTTCAGAATTTTATTCACTGTCAATGGGAAAAAATTTGTTTCTACTCTAAATTTTAGAAACTTCTTCCAAAACAGACATTGTTTCTCTGAACACAATTAAATTCTTTTTTCATTTTTTAAAAAACTTCGGTGAAAACTGTAGGCTAATGAATGTATAAACATTAGATGTGCTTCATTTAATGAGTTTCAAAGAACGATTTAAGCACAACTGGAGGCTTCTCAATAGATAAGAAATAACCTTTTAGTGGCTCATATATTTCTAATACTCGTGCGATTACTTGATATAAGGATAACCAACGAGTATTGGAATGACTAAGAATTTCCTTCTATTCGACAAAAGAAGAAAATTCTTTTAACTTTTCAACCTAGACAGTATAAATAGAGAAATGTTTCAAAATCATTACAAGAATGCTCTCAATATCAATGGGCGAAGAATATACAGCATGTTAAATACAATTACTGTATTTCAGTGGCGTGCCGTCATTGGAAGCGATGGAAGCGTTGCTTCCACCTTCCAATGACCTTCCCTTGTATTTTCTAAAATATAAATTTTCATATTTTAACGTACTTTGAATTAATTAAAATTAATATTTTATTATAACTGCATTATGTATCTTTTACAAATTTCTATACTACATGTGAAAAAAACGATAAGATTGCTATTGTATATTCGAATATTTCGGTGGCGGAAGGAATTTCGAAACCGGGTCAGTTTCTAATCAGCCAGATTATATAGGCATTGGCACATGCGGTTTACAGAGCACCAACCTCACCCGGTTTAGCTGGTAGAAGCAACACACGCATAAAGCATCCAATTTTATATCCCGGACCGTTTGTGGTCTGTTAGCCGCCTGCCTGCTAGATATTCGGCCGCCCACGCTTGGTTATGTGAATCATGAGTAGACTAGATCAACGGCGGGCAACCCCCGGCCCGCAGGCCAGCTACGGCTCGCGTAAAGTTTCTATCCGGCCTGCGAGATCTTTAATAGATTATTAAATTGGAAAATAACTAATTAATAGTTATTTTTCCAATTCTTTGTAATTTTCGAAAACGATAAGAAAAATAAATGTAGTAATTAACTTTTTATTTATTTATTTCATATTTGCAGACTAAAAAAATTACAAGTCACAAGGAGGTGTCAATTAACTACTACGGCCCGCGGAAAAAACGTAAAATTTATTCTGTTATAAAAAGGTTGCTCACCCTAGAATAGATTTGTAACTTATCCCAACCGATAGGAGTTTACTGGCATGCTTTTTATGATAGTTCTGTATAGTTGACAGGAGTAAAAAAAATCCATTCAAATATTTGATATATTTATTCTGCGTTTATTCCGCTCTCCCATCTTATATTACTTACGGATTTCAATGTTAAACCGGTGATATTACGATTTAGTATGTCCCATCTGTAAGGGGATGCAGAAAAAACGTGTACAATTCTTGTATAGTGTTAAAAAATTAACTGTTACTTTGGCAGCATCATTTACAACTAAATTTAATGAATGAGACATACAAGGTACAAAGAAAGCTCTAGAATTTATTTTCCTTAAATTTACGATTTATATATCCGTTTTCATAAAAATTTGTCTTTCCAATGTTTTCCCAAGACTACAGATATTCAAGTACAAAGTAACTGGTTTCGACTTATTTCTACTTAAGAAGTGACTAAATAATTAAGAGATTAGGGAATGGGGACATAAATAAAACCCTGCTGAAAGAGCCAGAATTTTACTTAAACAAAAGCTTAACCCAACCAATCACTAGCTCAGTACAGTGGGGAACTGATTTCTGTGTACACCTGGTATTAAAACGAATTAGTTAGAAAACAAATGACTATTAAGTTTAACATATTTAGATTTTTACAGCTATGGTGAGAAACGTTTAAAATTTACAACAGCCCTGTGGCGTCCTTTGAGATATACTAGTGATGCGACAAAAGAGGCATTTGACATTGACCGGTATCGGCACTCTCGGGATTTGGCAACCTGCGTGCATGCACCCGCCGCACACCTACCAGGACGTCTCTAATTCCATTCATTAGCCACTCGTAGGGAGCTATTTCACTAAGTGGATTGTTTTAAGATTGAAAAAGTAAAGAATATTTTGTTATTTTTAAGTACGTTTCTTCACAAAGTTATATTTAATTATAAGTTTCTTTAAAAGTATATTCATACAATTGAAAAATTTTTTGTACTAGGCATGTATATTCATCACACATTTTGTTTTACCAAGTAAGTTTTTTTTATAATTTTAATTTTAGCCCTTATATCGTGGCTAGTGATTAAAAAATTTATTTTAAAAAAGTTTTGGCTCGAGACCATATAATGAAAAAGAAAACATTATTAAAAGAGAAAGACCAATGCCTAAATTAAATATAAATACTTCAACAAAAAAATTTCGACATTTTGACGATAAAATTTATGACGAATGACGATTCTTTCGTAAAATTGAAGCAATTTGGAAATCAAAGCGGAATAGAATTTAACATTGGTAGAAAATATAAAATAAATATTGAAAATTATAACAAGATAATTACGATTAATAGATATATCTAAATTAATAGATGTTATATGTTTTTTCTCAAAGCAAGAATTGGCATTTAGAGGGCATAGGGAATTTATTGAATCTAATAAGAAAGTTCAATATAATTACCTCTGTTATTTATTAAGTACGTCAGATAATCTATTAAAAATACATTTAAAGAAATTTCGCTGCCCCCTTAAATAAAATACGGGGAATCCCTACAAGTCAGTACAGACGGTGTTGGCAGTCGCTACAAAGAGCAAGATGTCATTATTATACAATTCATTTAAAGAAAGGGGATTCCCCATTTTCGTCACAGAATAAGTAATGAAAAATTCCGTGCTCATTTCAATCGGTCCGAATCGTAGGTAATGAAATGAAATGGTTCAAATTTTTACAAGAAGAGGCAACAGGGGCTGCCCGGGCGGCACTTTCTGGGGGCGGCAAAATTTCACAATAAATACACAATAATGATGATTGTTCTTTGCCGAAAAGTTCTTTAGAATTACTGTATATTTTAGTCTTTTGAATTGAGATACCTAAATAAGGGGGCGGCGAAATTTTCCTCCGCCGGGCAACTGACACCCACGCTACACCACTGTGTCTTGTCTTAGCAATGTAAACACATTATTTTTTCTTACATGTCCACATGACTCAAAATTTGTGTTACAGTTGTCTCCCTCAAAAGCAACACATTTTTGAGAACAATTAATTTTTCTCAGTGTATTTGTTAACAAGTCCTTAATGGTAGCTGCTTTCTTGTTTGAGACTGATGTCATCTGAATAAGTTTAAATTCAATTCCAATAGTTTTGTGATTAAAATAATGAATTATAACTGGAAATAGCGAGGTTGAGGCCGATGTTTTAAACGCGAAAACGTGTACGTCCGACGTTCGGCGCCGCGTTCCTGTAAGCCTAGAAGTTTGACAATGGCGTTTGGAAAGTCAGCAGAATCATGCTCGACATTCCAAACGCCATTGCCAAACTTCTAGACTTATAGGAAAGCGGCGCCGAACGTCGGACGTACACGTTTTCGCGTTTAAAACATCGGCCTCAACCTCGCTCTTTGCATTTTTGAAATTTCGTATATAGTTCCTGCCAGTACGCTTTCCGCATCAGATCCCAACTTTTATTTAACTCAGTTATTGAGATTAAGCGAAGGCAGAGAGCAAGACGGACATCAGTGAAAAGTTATTGGTTTAAGAATTTTTCAAATTACAGCCCAAAAAATTTTGACTTATTGCATAAATTTTCATATCAAATGTAAAATATGGTTTATAAACACCAAAATATTTACTAAACACGACAGATTTACATAAAGACATTTTAATTATATATTGAATAACTAGCAGGTAGACCCGGCGTTGCTCGAGCAAAAGTAACGATAGCGAAGATTAAAATTATTACGTTATAGTCAACCTTACCCGTTTTCACAGACTGCAAGAATTGGGTCCCCGTTTCCAGACTAATTAGAGAATTTTTAGATGGGTCTAAAAATATGTTCGATTTCCCGCAAAAACGAAAAAAACTGCATCTGCGTCTAGTACGTCGCTTTCTCTTTCTCTTAACAATTCCATTGTTACTTAACACTTCCATCAACAACGGAAGTGTTAAAGTGGCCGGATGGCCGAGTGGTCAAGATGGCAGCCTACCGCTCTGGGGGATCGAATCCGAACGGATCGAGCATTCCCCAGGAATTTTTTGGGGGGTGGTCCGTTCGGATATATCGGGCCCCGTCCCTCACCACCCGGTCGCCCCATTGTGGGCCTGGCCGAACCCATAATGGGCCTATTAAGAGAGGCCCTCTTAGTGCCCACAGAGCGGAAAGAGTTAAAAAAAATGGAAGTGTTAAGCCTTAATCCTGCCCCTCTCCCCCGTGGGGAGGAATTTCGAAAAATCTCTTCTTAGTGCGCGTTCTCGTGACGTACCCTAATTGCGTACCAAAATTTCAACTCCTAACCGTTTGGGCTCTGCGCTGATTATTATTATTATTATCAACTCGTCTCGAATGAAGTTATGACAATGAGATTCATTGATATGAAGTTATGACAATGAGATTCATTGATATGAAGTTATGACAATGAGATTCATTGATATGAAGTTATGACAATGAGATTCATTGATAACGAAAGTTATTTCCAACAAATTTCTATATAAACTCTCTTTTGTAGATTCAATCTGAAAATTGCAATTAGAAAATTTCAGCAAATTCGAAAATATTAAATTTTCTTTTAAAAGCACGTGCTAAAAAATACCGAGATCAACGGAAGTGTTACTTTTTTAATACAATTATAAAATTTGAAGAGAATTACGTCTGAATATGAATATTGTAATATTTTTCAGTTCAAACTTATCGGAAATTGGAAAAACATCATTTTAATTTAAAACAGTTTTGCCTACATCTTTCGATCATTCTACATCAATAGATATTAAAAATATACCTTCGAAATTTCTAAGTGTGAATATTCTAATGCACTTTTTGATCATGGTTCCGAATGAATTTTGGTGGACATAATTAACATTCATAGGGCTTTCGTCTGATGTGGATCAGAAGGTGTCTATTTAAGCTTCCCCTTTGTGTAAACTTCTGTTTACACTCGTCACAAGTGTAAGGCTTTTCTCCGGTGTGGATCCGAAGGTGTGTAATTAAATGTCCCTTTTGTGTAAAGTTCTGTTTACACTCGTCACAACTGTATGGCTTTTCTCCAGTATGGATTCTTTCATGCCATTGCAAACTTTGTTTAGTTACGAAATTCTTCTTACAGCGTTTACATGAAAATTTATGTTGGTTCCTTTTCTCTGCAATTAAAAAAAATTGTTTTAAATAATATGTCATAGATATATAATGAAGAGTTTCTTAAATAAAACCAATAATTGAATCAATAATAATATTTAATTAAATACAGTAATAATTTTTATATCTAGAAGCAAATTTCTGCATCAAAACACAAAAACTAATTTTAGAAATAATAAAGTTCGAGTGTATGTGTTTTATGCCACTAATATATTAAACTACAGCTGATCATTCACGACATATTAAAGTAAACAATTTCTATAAAACAATTTTCGAGTGTATTTATATCTTCGTGAATTTTCTGTTTGTATCCTTGCAGTAGACCTTTTGCTTCTTTTATATTTTCAAATGAAGAGCACTGACGTAAGTAAAGCTATATTCAATTTTTTCTTTAATCTTGGAAAACATTCTCTTCTAAATCTTGTGTTTCATCCAAAGAACAACTGAAAGTAATAACATACATGAGATAAATTGTATAAAATTTAATTTTACATGAATAAGAATATGAATATATATTAAAAGTCATTAGTATTGTTAAATATAAATTTGTATAATATGTTGCATTCACACAAAAAGAATATTGTATTTTTAAAAGACTTATGTTAAGTATACTTTCCTCATAACTCGTTTCCTATAAGACAAACTCAAACCGTTCAATTCTGTAAAATACAAATTTTAGGTTTGTTTCTGTTTTCTGTACTCTCTGGGTAAAAATTAGCTAAATGGAAAAAATAAAGCGATCTTAGATATCAGACAAATTCACATTCAATGAACAGGGTCATTATAATTAAAGTTCCACTTTGAAATGGCCAATTAAATCGCATTACTGTGTTCTCAACAGTAGCTCTTAGCATATCAGGAGGAATTTAACTTGCTTTCAGAAAATGCTGGACGCCACATTGAACATGCTTTGTAACACGTTTTAGAAATGATTAAAAACATTTTCAACCGATGTCTTCCGGGACATTCCAATTTTCAACGCTGACTCAGCGCTAATGTCAACGTTCCTTAAAAATCGTTCCTTTTTTCAACGTAGAAGTGGCGCTGTTGTCAGCGCTGACTCAACACACTCAGCACTCAACAGATATGTTGACCGTTACTTTCCAATGAATTGTGGATAATTGGTGCGACATTTGAATGGAATCCATCTTGCTGAGAATGGAATTATGGGAACTAAGCACTTCGTACTCCAGTTGGAACGTCGTTGATGACGTCAAATTGTTGGTTTCAACACTCAACACTCGTGTTGAAAATTGGAATGTCCCGTTCATGTCTTATTTCGTTTAACAATATTGCATACAGCGCCATTTCCAGCTGGTGATGAGTTTTTGAACTACTTTTTTGCGGAAAATAAGATCCCATGACTTCCTGTAAACTATTACCATGTTTGATTACATTCTGTCCAGTAGTTTTCTTTTTATGGCCATTTCAAAGTGGAACTTTAATCATAATGACCTTGTATATTATATAGTGATTAAGATTTCTTTATTTACTACGCTAAATCTTTTAAAATATTGTATATAGATTCTCTTTCTAAATTGATATTTACACACAAACAATATACACATTTACTGAAATACCAATAAATTTTTCAGAAATGTATTCTGGTAATTTGAAATTTTCTGTGTTAGTGTCATTCGTGAATTCTTTAAAAAACTGTTCTAATCGCATCGTTTTACTAATACAATATAACAAATGTTTAAAAACTCCTTCCGTCATGACCACGTGACGTTCTATTATTCAATAGGAAGTAACTAGGGTTTCTCATTTCCCGGTCTTTTGCTTGTCCCGGGATTCCGGGATAAAAGTGAACCGTTTCCCGGGACAAAATTATTTATTTTTAAGATATACAAAATATCATGAAATCAAATGATATAATTATTTTTCGTTTTTTAAACTAATTTAATACGTTCCGTAACCTCCAAAATCATATTAATAATGCTGTGTAAGATATATATTAAAAAATTACCTTTGAATTACGTAGAAATTTTCACAAATAGAAAAAATTTGTTAAAGTTTGTTGGGAACTACTTACAACAAAAAATGCTTGTGAATTGAGTTAATAATTTAAAGAAAAAACTGAACTTTGATCAAACTTCTAACTTAGAAAATAATTTTCTTTATTTAAATAAAACACTATACAAATTTTACTGTAAATTTTTATAATGAGATTTTAAAAAACAAATATGGTCGATACTCCGATCACTCAGTCTGGTTCTTAATTAAGTAATAAAAAGTCCTGCTGCCGAGAATGCCCTTTCTGATTCGATCGATGTGGGTGGAATCGTTTTAAACGGCTTTAAAAGAAGACAGATATTGTGTGTTTTTTCACCTGTAACCTCAAACATTTCTATTTCGTTCTCGAGATGCGTTCCAGTATTGCTTTTGCTGTCTACTTTTGTTGATCTGTCTACTTCGGCTGCTTTAATAGCAGCATCGAGCTTTTCAGCTAGTCATTGCAGATGGAGCTTGCGACATCTGGCACTTCATGTGTATCACTGGAGGTAGAATCAGCAGATACTCCAAAAAGATGATCTAACATCTGTTTTGCTAATAGAATTAACATAGTCTTGGTTGGTAAGGCTGGCAAACTTTTTTCACTTAGGAAAGTTGAAACTTTTCCATAATTCTTTCCACTATTGAGGTATTGTATGAGGCCAGTTAATTTCACATTTCTTCTCTCTGCTATGCGTCGAATAAACGATCCCTTTTAGTCTTCTTGAAAAAGGTGTGTTTAGTTGATTTAACTCATTTACAATAAAAGAAAAAATACCTTCCGATGAAAGTAAAGTCGATCCTCTGTTGCCAAGCTTTTCTGCTCCAGCTTTTAATGGCTGCAGTGCTGCCACGATGTCACGAATCACAGCAACTTCGTTTGTCAAGATCAAAATTGTCCGTATTTTTATTACAGTCAATGATTGCTTTCGATATAGATGATCTTATTTTAATAAATCGCTCTAACATGGCTAAAAGGCTATTCCATCGAGTTTTGGAATCCAGAAATAAGTCCAAATTTTTTCCATGTTCCTGTTCAACGTATTTTTGTAAGATGTTATTCTTTACAGGTGATTTTCGAAAAAATTTTGCTATTTTTCTAACCTTATTGATGATCTGTGAACAGATGATTTCATTACCTAGTGTGTCGTGCAATTCAAATGAAATATCTATATCAAAACCTTGAGCCAACGCTCACACAAAACACTTTCAAGATCAATACTATAACTGAAGTCTTCTTCATCTTCTTCTATATTGTCATTGCACTCTTCCTCTTCAGTTTGAATTTCTTCAGAAAGAGGGACTGCTACTGAAATGGTTGACCTTTGGTACAAAACATCACATACCGCTAAATGAATTCCGTGTGCATAATGTTATGCACACGGAATTCATTTAGCGATGCTCAAACAATTAACTCACATTCACTGATGCTCACATTCAATTAACCTTCCAAATTTCACCATTACAGCTGCACCATCAGTAACACAAGCCACCACATGTTTTTCTAAACATATGTGAAATTCATTTAACTTTTCTTTGATTACTTGGACAGCAGTTTCTGCAGGTAGAACATTGGAAATCTTCACCATTCCTAAGTTCCAAAATGTTCCGTCACTTTTGTGTATGTTTACATTTAAATATCGAAGATTATTCAGTGAAGTACATTCATCCAAGGATAAACTGAACCTTGATCCTGCATTTGTTTGGCTATCAATTTCAGAACATAATCGTTGTTTGATTTGTTTGTAATGCGAATGGATGAGATCCATTACTTGTGATGGATTTTTTGGTAAAGTGTAGCCTTTGTCTGTCAATGATTTTCTGAACAACTCACTTTTTGTAATAGGGTTGATAGAGATGCCATCTAATATCGCAAGTTTTGTTACTATTTCTTCACAAGTTTCTTTCTTAATAAAAAGCGATGGCAAGGTTTGTTGAGAGGCTAGTCGCTTACTACTAGTTGCTCCAGTTTCCTCGGCTGTGCGCTTAGTACTAGTGACAGATAATTTATCAATATTATGCTTGTTACTCAGGTGTCTGATAAGGCTGCTTGTTGACAAACCTTTACACTTTATCTGTGTTTTACATTCATTACAGGTTGCAAATTCTTGTTTCAAATCCTTAACGAAATATTTCCAAACAAATGATTCTGACATTCTTGATTAAAGGGATTGGTTATAAACAAAATAAATTATTAATTATAACGTAGTATATATGTGGATAATGGACGATTACGGGAAAAACCTTGTGTTACAACTCGCAGCTCACAAATTCACAATATAAAGGAAGTGTGACATATGCACAATTTATAAATAATTTCAACTTTCACTTATTCACATCAGATTTGTTAAATTTCACAGGATTGTATTATTTTTCAACTTTAGGGTAGTAAAGCTTTGTTTATTTTTCCGCGAAAGTAATAAACTCTGTTGTCGTTCACAGTGGAGGACTGGCAAAGTGCTAATTGTTTTGTTACTTTGTTTTCAAAAACTCCCTTATCTGTAAGTAGTGAGTTAAATGACTAACAAATTGTTTTTGCACTGAGGGAATGTTTTCTTTTAGATTTAACAACTAGTATTGACAGTAATGAAGTCTATAATCTTATTTTTAATAACTAAAAAATCATTGATAAAATTATCAAATAAATGTTCCGGTCACATTACTAAATGGTATTGCTACGTAATAAACATAGATTTTAAATGTTGCAAAATTGAAACTATTAAATTTTTTATCATGCTATGATCGCCAGACAGCACAGCGATAACATCGAGGGAGAAAATCGCGTTGTCAAAAATGCTGCAATAACTTATTTGAAAATACAGTCAAACCTGTTTTTATGCGCTCTTTTTATGTGCGATTTTTATTTGTGCGATTTTTTTAATGCGAATTTTTAATTTGTGCGGTATAGTTGGCGACTAGTCTCGTGCGATTCGTCGTGTCTCACGTTGATTTATTATAGCTAAATAAACTTATTATAGCATAAATGCACTTATTATAGTAATATTATTGCATGAATATGCGAAAAATGAAATAATTTACTTTTTAAGTCAACAAAACACCACCTGGACAAAAATATGTAAAACAGACGATAGACCAGACGATGCAGTCAAGTGCTGACATCTGTTGTCAATAAATTCTATTTCGTACGGTTTTGAGTTATTTTCTATGTGAGACTTTTTTATGCGGTCCCTGTTGACCGCATAAAAAAATTATTTTTTTAATTGTGTTGCGAAAACTATTATTTACAGCCATTCGTGAAGTTTCGTGAGATTTTTTTTAATGCGTTTTTTTTAATGCGGTCCCTATCCCCCGCATAAAAACAGGTTTGACTGATAATTGGGATTGGGCCTGTCATTGAAACCAGGAGAAAAAGGTAAAATGTGTAGTATTGTGGTAAAGGTTAAATATTCTACATTGTTAACTATTCAATTGCAATTGTTGCTCATAACAATCGCGAGAGTACAGAGCTCTCACTCTGCGAGAGAATTCACTGCAAGTGGTAGTAAAGCCTGGACTCCACATTACCTGATAACAGAAACAGAACTGAAACATAGCGTTTTCATTTCAGTTCTGTTTTCGTTTTACCTTGACGCTTACGTGGAAATGCGCCATCTGTTGATCAGTTCTGTAATTGTGGTAAAGAGTCAAACATCGACGACGCTGCGAATTTTTCCATGCTTTCTCTGCATTTATTAACAATAAAATTGTTAATAATCTTTGAATTAGTTACATTTTTTGTCGTACAGACATCTATTTTCTAACTTCTTCGATGAATAATTCCAAATTTCTTTCCTCATCCTTTTCGCTACACTTTCCGCCATTACGACAATCAAAATACACGTGACTACGCGTCACAAATCCTTGCGTTTTTATTGGCTGCAGCACGACAGAAGTGCAGAACGAACACGGAAAAGTTAAATAATTTTTAACTCTGCTTTCAGTCTTGTTTCTGTCCAACTGAACGTTCCAAAACTGAAAGTTTCGTCAAGTTTTTGGCTCTTCCAGTTTTACGATTACGTCGCGGAGATTCCGTTAATGTATTCCTTAAGGTATTGTTTCTCGCAAAAGTTCTTACAGAACTTTTGCGAGAAATGTTATAAATTTGAAAACCTGTGTTGGAATCACTTCAGAACATATCAATTGAGGATTACTACAAAGCCCGCAGTTCAACAATTATTTATTTTAGAGACATATAAACAAAAGAAAACTAATAAGCAAGCTTAAAATTAATAAATACAAATATGTACAATGTATAATACAATACAATACATAAATACAAATGTATTCTGACAGTTCATGAATTAACTATACTTTCTATTTGCAAAATTTCTTCAACCTTAAAACAAAATAAAAAAAAGTACTTTTAAAAAAATTTGCGGGATTTCCCGGGATATTTCCCTGGTTAAAAAACAGCCGGGATCCCGTTTGAGAAATCCTAGAAGTAACGATCTAACGAACCCGTTAGCTTCAATCTCTAACTTCTCGTAAAATCTATTCAGTCAATCTTGACGAGGGAATTTCTAGTATTTATATTACTTAAGCTTATTTTTACGTAATAAATTCATTTAATTTAACCGCAGTCGATCATTTTAAATGAACAATATATTTAATATTAATAACTCTGCTTCTTGCCCTTACATTAATTATTATTATTATTAGAAGTATTTTCGATTTATATTTTAGTGCTTCAAGTATCTCGTAACAATTTATTACACTTTGCTAATTATACAATTTATTACAATTGTAAATAATTCTATACTCGATTGTTGTGTGTGATAAGTCCTAAAATGTAAATTACAACGGTCTTCGTTTATGCAAGAATTACCTTGAATAATATGACATTTAATTCTTTTCTTAAAGCTCTTAAAAAATGTAAACTAATTAATCACACTATAAAATAGTAAATGAATTCAATTAAGTCTGAATGAAATATAAACATTTAACAGAATTATGGGCCAACATTTAAGTGTTTTTGTTGATTAACTAAATATTAAATCCATAGAATATCCATTAGTGTAATGAAACGTTTATTTTTACATTACAAATCTTTAAGTAAACTTTCCTTTCATAATTATGTTTAACTGTTAGAGCTAAGGACTAGAATTACGAGCGTAAAAATTAAGGAAATCGCCACTATACAGAAAAGGGATTTCGAGTTTGTTTCTTTTTACCTTGATTTTGGAGATTCTTTCACTGTAATTTTAGCTCACTTCATTCTGAAGTTCCTCCTTTTTTTTTCTTGAGTTTTATTTATTAGAAAAGATAAATTCCATTATTCTTTATTCCCGAGTCTTCTTCAATCTAAAACGAGAAAGAAAATGATTAATGTTACCTATGGTAGCCGACTCGGCGACGGGGAAATTTTTCTACCCTACAATCTAGACGGCGACAGGGATTTTTTCCCCCGCCCATACATTGCACGCGGCGACCGTGAATTTTTTTCTTTCTACCGTACATTTAGACGGCGACGGGAAGATTATTTCTACCCGACGGTCTATATTAAGAATACTAAAAAACACGACAAAAAAAATGAGCACTTACTTTGTTACTGAGCTTTTTCCTCTTTTTCTTCGTTTCCCGTCGACTGAACTTGATTCTCCGGCATGAGAAGAAGATCTCTTTTGCGCTTTTGTTTTAACAATTGTCTCGTTTTTTTCCACCGTTTTCCTGTTTTTTTCCCACCTTTTTCTTGTTGGCAATAGGTGCGGGAGCAGCCGGAATAGTCTCCGGCATAAACCTCCAACGACCCAGTGCTTTTCATCTTTCTTCCTTTCTCGTATTTTCGTTTACATATCACTGTTTCGTCTATTTCCACTGTTTTGCCGACGTCTCCTATTTTAAACGATGTCAGATTGTGTAAGGACACTAACATAACGAAACGTACGTGGTTAGCCCTGTCTATTCCTGCCTTTTTAGAACACCCGAGGAAATTGCCGAATTACTCGTCGTGCACTCTAAACCAATATAGTGCCATATGAATGTCAGCAGATTAGCCCATGAAATATTGCCCCATTTCCCTTTGAACGTTCCATCGAAAGCCGAACTATTCCGCCTGCATTTTCGGCAACGCATCACGCAAGAATTCCGGTCGCTGCGATAAATCAATTTGCATGTTTGGCCACATTTCTCGCAAACTTCCTCGGTGTGTTGGAGGCCTAATTTTACGGCAAATTTCAGTCCGCCATCAATTCTTTCGTCTAATCCCAATTCGGAAGACACTGCTTCGATTAACTGATAAAAACGTCGTCCAGTACACTGTTTCCAAAATTCGTCCGATTCTAAATCACAATTCGCCATGACTTGGTTGCGAAATACCTATTCCAAAAATCACAGAAAACGCTTAGCCAACTGTTCAATAAATAACTTCCAATAGCTTAAATTCGCAAATGAAATTAACAACATTATAAATTACCTCGTAATAGAAAAATTCCAAAAGTAAGAAAAACTCAACGAAATCTCTTGGCACGACAACACGCCTACTCCACACTCGGAGGAAAAATTTGCATAATTCCGATAATACGCAATTCTAAGAATCAAAGCGCCCTCTACGGATATCTTTAGTTGATGACGAAATCATGACGAAATCCCGGTCGCCATTTTGAACGGAGAGGGAAAAAATTTCCCCACCGCGGTCTAGAATTTCCCCGTCGGCCTCTAAAATTTCCCCGTCGCCGAGTCGGCTACCATAGGTAACATTAACCAAGAAAATTAGTATTCGTCCACACAAGGCGAGTGTCTTAAGCTTAGTTCACACTGAGCGCGATTCGCTGGCGAAAGCGAAAAACAGAGCGAATAACACGTCAGACATGACTTCGTTTCCGGCGAATTTTACCATTTCGCGAATCGCTTCGAAGTTCGGATCTGCCGAACTGTTTCGCTAGCGAAAAAATTTCGCCACCAATCGTATTCCCGCTATTTGTCATGTGGTTCATGTTGTTTTCAAGATGGCTACAGAAACTTTCTCACGCAATACATTAAAACTTAGTTCACACTGAGCGAATAGCGAAAACGAATGCGAAAAGCGATTTTTATTCGCTTAGCGAAAAATACAACCAAAAGCGAAAAGCGATTGCGAATTTTAAGGAACCAATTATTTGCAAGCAAGAGAAAACATCATCTCGAAAAAACAAAATGGCCGCTTCCGATATTCCGTCGTTAACCACGTTTGTCTCGGTGGCAAATATTTATGCAAATTTGGCCTCGCGGAATATTAGTAAGTAAATCCCAATTCTAAATTTTTGATATTTAAATAATTATTTTGAAAAAACACATTTACTTACATTAACATGCTTCTTTTCCCTTTTTCCGACGCTTGCTTTCTACAAAATTTGATTGTTTGACCTGTCTGTTTTCGTTTTTTCTTACTGTTTTTATCGCGCTTCTCCGCAACATTGCATTTCTTGCATGTTTTTTTTTTTTTACTTTTTTCTTATTAGTAGAAACAGGAGCGGCAGGAACAGTCTCAGGTTCTTTCCATTCGAGATTTCTTCCAGATCCAGGAAATATCTTTCTTGAATGTTTTAAGATTATATATAAATCTTTCGTCAGGTTTTTGGATGGCCAATTTAAAAACTTCTTGTACATAAATGCATGCATGTAAGAGTCGGAAAGTTCTTCTGTATAATGTTTTGGTAAGTTATTTTTATTTTTTAAATAACCTCAGAGTCTTTCAATATTTTGTGTGTGATCGCCAGTTATTGGATTGACAAAGTTTTCTGAATGATTAACAGTCCTGTGTTCAATTTCGATTCCATGCAGATCGTATATGTTCGTATATCCTTTCCACTCATCGGTCAGAACTGTACTCCCCGAGTTTACAAAGATAAAGAGTTTAGATATAATTCAGTTTAAAGTGACTTCTGATCGATCATTCACTTGACAAATAAAGCAGTTCTTGTCTTCTCTACATATTCCGCCAACAACCAATTTCATGCTTTTCAATTTACGTCCTTTTTCATATTTGCGTTTGCATATGATTGTTTCGTCTATTTCTACAGTTTTGTTCGGCCCGCCAATTTTAAATGTAGTTAGATTATGCATAGCCACATCATTACAAAACGGATGTGGTTCGACTAGTTTATTCCGGCTCTATTAGATATTCCCAAAGCTAAAGCTGCAGTGGTGGTAGAGCAGTCTAATCCAATATAATGCCACATAAACGAGAGTATTCGAGTCCATGAATTTTGCCGCACTTACCTTTGAATGTTCGGTACAATTCTACGCCAGTTCGATAGATTATTTTACATAAATTAGAACACTTTTTACACACATCCTGTACATGTTGTATTCCTAAAGTTATTGCTAATTTAAAACCTTTATCAATTCTGGTATCAATACCTAATTCGGAAAAGTTAGATTCAAACAATTGGAAAAATGAATGAGAAGTGCATTCAGCCCAAAAATCTTCGGAATTAATATTAAAAGATTTCATTTTTAACAAAATATTATTAATAAATAACTATAATGTAACATTATGGTTTTTAAAGAACTCAAGTCTAGTATTAACACAAAATTTACCATACTTCTACCATGTCAGTTAACGAGGGGCGTTGCTGCTATTAATTTGTATAACACAACATAATACTTCGCAGCGCCCTCTACTTCTTGGGTCATTTGGTCGTTACCTCATAAAGCAAACTCTTGCCCTGCCCCGCCTATTGGCATTACAGGGTTCAAAGAGACTATGCCTTAATCATAGGCTTTGGTCTCATACCGTTAGGTAATCTTTGACTTCTTTTAGTTGGGCCACCAGGTACTTCTTTCGGGCTCCCATCCGTTCCTTTAGGCCCAACGCTCGTAACTCTGGCATAACTTTTGTGTGTATATATGCGGCTTGCGCTGCATTTTAGCTTGCTCTGTCATGTATTAGCACATTATAACAAGTTCGTACAGACATTTAGATATGGGGTGCTTCTCCCTACAGGAAGGAAACACCCCGCCCAGTGTGGCTGCTGGGCTCTACAGATCGAGTAGATCTATTACTTTAACCATCAATTTCTTTAGTCTCTTTAGGTTTCCTTTACTAGCTGCTAGCGTTCTAAGTACTTGTTCAGGGGGCATTCTCCAGTTAACCTGGTCGGCCCCTAGGCGGAAGTCCTCAGTAAGAGGACAGTCAAGCACATAGTGTCTCGTGTCTCCGCGAGGACACCCACAGGAGCAGCTACCATCTCCTTGTCCAAATTTGGACTTGAAATGGGGAAACCTCCCGTGTCCGGTCAATATTTGCGTCGTATACCAACACAAACTCACTGGAGTAAGGCCAACATCAGGCACGAAGGCATAGGTTGGCCTACCTACTGCACTCTGAGTCCAGCTCTCTTGCCAGCATGTCATCGATCGTCGCAGCAAAGTACCTTTTATGTAAGTTTCCGAGGGTTCTACCGTCCTCGTTACAAATGGGCCTCTGGCCCCCGCCTTAGCCAGATGATCGGCACGTTCGTTACCCAGGATCCCGGTGTGGCCTCGGACCCATCTCAGAGCAACGTGTCGCTCGTGCCTCGCCCTCAGTACCTTGCCTCTGATCTCCTTTACCAACGGGTCTTTGTGGTATCCATCGCTCAAAGCCTGAAGCGCGGACTGGCTATCTGAGTAAACCGTGACCGGCTCTGGACCTGGATGTAGTAAGATCCACTGGGACGCCCCCACCAGGGCCACCAGTTCTGCCTGGAACACGGACGCTTCCTCGTTCAGTCTGACCGACTGACAGTGCACTTCTACTCCGTCAGAGAAGACGCAGTACGCAGCTCCTACTAAGCTACCGTCTTTCGAGCCATCGGTGTATATTTCAACGCCGATATGAGTCGGTTCACCGACATCCCAGTCAAGTCCAATCCGATAGGCCGGATGGACCCTCAGTACGTCTGTCCGACGTCTAAGTCTGACCGGGTACATCTGATTACAATGCTTTGCCTCAACGCCCTCCACAGTTGTCCTATAGAAGGCTGCCTCTTGACTTACGACCAAGGGCAACGGGAGCAGCCCGGCCAAGACCAGGGCCGCCTCCGTTGACACAGTTCTGTATGCTCTGGTGATCCGCAGGGCAGCGGGTCTTTGTATGGTTAGCAATGTTCTGCTCTGTTTGACGTTGGCGGAATCTTTCCACCATACCCCACAGGCATAGCAGATAACGCGCTCTACACTCATCTTGTAGATGGATCGAAGCGCTTCTCCACTTAGCCCGTAGTTTTGTCTAGCTAGTCTCGATAGTGCCGCTATCGTCTGGTTTGTTCTTTCACGAACACTCCTGAGATGTGGCGTCCAACATAGTGTCTGGTCGATGATTACACCAAGGTACTTTAGCTCGTTCACCCTTCTGATGGGGTTGTCCCGTATCCGGTATATCGGTCGGCGAGCCAACACACCGGTCCGGGCCACCGTCAGGGCCTCTGATTTCTCAGGGCTGAAGGACAGCTTGTGCAGCTGTCCCCAGCGAACGAGTCATTCTATTGCTTCGTTGCCGCGGGTCTCCATCCCGCTACGACTGTAACCGGCAACTACTAGCAACAGATCGTCAGCATATGCTTGCAGCTGGACGTCGTCCGGTAGGACTAGTCGCAGCGCCGTGTCTGCTAGAACGTTCCATAATAGGGGCCCAATACAGGACCCCTGCGGACAGCCCCTTTCCAGTATCCTCTCATACTTGTTGCTCTGTGTTTCATAAACTACGCAGCGGTTGCTCAGGAAGCTCCTGGTAAGTGCAACGAGGGTGGTCGGCAGGTTCGCCTTCCGCAGCTCACCCACAATGGACGGCCACCAGACATTGTCGAATGCCCCCTCAACGTCCATCGAGACGAGAGACGTGTGGAGACCCTGCGAGCGATTCTGGTGAACCAGATTGATCGCTCGATGTAATGCACGGCAGGTCGACGTGTCCGGGCGGAATCCATATTGTTGCGGGTGTAGCATCCCTCCCCGCTTAAGATGATAATATATCCTGTCGCTGAGGATTCTGTCTAGAACCTTCCCCAGGACTGGCAACAAGCTGATCGGTCTGTAGGACCTAGGTTCATTCTTCGGGCGCCTACTCTTATGAATAAACACAAGACGCGCCCGCTTCCACTGCGCTGGGAAATGACCCAGGAGTAGACACTTCTGATACAGTACACGGAGCAAACCAGGACGTTCATATTGCAGAACTTGTACCATTTTGGCCGTGATTCCGTCATTGCCAGGTGCCTTCCTCTTCCTTAGGTTGCCGATGGTATGGGCCACCTCAGAGTCAGTTACCGGCTCTGTCGACACAGCCTCAGGAACGGGCAGCTCCGCATCGCTACGAAGCCGCCTCTGTTCCTCGGTGTCCTCAGACTGCTCATCGCATGGAAAGTGCATTTGGTCGTTACGTTCGAGATTGTCGGAAGTGTCGCCATTTTGTATACCTAGGTTCACATTAACCAATGGTTCAAATATTTTGATTTCGCTGCTTATGCCGCCTCTCTGCATCATAGCACGGCACAGCCCTGTTTCTACTGCTAGTAGCCTCCCCTCCTGTTTTGTTTACTGCCGTACAACACTAATTTTTGTAGCATGGGCATCCGCAGAGATAAAAGAGGGCAGTTTCCCCTCCCTGGAATAAAAATCCAGAAATTACAATCTTAAGCAATTGAGATATTTAACATTACACCCTCGATCAAGGGACGATTTAATGCAATACTGTATTATAATTCTATAATTTACTTGTAAAAACCCTCCAAAAATTAAATTATTAACTTAATTTGTCTCAACTTTGCCCTCTGGAAAATTTCCTGCGGAGCCATTCTTTGTAGAGCAATGTTATAGATCATCCTTTTGTTTTATTCAGGATATTCCCACTCCAGAATTAAATTGAACACTTAGATTACTTTCCTCCTCTGTCCAATCCTATTGTCGATCATTCCCGTTGATGTCCTGCAAGATCGATTCCAGGTACTTATAATAGTAATCTAGCGCCATTAAAAGTTGGGACTGCGACTGACAATACTGTTGATACGTGAGAACTTAACAACAACGGACCAATAAAATGGAGGCATCTCTCCAACATTGCACAAAGAGCGATGTAGTGTCAGATCTTTGACAAAAACCAGTAGACATTCAACGACACATGAAGATACACAGTAGGAGATTGCTGCATGAACTACACACAGGTGTACGAGTAGAATTCTGATTCCAAAAACAGCCAGTTTGTGCAATTCTCTACAGCTGGACAACAGTGGATGCCGTGGAGAATCTTCCACAGAACCGGCTTTTATGGCTGCGAGATTTTCAATCATTTCCTGTAGATTCAATGTGCACCATTCAATCCTTTCTGCGTTTCAAGTTTTTAATCGTTTTAATTTTAGAAATCTACTTCGCACCTTCCACGGAAGCGGATAAATTCAGAATACGTAATAAATTTGAGAATAAAATTTTTACGTATTGTATAAACTCGAGTGTTTTCGCTGAAAATTTCAAAAAGACATGCATTTTGTAATTTCATGCATTAAATCAATTCTGAATGCATCCTTTTGGCTGAAGTCTGTTAAAACATTGTATGGACTAGTAACTCCTATGCGAACCTCTCATTCCCTTGCTTTTGTACGTAAAACTCCATAGATATGACATATTAAATTTCTAATTTAAAAAATGTATATAGTTTTTATTTTATAAAATTTAAAAATCAAAATCCTGGATGAACCCATGAAGTAAACTTAATTTCTTCATGATGATGTGAAACTGAGTATAATCTTCTGAGTAACCTTTCCATAAATACCTTAGTTCTTTTTTTTTCATTTAAGGAAAACTATTCTAGCCGCGCAAAGATCTTGACCAAACGGAGCGATCCGTCAGATAATTTAATTAATTATTCATTTCAATAATTTCACAAAGTTTTAAACCTTTTTTTTAAATTAAAGTTTCAAACTTTTATTTTTCGTTAATTTAAAAAAAACTTTCTGCAACGTTCAACGATCGCAGTTAGACTGTAACGGAATAAATCCGCATTACAATAGCCAATGAAGAAAGTTTCAATCGACGAAATGCTCAAAAAATTTAACGAAAAAAACTATTTTGGTGAAAAGTAAAGCCATCCCGAGCCCTAAATTTGTATATAGTTCGTAAAATACACAAAAATATTAAGTAAATTTATAATTTGTAGTCATAATGCATATAATGTTCCTAAATTTCAGGCTGTATATTAAAGAATGTATATCACAGAATTACGTGGTGTGTAATTATTCGATGGTGTCTGAGCTAATCAAATCAATTTGTTTTCGTGTTTTATTTAAACAATTTATTACAAAATCAATTTTGACCGAAAGAAATATTCGTTATATCTTTCAAACTGAACAAAATATTCTTTTAGTAACAAAAAATTATATTATATATGTATATACATATAATTTGTTTCTCTTAAAAATTGAAAATAATATATTCCAAAGATTTACAAAATACAGTTGGACTGATTTGGATATGTTGATTTTTGGCACTATCCCAAAAAATGGTTAGTAAAATATAATCTACTATAACAGCGACTCACGTTCCTTTTTTGTTTGTTTTTTTTTCTTTTTTGTAATTATCGAAAAGCAAAATTTCTTTTTTAGTTCGGTAAAAAAATTATTTCTAAGAGATCTTTAAAATCCGAATTTTGGGGGCAGTTATAAATTTAGCAATTATATCTAGTTTAAAAGATCCTCTTCTAAGTACCAAATAATTTTAAAAATAAATTACAGGTACGAAACTTCGCGCAATAAAATACAGTTTGTCATGATGGAACACTTGTGGGTTTGCATCTCCATTTTGGCAAAATGGCAGGATGACAGGAAAGACTTTCCATGGATTTTCATCTTCTATTTGCCTAAATCCACATTTTGACTTGCTTCGACGACTTTTTTTTTTAAATGGCAGTGACAAAAAGGCAAAGTCATATTTATCTCAAGTAACACAAATGATAATCCAAGGCACATCTTAATTTTGAGTGCACATATTGTTGTAAAAGATAACTAACTAGAACCAACTTATCACTTCTGGTTACTGTGATGTGTGTAATGTTCGTATTGGTGGAGAATGTCCTCCCGGAGCTCTGTTGTCTACGCTCCAAAGGTGAGGCCTAGATGTATTTTGCATGTGGGGTGAGTCTCCCGAGGGTGTACTTCTCCACGGTGAGTATGGTAAAGCTGGAAAAATAAATGTTTCGTGAAGTTTAATAAATTATTTTTTGTTATGGAATACAAATATACTCACAGGTAGATGGGGAATAACTTTCACCGTACGAACGCACGAACACATTTGGCTGAGATGTAGTTAAAATTTGGCTTCTACTGTTTAATAAGGAACGATATCCTGTAAGTTAAATAAAAATTTTAAATGTAATGATTAAAATTTACAATTTAAATCAAAAATATTTCAATAGGAATTTTACAAACCGATAAAAAGTGCAGCAATTGTGCCGATAATTGAAAGTACTGTTATCATGAAAGACTGATAATTCTCCCATAAAATTTGTGCAGCACTTTTCCATCCTACATTGTAAGTTACCGGGGAACACTGAACTGAAAATTGATTTATAATTTTGTATTTTTCAGTAAAATGTGAATATATAATTAATAATAAATATCTAAAATTATATGTACCACCATCTTTCAGACCAATAAGCTTCAATTTAACTGGAATAATAACCATTTGCTTTGTGAGCGAACAAGAAATTTCCAGATGTAAACTTGCTGTTAGTACATCCATCTGCCAAAGACTACTTATGTCCCTTATTGCAACCGGAAACATTAGTGTGTACGGATGATTTGAATCAGTTTTTGGCTGACGTATTTCTAGAAGGTTGCTATCGCTGGGAATCACCTGAAAAAATTTCACGTTTATGACTGAATAAGAAAATGCTATTTACATTTTCTAACACACATGCAATACATATTCATACCTATTTTCTTATGGAACTGGCAGCAACAAAAAAATATTTTTTAAATTAGTCACTGCATATTTTCAAATTGGGGGCGAGGGGGGAACCCTCTTTTTTTTTTTTAAACCCTTATTATTTTTACTTCCTTTTTTTCTTTCTTTAATTTTTAATTTTTATTTTTTTTCTTTTTTCCTGTAATTTTCATCTTTTTATTTTTTATTACATTTTTTTTTTTTTTATTCCTTTTTTTAATCTTTCTTATCTTCTTTTTTTACTATTTTGTCGTTTTCTTGTTACCTGATCTTTCCTTTTTTTTTTTTAAACTTTTTTTTTATAGCTTCTTTCTTTTTTTTTTTTTTTTTTTTTTTTTTTTTTTTTTTTCTTCATTTCTTTTTTGATCCTTGTTCTTTTTTTTTTTCTCTTTGTTCTTTTTTTGCTTTAATCTTTTTTCTAACTTTTCTTTTCTCTTACTTATTTTTTTTTTTTTCCTCTTTTTTTTTTTTTAATTTCTTTTACCTTTTTTATATTTTAATTTATAATTTATTTTGTTACCTTTATTATTTTTGTTTTTTTCTTTTTTTAATTTTCTTACTTTTTTTTCTTTTTTTTCTTTTTTTTTTATTCTTTTTTCTTTAATTTATCTTTTTTTTTTTTCTCTATTTTTTTTTTTTGCTTATTTTATTCCGTACTTTTTTTTTTTTTTATTTTATTTTGTTCTTTTTTAACATCTTATTCTTTTTTTCTTCTTTTCTTTTTTTTTTTTTTTATTTGGGTGAGGGGGAGCTATTTACATTTTCTAACACACATGCAATACATATTCATACCTATTTTCTTATGGAACTGGCAGCAACAAAAAAATATTTTTTAAATTAGTCACTGCATATTTTCAAATTGGAACTCTTAATACTCAAAATTTGCATACATTCTTTTATATGGTAGCTACAGAAAATTCTCCTTTTGCAGATTACTTCTTTGCTCTCTATTCTTAGTTTTTATGTTTGAAAGAAAATGCATTTAATCATTGTAAAAATACCTATTATATTTAAAATGTTTTCAATATTTCAAACCTTCAACTAATAGGCCAGGTGGTTGAGTGATTAAGGTATTCCTGCTCTGGGAGAGAAGGAATCACATCTGGGGTAGTCATAAAAAACCTCAAATTTTTCATGGGCAGTCTATCCTAGATATGTCAGGCCCTTCTCTCACCACCTGGCCACCTCATTCTGGCCCAAAAAAGGCCCTTTTAACACTCACAGGGTATAGAGTAAAAAAACAAAAATTAACTAATAAAATAAACAGTTTCTATTACAATAAGAGAAACTATTTGTTAACGTTTTAATGATACATGATTTAAAACTGGATTAAATAATAAGATATTTGGCAAGAAGACCACATAGTAAGCAATTACTCTATAGCTATGGACAATTTTGGGTTAAATTTGATCCAGACTCTACTAATCGTAAATAATTTGAGCATCATTTCCTAATCCCTAATGGATAGTGGCAATTTCATTTGAATCATACTTGTCTTAATTAATGAACAAAACAGAGAACAGCAATTATAATGAGACAATTATAGTTCATCGATGTCAACTCAAAAAAAAAATCAATCACTAAATCATCATGATATATTTTACACTGAACGGAATCTAGAAAATTTGTAAAGTAAGGGTGTCTTCAACAATGTGAAGACATCAAATGTCAAATGTTTCCAGAGATAATACAAATGATGAAAACACTAAAGCTAGTCAAACTGTAGTCTAAATATTTGCTTTTTCTGCCAGAGAAAGTAACAATGAAATTTAGAGTTGAAGCCTTTGACATATAGTCTATAGATCAAGAATATAGACTACAGACTATTGATCTATAGACTTCTTATACAGTATTTTCATTTAAAAAGTTCTTGCATATTCACTAATCATATAATATGTTGTATGTATATATATTCCAATTATTATGAAATCATGATTAATTTAACTGTCAAGCAATTTGTAATAATGTTTATGCAAGCACTTACTTTAAATAAATAAAAAATTTAAACAGAATTACTTACAGCAATACATTCTTGTATGGAAGAAATGGCTGAAACTGCAACTGTACCAACAGGTTGTATATTACTTAATACAAGTTCTTCTAGGAAGACATGAAATGCAGGAAAAAATGGAAAGTTTATTGTTTTAGCTGTTGACATTGCAGTAGTTTGAACAGTTTGCCTTCCTGTTTGCTCTAACAGTTGAATATGAAGTATAACTTCAGCATTCAACATGCTGATATCATGAAATGATGCCTTATTTATGGGCAAAATACCACAATAATATTGTCCTGTTTTAAAAAATATTCATTAAAATCTCGTAAAAAAATCAATTAAACAGTTTCATTTATTTACCTTTCTCCCAATCAAAACCAATCATTGTTTGAAATATATCATTGATAGATATGTCAATGCTTGGTTTTACTAATGACAATTCACAATTAAAGGGAAACTGATTTAAAATGAATGATGCACTATTTATAACTTCTTGACTACAGTTTTTACCTGTAACAATATACAAATGTAAAGTTTGATAATTATCAAAATTAAAAAATTTAATCCAAAAAATAGTTATTCAAAAATATACCTAACAAATTAGACATTTTTTGATTTGCCTCACTTCTCAGAAGAATGGGGATAATATATGGTTTTTCTCGTGGAACGTTACTGATATGCTTTACTGCAGTTCTATCAATAATGATAACAGAAGCTGGCTTTACATTGACCTAAATAATTTTGTTATATCAGTTTTTTTAAAACAGCAAACAGCACTACTCAATTAAAAAAATTACATACGTGTGTGTTAGTAACAAGGATATTAGACACATTATAATGAACTGTATCTGTTCCTACTCTTTGAGCAACTGCAATGCCTGTTGTTGGATGAATAACCATGACGTTATTAGTTGAAAACCACGAACCATGTTGGCCTGCAAAATTATTATTGTTAAGTAACTTAATATGTTTGTAATACTAAACATCACAACACTTATCATATAATTACCTTCTTGGGTTACAAGTGGACTACTGTAACAAACAATATCACCTATAGTTAAGGAAGTTTCAATTGGATCTATTGCTGTGCCAATAATCATATTTATATAATCAACAAGATGAGGATTGATGGCATCCCAAACCTTTAAAAAAATATTTATTTTTTATATTAAATAATAAATATATATTATTATTAATTGTTTTACCTTCAAAACAGTTAAACCAGGTTTTAATGCTTGTACTTTTAAAGTTTGATTTTGAACACCTTGAGATATTTGAATGAGATCACATCTAGAAAAGAATTTTCACACTAGATTACACTGATACATATATATATTATTTATGTATTTACTTTATAAAAATTTTCAGTATATTTATAATTTTAACATATATAAATAATTATGTTATCAGTATATAAAACTTTTCTGACTGGGTGACCAAGACAATTAAAGTGTCAGCTTGGGACTCTGAAGGACCCAGGATCAAATCCAGAAATTTTACATAAATGGTCTGTCCTAAATACATCAGACCCGTCCTTAACTATGCAATTATCCAACCACCCCATTATGGGCTTAGCCAAACCCACAAAGGGTAGGGGATAAAAAGACAGTCAATGTCACAGGATGAAAAGAGCCAAAAATAAAGAAAAAAAATATTCTGCTGGAAAAACAAAAAATGTTCAAAATGTTAAAATTTAAAAAAACCATGAAAAGAATTATGATCAATCCTAGTTAATAGCAACTTCAGCAAACAGATACAGTAAAATTACAAGAGTAAAGTTACAAGAATAATATAATAAACTATTTTAGCAATAGTAATTATAACTTATGCTCTGAATGTAAGCTTAATGTAGTATATCAACATTATTTTAGATAACATGTTCCATTTGTCAGTCATCAATATTTAAATATAAATTACTCTTGCAAATTAATCTCAATATAATGATAGTACAGGTAACATGGGAGTTATGTTCCAAAAAATTGCAGTGTTATACAAAACAAAGAACTAGTACGAAAAGGGGGGGTTATGTTCCAAAAATTAAAAAACATGCTATTATATTTTCATAATTAAGATAAATATCTTTATTAAAATTTTCTTAAGAAGTGATACATATTAATATAAATTAAACAATGTTTTCTTTGTCATCACTAAGCACTATTAACCAAGGGAATTTTCTTTTGGCAAGATATCATTACCCTCTGAGCATTTTTCTGCACTATCTTCAGATTCATGCTCTACCTTTTGCAAAAAATATGTTATGTACAGTACTTGTAAAGGTGTGGATTGTCCCAATGGTTGGAGGCATGGTTCAATGCCTAAAAACCGGTAACAGAATAAAGCAAGTATGGAATAAGGGAAAAACATCTGGCAACACTGAAACAAGTTTTGAGAAGGACCACGTGTATTGACAGAAGGTTGGGGAAAAAAAATTTACATACTGTACTTAAGTACTAATAGTTCACAAAAATTATGCCGGAAAATCTGATTCATACACGCTTGAATGAAAAATGTCAAATGAGGTATCTTTTGCACTTAAAAGCTTTATCACGTTTATTGAACTGTTGTATGGGGATTTCCCTAATTTCAAATTAGATAAAGTTTGCTTTTAATAGTTTTTATTACATTTCATGTTGTACGAGGGTTTTACCCAATTCTTGAACTGTGTTAGAGTGGAATCCGTGCTATAGAAGTGCCGGGTTATATGGGGGGGGTTATCTGTAAATGATCCAAAGACAGTGAAATTCTCATACATCTATCTTTAAAATCTATAATCTGAAAAAGGTTTATATACTGTTTAAATTCCAAATTGTTCTGGTTAGTCATTTTACAAGTAGATATTAATAATAACAGTAATTTATTGTATATTAATTTATGATGACGGAAAAAAGCCAGAAATTCAACTAAGAAGATTAACTTCAATTCATTTTAAGATTCTGAATTCTGTAAATAAATAACTTCCTAAAAAGGAAACTAATAAAAGTTAGCAGAATTCAAGCAAAAAGAGATTATTACTCATTTGCATATTCACAAATCAGGTGTAAAGGAGTTTTTGCAGTAGCTTCACAAAATTAAGAAAGTTTAACTCAACAAAAATATTATAGTGCAAATAAATAACTCAAAAGCTTTTCTAAATTTAAAGCTTTAAGAATTTTACAAAGCTTTAAGTTTAGAGACAAACTTCAGATCTAAAGCACAGCAAGACAAAAATACAAATCATTTGAATTATTTATTTATTGCATAACAGGTCTTTCTTTTTGATTATTTTATTTGAAATGATTTCTTTGGTATGATTTTGATTAATTTCAATTACAATAGAATAACTGTCTGTTCAGTTATTTTCTAACCTTTATTGAATCTATACATTAAAAAAAAATTCAGCAACTAGTTGTGTAAGTTGCCTGTCAAAAACATTTCAAATTGCATGTGGTACCATCTGTTATATTTTATTAAAAAAGCTTTTTATATTATTATTAATTATTATAAAATAACAAAAATCTTAATTTTGTGGGTAGAGATAAGTTTTATACAAAATTGTAAATGATAAAATTTGATAGTTCATTTTTATTTAAAGATATCCGAGGAAAAAAATTATTTTACCTGCTTGGTCTAAATTTCAAGGATGTATTCAAAGCATTGAACTTTCTTCCAGTATCACTGTGGAAATGAACTTCCATTGTCATAGTGAGTCCTAAAGGAATTACTGGAAGTGGCCAACTGTCAGTTTTGATTATAGTATGAATACCAACAGACAAGTATGAAATTAGTTTAACCTAAAATTTAAAATTATATAAATTATTTTTTTTATAAAATTATGTAAAAGGAATGAACTCAAACTTACTTCAACAAGAACAGTCAGACATTGCTTAACATCAAAATCTTCATAAGATGTAACAACAACTTGTATGGAGCCTGTTTTTGATCCAGACTTCAACAGTCCTGAGTTATCAACTGTTACATCGGGATCTGGCTCAGAACGGAGTGAAAGCAGTGCATATGTCACACGAGTAAAGCCATCCCTGTATTAAAAGTATTTCATTTCTGTTATTTCTATGAACTTGTAAACATAACTTATAGAATTTATTTAGATTTCTAACAGTAATCATATACATTTATTTAAAATAATTTTTGAAATTAATAAATCATTGTTTGCAAATGAAATGTAGGAAGTCTGTTTAAGACATTTTATATTAAAATATAACAGTATAATTTTAGTAAAGTATACATTACAAGAGAATTATCTGAAATAGATTTACCAGAAAATTTATCTAAAATTAAAAATATTTTAGATGAAATTGTTCAAAGGAGAAAAATAAATACAATTTACAAAATATTATTGTTAATTGTCTACTTGGACTTTACTTATTAATAGGACTTTATACTGGTGTTTAAAGATTGGCACAGTAATGAGAGTTAGTTCAGGAAAGAACAAAATTTCTTTATTATATCACCTGTAGTAATAATTTCTGATTTGAGGATAATTATTACTACAGGTGATATAATAAAGAAATTTTGTTCTTTCCTGAACTAACTCTCATTACTGTGCCAATCTTTAAACACCAGTATAAAGTCCTATTAATAAGTAAAGTCCAAGTAGACAATTAACAATAATATTAGAATTTAAGGACAGTAAATCTTTTACAATTACAATTTACAAAAATTTACTCATTAGAGAATGTTTTGCATCATTTACATGTTAAAAGATTGAGAAGACATAACACAGTATCATTTAATGTGAATGATAGTTTGAAAGAAAAAATCCAGAAATGAGGTTTCCTATGAAAGCTTTATCCACAAATAAAATATTTTAAATTGTGCATATAGCTAAGAAAATCCAAAGGAAAAATTAAGACTATCTGGTATGTTCTGGTTTGGTATCAATAATTATGAGAATACATTTTGGCTTTTACACTTATGAAATGGGTTCTCTCAATTTTTATAAATAATTATGTCAATAATGAACGAATATATTATGAATTGACCTATTTTCTCTAATTATAATACTAATTCATCTTGAAGAGCAAAATTAGCAAGTCACTAAAAACATTTTTAAACAATATACATTTCCAAAACATTCACTCTCTTCAGTTTTAATAAAGTTTTTAATTTTATTACAAAGACTGTGATTGTCTCAAAGAATTTACAAATATTTACATATTTGTGTTATATAAAATTTGATAAATAAAAACAAAACAAAAAAGATTTTTATTTTTGATTTTTTTAATTTTGAAAGTTAGACAAAAATTAATATTGCTTCAAAACATTGAATTGTCTTATTACTTTTGACTCTTAAAACAAACACAGAAAGCAAATTTTCCTGTTGCCCTGGGAAAATGCATTGTCACAATGGTTAATTTTCATATGATAACATGAACAAGTTTTACCAGAATTTGTTAAACCAAACTGTAAATTACTGTCACAACCCCAAGAATAACCCATGTTCAATAGTGGTCACTTTTTACACTTTTTGACACAAATGATAAAAAGTGATACTGTAATAAATGTCCATTTGAGTGGAATAGATTTTCTTCGAGAGATAAAATTTAAAACATATAATGTTTTTTCTAATGTAAATCAAACTGTATTCTAGAGCAAAAAATTATTATAGTACAAACCTATTAGTTCTTAGTTTCTTCTGTGAATGTGGTGACATTAATATTTTGGAATTGTCAATTTCAGGAATTAACAATTCAAGTCTCTCATATATCTAGGAGATTAAATTTAAATTAATTACCAAATGAAAATTGTAGATATGGGCACTATTATATTTAAAATACCTCTATTTGTACTTCTGCTGATAATTGAGAATTCTGGATTATCTGAGAAAATACACCTGAAGAAAGTTCTACTGGAGATACATCAAGATGCAATGTGACATGGCCAGCTTGTTTGGCTAGAACTCTCATGGCAAAATTATTCTCATTAGACTGCTGAATATCATTCTATGAGATCATATATAATATTCAATATATTTAAAACTGATTTATTTGATTAATAAAACACAAAAAATATTTATAATATACCTGTTGAAAGACACTTCTCAATTGAACAATATTTTGATTAGATACAGACCAATTGAAATTGAGATTAGGAAATGCACTTCCAAAAGCAAATGGTACTTCTTGTTCAGTAATACCTACAGCATAAACTGGCATCTTGCATAAATAAAATTTGACAATCAGTTAACTTTCAAAACAAACAATAGATTTTTGAATTAAGTTTTTTTATATCTTAAAAGTTAAAAATATATAAAAATAAATTTATAATTAACAGTTCTAACATGTTTTTAAGTTATCTGATTCAATAAAAGTAGAGTTTCCACTAATTGTTATCTAATTACTTTCACCACAATGTTATCAATCATTGTTATCAGCATAGGATAGATAAAAAGTGATTACTTATTGTATTGTTAACTGATTGATCACAATCCATAAACTATTTTCTACTTAATGTAATCAACCTTCTAAACAATAGCCACTGACAGGAACAAAAAAAAATGACTGCTGTTTAGAGGTGACCATTATCAAAGGTTTGACTGTGTTTACATTTTTAATAATTGACAATTGTAAATGAATTATTATTAAAATTTGTCTGATAATGACCAAGCAATTATCAGTAAAGTTTCGTTAAAAAATAGCTTATTAATATACAAAAATTAAAGTTATTTATGCATGTTTATACAAATAGATCAGTCAGTCCACCATAATTTAAAATAAAAAACTGATTGCCATAGTTTAAACTATTTACACATTTTAGTTAAATTTCTTACCTCTGTGTCTATTTCCAATCTTGTTAAAGGAGCTTTGATTTTGATGCCTTTTAACAATATCACATTAATAACCACTTGATCCTTAAAATATTAATGTTAATTAAATATTTTAAATTTTCATGCGCAAAACTCAAATTATAATAATACCTGAGAATATACAACAGAATGACCTGTTTTCCTATCATGTCCAACAGCTTTTGCTGTCAATGTAGTTTTCCCCAATTTTGAAGCAGTGATAATTCCTGCAGTATTCACTGATGCAATATTTTGTTCTAAAATACTATATTCAACATTAGATTGAGGTAGAGGTCCACCAGAACATATCACCTACAAATTAATTATTACATTGAATAAATCTTGAAAATTTATAAATTTGTCTATAAATAAATCTTACTTGAAATGTTGCTCCTACAATCAATGTAAGATTTTTTGGTTCAATACGAAGAGGTGGAAATACCTTAAAATATAAACTTTTCTCTTAAAATTTTAACAAAAATACATTTATTTTAAAATTATCCTATCTTAATATGCATAAATTAATATTTAACAACTTCAATTTTTCACATACAGTCTAACTTGGTTATAACGTCATCGGATGTAACGACAACCCTAATGTAACGTCAAATTTTTATCGGTCCCACGACTTTACTATACTAGATAATGTTAAAAAATCCGCTTGTAATGACATAAAACCCTGTTTTAACATCATATTTGAAGCACTCCCAAATTTACAAAATTAGATTACAAATTTTATTTCACAAAAAAAATACGTGTTTAGTCCTAGGGTCTAGAACGACTGTGGGTGGTACTCTCACCACCTGACTTCGGTGGGGTGAGGTTTGCTACACTTTTAACGACGTGACGATCGGTTATTATGTACTCATTTTCAAATTATTTTATGCTAAATTGTTAAATATTCTATTATTTTTAATATAACATAATACATTAAATAGTTTATAAAGAAATAATTAAATTATTTTTAATTGGCATACATTAGTTTAAGCTTTTGTTGCCTTTTGATTCGACATTATTCTCAAAACCGGAAGTTCCGCCATTATTGAAATTTATGACAAATAAAAATTTCTTATAAAAGGTAATTTTTGAAATTTTTAATTACATCAATGTAAACTTAAACATAATAATGTAAATAAAGTTGATTTAAACATGTAGTTTGCATTTTTATACATATGATAATAATAGACTTCGCAGATAACGACACTCGGTTATAACGTCAAAAAATTGCTGGTTCCATGGATGACGTTATAAACGAGTTGGACTGTATTTACCAATTCAATCATTGTTTACATAAATATAAATAGCACTGATATTTGATTTTAATAAAGCAAGTGTATTGAATTCTGCTAATAAAATCACAATGGAAACTATTGAACCATAAACAATTTTGATTGTGATTTGGTTAATTATATTCATTAACTTAAATAATTTTCAAATTTTCACAAGTTATTGATTGATGTTTTCAATTTAATTTGTACAATTTTCAAAATGGATAATATATATATTATTATAATAGTTTAACTAGTAAAATAGTCTTGTGCTAAAACTTCAAAATTTATTCCAACATCAAACTATATGTATGCATATACAATGTGACAATGCAAGTAAGTTGAAACTAATCAAGTATTTTTTGAAGTTATGCAAGCACAATATAATACTGAGATCAAATTAGCAATATACTGTATAATTACAACAGTTATACTATACAGTGAAACCTCGCTTAACGAGCACCTCGCACAATGAGTATTTTGCATAACAAGCAAAACAAATTGTAAAAATTTGCCTTGCTTAACAAGTGATATTTCGCATAATGAGTGACGAGGAGAGGGGAAGTCCCAAATTGTGCGAATGCAGCATGCTCCATCAGTCTGTGTTTAGCACTTGTTCCGCTAGCATCTTAAATGTCGCTTGTGATCACATATTTTTCCAAACTTGTGTTCACACATATTACTTATAAACATCAACAACCATAGCCCATTATATAATAAACATGCCAAACAATATGCCAAATTCTTGGGTCATTAAATTTAATGACCGATTCCAAATTAAATTTTAGAAATGTCTGAATTAAAAATTAACTATTTATAATTATTAAATTTAATATGAGATGGAAACATAACTGCCTACCTCTAGTCAAATTAATTAATTTCTAATATTTAATTATAGCATTTACATAACCCAAGAATTTGGCATATTGTTTGGAGTGTTTATCAAACATATTAGCCGTGATATTTTTTTGTTTCTGCAAATCGAATTCTCATTCCAGGATGGTTCATTCTGCACTAGAAGACGATGATTCACAGTGTATATTGTACAATTTTTTTTTGAATAAACATTATACATAAAACATTTGAGTATTTTTTCAGCGTGGAACACATTATTGTATTTTACATTAATTTCTATGGGAAAAATTGTTTTGCTTAATGAGTGTTTCACATTATGAGTAAGACTCTGGAATGAATTATGCTTGTTAAGTGAGGTTCCACCGTATTTCTTAAAATTTAAGAAGCATTTTTTAATGTGTCCAAACTTAAAATATGGATGTACCTTAATGTTTTCTTTAAAATATTTAACTTTTAAAAGATCTGTATGAAAATTTTATATTATTTCTTGTTTTTTACTGTGAGAAAAAAATTAAATTTGAAGTAAATGGTTAAATTTTATTAAAATTTTTAGATCTAGAAGGGATTCAAATATCATCCTTATCAATTTAAATACAGTGAAATAAAATAAATACATCTCTATTCCTAAGTAAATAGAATTAATGATGACTGGTTAGGCTGCATTCACATTGCCAATGACAAAAACTGATATTTTTATTCTTTGTAAAATGTTCACACTAGTTGTTATTGCTGCATTTTCATCTGTCATTGTCTTAATGGTATTGCCAATCAATAAGAACTTCCTAAATCTTCCTAATCTTATATGTTGAAGAAAGACTGACTCTAAAACATGTCTAGAAATATATAATAAAAAAGCAGTTGTCAATGTCAAATTAACACTTTACTGTGTGTAACCATTTTTAAAACACGAGTCTGGTCTAAAAATATGGAAATCTATGGAATAATGCTAAGCATAATGTAAATTGCACAAGCTGTAACATGAAAACCAATGAACAGTGTGAATACTTTGGTGATGAATGAAAACAATGAAAGACATGCTGTCGCTATCGTTTAGGAACTGTGGTCATTGTCATTGGCAGTGTGAATACAGTCTTACTTAAACAGATACAGAATTAATATTACAATTAACCGTAAGAATAATACATTTGATAAATAAATAAATAGCAGCTGAGTTTGTTCTATGGAAATATTTGACCATTTAGTTTGGATAACAGAAGGTAAAATTTTTGTTAAAAAGTGATTAATTACATTTACATAATCATTAATATCTTAAATATTCATATTACAGTTACTTTTCAAATATTTTGAATAAAAAAGGACAATTAAAAAGAGTAAGCCTGAACACCACCATTAGTTTTTTTAATGTTAATTTTAAACTTAGCAATAAAAGGTTTTCAAAATGATATCTAAGGGAACGTTTAATTATTTTAAGCAAAATAAAGAAAATGTTATTACTTGTATAGGAAAGGATTCACTAGAAATGGTTTTTGTACTTGATTCTGCATCAGTTGCTGCAGTGAAAATTACAGAAGTGTGACCAAGAGAAAGTCCAGTTATCACATAAAATGCCTGATATTGATTATCATCTTTCATTGCTTCAGATCTAAAAGAATTTTAAAGTTATTCTATAATATTTAAATAGAGGAGAAAAAAAAAAAAAAAAATCAACATTTATGTAGTAATCATAAAATTAACATACTTAACTACTATGATGTTTGATGTCAAGATTGGCTTCAAATTAATAAGCGGAAACAATGATGTTGGTAAACGGTGACCTTCTTCATCTAATATTTCTAATGTTGCTATAAATGATTTTCCTAGTTCAACCTGAATATAAAAATATATTTTTCATAAAAATGTAAACGTAAACATGATTAAATAGAAAATGCATTATACCTTATCAACCATATGTATTCGAATAGCTGAAATGCCTGAAATTTGAATTTGGGCAGCAATGGTCTTTCGAGCTTCCAAACACATATCATGAACTGTGAGAGTAAAACTTCCATCTTCCAATGGAGCGATCTAAATCATCAAATATTAAAATTTACAATTTTATTTAATACATTTTAAATTTTAAGCAAAAAGAAAAAAAAATTACCTCAATTTTTCTTGTAGCCTTAACATATTGGACTTTAGCTTTTTTATTATTACTCATATCTATATAAAACTGACCAGATCCTTGCACTATATTTAAATAATTCTGAAATAAATTTAATACATGTTATTAGATAATGTTCATAAATATTTATTTTGGAATTAGAGAAAACTATATATATAAAATTATTGAAAATTTTATGTTATCACAGAACTAATATTCTTGTAATATTTTCTGCATCTTACTTAATTGTTCTATAAGCAAGTACACGAAATTCAAATTTTCGTGTACTTGCTTATAGTACAATTAAGTAAGATAAAACAATGGAGTCAGAATTTATTTAAGTACATTTATTTATTTTATAATATTTTCTGCATTTTCATAAAATTTTTTATAAGGAACTTTATGGAAAATATTTCAATTATAATAATAATAAAAGCTTTTTTCATTTTTTTTGCAGTGATCAGATATTTTATCTCTCTTAAATAATTATAGTTAGAAGTGTTAATTAACTAATATTTTGTGTTTGAACTTATAATTCTGAATTGTTTACATTTAATATTTTCCAGTCATAATTTTGAACCATGGAACACTAGTTAAAGAAATTAATACTTTATATTTGGTTTCTAACATTTAAAAAAATGTTAATGTATTAATCATCATACAATAAATAGTTTTTGTTTTAACAGCTTTATCAAGTTATCAAATTAGCAGAATAAAATGTCTAGATAAAAAAAACAAATCATTGTTTTTTGTTTTGTTGTCATAACTGATATTGAAAAATTGAATGGGTAAAAGAAAAGTACAGTGTACAAATAACTCTAAAATGTCTAATTAGACTGTAAAATAAGAGCAATTATATCACACTTAATACAAGATATTGCACATTAATGATCTATTTAATGTTATATTTAAAAATTGCAACTGTTTATTTCTGTTAAATTGTTTTAATTATAAATAATAAAAACCAGATAATATCTTTTATAATATAAAAAAATTAACAATATAACTGTTATAACAATTCAGAAAGAATATTTGCTAAGTAAGAATTATGTTTTATAATGTAATTTCTGTCATTATTAAATGTAAAAATGAAATAAAAATACATAATTAGACATTTTAACTGTATGGTGGGAAAGAAAGTCACTTAACACCCCTGTTACAGAATATAGAATGTACTCAAAGAATGTATACATTCAGCACATCATGTAATGTGAATAATTAACCATTCAAGTAGGTCAATAAAATCTTTCAATTCCTTGGGAAATTCTGACCCTAAATGGTGTGTTACATGACCCCCCCTTCCCATTTACAGTTTCAGAGTTGCATTCAAAATGGCAACCATGTGTGCCCTCTTAGTCTAAAGTGTTTCTGACGTGAACGAATTAACTTTGGGTACATTCTATATTCTGTTACAGAGATGTTAAGTGACTTTCTTTCCCACCCTGTAGTTTGTTTATTAAGATTTTAGCAGTATCCTCAAATTAATCAAGAAAAGCAACAATTTATTTTTAAGGCTTTTTAAAAACTATTTCAATAAAAATTTGACATAAATTCTCATTTTGTTTACAAATCTAAATTGTGAAATTAGATAGGAATGGTAAGATTAAGCAAGCAAATTATATTACAGTAGAAGTTCATTAATCTAGTATTTATAGAATGAGAGTGGTGTTGGATTAACATGCTTTTTTGTGTTTTGCAAAATTTGATTCATAATATATGATCCAAATGTTGCATTGATACAAAATGTACAGCAATGTCTCCAAGTTGCTACATGCTTATGATTTGTTTATGCATGCTCTTTAATAAGTCTGAAGATTATACAGTGCATGACTGACTATTTTATACTATTTTATTGAAAAACCTACTAACATTAATGAACATGGTTTGAACAAAATCAGCATTTACAATGATTCACGTGCCTGTAATATATATTTTCAGAAATCTGTATTTCTGCCAAGGGTTTTTAACACACATATCCATACAAATTCTGATTCTAGAGGAATACTAGCATGCTGGATTATTATTTAACTCTGAATTAATAGCTGCTTTTAAGAGGGTGCTTGGTTACCAGCGATTCTAGACAGAATACTGGATTAATAAACTTCTAATGTACAAACGTTTTTTTTTAGATTTGTATTAATTTTTTTAATGGACTACATAACAATTTTTGTAACTGAGAAGAAATTCTAACCACCATAACAATCAGTACAAGCTAAAATAACAACTTTATATACATACATGCAACACTGCTTAGAAAAATTAGTATTTGTGCTAATATGAAATCAGTGTTGATATCACTTTTTTTGTTTTGATTTAGAATTTTAAACTAAATACAACTGAAAAAAAGAAAAAACCATTACTATACAAATATCAGTTTTGTCTTAAATAAACTTAATGTTCTTGTATTCTAAAGAAAAATATTTAAAATCTTAAATTTACATTATTATTTAAAATAAAATTTACCTTGATAGAAGGATGATTAAATATTGATAATTTATCAGGAATAATATCAGCATCATTCACAAGTTCTAAAATAACAGATTGTTGAATTGTAGAAATAACATTCCACTGTAAGAAAATTTTAAACAGCTCTATTAATTCATAATTTACCTATAAAACAAATTAACAAAATTTCTTAATAGAGAATTTTATTAAATAATAGTTAAAATTATAACTAGATAACTAGTCTTAATTCAGAATAATGGTTCTAGTAATAATTTTAAAAATCAAATAAGCTTTATAATAGTATATAACAGTATATAAATTTATAAAGCTTATATAAAATATATAAAAATAATGTTGCAACAAATAGTATATTTGGACAGCAGTGTGGTTGAATAGCTGAATATTCGACTTGATTAACGCGCATATAAAAATTGGTGCGCAAACCGCATTATGGCAAGAATCGAGCACCCTGATCTCTATTGGCCCGCTGTCACTATGCTTCGTCAATCACACTAATTCTTAACAGTTGTAGCAGACAGAGACGAGTGTCATGGCAGTATGTGATAAGTGACGATATCAAATGTGGATAACAATGAAATGACCTACGTGTAAATAACGGGAAAAGAACAGAGAAGGACCGTAAAGTGAAAATAAATACGAAATTGAGTTGATAATATAATTGAACATGTCGTGGCAGCTTACTGGCGTGAAATTCATGGCTGTCAATGCCAAATAATTGTTCTCATAGACTTTGGAAAGCTAAATGCTTGTAATGAAAGTCAGTTAGCATGCACGGGCAAAAGTTTGGGGCTGTTCAAGCTACCAAGCTGTCTTGAATCTGTGAAATCATAACTGTGACTTATACCCTTTTCCATCCTTTTGGGGTTGAATTTCATAACATCTTTTCTTAGCACGCCTAAACTTTACAAAAGGAACACTCAAATTTTTAAGTTTCTAGCACCCGTAGTTTTGGCTCTGCATTAATTATCCTATCAGGACTTGTTCTTTTATATACAAGTATATAGATGACTAAACTACATAATAAGTAGGTAGTTTTCATTTGATTTGCTTTTTTTTTTTTGATCTCTTAAAAAAATAACTTAGTTATATTACTTTTCCTTTGATCTTTTAGATAAATAAGCAAAAACTTGCACTTTCTCGAACTTGAAATGCATGTTCAGCATTAATAAAAGTTACCAAAATGATTAATTTACTGTGTTTTTGTTATTTCTTATTCCTGTTTTTAGGCATTCGGTATTCAGTCGAATAACGAATAGTAACCGAATATTCATTGCATAACTAATAAAAATTTTATATATATTATTACTGTACATTGTTTCATACTAATAATAAATTTTATATGCACTAACAGAATACTAGTGCTATCTGAGACTTTTTCCAAGTAATTGCAATTCTAAATGATAATACTAATTTACTAGTTGATCAGTTAGTTAACTCAACTAAATTATACTAAGAAAATTTTTTCAGAAATGGTACACATGCATAAGAATCAATGTAAAAAGCATTAATACAAATAGTAGAATGCTTACCCTATATTTGTTACTTACTTATTTTTAACACAAGATAAATAAAAATCATCACATAACTTACTAATGGCTGATGTGATATGTTAAGTCAAAAAACTTTTTTAAAACATTTCTTTAATTATAAAAAAACGTTCAAAATAAGTAAATTTTATTTGAAAAATTAATTACAAATTCAATATATTAAGAACAGCAACAATTTAGAAATACCTGTACATTAATGTTCTCTCTATACAGAATGTCATGCTTGTAACCAACAACCTCAACTTTTACAATCAACAAACCTTCTTTTTCAAAGGGATGAAGTTTCTGAATACCTGTATTATAATAAAAATTCAAAAATTAGGGAAAGAAAATAAATTTTCTTTTTAACTGTATAAATCAATACTTACTTCTAATGGCTTTTCTAAAACCACCAACACTTGTAACTTCTGTTATTACATTCATTTTATTTTCTAATTTACCTAAATTTTCATCTGATAACTCCCAATGAACATTTAATGATGATATGTTAGAGAATTTTCTTCCCAAACTGTCTTTTACCCACAACTCAATTTCTAAATCTTGATAACAATGTACAGGTAGCTATAAAATACACATGTATCATGTTAAATATAGTGCTGAAATCCTAAAAACTTAATTGTTTTAATTAGAAAACATAAGGAATGGAGCTTATATATATTACATACATAAACAGTCAATTCAAAAAAGTTAATCAATTTAATAGATAATCTATTTGAAAGTCAAAATGTAAAGTACACAAAGATGAGTGCATTACATTATTAACACCGTTGTAAACCAGAAAAATTGAGCACAAGCATTATATTAAACAAATTTTGCATTATTAATACTGTGTATTTTCTTGCAAATAATAATTTAAGTATTTAGGATAAGATTTTAATTTCTTCATTAAGCTTTTTAAATCTTGATGCTTCAGTATACCTCAGATATCCCAGACAAATCTGGCTGCTATTGTTGACTTCAAATAATTTTGATATGATTAAAATTTGAAAATTTTATCTCAATTACAATAGATATTTTCAAAAATAATTTGTTGTAAATATCTTAACAATTATGATTATAAAGAAAATCCATAGTTGTATTATAAACAACATTACTTACTTTTTCATCTGTTTCTAATAATTGACAAGGGTACTTTTTCCCTTTTGGTTCTTTTCTTTTTGGAATCAGTTGAATGCTTTTTGGAACAGCACATATTATTCTGCAATTTATTTATAAAAAAATGTAAATTTGGAAAATAATTTAAAGATCATATCTAAATCTAAATTTGAAGATCATATATTAAATTTCAGTATGAAACATTTTATTCCAATGTATATGATTAGAGAAATGTACTTTTGCATTTTCCTACATTCAGGGTTCTTACTCAAATTTTTATTTTAAATTCCCAGACTTCCCCTGATCAACTTGTACAAATTCCCTGACCTCACGTCCTTTACAGTACAGAATATTGACAAAATAAAACAGCATTTGACTTACTAAGCACAAATGCTATTGCTTCTCCAACTTGTTAATTAGTTATTTTTTCTAATTAACAGTTATACATTTTTTATAAATGTTGAATTATTAAAACTAAAACATTTTAATAAATTATAGTACAGTAATCCCTCGCTACTTCGCGTTTCATTTATCGTGACCTCGGTATATCGCAGATTGTTCAAAAATATTCATCAAAAACTCAAAATTGAGGAATTATGGCACGAAAGTTGCTCGCATGCTAGCAGAAGGCAGGGAGTGCCCACACAATTCAAAATCCATGTCTCTGATTGGCTGGCTAGCATCCCGCCATTTGATATCCCTCCCGACTCGAGAATCTCGCAAGCTGATTGGCCTAGATGTTTCTTCCACCTTTGCTCTCATACCCAGTGAAGACAACCGCGCTCATTCAAATCAATGTTTAAGTGATGCTTAGTCTTGAGGTGTGCTAATTTTTGTTGTTCTCTTGTTTTTTTGTTCAAAATAGTGCTTGTGACACCCTTGAAAATGGTTCCTAAACGTCCTCCACCCTCTAAATCCTCTAGTGAACCCAAGAAAAAGAAAAATGATGACACTGAACGAGAAAGTTAATTTATTGGACATGCTTAAGGCAGGCCATAGCTATGCATCTGTTGCATGCCATTACGGATTGAACGAATCGACGGTTTGCTACATAAAAAAGGATGAAGTGAATATCCGTAAAACTGCCTCGATATTGTTTTCCAAGGACACTAAGCAAGTTTTGACTTCTCGTAATAAGCGAATTGTGAAAATGGAGAATGCCTTATCAGTGTGGATATCGGACTGTCGGAAAAAGAAGGTTAGTCTCAATACCAATATGATTCGGACTAAAGCCAAAGCCCTGTATGATAGACTCGTTCCTGAAGGAGAGTTGAATGAAGACGACAAAGGTAATGACGACAACGAAAATGAACCTCAGCCTAGCACCAGTGACTCGAGTGATCCTACCCCATGAGAAAAATGTGATTTTGTTGCCAGCAAGGGCTGGTTCGAGAAATTCAAGGAGATTTGGCCTTCGCAGCGTTCCTTTGTATGGGGAGGCCTCCTCGGCAGGCCAAGAGACAGCTCTTCGTTACGTCGAGGAAGAGTTTCCGAAGATAATTGATGAGGGTGGTTATCTCCTGGAGCAGGTCTTTAACATGGATGAGACTGGCCTCTTCTGGAAGAGTATGCCGTCCCGGATGTTCCTTTACAAGGATGAATTGAAGAAGCCAGGGTTCAAGGCCCACAAAGATCGAGTGACTCTCCTCATGTGTGGGAATGCTGCGGGCTTCATACTCAAGCCCGGCTTAATTTACAAGTCCTTGAATCCTCGGGCTTTGAAAAACAAAAACAAAGCCTTGCTGCCTGTCTACTGGATACACAACAAAAAGGCATGGATAACAAAAGCCCTCACACTCTACTGGTTCGTAAACTGCTTTATCCCGCAGGTGAAGCTGTACCTCGCTGAAAAGGGGCTTCCCTTTAAGGTAGTCCTCTTCATACTGTGCAGTAAGACATGCAACCAGTCCATTATGACGGGGTCCAAGTGGAGTTCCTGCCCCCAACACCACTTCTCTTATACAACCCATGGATCAGGGGGTCATTCGGACCTTCAAGGTCCTCTACACAAGGTCCACAATGGAGGGCCTCATCTCCTCCATCGACGAAGACAATGTGGTCTTCAGCCTGAAGAACTATTGGCGAGGATACAACATTGCAACGTGCCTGGTCAACATTCAGAATGCTCTTAATGAGATGAAAGAGCAGACACTGATTGCAAGTTGGAGGAAATTGTGGCCAAAAAACGTCACCCATGATTATGAGGGATTTACGCCTGACGAAGTTCACCACTCTGCCGTAGAGACGGAGTACCGCTAGGGGAGCGATTCGCTATATACGTTTGTGACTTAGCTCCAGTTCTCGACTGCAATATCTTTGCGAATCCTTCGAGTACCGTGGAAAACCATACATCGCTGGACAGCGCATTACAAGACGAACACGTAGGTGTCATTTTTATTAAAATCGGCCAAGGATTTGTCGGGTTACGTGCGTCCGAAAGTTTAGCTTTTGTTCGGGCCCCATCCGGCCCCCCGCTTATTTTCCATAATTATTAACGACGATTTTGGACGGCCACTAGGCTGGTTAATATGTGTATTAAATTTAGTTATCAAATCTATAAAACTCACAGAGTTATAAACGTCCGAAACTGAATTGTCAAACAAAGAACGCTCTTCGCCACGTGGCCGCCATTCGGCGTTGTTGTAGCCATTCGGCGTTTGTTCCGTGTCGGCCTACGGCCGCACGGCGTAATCTTAGCCGTTCAGCGTGCTGTGAACCTGTCTGTCTCCAACGGTTTTTAAAGTTGTCGTCCCTCGCCGTGTTATCGTCTGGTACGTCACCATCACCATCGCAACGTGAAAAGTGTTTATTTTCACTCGTAACCTCAGTGTCTCACATTAGCTGACCGGCGTGTTTCAGCTGAACGGCTGTCTTAATCACACAGCTAGAGTGTCATCTACCAAATCAACTTTTCTTGATCTTCTCTCACCATGTGCTGTGAGCTTTGCTATGTCTACGCAGGAAAGTGTTGACCTTAATAACAGCTTCATGGAGGAAGAGCTAATTGCTACGATAAACTCTAAACTTGGTGATATACTAAGCTCCCTCCCTATGGAAAGCAACATCACTGTCAGGGTAGCTGACAGAACCAGAGTCAGGGAAGCGGCAGTGCGAATGCACGCAGCCGCAAATCAAATATTCGGCATGATCCTTGCCCTTCGGGAACAACTTAAACAACGAAAACACATGGATAAAATACAACCAGCAGAAACCTATTCTCAGGCCCTCAAAAAGCCGGCCCGCCCAGTGAGTTCCTCTACAAAATTGATCGCAGCAAACGCTGCAAAACTCGACGGTAAACCCAACCCAACAAAATCGACTCACAACGTCATAGTATCGGCTATTACCAAACCTGACGACCCCATCCAAACACTGGAAGAGACAATGAGTTTGGTGCAGACACACATTAGCCCCTGGCAACTGGGGATAAAGGTCAATAGTGTAAGGCCCCTTCCCAGTGGCGATGTCAGCATACATGTACAAACGGAAGATGATTTACAAACCCTGCAAAATGCTTTAAAATCAAACACTGAATTATCACGCAAACTTAAAATCTCTCAAAAAACAAGAAGGCCCCTAAGATCATCATTTTTAATGTCCCAAATGAAACTGAGGAAAGTGAATTCCTCGATAATATATACCTACAGAATCCAGGGATACAAGATTGCCTTTCTATTGACGATTACCATCAAGAAGTACAGATAAACCACAGCTTTCATCCAAAAAAATCCACAGCCTATAGACATGTAATCTTAAACGTTACCCCAACAATCAGAAACAAAATAATGGAACAGGGGAAAATTTTTGTAGGATGGAGCTCTCTTCGTGCTGACGACTACATACCTGTAGTTCGCTGTTTTAACTGTTCTGGCTACGACCATACTTCCTTCCGTTGTCAAGAGAAGCAGCGATGTAGCCATTGCTCAAAAAAGCATAAATTCAAGGAGTGCCCAAACTTGAAAAAAGATCCCCGCTGTACAAACTGTCTTCAGTACAACAAAGCGGCTCCAGAGCAGAAAAAACTTAAAATAGACCACAACGCCTTCGACAAAGATTGTCCGCTACTCAAAAGATATAAAGAATCCCAAATCATCAATATCCGCTATGAATAATCATCTAGTGTCAACTGTTTCCTCACTCGTCTGTGCTCTCCGTTACGTTCAACTCCAACAACCCTTCAATAAGACTGAAAAACCAAATTAAAATATTGCAAATTAACCTCCAAAGGTGTAAAGCGGCCTCTTCAGCCACGACGCATGCCATGGAGGACAAAGATATCGACATCCTTGCTTTCCAGGAACCCTACCTCCACGACGGCTCTGTTGCCCTCTTGGGAAGGGGTAACATCCTGGTTAGCAACGGACACAGCAACCAAACCTTCACGGGTTTCTTGATAAGGAACAAACATCTAACCTGCCAGCTCCTCACCAACTTGAGTACTGAGCACGCTACTACCATCAGCGTCCAAACAAATTCTGACACCCTCTACATCACAAATATCTACTGCCCGCCCTCAGAAGGCATTGAGAAACCTCTCGACGAACTGGCAAATATCTTGACAAGACTCCCTGCTGGACCATTCTTAGTATGCGGTGACTTTAATGCCAAATCTTCGATCTGGCACAGCCCGGTGGAAGAGCCCAGAGGTCGAGCTGTGGTAGATTTCATAGTGGCAAACAACCTTTCTTCCCTGAATAGCAGCCCTCTTCCGACTTTTTCCAATTCAAACGGGGAAAGCTGGATAGACCTATGTCTGGGTAACGCTAAAGCAGCGAATTTAACAGAATACTGCCTCACTCTTGCTGATCCCACAGCAAGCGATCACTCTTACATCTATATTGCTCTTGGTGGCACAAGCATCCAACACAACGTCCAAATTATCAATACGACTAACTGGGACGCCTTTGAAGAACTCCTTAAAAGATTCTGGGATCCGACTGGCCTCAACAACATCACCACTACCAATGACATTGACCACGCTGTTCAAAACCTGCAACAGGTAATACAACATGCTTATTATGACTCGACCACAATTAAAACCAGGAAAAATTCTATTCCCTGGTGGAACCACAGCCTGACAGCCAAACGTAAAGAAACCCGCAAAGCGTGGCGCCACTACTACAGGGAGAACGACCCAGCAAGAAAGTCCGAAAAAAAGGAACTCTACAACAGGACCCTTAAGGATTATAAGAAGTTAATAAACAAGTCAAGAAGTGACTCTTGGAGAACCTTCTGCACCAACTCTAACAGTTCCGGCCCGTGGTCCATCCCACACTACACCGCCATCCACAAGAGGAAAGCCTTAGTATCCCCACCTACTCTCTCTACAACCACCGGCCACATGACTAACCTACAGGATACCTACCGTGCCATCTTCACGGATCTATTCCCGACAGATGACCCGACGCTCGACAACCCCACCCACAGCAGCACAAGAGCCAGAAGCCACTCCTTCCCACACGAAATAGATGATCGGCCCTTCTCTTCCCACGAAATCAAAAAGGAATTCGATAATATCAAGGAAAAGAAAGCACCAGGGCCTGACATGATAGACTGGCGTATGGCAAAACATGCCTACGCTGCTATCCCAACAACCTTTTCGGTCCTCTTCAATAAGTGCCTCGATCATAAGTACTTTCCACGATCCTGGAAGATTGCTCATGTCAAGCTTATCCCGAAAAGCAAAGACACTCAGCCCACCACTCCTAGCGACTACCGGCCGATATCCCTACTCTCTGTGCTTGGGAAAGTCTTGGACGGACTTATGGGCGGCAGGATTCTTTACCATCTGAATCGTCATAATGTTCTCCACCCAGCCCAATTTGGCTTTATAAAAAACAAAAGTGCCCATCAAGCCATTAATAAAATCTTAGAATACATTTCCACTGCTAAACAGGCTGGCAAGCACACTTTACTAGTCGCTATTGACTTTAAGGGCGCGTTTGACCACGCCTGGTGGCCAGCAATCCTCACCAGGCTGGCCGATTCAAAATGCCCGTCTAACATCCTAGGCCTTCTCAGTAGCTACCTCTCTGACAGAACTGTAATGGCTGCGGACTCAGGGAGCGTACATTATATAACCACCATCTCTAGAGGGTGTCCCCAGGGCTCTAAGACGGGCCCCCTTCTGTGGAACATCCTCTACAACAACCTTCTTTCCATCACTGATAACATGGCAGCTGAGGGAGATCCCTATGTCCAAGGCTTCGCCGACGACACTGTGGTCCTCCTCTCGCATCAGAACCAGGAGATACTACAACGTCTGACCAACACAGCTCTACAGCATGTTTCTGCCTGGTGTGAGGACAACAAGCTCCTCATAAACTACAACAAAAGCAGCTGTATCTCCTTTCCAAAACAGCATATCCTCCAAAAGAAGCCGTCAATCCGAATTAACGGACACCGTATCAGCTGTGTGGACTCCATGAAATATTTGGGCATCCTCTTGGACCCCAAACTAACATGGAAACCCCATGTCCACTATGTTTATAAAAAAGCGATAAAAATTTGTCACTCCCTTAGAAGCATCGCACGAAACCTCTGGGGCCTCGACCACAAGACATCTCACTTAATTTACAGTAGCGTCATCGAACCCATCCTCACCTATGGTTGTGAGGCATGGGGTTATTCCGTCCACAAATTACATATAAAACGCAAACTCCTCTCAGCCCAGAGGCAAGCGGCTATAGCTGCCACAAAAGCCTATAGAACCGCACCTACTAACGCTCTCTTGGTGATTGCTGGACAAATCCCAATCCACCTCAAGATCATTCAGAGATATTTGAAAAATCTTTTAATCAAACTACACACAAAAGAAGTATCGACAAACCAGGTTATTAAAATTATTGAGACTTTAAACATCCCGGAAGACGTCAACCAGCTCATACAGGAAATCGACAGCTACGGTATCGACCTCACAAATACGCAAGACCAAACCCACCCTGGTAAATTCTCACCAGCGAACATCAACGTTCTTCAAGGCAGCATCCCGAAGGGCAAGAATTTCTACACGGATGGCTCAAAAACTATCAACTCAGTTGGAGCTGCGGTTTACTTAGCAGACCCTACCAACTCCATCCACTGGCAGGCCGCTTACAGGCTCAGGGACCACTGCTCTAACAATCAGGCAGAGTCCCTGGCCATCCTCCGCGCCCTGCAATTTGTAAAGACCAACCTCACCGACTTTCGAAATAGCCACATCAATATCATTAGCGACAGTAGGGTCGCTCTATATCAGATCAGGAGCGGAAACCGTAAGCTCCCTATTGTTAAAGATAGTCTTCTCATTCTGAATCAGCTGAATGAAAGCCGTGCTAATGTCCAATTCCATTGGGTCAAGGGCCACTCTGACGTCCCTGGCAACGACCGGGCAGACGCCCTGGCCAAAAAGGCTGACGCCATAGCCAAGAACTTCGCATATCACGCTATTCCTCTTACAACAATCGTTAACAACTTACGCTCCGCAACGCTTAAGATGTGGCAGCATGAGTGGGACAGCGAAACAACTGGACGACACACCCATGCCTTCATCCCTCAACATCGAACAACGTCTACGTAACCATTTCTTCACCAACCATGACCTAACCCAAATGCTCACAGCGCACGGTAAGTTCAACACATACCTGCACAGATTCCACAACAGAAGTGATGCCCTGTGTACCTGTGGCATCCCTGAGGAAGAAGACCCGACGCATATTACCTTCACGTGCCCCTTCTACAGCACCCAGAGGACTGCACTTCGGAGAACAGCAGAGACAGAAGGACTTTTCTGGCCATGCCATCTGAAAGACTTAATCAACAACAAAAAACTCTTCACTGCATACAAAAACTTTGTATCGCAGATTGGACTCAGCGATTACTCTAGGATAACAACCAACAACGGTTAACAAGCTGAACTGTACCACAGTGCTGAACTTCTGTTTTGTATATAATTCCACTTACTACTGTAACTTACCATGTATCATATTTTGTACAAATTTTGTTTTCTTTTAATAATTATCTAGCCCGGCAGGCACTCATGAAATCCTCTTCTTCTATAACATCTCCCACCCTCCTTCTCCAACCTTTACCTCTACCTCTATCTCTATTTCTACCCCTTCCGCCCTTCCACTACAGGCAATACCTTTGGTGCGCCTTAGCTTTCTAATACTAATACTAATACTCTGCCGTAGATAAGGCTGTGAGGCTGGCTCGGTTGGTAGCCAATGAAGGGTTCTCTGACATGATGATGGAAGAAGAGAACACACTGATCGAGTGCCACTTGAACCCCTTAACCGACGAGGAACTCGTCGAAATGACAAGATCGGCGAGTGAGGAAGAAGAAGAGGTATTTGACAACGGTGACGACAATGAAGCTGAAGAACGTGGCCTTACCTTGAAAAACCTGCAAGAGCTCTGCAACATAGCACGGACTCTGCAACAAAGGGCCCAAGGAATCGACGACAACATGGTCAGAGCCGTAGAATTCAGTAACCGTATTGACGGTGTAATGGCGTTGTACAAGGGCATCTTTGTTCAGAAGAAAAAACAACGGTCACAACTCCCCATCACGACGTTCCTTGTGTGCAGAAAACGTTCTGCAGAAACTCCTGCTGCCTCTACACCGCCTCCTGCAGCTACATACCCCAGCTCTATCCGAAGCTGCCCGCGACAATCCAGCTCCATCCAAAGCTGCCAGCGATGATCGCGTTCAAAATGAGAGGGTGACACTACTTTGTGGGTTTTCACTTATCGCAGCTGGTTCTGGTCCCTATTAACCGCGATAACTGTGGGATGACTGTATTTCATTCTGTCATTAATCCACAACTATAAATCTACATGGCTTTGAAAAAAAGCCATTATTTATTATTCAATAACAAATCCTATATAATCCATGTACAAAAGTATATATTTATTAAATTTATCCCTTTATTAATATTTTATAAAGTTCAGAAAATTTATTAACTGGAAGAAAAAAAAAACAAAACAAAAATGTTTTATTTATATCATTTTTTGTATATGTACATTTTTGGGGTCCTGAAAATATTCTGCATCCATTTTCATAAGTTGTATTGCACCACATTACTTCTTGCTGTCTGCAGATGGCTACATTTAGTCAAGCATATTATCAGCAAAAAAACAAGGCAGCCAACGAAGGCAAATTCCCAGTTTTTTGACAAATTCCCTGACTTTCTGAACATTAATGAAAATCCCTGACTTTGCTTCATTTTATAAAAACATTTTCTTCTTCTATTTTTCCATATATTTTCAATAAAAAAATATTAATGTCTAAATATAATCAAATTAACAAAATAACACCTTCTACTTATAGCTGAGATAATTTTTATTGAGAAAAACAAACGTTTTCGGCTTACTCAATAAGCCATCCTCAGGTTATAACTTTCGAAAAAAAAAGGAACATTATCGTTCCATTAAAAGAATACAATTGTTTGAAAAAATTCAAAACATTAGCAACGGACAAAAAGGAACAACATGGTAATATAAATAAGTAAATATACAAAAATACATAAAAACAAAAGGAAGAACATGGTAATATAAATAAATAAATATACATAAATAAATAAAAACAAAAAAGAAAGAACATGGTAATAAAAATAAATATACAATAAAATCGTTATAGTGGGAATAAGAAGTAAAAGATGAAAAATAAAAAATAAAAATGATTCCACTGGTGATACTTTTAAAAAGAATGGCAGATTATCGAGGAATGATGCCAAAACAAGCTAAGACAAGCCTACGAGTTTGTGATACATTTCTTAACCACGAATTTCCAAGCTGTTGGTAGGCTGTCAGCATCCCTCGCATTTATGCATGCCTCTTCCAACTAGGGATTGCAATTGCTGGATCCTCATCCAGCAATCCAGCTGGATCCAGCGCATTCTCCTCGGCCTTGCTGGATCCAGCGCTGCGGATCCGCAAATACTCAATTAACTTTCTAAATAATTGCGCAAAAGTCTACGTCATCGCGTTGCCGCTTTGCTAACTACTAGACTGCTACTAATTACTTACTCACTACTTTACTAACACTAATAATTAAATTACTTATAAATAAACTATACCTTAATCAATCCAACAAAATTTAATAAAATAATAATGTATTCAATCGCTTTAACGATCTTCCTCAGTTACAAAAAAATACAACATTAACTATAAAACATAAAATGTGTTTGGAATAAATGTAAAAAGAATAGTGCTTAATTACATTCCATTTTTAAACAAGATACATAGATGTACTGCCAGGTCTAATAATTTTCGTATTGTATACCGACGTAGTCCCACTGTTTTCAAACTTTTAAGAAACGATAAAAAGAAAGAGGATCGGAATTCAACAACGGGTATATATTCGGTGCCTTTACACAACCAACGTTTCAATTCCAAGCTTGTTTATGTGGGTGCAACGATGCGCAGTTTAAAACAAAGGCTCAAGAGCACAAATATACAATCAGTAAGAACCTTGACAACACTGCGCTGGCACCATACGCAAGACAGAAGGATGTTAACGTCCAATGGGATCAAGCGGCAATTATAAAAACGATGACGAATAGGCAAACGGTCAAACATCTTGAGAGATTGGAAATCTGCAAGGCGCACATGACAACTGGTCGTATAAACCATAGAGATGCGGACTCATTGTCTACCATGTGGAGATCCTTTTACATTAATTAATGTTATTAACGGACAATGCTGGTTTCGTTGGATCTTATATACAGGGTGTTTTTTTTTAAACTGACGGTACTCAGAGACATCTGTAGAGCAATCTAACAGCCGGACTGTCGCCAAATTTGGAAGAGTGACTAAGGACGACATGGGAAAGAGATTCCGCGAAGAAAAAAGTAGTACCCAAATTTTCCGGTAGGGGTGGATTTGGCGCTGTTGTAGCAAAACAGCTAAGAATCTGCATAAAATCCAGCTGCAATTAACAAACACACGAATGAATAATCAGACAGAGGTTTCAGTGTAATAACGAAAGTTTAATTAATCAGCAAATAACCTTCTCCCTTCTTCAATGTGATCACCGTCCTGCTGGACAACTCATTGCATCCTGAACACCGTGTTCTCTATGGCCGAACGTAACATGTCCGCAGGAATGTTCATCACAGTTCGAGAAATGTTGTCCTTCAAAGTCATCAAGTTTGGGACACTACCAAGATAGAGCTTGGACGTTAAGTAACCCCACAGGAAAAAGTAACATGGGGTTAGATCCGGGACCTTTCTTCAGTGAAGTGCTGGTAGCTTTTTCGCTACAACAGCGCCAAATCCTCCTCTACCGGCGAATTTAGGTACTACTTTTTTCTTCGCGGAATCTCTTTTCCATGTCATCCTTGGTCACTCTCCCAAATTTGGCGACAGTCTGGCTGCTAGATTGCTCTACAGATGTTTCTGAGTACCGTCAGTTTAAAAAAACACCCTGTGTATATTTTTTCCGCTATTTATTTTGTTTATTTATCTATATTTTGTCCGTTTGGGCGTTTTCCGTTAATTTTCATATTTATTCCGAACACATTTTATGTTCTATATTTAATGTTCTATTTTTTTTGTAACCGAGGAAGATCGTTAAAAACGATTGAAAACGTTATTATTTTATTAAATTTTGCTGGATTGATAAAGGTGTAGTTTATTTAACTTATTCTACTTCCAGTACATAGTTTTATATACTTATAAATAACTACAGACTAATATGTAGAGCCTATATATGAAAACTGGTAAGACTGATAGCCACTTAGCCACTGATTATCCGTCCTTACATTATTATAATATATTACTGTATTTTACGGACTATAAGACGCATTTTTTTCTTCGAAAAATTGCCTCCAAAATTCAGGTGCGTCTTATAATCCGTAGCGTCTTATAGTCCGTAAAATACAGTAATATAAATTAATCAGTAGAATTACCTTTGCTATCATTTAACTTAAAGATTACATTATAATTATAATCTAACTAAACATTTAAAGTTAATTATCTCTATCTCAATGTTAAACCGAACCAAAGTTAAGTTTACTACCTAAATGTGTAAAAAGTTTTACTGATTTATAGTGACCAGTCTAAATAATAAAAGCTTTTTAAGTATTTTTAAAAAATGTTTTATTTCATTAAAAAAAAACATAAATTGCAGGATAGATAGATAGACAGATAACACTTTATTGCACCAAAAATACATCCATGCTGGATCCGCGCTGGATTCAAAACACTGCTGGATTGCAATCCCTACTTCCAACTTGCTTTTATAGATTTCAATTTTTTCTGCGGTGCTCGCTAACGTTGGAGAGCTCAAGGGTTTTACAATATCCGCTTCCACCCATTTAATTACCGAGCCTTGGGTCTGCGCGTATTGCGAAAGTACTGTTGCGTTGGATCCTTTCCTGACGTCATACTTGTGCTCTTTAAGTCTTTTCCCTAAACTTCTTGTTGTGACTCCTATGTAATCTTTTTCGATACCTAGTTCAGCGTTCTCGTACGGGATTTTGTATACTCCTGCTCTATCTTCCTTCCTAAAGCGATCTTTATCATTCCTTAAGATTGTATATAGGTTCGGAGCTCTTTTTAGAACCATTCTGGTCTCCTTGCGGTTTGCAATTTCTTTCATAATGCCTTTTGAATTCTTGTTGTAAGTAAACTTTGTGATTTTACTGGAAAATTATTTTGAACTTCTTGTTGTGCCCATCTTATACTTTTTAACTAATCCTGCTATTGTGCCTTTCTTATATCCTAGGGATTCGGCCACTTGCGTGATTCTGTCTATTTCCTTATTTCTATTAATAACGTTGTCACAATAGGTATAGGCCCTTCTGATAAGAGCACGGAATGCTGCCAGCTTGTAATGGTACGGGTCATTAGAATACGATGGAATATAAAGTGGGCTGTGTGTTGGTTTTACGTACACCTTGGTGGAAAAATGCCCTTCTTTGAACACAATATTAATGTCTTTGAAAAGATGGAATACAAAATCATCGAGAGCATTGATAGGAGAGTCAAAAGGCTAGCGGGAACTAAACTTAACACCATTTTACCCTTTCTCAAGAAATGCAATAACGCAAGACCAGGGGTGCCAAGATTGTTTGCTTTCGCCAAGACTCACAAAGAAGGGAAGGAAATAAGGCCAATAGTAGAAAAACGCAAGTGACCGACTTTCATCTTAGAAAAGCGATTACACAGATATATATCCTCTCAGCTTGACAACAGCGCACTAGTAGCGCAAGATCCTGCGAATGTGGTTGAGGAAATACAAAACTTATCATTAATGGAAGAGGAAGTTGCAACGGTTTTTGATTATGAAAACATGTATCCTTCCATAAAAATCGAGTCTTGTAAGGAAGCCCTTTTAGAGTTCTTGTTCGACGTAAACCCGGAATTAGCACGTTACAACGAAGAGATTTCAGAAATGGTCAATCTAATATGTTATGAATCCTGCTTTAGTTTCAACGGCCAAGCGTACAGGCAAAAACGGGGAGTACCAATGGGAAGTCCGGTCTCAGGAATATTGTGAGAGTTGGTCATTAGAAAAATGGAGAAAAAAAGTCCTGTATGATTTTAAAAAGGATGTATTATATTTCAAGAGATACGTGGACGATGTTCTTATTGTATGGAGGAATAATAGTATGATAAGAAAATTCGTAGAAAGAGTAAACAACAACAATGATGGCCTAAAATTGAAAATGGAACAAAAGAGTTCCCTCGCTATCCATTTTCTAGACATTAATATTGTGTTCAAAGAAGGGCATTTTTCCACCAACGTGTACGTAAAACCAACACACAGCCCACTTTATATTCCATCGTATTCTAATGACCCGTACCATTACAAGCTGGCAGCATTCCGAGCTCTTATCAGAAGGGCCTATACCTATTGTGACAACGTTATTAATAGAAATAAGGAAATAGACAGAATCACGCAAGTGGCCGAATCCCTAGGATATAAGAAAGGCACAATAGCAGGATTAGTTAAAAAGTATAAGATGGGCACAACAAGAAGTTCAAAATACGTTCCCAGTAAAATCACAAAGTTTACTTACAACAAGAATTCAAAAGGCATTATGAAAGAAATTGCAAACCGCAAGGAGACCAGAATGGTTCTAAAAAGAGCTCCGAACCTATATACAATCTTAAGGAATGATAAAGATCGCTTTAGGAAGGAAGATAGAGCAGGAGTATACAAAATCCCGTACGAGAACGCTGAACTAGGTATCGAAAAAGATTACATAGGAGTCACAACAAGAAGTTTAGGGAAAAGACTTAAAGAGCACAAGTATGATGTCAGGAAAGGATCCAACGCAACAGTACTTTCGCAATACGCGCAGACCCAAGGCTCGGTAATTAAATGGGTGGAAGCGGATATTGTAAAACCCTTGAGCTCTCCAACGTTAGCGAGCACCGCAGAAAAAATTGAAATCTATAAAAGCAAGTTGGAAGACGCATGCATAAATGCGAGGGACGCTGACAGCCTACCAACAGCTTGGAAATTCGTGGTTAAGAAATGTATCACGAACTCGTAGGCTTGTCTTAGCTTGTTTTGGCATCATTCCTCGATAATCTGCCATTCTTTTTAAAAGTATCACCAGTGGAATCATTTTTTTATTTTTTATTTTTCATCTTTTACTTCTTATTCCCACTATAACGATTTTATTGTATATTTATTTTTATTACCATGTTCTTTCTTTTTTGTTTTTATTTATTTATGTATATTTATTTATTTATATTACCATGTTCTTCCTTTTGTTTTTATGTATTTTTGTATATTCACTTATTTATATTACCATGTTCTTCCTTTTTGTCCGTTGCTAATGTTTTGAATTTTTTCAAATATTTGTATTCTTTTAATGGAACGATAATGTTCCTTTTTTTTCAAAAGTTATAACCTGAGGATGGCTTATTGAGTAAGCCGAAAACGTTTGTTTTTCTCAATAAAAATTATCTCAGCTATAAGTAGAAGGTGTTATTTTGTTAATTTGACTAATTATTGGCTGAGCTAGTATCTGGTTTATGTCTAAATATATTTCTTCTACTAGTGTTATACCACACACTACACAAAAGTCTAGAAACATTAAACTTTAATAAAAACATACATGGCACTATAGAAAGCTGCAATATTGAACATGTCACATTGTTAGGAAGTTTCTAGATTTTGATGCACATACTAATAACACAGCTTAAATTACACTTGTTTGGGTAGTTATGCCTTAAAATTTAGTCCTGCATAGCACTCACCAGTTTCAGCTGAGTATGATATTCACAACAGTTGAAAAAGTTGAAGTTTAGCTAATGAAAGAGTTAGCCAAAAACTAAAAACTTTACTTTTGCAAAAAATTGGCAATTTCTTAAATAATTTTTCAGAAAAAATTGTACATGATCTTAAATAAATTGTGTTTTTGGTTGTCAAAATGTCTGTTAATTAGTGCTCCATGTTAAAGATAGGTCATTTGTGGAATTAATTTCAATTTCATTTCTATTAATCAACTTATTACATCAAATTTACAATTTTATATCCCATTTATAATGATGACATACTTAAATTAAAGCATTTAATTCAAAAAATTTTATGATAATTTATCAGTTTATTGCTGCATGGCAAATTATTGGGTTGTTCGGAAAGTAATTTCGTTTTTTCCATAGAAAAATAAACGCAATATTCTTATAATAAATAAATATTTTATTGAATTATATATTGACCATTTTAATCAAATACCTGTTGTCATTGTTTCTGGTAGTAGCATGATTTCACATTCATAAAAATTTTGATCGTTGTTTACAAAAAACCGATCCAAGTGATTTTTGACATTGTCATTTCAAGTATATGTCTTACAGTTAAAAAAAATTTGTATAGACCGGAACAAGTAATAATCTGAGTGTGTCTGATCTGGCGAATATGGTTGGTGTGATAACACATCTCATCTAAGCTATAACAGTTTCTGACCAGTTACCGAACTTGTGTGAAATTTGGCATTATCATAGTAAAACACTACACTTTGTTTGTTGATCAATTCTGGCCTTATCTGTTTGATATTACTCAATTTGTTTACTCAATGGCAGTACACTTTCGAATCAATTGTTAAATTGTCTGGTAATAGCTCAAAAACAAATCTGTTTAAAATCCCACCATAGAGAGCATCTCTCTTTAATAACACGTGGAACCCATATATCGAGTTTTGGAATGAAACCAATTCGTTTTAAGTAATAATAAACAATTCAATTTAACAGATTTAATCTCTTAGTGATTTCACATGTTGTTATACGGCAGATTGCTTCAATCAGTACCTTTATTTTGTTTTCGTTGGCTTCAAATGGCCATCCAGAATGTGGTGTATCTTCGATATTAAAATGGCCAGAATGCAATTTTGTAAACCAGTTTTGGCACTGTCTTTCTCTCAACACATCATCTCCAAACATGTACCACAATTTTTTCTTGTTTGAACAGCATTTTGGATTTTTAGTTATAAAAAAGCAAAATATACCGAAAATGATGCTTTCGATTTTCCAAATTTGATGGGATACCGAAAGAAAAAAAAAAAAAACAATTGTACAGAATCAAACAAAATTTTTTACAAATAAGCCTTAAAATGTCAGTTGTCGAAGTATATAATGAAAATGTGGTTTAAAATAAAATTGGGTGGTTAAAAATACATCTAATTCCTCTAGTAATAAAAAAACAAAATTACTTTGCGAACAACCCAATATATGATAGGTCTATTCAATTATTTATATGATTTAATTTGAATTTTCCAAACTATGTATCAGGTCAGTCCATAAGTCCATGCCCATTTTTATGACCTTGAGAAAACTCTTGTTTTGCTGTTAAAAATGTCAGTCTAATGTGATAATTTTTACACTGAAGTGTATAAATTGGATCTCATTCATATAATACTGTTCAGAATTGTGAACATTTCAGTTGTTTATTTTTGTTAAAATGGAAGTAACCAATAAAAAGTATAAAACATATCTTTTATATTCATTTTTAAGTGGTGAGAATGCTACAAATGCAGCCAAAAAAAATAAATACTGTACATAATCAAATTGTAATTAGTGCAAGGACTGCACAGAAGTGGTTTGAAAGATTTAGAAACAATGATTTTAGTGTGGAGGATAAGGCTCGTACTGGAAGACCCGTTGACTTTGATGATGATGCTCTCTCTGCACTAGTTGAAGCAGAACCATCTTTAACAGTTGATGAAATTGTGGAACGTTTAAATTCATCCCATGGAACTGTTCATAGACACCTACAACAAATCGGAAAAGTTTTGAAGCTAGGAAAATGGATACCACATGAACTGTCAATAGCTAACCGACAACAACGTGTAAACATTTGCATGTCTCTTTTATCCTGTATTACTTTAGAACCTTTTCTTGAGAGGCTGGTTACTGGAGACAAAAAATGGATCCTCTATAATAATGTGACGAGAAAAAGACAATGGATGGATCGTGACAAGCAGCCAAAACTGACTGCAAAAGGTGGGTTGCATCCAAAAAAATTCTTTTGTCTGTTTGGTGGGATATGTCAGGTGTAATTCACTTTGAGCTGTTAGAACCTAATCAAACAATTACAACTCAAATGCATTGTGAGCAATTAGAGCATTTAAATAAAAAAATTGAAAAAAAATCGACCGTCATTAGTGAACAGAAAGCAGGTTCTCTTGCAGCATGACAATGCCAGACCACATGCTGCAAAAATAACTGTACAGAAACTTGAAAGCTACAACTGGAAAATTTTACCTCATCCACCATATTCGCCAGATATTGCTCCCAGTGATTATCATCTTTTTTGCAGTTTGCAGAATATTTTAAAAAGGGAAAACTTTTGAGGATGGGAACAATGTAAAAAAAGGCTATTTCTGAATATTTTGATTCAAAACTGAAATCATTTTACGAAGACGAGATTAAAAAGCTACCATCAAGATGGCAAGAAATTGTACAAAATAATGGTGAATACATAATAGATTGAAATAAAATTATTAAAATTTTTTGCTGCTTTTTTTATAGATAAAAATACGCATGAACTTACGGACTGACCTGATAGTAATAATTATTAATTGCTTTGTAAATTGTTGTTTTATTTTGTGTGCAATAATTTTTGGGAAAATTTTAGAATATGAAAATATTCAGCATCTCTGTATTACATTTTTAAAGAAAAGTGTTATTTCAAAATTTTTGTATTTTTGAAATACTATAGATAAATTTCCTCAAACTTCATATCCAAAGGAAATGTGGATATGTCAAGTTTACTCAAAAGAATTAATTCAACAGTTATATTTGCAACAGAATAAAAATTTTATTCATATTATGCAATAAAATCATCCCTTAATGATTAAACTGTATTATAATCATATTTATTCATTCTTTTTCATTGGAATCTAAAAATATTTTAATATAAATTTTCATTTCTAAACCATATGAGGTACATGATAAACTACATAATTAGTCTCAATTCTCTATTATAGACAAATAATATCTATAATGAATCAGCCAATGTGGGTGAAGAAGACAAATCTCAGCAATATTATGAAAATTAGTCATCAAAATTTTGGATTACTTAAAGAAATTCTAAACAAATTTCATTATATTTGTTATATTACTTTTAATGATAAATTCTGATTAATTAAAAAAATAAAGTAATTTTAAAGTAATTTGAAATTAGGCTGTATTTATATTAAGATAAAGTTTTATGTTATATAAAACTAAATATATTATTGTTATATGAAAATATATGCTATAACATTGTATTTATTTATAATTACCTAACAGAAGCTTTATTTTCCACTGGAAGTGGATTTTTTAATGAAGGGTGATTGCCGACTGTTACATCCAACATCTGGAAAAAAACAATCATGCAATTTAGGATTTTTAAAATTTTTAAATTATTTAATCACAAGAAAGGAATACTCACAGATTCACCAATACTCTTACAACTTACTCTTGCAACATGAACATCTTCTGAAATGAAAATATTTACAAAATTTTACACTTTAGATTAAAATGTTGACTAATTCTAATATACATATATATATTTTTAATTAAATTAATTAAAGCAGCTTTTTTTTCCTTAATAATGCCAATGCTCTTACGTTAAAACTTTTTGCAAACATAACATATTGTGATAATATATTAATAGATTTTCTATTATTTTATATAGTTTATTCTAGATGATTATTTGAATTCTCATAGTAACCTTATAACAAAGTATTTTTCAAATGTAAAATAATTTTACTGCAAGATAAACTGACTTAACAATGAACAAACATTTTTTTTTTTTAGTTCAAAATTATAAATTAAATAGAAATCTATATTATAGGAATTTGTTAATTTTTGTAACTGAATAATTAAGATGTAAAATCAATGTCTACAATATAAACGATTTTCTTATTAAAAAATCAAAACAAATATCTAATACTGATATTATGCTACTTAACTAAACTTATATTAACAATATCTATTATCATCATCATTAATAAATTTGTTATATATTATATCTTAAAGATTTATTATTTAAAAATCTTACTATGATAATGTTGAGAATCAAACAAAGTAATTTCTGTTATTTTTGAAGAACTTGTTCTCACTGAAAATATGAATTTATTAAAAAATTAAGATATTTATTTGAAAGTTAAGAATCTAAAATTATAAAAAAAAAAAGATTTAAAATATTAAAATTGATCATTCAGTTTGTTTTCAAAAATCCAAAAGTAGGAATGATGTAGAATATCAATAATAAAATATAAACAATTTAAACATTCAAAAAGTTTTAATAAAGTGAGTCTAAACAACTGTAAACTATTAGATTTATTTCTTACAGCCAATTCAATGCAAGGCAGAACTGAAACATTATTAGTAAATTAAATTTATTGTGCTGGTTTTATTTTAAGTTCATAAATGGAATACAAATTCTCAATCTCTTCACACTTCTTGTTTTTTCACATTAGTATATCTATCATTGTTGTTTTATTTATTAATTGCCAGAGATGTTTTTAAACACTTTACATATCATGGCAACAAAAAACCTCAAGACTGACTCTGCCATGGTATTTTCTTCCTATGATATGTAAAAATGCACTAGAAATTTTTAGTTTTTCTCTATTTATGAATTTTAGATAAATATTCATAAATTTTTCAATTTCCATAATGGTGGAAGTAATAGAACTAAAGAACAAATCAAAATTTAGTTTCAAATTATAAAAAATTAACAAGAAATATTCAAGATTACTTTTTAAAAGTATTGTAAACAATCATTAAAAAAAAAATCGATTTCTAAAAGCATTTTATGAATATTATATACTATATTTTATGGACTATAAGATGCTATGGACTATAAGACGCACCTTAATTTTGGAGACAATTTAGGGGGGCGTGTTTGAACGTCAGCGCTGCGAGTGACTTTTTCTGTGAACCTTTCATTTGTGCAGCGAAGTGGTGAATTACTGTTTATTTGATTAACTTATTATTAAACAAGTTTAAACTAACACTAACTAAGTGAAGGTAAAGGAAAAAGCAATAATACAAAAAATAATAATATGCAAAGATCTCCAGTCAGGCGTGGAAGACCTCCACTGACCAGAACGAGGACAGAGAACAAACAAGCTCAACCAAGCACTTCAAGCTCCAAACTCATTACGGATTACGGAACACAACCGAAAAGTGATTCACAAGAAGGAACAAAAGAATTCTCGAATCAAAATATGGAACCTGGTCAGCAGAATTCATTAGGCTCAACAGGTGAGTCACCTAATATTAATTCAAGCCTTCTTACTAATCCGGCAAGTCAACTTGACACCACAACTGCACTTCTATGGACTAAAATATCAGATTTAATAAATGCTTCAAATGATAAACTGTTAGAACAAATGGTCTATATAAAAGAAGACGTAGAACGAATACGTCAAGATATACGTGAGACTAAGGAAAGACAGATATATATGGAGGAAGAAATTAAAAATTTAAAACAACAACTAGAAAATCAAAAAAGTGAAAATGAACTAACGCAATTTAAAATAGACTCTTTAATTAATGATTATAATTATAAAAAAATAATTGTATACAAATATCCAAGCTCGAAATCCATATCTACGTTAGAGGTATATAACTTTATGACTAATGTACTAAACATTCACGATATAGCCCAAACTGAGATAACAGAAACAAACTTAATAACTAAGAAACCTAATACAACAGTAAGAATAACATTCAGCAATAAGCAACTTCGTGATAAATTTTTCTATACCTTTATTCAAAAGAAACAACAAAAAAACGCATTAGAAGAATGGGAAGACATGCAAATATCCCCAGATTTGACTAAAAACTCAAGGATAAGAAAGAAAAATTTACTCCCAATACTTCATGAATTACGAAAACAAAAAGACCAAGTTAAACTCCGTAATGATATATTAACGATAAACCAAGAAAAAATAACATATAGCCTAAAATTGAGCAAATTGGTTTATGTAAATAATTTTCGTCCTTATAGTAATCAAATAAATACAGACAGTTGATATCATGTTAAGCAAAAATATACGCAACATAACAAAGTCATAAAGAATAATCAAATGGTTTCCATTGCTAACTGGAATGGCCAAGGAATAAAAAATAAAACGTCACTAATAAATAACTTTTGTGTTAAATACGATCCGGATATTTTAGCAATTACTGAAACTTGGATTACTTCGAATTTGTATTATAAAACAAAATTTTTTAATAACTTTATAGTGGAATCGATCCAAGCACAAAAACCTACAGGTCCAGGCCGTCCAAGTGGAGGTATATGTATCCTTATAAAAAAGAACCTTGGTAAAATAATTGACATAAAAAAATTCAACAATTATATGCTACTTCTTATCTCATTACAGAAGCCTACTTTGGTAAATAAAACGAATAATTTAATAACATTATTAATTGCTTATATTCCGCCTGATGATCTAAGTACTTTAAAAAATATGTTTAAAACATTAGAAAGTTGGAGTCATATTTCTCCGCTCATTTTGGTAGTGGGAGATTTTAATGCAAGGATTGGTGAGTTAATAGATTCAAAATATAAAGGTGCCAATTTCAATATATCTAATAAACGTCTTTCGAAAGATAAACAAACCAACAGATTGGGTAAAAACTTTATCGAGTTGCTAACAGAACACAGATTGTTTCTTCTTAACGGCAGAATTCAACAGGATATTCCAGCTGAACATACTTGCTTGACTAATACGGGTGCTTCGACCATAGATTTCACAATTTGCTCTGAATTATTCTTAGATTGTTGTGTAGAATTTCAGACTACGAATTTCGATATTTCAGATCATTTTCCTACAATAGCAAAATTCCGTTTATTTCCTTTTGAGAATTCGGATTATATATATAACAACAACTTCAAGATAAAGTACAAATTGGCTAATTATGAGTCCGAAATTGGAAATCGGTTTAAAAATATGCTAGAAGTAACTAACAATAACTGTGAAGAGGTATACAAAATAATGATGAATATCATGAATGATTATATAATATCAAACAAGGATAACAAATACGCGCAAAATAAAAATAAAAAAATCTGGTATGATTCCGATTGTTACAAAGAAAAACGGCGAAAGCAACAAGATTTAAAAATTTATAGGCAAAATCCTAATAAAGAAAATTTGATTAATTACAAAAACTCCAAACGAATCTACAATAACTTAATTAAGACGAAAAAGAAAAACTACTTTTGTAGAATTGAATCAAATTTAATAAATAATAGTAATAATAGCAAAATATTTTGGAATACTATCCGAAAATTTCGACCAAAAGCTAATCTAGGAGATATTAACATTTGTATAAGATTCGAAACTTGGAAGAAATTTTATCAAAGCTTCATTATAAAAAATTTAAAAGTTCCAATGGAAAGAAATATTAATTATTATGATGATTATTTAAACGCTGACTTGACTATGAATGAACTCGACGAAGTAATTCAAAAAACAAAAAACAATACTACCCCAGGGGATGATAACATACCAACCAAATTCTTAAAAATGCTACCAACGGAATCTAAAATAAAATTATTGAAAATATTCAATGCTATGTACAGCACATTGTCCTATCCTGAATCTTGGAATTCCATAATCATGACGATGATCTATAAAAAGGGAGACCAGATGGCTCCAGAAAACTATAGACCTATAGCTTTGTTATCTACACTTAGAAAATGTTTTACCTCGATACTTGCAAAAAAATTTCAATATTGGATCAAAATCAACGAGTTAGAAGCAGAATTTCAGTTTGCTTATACAAAAAATAAAGGCACCGAATTTGCGATATTTACTTTGCTAATGATTATTCAAATATATCTCGTAAAAAAACATAGAAAAGTGTATGCTGCTTTTATAGATATTAAAAAGGCATTCGATTCAGTATATGTACCTTTATTACAACAAAAACTTAAGGAGATTGGTGCTAGTTCTCAATTTACAGGAACAATATCAATATTATTTCAAAATTATAAAATAAAGATTAAGCACGGTAAAAACATTCTTCCACCATTAACGCATTCACGTGGTATTCTTCAAGGAGATCCATTATCTCCACATTTATTTAACTTTTATTTGAAAGATATAGATCATCTTTTTTCTGAAGTAAACGATGGTATAGTCATAGGCAATAAAGCATTTCATTATATTCTCTTTGCTGATGACTTGGTTGTGGTAGCACCGACAAAAATTTCTCTCCAAAGGAAAATCAATCAATTAAATTCGCATTTTAAGTCTAAATATTTAGCAGTTAATCCAAGTAAAACTAAAATAATTATTTTTCGGAACAACAGTAAAATATCTGTTAACGAAACAAAAATTTATCATGAAAATATCCTGCTACAAACTGTCAATGAGATAAATTACCTAGGAATTAATTTTGACTGGAACTTAACATTTAAATCGCACATTTCTAAACTTAACAATAAAGTCAATCAAGCAATCGATGATCTTTTGTTTTTATGCAGCAGATTGAAAACTTCTGACTTAAGAATACACATGAAACTTTACAATTCGATTATTAATCCAATGATATTTTACGCCAGTCCCATTTGGAGCTTGGATTATCTCTACAAATTAGAACGATTCCATATTTACTATCTACGCAGATTATTTCAGTTAGAACGGACAATACCCGGATATGCACTACGTCATGAAACCAATCGTATATGGTCCTTCCCGTTCATATTAAAACGAATCATTAAATTTTATTACAGACTCAAATTCAATAGTGACAACAATTTGATTGCTCTATATCATGAAAACATCAAGCAAAGTAAACTTCAAAAAAATAAACAGCTATGGCATAACAAATTAAAAACTATCTTCAACTCTTTTGGAGTATCAGAACTACTATTTCAAGATAACATTCAAGATTGGAAAACAGGCTACTCACTACTTTTAAACTCAGCTATGGCACAATCCATAAACAAAGATCAGTTCTCCTTACATAGCAGTAAATATCATCCGTGGTACTTAGATATATTTAAAATACCATCAGTTCAATCATATATGTTGTATTCGGTAAACTTGAATGTAAAACGCTTTATAGCACAACTTCGTTTAAATAAATATTCGCTGTATGTTAACAACACTTACATAAGCTTATCAACAAAATGTTTCTTATGTAACTCCGATGATTTAACACCTTATCATTTAATATTAAAATGTCCAAAATTAAATGATATTCGTGAACACTATGACATAACTCGAACTTATAAATGCAACTCGCTAATAGAATTGTTAAAAAACTTCAACAAAATGGGTAAAAAAGACTTATATAAAATTTATAACTATTTTTGTAAAATAATCGACATTTATAAAAACAAAACAAACTAACACTAATGAAGTATTAAAACATGTTATTATTAATGAAATAGAACAATAAAATTGTAAGATTCATATTAAAAATGTTTGGAATGTATTCGTGGAAAAATAGGTGTAAATTAAAATCAAAAGTATTGTAAAGTAAAAAACAAGTAAACAATGTAAATGTGACCCCCTTGTAATAGGGAAGAAATTTCCAATAGACAATAAATGATGATGATGATGATGATTTTGGAGACAATTTTTTGAAGAAAAAAGTGCGTCTTATAGTCCGTAAAATACGGTAAATTTTTGTAGTTGTCATAGTTGGAATCTCTAATTTTAAAATTCTACCAACATATTAAATTGTTAAAGAAAGAATCACACATGTCCAAAACTTAAGGATGGATGATATACATGAGTAGAGAAAACTGTAAACAAATGCAAACAAATAAATATGGCAATAACTGTATTACTTTGTGTCTATCACAGGATAATACTCAATAACTTGTAGGATTTAACAAATTGAAGCAATAAAAGTAAGTGTTCAGTGAAAGAGACATAGGTGGAGAATGGATGAGAAGTGTTTACCAATACTCAGAGATACATGTTAGTATGAAATATATCCACCTCAAGCTATGATGCAGAACTCACAATGTCATGGAAGGGTTGTCACTGACTGGATTGGTGACTGTTTTAGCTATCACATCACTAGTAATTGTGTCCATCATTAAGTTTTGGACATGTATATTTAAAAAATATTTATGTAACTTTTATGGACTACCTTCTAATAAATTAATTTATAATACTAAAATAAACTTTAAGAAACAATGTTTGAAAAGGTGCATTATTTTTAGATAAATGAATAGCTATTTAAAATGGTTAAGTTATATTTAACAAATTAACTATTTATAATTACGCAAATATTTATTTTATAACATTTAGAAGTCAATTACATATTTCAAATCACATTTAATATATTATTAGTATTCTGTCAGCTGTAATTCTTTTAGTTCTTAACCTGTCCCATGTTGTTTGAGTATTTTCGTGCTGACCTCATTTGACTTGTTGACCCCCGAATATACTCGTTTCTGCATCGGAACGTTTTTGATACTAGATGTCACTATGCATCATAATTTTTATATTAAAACAAACTTTCGAAATATAATTTTTTTTTGTTTTTATATTTTTCAATATATTTATTTTGTTTGTGCAAAGTAAAAAAATAATTTTTAACAGTACAGCAGCCATAATCATTATTTAAAAAAAAAATTTTTCGTAGGCTTAACATTGACAAAAATTCAACATGGTGGCTACATGCAACAAAAAACATTTCAATATGGGATAGGTTAAGTGTATTGATGGATAATAAGTTGATTCACTATGGATCTATTGATATTAAATTAATTCTTAAAAATAACTTCTTTATAATGATTAATACAAATACTTTCTTAAAAGTATAATTAAGAATATAGTTCATTTTACATTTAAAATAGAGCCAGACATTAATTCAAATACAAGGTGTATTTACTAAGGTCAGGGAATGCATTTATATAAAAATTTTGTCTTTTTAATAAATAAAGACCCTAAAGTTAGTAAATATACTTCGGAATTATTTTTTCTTCTATATACATCTTTATTATGAAAACGTCACACACATCAACACAGTGTATCTAATCTATGGATTTCCTTTGTTCCAATTTTCAAATTCTTTGTGATGACTCTTGCTTTATTATTCAAAATTTTAAGAATGAGCTGCAGCTGACCCAATAATGTTGGGCAGTATATACAGCATATTTTTTCTATTCTCAAAATTATTGCAAAAATTGTTCAAATTTTATTTATTAAATAAATTAACAAATACATTTAAACTGTTATATTATAATTTTTGTGTATATAATTTTCCACTTGTAATAAAAATAGTTCTATTTTTCTTTGGTATGTATGCACTACAAATATGTCAGTTTTATTCTAAGTGTGGAATTTATATATATGTATATAAAATACTGCCTTACTGTGAATATAATGGCCCTGTAAATCCAAAGGCCAAGGTCTTGGCCCACCTTCAAATGCAATTTCCATTGAAGAACCAAGAGCCAACACTGCAAACTGCTTAGGATATACTGGCTATAACAATAAAAATAATAAATTACTATAACTTATAAAGTTTAGTAATATTTTCAAAGTGAAAATTATAATAATACCTGTAACAATTTATGACAAGCAATAGTAGATGTTGCATTTATAATTCCTTCACCTGTATCATATTGGACAACAACATCAGAATATCCAATTGCTTTACATGTAAATTGAAGAGCACGGCAGCCTGTGCTAACTATATCTGTTCCTAAGATATTTGTAATAATTAAAATTTTTATAATAAAAATCAATAAATAATAAAAAAAAATCAATAAAAATAAAACCAAACAAACATATAGCAATCAAAATGAATATTTTTATTATATGTTAGAAAGTTATTTCTAAATATGTCACAATTTTAAAATGTGAAATGAAATGTACACAATTACAAAATGATATTACAATAGATAATTTATTTTACATGATGGATGAGAAAAATGAGATTTTGAAGTACAGTAGAGTGTCATTTATCCGAATACCGGTTATCCGAACGATTTTCAGTCGGACTGTGTCGTGCTGAATCGAAACGTTTTTGATACTAGATTTAATTCTAAAGTATAATTTTCATGTTTTTATATTCTTCAATATATTTATTTTGTTTGTACAAAATAAAGAAATAATTTTTAACGATACAATAGCCTCGATTATTATTATTATAAAAATTTTCGTTAGGCTTAAAATCAACGAAAATTCAACACAAAGCAACACGCAATGGAGAAAAATTCAACACGAAGCGACATGCAATGGAGAAAAATTTCAACATCAGACAGGTTAATATATTTTTTCGTACATAATCGGTTATCCGAAAAATCAGTTATCCGAACAACTCCAGTCCCCAATTGATTTGGATAAATGACTCTCTACTGTACTACACTTCAAATAAGTGTAAGTGTATTACACTAGAAAAAAACAATAATTCAATAAATGAATTAAGTCTATAATACTACTTTCTAATAAATAGAAGTAATGTATTTCTTAAACTGAAATTACTATTAATTAATAAAAAAGCTATATAATTTATTAAATACTGATTACGGATCTCATATGAAGATTTATTAATAGATACATGATAAAAATAGTGTTAATATTTTTGAAGAAAACACACTATATTAATCATTTCCATAGGAAAATTAATAGTAATAGCAAAACATAAATTTATGCTAACTGTAATATTTTAATAGAACTAAGCATTATTATATTAAAACAACATTTATCAATTTTTAATAAACAGTTCTAAATAGAAATTTTATAACTACCCATGCAATATGTCATAGAACATCTGGAATAAGTTGCAAAATAATCTGTAAAATACTTGAAAAATATTGATGCAAATATAATGTCGGTGCAATAAATTAAATTATAACAAAAACATTTTCTTATAAAATACAACTAAAAACTACTAGTCATTGTTATCTTAAAATTTCATTTAACCAATTTATTATTAAGACAAAAAGAAACATTAGCATTTGGGGTTATTTTTTTATGACAAATACAATTTATACATTTATTTGAATTAAGTCCATTAATAAAGTGTCAGAATGAATACACCAGAAACTACAAAGTTATATCTTTAAATAAATGTGATAAAAATAAAAAAATTTTTAAATTTACCTTCACTATAACTGAATTTTTCTAAATTAACATCTACTTCAATTGGTATTTCAGAACAATTATTAAACATTTTTATTCTACCTAGAAAATATAAATGGTATTGTATAAAATGATTATCAAGTTTTTATTAATTTATTTTTCAATCTTTAAAACTTTTCATACCTTCAGATTCATACCCATAGATTGCTAATGGTAAAATAACAGATTGTCCAATTTCAGTTTCAACAGTTGCATTCAAAAACTTGATACTAGCAACAATCTGTATAGAGATCTGAAAAAAATTTCCAATTTAATTTAAACAATAACAACAACAATAATAATAATAATAATAATACAATCACACCTTTGCAGAATCCATAAAAAGTGAATTCTGAAGATCTATAGCAGTTATACTGGCATTTCCAATAGTATGAGTAACTATCTGAATTCTGTCTAAATGTTCTTCATGAGTTATTTTTGCAATACTATTATTAGAAGATAGCCACTTATATGAACCTGTTCCACCAGTAGCCTTAAGAAATAATAAAATTATCAACAATAAAATATTTAGATTATATAAAAATAATTTTCAAAAATTCTGACTTATTTATTCACACGTTTGGATACATAAGCCAAAATAATTTTTATGAAGTCTCAGTATATAAAAGAATTTTATAACTATCAATTTAAATAAAGAAAAAAATAATAATAATGTTAAGGAAAGGCATTAAAATAGTTATTATGTATTAAAAGAATGTTTTCATTCAAACTGTGTTTTTATAATACACAGAAGTGATTTTTTTAATATCAGATTATTAAATGCAACAAAAATTGACTTAACATTATCAATAAAAAAAAATCATATCTTACATTTTTTGACAATATTTTTAGTTATTAAAATTACTATCTCAATTTTTATGCAAAAAGACTTTCTCCACACATTGTTTCAAATAACTAATTAGAATTAAATCATATGTCTCCGTGTCCTTATCTTATAGTATAGTATTTAAAATGTCTAGTCAGACTTATTTTATTAACAGGACATATTATACTGACATCTTTGTTCAGCAAAAGTTAAGAGAGCTTATCAGAAAAAACAAACAGTCTTTATTTTCCACCAGTACACATACACAATATTGTGTTTTGGACTAGTTCGTCCCTCATCGATAGGTCTACATCCAATATTTTTTAAAACAGATCATTAAAATCAATATAAATTTATAAAATCCCAACAATAAAAAACTGATTACATTAAATTACAGTTTTTCTATTTTTAAACGTTTCGAAAATCAAAATTACAAGCAGAGCTACTCTCATTATATATCTTAGATACCTGCATGTTAGTAATAAACATAAGTTACATTATTAAAGTATATTTTAAACATATTTACAACTTTCAGATTATATTTCCGACTTTTACTTGAATTATTAACTTATTACTAGATGCTCTCTCTTATGTATATAAGAGAGAGCATCTAGTAATGTAATCTCATATTTTTTATCATTTCTATAAAATAAATATTTTTTGGTTTATGAGATTATAGAAGAAAAAGATGTGGTATATTTGTTTAATTGTAATTGTGAACAAAAGAAAACATATATAGAAGAAACAAAAAGAAAATTGAAAATATGTTTAAAAGAACATATTTGAGCGATTAAAAATAATTATGCAAATTCAGCAGTAGCAGAACACTGTAATACAACTGGGTATGAAATAGGTTTAAGTACTGTAAAAATAAAGAAAAAGAAAAAAATTACAAAAAGCAATTGTACAAACACATTTACATAGCAAGACAACAGAACAGAATGAACAACAATATAGGAAGAGAAATCCACCAATCATGAAATAGAATCATTGACAGAAGGAATAACACGGGTCATATGTAAGAGAGAGCATCTAGTAATAAGTTAATAATTCAAGTAAAAGTTGGAAATATGTTTAAAATATACTTTAATAATGTAACTTATGTTTATTACTAACATGCAGGTATCTAAGATATATAATGAGAGTAGCTCTGCTTGTAATTTTGATTTTCGAAACGTTTAAAAATAGAAAAACTGTAATTTAATGTAATCAGTTTTTTATTGTTGGGATTTTATAAATTTATATTGATTTTAATGATCTGTTTTAAAAAATATTGGATGTAGACCTATCGATGAGGGACGAACTAGTCCAAAACACAATATTGTGTATGTGTACTGGTGGAAAATAAAGACTGTTTGTTTTTTCTGATAAGCTCTCTTAACTTTTGCTGAACAAAGATGTCAGTATAATATGTCCTGTTAATAAAATAAGTCTGAGTAGACATTTTAAATACTAAACTAATTAGAAAATTGTGATCAATATTAATTTAAATTTGGTCTTAACTGATTACTGAAATAAAAGATAATCTTACTTTTAGAACAACAAAATATTTTGGCTGTATATGATCATTCCATGGCAACAAAACAACTGATGGAGAGACACGAACAGCTTGATATATTGTTACTTCCTGATAACCACTAACAGGTGATAGAATTCTAAGTAGTTTGCCATTCTGTAAAAAATATTTAAAAGTGAAAATATTTTTCTATAAAGTAATTTATTCATTTAAATAATCTTCAAATTTCAAAAAATTTTTATTTTAAAATCTTAATACATTACTACTAAATATTAGCAGTATATTCAGGGTTCCTATTCGAATTTTTATTTTGAATTCCATGACTTTCCCTGATGAACTTTGTCTAAATTCCCTGACCCTAACATTTCTTACAGTATGGAATATTGACATAATAAAATAGAATTTTACTTACTGTGAACATTGAGTACATCTATCCCTCTTTTTGCACAGTTGATACATTTCAAAGACTGTGCCAAAAAGCACAGTACATATATTCCGTATATTATTGTTTAATAGGATCCATAACTTCAATGTGATTAAAAAATAAGCAATTTACAAACAAAACATGGGCTTTTTTATTTTATAATCATTTATCATTCTTTGTATGTAAATCTAGTAAATACAAGGTAGCATAAAACCAACAAGCAATATTCTCTGATATACAAACAGTACTGTTCTCTGCTTAAAAAAGATGAACTCTTGACTTAGAAATATGAATTTGAAAAACAATCTTTTGACAAAAAGAGCAACTATTTTTAAACAGCAACATAATTTTAACTTTTTGTTAAAATTATGTTGCAATGAATAATTTTCAAATAAAGTGTTTTTTCCCCCATGTAAAAAAAAAATCAATCAGGCTACCTAGTTAATATTCAAAACTATAAGATACTACAGAATTACTACAAGTATGATCAATGTTGCCAGTTTTTAAGCCATAAATTTGCCAAAATCAGTGATATTTGTTATCCAACATTATTTCTATTAAACTAATTATTAAACTACGTATCAAAGTGCAGAAAATTAACAGAAGAGAGAGAGAAAAACACACTTGCAGTATAGTACTTTCAAGGAAAATCATAACAGATGTAAAATGCTTGTGCCGACCACAAGTTGACATGAGCATTTTATATCTTTTACTGTAAATGTCGGGTAACTGTTTAAAACATTACTACACAACATAAAAAATTATAAATGTGAAAAATGATTAAATTATAAGTTTTTACTGATCTATTTAGCTATTTTGAAGTGAACATTCTAATAAATTACTGTTTCAACTTTTAAAAGTTTGCAAACAAATTTTTAATTAGTTGTTTTTTATTCTAATTAACAATTTCATCTTTTTATAATTGCTAAATTAATAAAAATAAAAATTATAATATTAAACACTATTACATAAAAAGTACTTTATCCTGTTATTAATCCACAACCATAAAATTATATGGCCTCAAAATGGTGAAAAAAAAGCCATTTATTTATTTTTTGATCGTTAATAAATTCTGTAGTCCATTACAAAAGTATAAATTTATAAAATTTTAATATACTGGAAAGAAATTGGAAATTATGTTTTGTTATGTAATAAAAACTATTAAAATAAAAAATGATAAATATTTGTAATTTATTGGTATTATTTATCAATTTTCACACTTTGTTCTCATTTTTTTAAAAATCAATTCATTAACACCTTACTTCCAACTGAGGGTGTAAACAATAATTGTGTGGAGTTCAGAAAAAGTTAAAATATTTTGGAAAAATTTTAATTTATCTCACATTATCAAGAGTATTGCAGATTTTTCTCTCAAATTCACAATAAAGCATTTTTAAAATCTTAAAATGCTGATTGATCTGGCATTATATGATATTAGGGACTGTTCGATCCCTGGAGTTTTTCAATGCTCAGTGTTGCATTTTATAATAATTCTTCACAAACAATTAAGGTTAGTTTTAAAACTGACCTGCAACTGTCAATAAATGCAAACATTTGTATTAACTGTCAAAACATTAAAACAATTTGATGTGATTTAAGTTCTGATTTCGAGTGATTTTAAAATATATTTTTACAATACAGTAACAGTAAGTAAGACTAATATATTACACACACAAAATTAAGTTAATTCATGATATGCGATTGGGCAAGGTTCAGCACTAAGTACCCCAGAAAAATTTTCAGTGTGTTTGGAATGTGCTTTTGCTGATATCAGATAGGGAAAGCAGTTAAGTACATAAGAAAGACACAAAAATTTTATAAAAGACAGATTTATACATCTAGTGGTGTTCTCTAACATTAAAAATGTTTCAACAGAAAAATGGATTAAAAATGAATTCTAGTATATTCGTAATGTGAAAAGCTGGGGGTTAGAGAGTCAACCTCTAAACCCCTTTTAACAGTGACTGTCTAGTGAAGACTGCTCACATTGTCACTGGATGGCTATAATTCAAGTGGGGAGCTTGATGGGTAAGCTGATAGGGTGACCATTACTCCAAATAATGACAGGTTGTCATGTTAACTAAAAATAGCAAGTTTAATAGAAAAATAAAGCACAAGATACAATATACAAGCAAAAAATACAATTATAGATATGCGTTACTATGCTAGAGGTCAATGACCTAGCCTATATGCATTTATAATTATTATTAATAGCCCTAACTTGAATGCTAAACAATTGAGAGAGTGTTTACATATATTTTATCATACCCTTGTTGGAGTAGTGGCCGTTGATTTGGTGCCAAGTTATTCATGGCCAACACTTATACAAATCAATACAAAATTATATTTAATCCTTTGGGACTATAATTATGGCAGGACGAAAGTCAGCAAGTATGCTCTTCCTAGTATGTCCGCTGTCATATAGCAGGACGATCCTCTCTTCTAAATATGTCAGCCCCAATATAGTGAGACAAACCTCTGTTGTTGTCTCCTAGGTATGTCCGTATGTCCGCCAGTCACTAATAGGTGTCTGGCCATTGTGTGTGTAGTCAGTGTGGGAATCTAATCAGGTGACCATTTGTTTGGTAGCACTGACATGATTGTTTGCTAGCAATTGTTTATAGACTTCCCCCTTAGTCTAAGTTAATTATCAACTTTCTCCCATTTGACAGTCGACTGTTATAACATATTTGCACTAATTTCGCTAATAAGCTTAATTTCACTAATAAAGGTTGCAGCATTACTTTCTTGCTGCATGCAGATGGCTACACTTAGTCAACCATATTCTGCAAACAAAATCAGCTAAGCAGACAAATTCCCTGACTTTCCATGACTTTTTTCCAAACACTAACAAAAATCCCCGATTTTCCAGGTACATAGGAACCCTGTATATTATGATTTTATGATAGAATTCACATTAAAATAGAATAAAACAAGATCGAATCTGCTTATTGTAACCATTTTAGGAAATACCTATTTTAATCACAATAAATTTAAATGCTCAAACATCTAAATAAAAATAGCAAAGTAGTTTAAAATAAATGCCAATAATTTAAGCATTTAATTAACTAAAGAGACAAAAAAAAAGTGTGTCTAATAAATTAGAAAAATCAATTAATAATAATGAATAAATAGTACTGAAAAAAAAAATCTATTTAAACAATTGTGTTTCAAGATAAACTTTTATAAGAGAAACAGATACATAATCTTGCACACATTTCAAACATACAAAAAAAAAAAAAAGTAAAATATTTTCAAATTTTGATAAAATCTAACTGAGGAATATGATATGTGAATCAAATTACATGTATGTTTTAAGAGTACACATATACAGAAATTACATATAAAAAAACATATATAATGCTATTATATATAAACTGACCTTTGTAATTCCTTTAATTTCTCCTTGAATCTGACAGCTACCAGGTGCAAGAGTTTGAACAACATAATATGTTCCATTATCAGATGAATAAGAAACTTGGAAATGCAAACTGGGAAATGTAACCTCCACTTTTATATTCTGTAAATAAATTATATATTGGTTCATTGGACATTATGTTTTGAGTTAGTATGTGTCATATTTTCCATGTTTTAAATATTTTTGTTATTTGTACAGCTACCACAGGGCTAAATAGCAATTAATTTTTGCATGTGATATATATGAGGATACGTCAATGTATTTTCACAAAACAAATAAAAAAAAACTGATTACTTGACTGAAATTTATTATTATTTTTCAACATAATTCTCCTATACCTCTGGATGCTTATCTTATTATTTTGTAAGTCCTTGAAAGTGGCAGAAAAGCAGGTTTTTAGCTCCTTCTGTAGCCAGTGAGTGACCCCAACAGAAATGTAATGATCAAAACAGCAATCACCTAGGTGATTTTTCAGGAGGCTAAAACAATGGAAATCACTAGTGGCTAAAGTCTGAATTATAAGGTGGATGTTTCAAGTGTTCCCAACTGAAAGTTTTCAATATCTGCTATATTAGTCTGGTCTTGTGAGGATAAGCATTGTCATCCAAGAGAATCATATCTGCACCAAGGAGACTTGCAGATATTTCACTTTCAGCAGGGTGCTTTCAGCAAAAAGTGCCACAGTATAAGGTGGCCTACAGAAAATGTGCAACAATGATGCACAACACACCCACTACATTAAAGCAATTGTAGTTGAATAACAGTGGATTATATTGTTGATTCTGATTTCTCGATGGGCACTGAACCAGCAAAAAAGATGCATGCAGATTTTAAGTGGCTTTCAGTCTATGCAGATTTGTGATGTATATTGACTCCTCGTATATTTTATTAAATTTAAATTCAACTATTATACTTACATCTGATAGATAAATTTGGTGGTGTTTTGAATCATATAATTCAATATAAACTGTATATGTTGTCTTCTCCCTTAGAGACCATTTATTTCCTGGTGATACTTTAAATACTAAATTTAATAATAAACAATTTATTAAGCACATTTAATACTGAAAAAGTTTTAATATACATAAAAGAATTAACTATTGAAAATTAGTAACATAAAATAATAAATTACAATTTAAATTATATTTAACTTACATATAAAACTAGGATGAACTACATGAATCCCTGCTGATGGTTGATGTAATATTTCTTCTGATTTTATATCTAATAATAGCTAAGATCTTCAAAATATGACAAAATAATGTTGATATGTATAAACAATTGCTTATCCAGAAATATAAAAAGGTGTATTTATTTTAATTAAGATCAGAATAAAAAGTCTGGTTTAAAAACACCTAAAATTTATGTTTTAATATTTAATTTATTATTAATAATACAAAGATTCAATCAATTTCAGGATGCAACCAAATTATTATTCTTTTTTGATATGTAAATAAATAAATACGTAATATTTATTAATCTGAATTAATATAATTAAGACAATACAATTATTTAAGATAATAAGTTAAATACTTAGTTTTAAATTATTTTATGATACTTTAATAACAAATATTTTCTTAACAATGATTTGCATTATACATAGTGTGGTGTATATATAAAACAGAATGCAGTGTCTTATTTCTTCTCTTAACTGTCTGTAAAAATACAACATTTTGCATTTTTACAGACAGTTATGTATAGTTTTAAAAAGTCAATACTGCCAATATTAAAATATTTCTGTTTGTGGAAAGACAAATGAAGATATTTTATTTATATTTCTTTTTACATTTTATTCTACATTTTACTGTTTAATATTTGCTCATGTTTAAATCTTCATATATTATTGATTCAAATTTCTGTAAAGAATAATTATTTTTCAAGGAAAAAAAAATTATTTTATTTTAATTTCTTAGAATTTGTTAAAATAATTTATACCATTTTATTAATGAAAGTTAAAATTTATGGAAAATGGATTTTTTTTCCAACATTTATTTATGAATTATAATATAAATAAACTCAAACTAATAATCTTGTCCAATTAATCACTTTTCATTCATCAGTAATAAATTTATATCCTTGTAGAATATAAGTATTGAAGATGACATTTATCATCTCTGACAACTCTTGAAGAAAAAATTTTACTAAAATATTCTAACCTTTTAATGCTAATCAACTAATTTATAAATAGTTCAATAAAAAAATTTATTTTTATATGTTAATATTTGTGAAAGAATTTTTAAGATATTTATAGAATACAGTAGACCCCCCTATAACACGGGTTCATATAAGATGGATTCGTATAATGCGGCGGAAAAATTGTGATTGTGTTCGTATAACACGGTAAAAGAATGAGACAGATTGTCATGGCCGACTCATGTCTCGACAGGATTGGTCAAATCTGGACCAATAGTGGACATTGCACAAACCATTGAATTTAACAAGCAGCAGACCTACTAAATAACATTTATTATTCAATGGCCATAAAAATTATATTTCTATTAATGATGTCGCCAAAGTTCAGCAAATTTTTCGCAGAAAGAATAACTTATCAGGAAACGCATCCGCCGTTTGATGAGCTGCTCCACGACGAAAACAAGTTTAAGCAATGGCATCTTCGAATGGTGAGCACTCAGTAAGTATTCCTACAATTTTTTGTTTATAGCCTAGTTTATATGGATTATTCCCAAAAAATGATATGCGTTTTGGAAATGTTCGTGTCAAATTAGTCTAGAATCGATTAATTTTATGGAAGAAAACCTTTCAAACAGCCATACCCCCTAAACTGTACAAGTGCTGGGCTGTGAATGGATCATGTACTTGTAAAATCTAAGTGACTCATACAACACGGAATTAATATAACACAAAACGTATCTACTGTGTTATAAAGGGGGGGGTCTACTGTATCCTAATCATTGACTCAACAGATTTGTTAAATGTGGCTAATACTTTTACTAAAGATTTTCAATTTAAGTTAGAATTAAATAATTTAAATGTTAGTTCATAAAAAAAAATCAGCCAAAATAGACTTTTATAAAAACAGTGTAATATTGATAAAGTTATTGATTATTATTCAAATACCTTCATGTATTAAAAAACGAACACATTTATTATGGAAATAATAAAAATGAAAAATAACCCTTAGCAATAGTTAAAAAAAAAAAAAAAATTAATAAAATTTATTAATTTTTTGTATGTAGGAATAATTAAAAGAAAAAGCTAATTTAAAATGTAGTACAAATTGTATACAGTCAAGCCTTGGTTTTCAAACAAATCAGTTCACAAACAGAATTTCAAACTCATGTTTGCCCTGATTGCTGTAGGATAAGTTGGCTGTTGAACAAGCTACTTGGCAAGAACTAACCACAGATTACTGAGACACAGACGATCAACTCCCCAAACTTTCTATTTTAAAGAAAAAGTCAATGGCATGCCCAATCAGCAACAGGATTACTGATTCAGAAATTAGTGGCACTGAGATTGCATGTGTCATTAGATGTCATGACACAAATCACTGACGATGTATTTAAATTAGATTTCAATGTGAATATGGGAAAGATTCTACTTCTGTTGTTTGGTACATGCTGCAGTTGATTTTAATTTAAATTAATAAAAACTGTATTAACTGACAATCTTAATATAATAAAATGGCAACCAATAATTCATCTTTAAATGTACTTAAGTTAAATTTTAAAAAATTTATTATATATAATATAGTATTTTATATATACAATATTACATTGCATTTGTAGGCACTTTTACCATGAAATACTGCTTAAAAAGTAAAAAAAGGATTTATTTGGGGGTCAGAAATGGATTAATCCATTTTATATTGTTCCTTATTTCAAATATAGGTGTACAACAAGATATATCATATTTTTAGTCTGTTTCTTTTATATAAAGAACAAAGCAACAATAAGAATTATATATATATAAAATCAATCTCCCATAAATTGTCAATTAAAAACATTTAATTTAGTGTAAATGATACCTCATTGAATACATTAGCAATTGAAAATAGTCCTTACAAAAGGAAATTATTTGAATATATTTTTATTTTAAAAAAATGCAACTAAATTAATAAATTTCTATCAAGATTTGATACTAAGTAAGATTTGAAATAATTTTGTATAAATAAGAAAATAAATAGAATAATAAATAATTTATTATTATTATTACTTATATTACTGTTATGTTTGTGTAAATTTGAACTTTGATGAAATAAATAGGATTGAATGTTAACCAAACAGATTTAGAATGGTTTTATGATATAATTGATTTAGAATTATTTTTGATTTGATCTGATACTGAGACAGATGAATCTTGAAGAATGTTTTATCTAATAAAAACAAGACTCCTGAAATTATCTGAATAATCTTACTAAATATTTAAACAAATTAAAAAGGATACTTTTGTCTTTCAATATAATTTGAGTAAATCCAAATTTATATCCAGTTACAGTTGATGTTGCTGGATTCAAATCAGCAATTTCTGTATTTGAAATTTCTAAGTAATATTGGTCACTTGGCATCGGTATAACTAAAAATAATTTATTAATTTAATTATAAAATAAAAAAATAAACATCAATTTAAAATTAGATAAAATTAAATAAAAATAATAAAATTTCTCAATAACAATGTTCACCCCAGGAAAAAATTTAGATGGTTGATTTGTAATGTTATCTAAATCTGTAGTTCAGATTTTTTTTAAAAATAATAAACTAAAGGAAAAAAAAAATTTTTTTAGTTGACCAGAGGAAATATGTTGTTCAATCAACTAGCAACAAGTAAAATGGCAAAGCCATATTTAGGACAAGACTGTCTTGGAGACTCACTGCTATGTGGGATCACTTCGACACTCAAGGCGCATCTCGTTTTCATTCTCCAATCTTCTTTGGTATCGGTGGTTTTAAGCAATCTTTAAAATTTTGCTGGCCACAGCGTCATCCACGATGCATTTTTGGTGAAATTAACCCATCCAATTTCAAAATTCCTTTCTGTTGCGTGTTATTCCGGGTTGAATTTTTGCTGATGCCTAATAAAAATTTCCCGTTTTTGAAAAAATAATCGTGGCTATCGTATCGCCCGAAATTATTTTATTATTATGCACAAACAATATATTTTGTAAAAATGTAAAAAAACAGACAAATTATATTTTGGAAGTTAGTTTTAATATAAAATTATAACGACGCAGCATCTAGTTTCAAAAATGTTCCAATGATGAAACGAGATATCTCTGGTCAATCGATCAAGGTTAGCACGTGGTGGCCAGAAATCTGTTGAGAAGAACATGGGACAGGTAAATAAGTTTTTTTTAGATTCGTTTGTCAAAATTTGATTTAGCAACATTCACTTTTCAAACTTCCCAATGAGCAATGCATGCACAAATCTCACACTACTGACTATTTGTAGAGAGTGTTGCCATTTTGTATTTTATTTTGACTTGGTTCTTGGTCCCGACTACCTACAAGTCTGTTTTTTTTTGTGTGTGCATGATTTGGACACCTAATACTCTGTGCCAAATTGCAACTCTTGACATGTACTCCTTCATACCTCTAAGCTGGTAACACAGCAGGAAGTATGATTTTATAAACAAGACATAGTCTTGTCAAAAACTGACTCGGGGAGATCACTAACACATTAACAATTTCAACAACAATTTTCTTCTTTTTTTTAATATTTGGAAATATTTTATCAAAAAATTATTTAAAAAATGCAACATATGAAATAAAAATGCATTTTTTATTGATTATTTTTATAGCATATCTCTCAATTCAAAATTCTTTTAATATAAATATTTTCAATCCAAGACACTACAAGCAATTTGTAATTTTGTAATTCATTTTTAGAAATAAAAAGAAAAAAGTATAACAATAATGTAAGTCAGCAGTCATATGAGAATTCTGTGTAGTTTTTAATTTTATAATAATTTTAGATTTATGTACAGTCAAACCTGTTTTTATGCGCTCTTTTTATGTGCGATTTTTATTTGTGCGATAAGTGACGTCGGTAAGTGGAATGGCCGGAAAATGGAACAATTTTCAGTCGGACTGTGTCGTGCTGAATCGAATGTTTTTGATACTAAATTTACTTCTGAAGTATAATTTTCATGTTTTTTTATATTCTTTAATATATTTATTTTGTTTGTACAAAATGCAGAAATAATTTTTAACGATACGATAGCCTCGATAATTATTATAAAAATTTTCGTTAGGCTTAAAATCGACGAAAATTCAACACGAAGCGACACGCAACGGAGAAAAATTCAACAGGAAGCAATACGCAACGGAGAAAAATTTGAACATCGGACAGGTTAATGTATTTTTTCGTACAAAGTCGGAAACTGGAACAAATCATTAACTGGAAGGACCCCAGTCCCCAATTGGTTCCACTTATCGACGCTCTACTGTATTTATAAATTTAAAGATCTCCAATCATTAAAACTATTTACTAGTTCTTTTTTCATTATTGCTAAAATCAGTTTACTTACTATGAGCTTTTCTTTGCTTTATTAATTCTACCTGATACTGAATTGTCATTTCAGGTAATATATACACATCAGAAGGTGGATTAAGAACTAAATTTGCAACAACAATTAATGTAATTTCTGATGATTGAAGATCCTAAAAATTAAAACAAAATTTACATAAATAATAATTGAAACAATTATTTTTAAAAAGTTATACGCACAAAGAATATTTTAAATGATTAGGAGAATGAATTTAATTTTCATATAGGATAAATGCTCATATATATAACAGATAAAGTTAGAAAAAATTTATTGTAAAAATAAAAAGCAAAGAATTTTTTTTTGTTCTAAGTAAATTTTCTTGTAAATTTTATAACTTTATAATAATGTATTTTATCAAATAAAATACCTTATAATCTGAATCCCGTGGTTGTACACTTGCTTTTGCTGTACCTGTTTTGACTCCTTCTAATAACACTTTTGATCCATGCAAACCCTGTTGTTCCCAAAAATCAATAGCAGGAGGAGTTTTAAATGCAGAATCAGCAAACTTTAAAAATCTGAATTTAAAAATAAATTATATTTTATTTAAGTAAACAATTTACAGATATTTTCAAAGTGTTTGAATTAGTATACAGTAGAGCATTGATTATCTGAATACTGATCAACCAAAACATTGGATAACTGAAATCGTTACAGTCAGCAAATTCAAATTTTCGCTAGTGCTGTGGCACTGCAATATTTGGCTATGTCTTGGGCTACTCCAATGTTATTTTTTGTTTGTGTGTGTGTTTTAGCTGGCAGCATGACGTGACCATGAGAGGGTACTTAAGGATGCATCGGTATTTGAACGAGACTTTTTTTCTCATCACAAGTGGTGACTTTTGCTTCAGCTTGTTGGAGAATATAGCCCAAGTGGCTGACCTCTCCAGATAAACCCAAGAAAAAGAAAGAGTTTTGCTTGTTTTGTGTGGCATGTTTCTGAGGACTGTGTATCAGAACATGTGCCATGCTGAATCGAAATGTTTTTGATACTAGATTAACTTCAGAAATATAATTTTTTTTTGTTTTTATACTTTTTAATATATTTGTTTGTGCAAAATAAAGAAATAATTTCCAATGATACAATAGCCACGATTATTATTTTAAAAAAAGTTTTTGTTAGGCTTAACAATGCAAAGTGACACGCAACGGAGAAAAATTTTAACATGGAATAGGTTAATATATTTTTTCATATGATCAGTTATCCGAACAACCCCGGTCCCAAATTATTTCGAATAATCGATGCTTTACTGTATATTCAAAATATTTTGAATATCATGTATCAATATAGTATTCAGAATATCATGCAAATATGCATTTTCTGAAGTCTTACCGTAAAACATTATTTTCAGAGGGTTTACCAAAACGATCTGTAATAATCCATTGAAATGAAACACCATCAAGACAAGAGAATGTATCTCCTAAAATAAAATAATTACATTTCAGTACTCTTTATTATTAATTAATCTTAAATATTCTAGTAATTAAATTAAAACATTAAATGTATTTATTATAAAGCATAATTAATGGAATAGAGAAACTTTTAAACTCAGCATTGTATATAAAATTTTTTCATAGTTAAAAAAATAAGATACAAATAATATGTGAATAATAGAAAAAACAAATGCTTCTCTCTCTCTACATAAACTTTCTATTTGCAAAATGTGCTGATTCTGAAACTCATACTTCCTGGGAATATAAATTATAATAATAATAATAATCTTTATTCACAAAAAGGGGATTATCCCTGTTGCAGGGGGTTGTACAAAATTGACTTGTAAATTTTCGTATTATTAAAACATTAACTAGGTTATTAAAATTTAACAGTCGTTATACATTGGTTTTATATTATTTCGTTATTAACATAAATAAAAACAGTTATTTTAACAAACACAGTAATATAATTATACAATAATGGTACTTCCTGGGAATATCATACTGAGACAAGTTATTCATGGAATAGTTCTCAGTTGATGAGCCTATATACACTTCCTTCCAGGCTGTTTTTATTTGGATGTAAAAATTGAAATTCTAAATACTTTTGTTTCTATATATTTTTCATTTTACACTTGTTGTTCTCCAAAAATAATTAAGATTTTTGAAGAATGATAAAGATTTATTTTGAATTTAAGACATCAAATTCAAATTTTGGGTTCAAAAACTCGTGAAAAAGTGTACCTTAAAGTTCAATGCAATATGGTTATTTTAAATTCAAATGCTTTGGATATAATAGTGTTCATAATTTTACTGAATCCTATATGATTTCTGATTATACAACTAAATTGGTATTCAAAAGCATTTTTATTTAAATTATGTATTATGCTAGAAGTTATATTCTATATTGAAATTTAAGTTTTAATTTTTTAAGTTATATTTTCCATGGAGGAAGGAAAAGAACTAAAAAAAATATTCTTGCTTTCTTAAAAAAGAAAGAGTATTAGATAGTTCAGTTTACATTAAATTTTGAAAACATAATGACAGCTGGTGACAATTAGCCTATTAATCAATGATAAAATTTTGCTGGATTTTTTAAAATGCAATATTTTCAAACATTTTAGCTTTAAATTCAGCTATCTTCAGGATATATCATTATGTAATGTAGTGTTTAAATTTAGGATCTTGCATTCTTTCAAATGTGTTTGCATCTGAATTTTTACATACATCTAATATGTTAAACAAAATAAATAAAAATTAACAAAATAAAATAGTATTTCCCTGGGTGTTTATTATGGAAAATGTATGTATTCCTTGGAGTTATTTTGAAGCTGAGGATTTTTCTCTTACAACAGAAAATGAATGGTAAAAATTAGAAGAAATATTTTAATTGCTCATACATTTTCCAAAGTATCAAAACTGAAAATTTATTGACTATATTTATGGGTTACAGCTACACTATTTGAAATTATTGTTTTTATAGTTACTCAATTCAATGTCTTTCAATTCACTTATTATGTTGTCATCCATGTCTGTTTTGATGTCATTGTAGGAATCAAGATCTTGACCAGATCTCTTTTGGAATAAGATGGTGAGTTTAAATCAGAGTTTTTGTAACTATTTTTCAGCTGATAAACTCTGTTATGACTTTCTTACACTCAATATCTGACAATATTTATAATCTTACTTCAAAAAATGAACCCCTGGAATATAAAGTGATATCTGACTCTAAACAATTTGAAGAGATAGGTAAAGTGTTTAACTAAAATACTGTCTCTATAAATTATATTACACTGTCCAGTAGTTTGACATATTTCCCAAGCTTTTTAAAACCAGAATTTATTTATATATAAAAACTAACACCAAACAAGAATTTTCCCTTGTTTGATGTTATTAGTGAGAAAAATTATTCTTGCTTTGTCAAAATGTATGATATCACCTTGTGCACATATGTATGAAGTTGGAGTAATGTTAAATGTCTAATGTTTATCTGATTTATGTTATCTGCAAGACAAATTGAACATCACAATGTGGATCCTATATATATTCTTTCCTTGTTGAGTAAGTTATCCATTATGAGGATTACCTAAGTTCCATGGAATGATTTGATTGTTGTCTGATTTATTTTTATTCTGAAGAAGATTTTGTTGGTGAGAGTATCATGACACTCTCCTAGGGACATTCCAGGTGACGTCTAGACCTTTGAGTATATAAGAAGATTCTTGTACTTTGTACCTTATCTCCTTTCGTTTTTTTGGTATGTGTACTCTATACAGAGTAGATTAAACTCTGTGTTCCAACCAAGCAGTTCCCCTTTTTACTTTACTCCACTGCCACACTGTGCATTCTTACAACAGATTTAAATAGTGGGATTTTTCTTATAGAAAAAATTTTAGTTCCTCCTTTACAGTGATCTGCTTTTTTAATTTATTTAAGCCTCTTTTGAATACAATTACCCTTGTGTTTATGTTCATCATCTTTTTCTGTATTTGGAATTGTTTGAATTGAGATGTGCAATTTAATTAATCCATTTATAGTTTGTGTGAATTTGCTATTGTTCTGATACAAATGAGTTCTTTGAAGGTGTAATTTACATCAGACCAATGAGTGTATGCTTTATTAAAAACTAAAAAGATGCTATTTTATAAGAAAACTGATTGAGCAGAATGGTATAGGTAAAGGATGGAATAATGATTTTTGGTATAGCCTATATTAATATGGATTTCACAGTTCATAACAGTTGGGCGAAATTTCTCAACATCTAATTCTTTGGAATAATCGGCACTCGTGCCAAATAAAAATATATTTTTTAAAGTAAGGCTATGTTCTAAAATTTAAAGAAGTAAGAAATTAAGATATTTTATATCAAACTTTTAATTACCTTGATCATTTTCTGCTTTTACTTCAAAAGCTACAGGAGCATCTTCTAGAAATATCTCCCTTGTAGTTGTAACAATTGAAATAGAATGAATAACATCAACGGTCACATCACAACGTAAAGTTAATCCTGTATCTGTATAGATTATAATATAAATTTCAATGTAATAAAAAAACAAATAACTAATAAAGTAAAAATAAAGTATTAAAACTATATTTATATATTTTAAAATTTTTATTCACTTATTAACATAATTTAATACACTAATAACCTTCATCAGTTGCAACAACAATAACAGAATGTCTATCACGATAAGGAGAAACAGCAGACAAAACGACTTTGGTTGTACATATGCGATCAAGATTTTCTTCCACCGGTGTAATAGATATAACTTCTTGGCGTGATGATGACCTAAAATGAAATTTTTATTTTAAATAAAAATGCCACTCAATCAATAATCATTATTTATTCTCTTAACATTTAACAAAATAAAGAGTAGAATGAAAACTATATTTTAGTTAATATTATAAAGTATACAATTTTTTATTTTACAAAAAATTGAAATATTTTCATATTTAACATAATGTAAAATTTAAAGCAGAGGAAAAAATATAATCAAGATTAATTATAAAAGTTTGAGTTGACACCACATCACAACTAATAAATAAAACAGAAAAAAAACACATCATCTAAAGATAGACAAGTGTTTTTTTAGTTATAATTTTAACTCAGATTAAAAATAAATAAACTGCTGGCTAATACTTTTGATAAATTATACTTATCTTCAGGCAATTAAATTAATTAAAATTTGAAAAACGTTCATCTTTAACACAGTTACATAGAATGCTATTCTATTTTAAAATATACATACTTGAGGATTTAAATAATCACAATAATAGAAATAAAATTATATGTATAATAAAATAAGTTTTAAATATTAAAATTTCTTACTGGAGTTTCATAAAGTGCAATCCAATGCTGCAGAAGGTTAAAGTGAATCTATTACATGGGTTAAAATATAAAAGTTTCCTGCATATAAACAATTTTTGAGTTGACTGCGCATAGTTTTTTCTTTTATATCATTGAGGTCATTTAAATCTTTAAGACTACATTAATATTTTAAAATGTGTGCACTATGTAAATGTGCTCAAAATGAAAATAATTTAACAATTAAATATGTAACAAAAATATTTCTAATAAGAATTTATTATGGCAGTCTAAAACAACATTAGGATATTTTTAGGTAAGGTTAAGTATTTATTTCTAAAATATTTTTTCAATATAAATTAATAGTAAGTAAACTTTTAATTAATAAAAAAATTAAAATAATACCCATTACAATACTATAATTTGTTTTCAGTTCTTTCATTAAGATTAAACAACATTTTATATAAAAATAAATATTAACAGTTACCAGGGCTTTCGTGAAAAGATACAATATGATAGTAAGTAATAATAAATGCACTGACTATTTGCTTGTACCAGTAAATATAGGTGGTGTATCAGTCAACCAAAATGGCTGCCACAAAGGGTATAGCGTGCATGACAACATATGAGAATTACTTATGTGTTGTCTTTTTAATAACTTTTCTCTCTGTAGTCACAAAATTGTTTAATCCACATTTGTGTCCGACATTAATCCTAGTTGATTTCATAGTTGTTTAAGTCATGATGATTACATTTTGTGACGTTTTAGAATATGTGGGTGATTGAAAAAGATGTCTTATAGAAGGAGAGGAAATGCTAAAACTAATAGCTCCACATCTATCCAGCACTTTCTCAGCAAGTAATTCACTTCAGTTTCACCACATTTAATTTTTCTGAGCTTAAAATTCTTTTATTTTTACAAACGTTTTCAACCTGCCTAATATAGGCAATCATCAGGTTTAATATTATAAATGTTCCAAAATGGAACGTACCGTTTTTGAATATTTTACATATTTAAAATTAAAAAAAATGATTTAACTTTAAAATAAATTGAAAGAAGTGTGTATATTAAATAAACAAAATAAACAAATAAATAAAACATAGAAAAACAAAGCTAACTAGAAAAAAACATAAATTAAAGGTTTTTAAGCACCATTCTTTTTCTGTTGTATATTTCCATGCTGTTGGTAACACATTAGCATCCCTAGCACTTAAACAATGGTTTTTATTTTACTTTTATAAATTTCCACCTTTTCCATATCCAATGCAATGGATAGAAGTGCACTGTTTTAATGACTTTTGCCTCTTCCTATTTTACAACAGCTCCTTTAGTTTGCGCCATAATTGCTAATATTATGTCCTTTGTCAACATTGTATCCACGTTCTTGCAGACGTACCGCCAGGTTTTTTCTAGTCACACCACAATCTTTTCCGATTCCTGACTGTTGATTTTCAAATAGTATTTTATATACTCCAGCTTTCTCTTCCTTTTTATGCTGTCTTTATCATTCCGTAGAAAGCTATAAATATGAAGTGATCTTTTACAGACCATTCTTGAGTTTTTATAAGAAAAAGAGCATTAGATACAATGTTGACAAATGACACAACAACACAATATTAGCGATTATGGCACAGACTAAAGGAGCGATTGTAAAATAGGAAGAGATTAAAGTGATTAAAACAGTGCACTCCCATCCATTGCGTTGGAGATGGAAAAAGTGGAAATTTATAAAAGTAAAATGAAAAACTGCTGCCTAAATGCTAGGGATGCTAATGTTCTTCCAACAGCACGGAAATATACAATATAAAAAAGAATGGTGCTTAAAAATCCTTAAATTGTGTTTTTTTTTCTAGTTAGCTTTGTTTTCTATGTTTTATTTATTTATTTATTTTATTTATTTAATATACACACTTCTTTCAATTTATTTTAAAGTTAAATTATTTTCTTAAACTTTAAATATATAAAATATTCGAAAATGTTATGTTCCATTTTGGAACATTTATAATATTAAACCTGACGATGAGCTATATTAGATAGGTTGAACACTTTCTAATTCTAACAGACCACAGACTTTATACCCATAGCAGCCACCATTATGTAGTTCACACTAATACTGCTAGGTATCATATCTATTGTTGGCACAAGCATATTATCTATTATACAGTGAACTCCAGCATATTATTTACTAATGCAAAAAATTCAGACATCAACTAGTATAATTTTTATACTATATTTAATTAAAATATTACCATAACTCTTTTTATATAACTTACACTAGAAAAAGTAAAAAACCTAAAATAATAAAATTACCATTAATTTCATGCTGAAAACTAGGTTATCAGCATTTCAAATTGTCTTTTAAACACAGTTAACAAGGAGTTACATTTAAAAAAAAGTGCGAGTTGTGCAATAGGCTGGTTTTAAATTGCAATTCATCATGCAACTTTTTCTTTTCCTAAGTCACAAAGCATTTCTTAAAGAAAAAAAAACCCTATACATATATATCTTGCCTTTAGTTCTTTCAATTTGTTTGTTCTATCCAATCTGTGTTTTAATTCATATTATTAAACACTCCTATTTGAATTTGTAAATGATAATTTATCAAAATAATTATCAAAGCGATGGAGTCAGAATCTATTTTTTAAAATTTACTTGTTAAAAGTATACGGAGAATTATTTCCTTTCTATTCCGACTTATAGATCTCAAATATAACTAAAAAATTTTTCTCAAAACATTTATAAAATGAACTTAAAAAATCTTAAAGTTAATAAAAAGTTAAAACGAAATTAATTCGCAGAGAAAAAATATCATTTATTACTTTAACAATGCTCCTAAATGCATTTCGCCTTTACCAGGCCTCTTCACTAGGTTTAACATTACAAAGCTCATTTCTCGACCATTTTTTAGTTATATTTGAGATCTATAAGTCGGAATAGAAAGGAAATAATTTTCCGTATACTTTTAACAAGTAAATTTTAAAAAAAAAGATAATTTATCAGTTTTCAAGAAATCATCTCCTATCTACTTAATGACCTCATTTCAGAGAACTTTGACAGTTAAGACAGGATAATTGTAATTCTAATAAGCTATAAATTCATTGGTAAACTCATTACAATAAAATGAATTCTGATGACTAAAAAAAATATTTAAAATGACAGCCCTAGCTTAACTATATAGTGTTTCATTATTGTTTAAACACAACAAAATTACTTTTTGTAATTTTTGCTAACAAACTCAAAACAATAATTTCAGCTTGTTTCATTTTTTAAACTGTAGTGCAGAAATTTGTTTTACATTAATCACAGTAACATTGACATACAATTTAAAATACTGTTAAATGACTTAAAAGTTAGAAAATTTACTATATCATTGTGTTCTAACTTTTCATCCCAATGTATATCATTCCATAAATATGCAATAAACAATGTGGTAAGTTATACAAAGGTTTCATTTCCATTCTAACAATTTTCTAGGGGAGGAGTTGTATGCCACCACTGTTATCTGAACAAAATTATGATAATTAAACTACAAAATACTAAAGTAAAAACTAAAGTAACTAAATCTTTACTTTAAAAGTTCAAAAAGTTTTATTTTTATAGAATAAATTCGTTTGGCATTTAATTATTTTGGAAATTTTTTGCAAAAATCTGTTGTTTCAATAATTCCAGTCCATTAAATAAACATGTGTGTTCATGACAGAATGTGTACTTATAGTTTTAGCCATAAAAAAAAAGCATTATCAGATCAAATGATTTTTGTAATTTTGAACTCAAGACAATAAATTCTTCATAGAACTAGTCATTGATCCTCTATACGAAATTATTGAAGCACTTAAATTCTTTCTTGCATTATCTTCAGGACTTGCTTTGAAAGTAATTTGGTTGTTTTCATTAAGTACACGCCAACTGATGGTTTTATCAACCTAGTTTAAGGTACTAAATAATAACAGATAATATTAATGCATTTATAAATAAATGGGTAAAATTATGTAAGATCATTATTTTATATAATTTTGCCCATTTTCAGTAATTACAAAAAACTCGATTTGAAAAAAGTCTAGATAATTTGAAGTCGCATGTTTTTGGTCCTTTGGTTTTGAAATAACAAGGTTTTACTGTATTAATATATGCAATACTTATATTATCTATATATCTTATATATATATAAATGAGGATGTTTGTTCACTACACACTCCTAGGCCTAAGTATATTTTTTAAAATTTGTTAACTCCTAGGCCACTGAACCAATTGCTACAAAACTTGGCAGTTATGCTTACATACTTCTAACTTTGATAACGTCATATATTCCATCCCAAAATATCTATTGATTTCTGTAAATCAATTAATTTCTATCTACATTCGATTTATTAATTTACATGTAGTGCCTTCTATTGGCAAAAAATTTTAACAAAATAATTAACTAAATAAAACAACTTCTCGCACAATCCCTGGGAAGGATAAATTAACACACTAAAAACCCTTTTTATATCTCAATACAAACAGCTTTAGATAAAAAAAACTAATGTTTTCAACCAAAAACTTGATCTTTGTCAGGCTATTGACAAGTATAAATTCTAAACTGGAATTCAAACAACTCACTAAGGAAAAGAATACAGGAACACAGATATGATATTGCCAACCAAAGGCATACCACTGTCCTAGCTGCCTATGCCACAGACCCTGAAATACAAGCTGACCTCCATAGGGCCAAATTGGTAAAAATGTCAGATCATTCAACACCTTCACAACCTGGAAGCGTTGGAAATATACAGAGCCGACCTGGCCAGCAACTGTATTAATGCAAAAAAATGCCGCCAATATTTTGTATGCATGGAGGTGATGCTATGAGAAAAAAGCACGAACAACATTGCTAACGTTTCTACACCAGCAAATACATCATATTATTTATTTGTGGAGATGTAACAATATTTTTATCACTTCAGTAGCATGTACAGAAGAAATTAGTTTCCAATTTTTAAATAATTTGAAATTTAAAATAATTTTAAACATGTTCGAATTCCAGTTTTGAATTTTATACTGGTCAATAGCCAGATGAAGACCAATTTTTTTGTCAAAAATGTTAGTTTTTATCTAAAGCTGTTTGTACTGGGATATAAAAAGTTTTTAGTGTGTTAATTAACTAAATATAAAAAAAAGAATTATATATATATTTTTAAAATTATTATTTGCTTAATTACTTCAACAATGATATAGCATGAAATAGACATACTATATCATTATTAAGACAGGTAACACATATAGCATTTGCCTGCATGGAATCAAGGTGTTACCTTGTGAAAACTCTTAAGTATTTAATTTTCCATATCTAATGACTCAGTACTTGTAGTGATATCGGACCTCCTCATCCTCCCGCACTTGCGGTTTTGTCAGAACGGGTGCAATTCATTCACATGCGGTAATAAAGGGTTATAAAAGGGGATAATAAATATAGATAAAGAACCATAAACAGAAGGGAGAGAAAAGGCGGAAGAGGGACAGTGAGAAGAGTTTGGGACATGGGAGAGAAAGGAAGGGTGAAGTGGTGGTCCCTGAGTATAGAATAAAGTTTTTTGTATAGAAATATTTGACTGTTTTAATTTTGTGATACGAACTGACGGGCGGAATCCGCTGATTCAGAACGGGTTCCCTACAGTACTGTTCAGAAATGAAAAAACCTTTCTTAATTTTAATAAGTGCCCTCCAGTAGCTGAATGCATAAAACCACCGAACTCTGGTAGTTAGTCATGGATTTAAGCATAGCCAATGGGCAGTTTTCTGGATTTTCTTCACATTGGCAATATCTAAATAGGGTCCAGCTTCCCATAAAAGTCTTTCTGGAATGCATCCACTTGGTAGATTGCTCACGTGTCATGTTGCCATAACCAAATAAACCAAACTAATTCTAATGAGTGATTATTTATTGTGACATCACCACAATGCCAGACTGCGACTTTTCATTGCAATGCTCTCAATTCTTTTAGTGATGGTCTTGCCCTTGTAAATCATACTTTTCCTGTTAGCAATAGAGTCGTGTTGGTCATTTATCTAACTCCATTTAGGGGAAGTTTTGAATCGAAGTAATGTGACTTCCATTCCAAACTGAATGTTTGTATACAGTTAATCTGGGCCTCCTGCTCCTAAACTTTCCATATCTGGTCTTGACTTTCATCTATCTAACTCCTTTCTCAAGATCAAGGAAGGATAGACAGACAGAAGACAGGGGACAACAGTTGGAATTTATAGATTTATGATATTTACAAATTGTAAGCCAATAATTTTTCTATAGATGCAATATTTACAAGAACATACTTCCCACATAATTTATACAATCTGTTGTCAAAATTTAAACACTATTATCACTTAAAAGGAATTATTCTAGCATTTTTACAAGATTTTTTTTATTTAAACAAGTTTTATATGAAGTCTTTTGGGATGTTAAGGTTAGCAACTTCAATCACATGAAAGGCCATCACAATCTGTCTAACATGGATCACTTTTCAAATATTAATAGTAGACCAGTATTAATTAGTAGTCATTGACCATCTTCTCTTCCAGGAGGAGGTCAACGACTACTTTTGGTCAGATTTATTTCAACCTCCTTCCACAATGCTCCCTTCTTTCTACTGGATCAGTAGTACGGTACCATTCGAATAGAGAAATTGCATAATATAAGATTGCCAACGAGCACAGAATATGTTTTCAGTGGTTTTTGAGGGTGCAAAGTTTAAATATTTGATGTGTTTTTTGTGAAATTTGATTGGTTGGCAGATTTCTCTCTGTCTTTTCACTATTGTTGGAATTGGATCATCTTTATGTATCCATATGCAGTTTTCTTAATGTGTAGGACAGTCATAAAATGGTATGTCTTTCTCATCACCTGTGACAATCTTAGAAATAATCTGTGTACATCTTGGTTCAGCATCTCCAGAGTTTGCTTAGAGATCCTGACACACACTGACTTTTGAAAATTGTCAACTGATGAAGATATTTCATCACTATCGAGACACTACTTACTTTTTAACCGTAATTCCTTATGCAGAAGGTCTGCAACTGCAGAGGCTCCAATTTGTAGTCTCTAATGTATCATTTTATAGGTACATCTTTGGTCTTTTGCAATCACATTTTCAGGAGTCAACTATTTGTGGTCACCTTTCACATGGTTCATTGTGGAAGGACATACGACCCTCTGAAATTCTTTGTACCACCTGAACACAGTAGTAAAGGATGAGGCATCAACCTCAAAAGCCAATTTCAATTGTTCATAACAGTCTCTGTCATATATAATCATCATAAAGCATGATGATCATATCAAAGTCAAATAATTCCTGGATTAAATTGGGCTACATTACTGCTACTAATAATTATATGAGGATATGTTGCCAGTTACACTACTTGGATCTTTTTGTGTGATCCCTCATTTCCAGACATTAAATTTTGATAACCATGCCAGTTACTCACAGTACCAACTGGTAATGATTTAGCACCCAAGGCCTATATCATAATAAAAAAAAATCCAGTAATGAGTTGCTTAACTTTCTCAGCAACATTTGAAACTGTATGTAGTGTCATGATATTTTAATTAAAACCTTTTATATTTTTAATTATTATAAAATGGAAAAGCTTAATTTTGAAGGTAGGGATGAGTTTTATAAAAAATTGTAAATGCTAATAATGAGAGGAGTTGCTATTAAGTCTGACCCTACTCAAGATATGATATATGACCTCCTCTCCCCCACCCACTCAATCTTTAACCACCAAAATTTAACAGTAACAATCTCCTAATACACAAGCCACCCTGCAAAATTTCAGAAATTTTTGTCAAAAAGCACATGTGTTATTAAGCTTCAAAGAGGATAAACAAAATCTTGCAAATGCACACACACATGCACTAACAACCATACATACAAAAAAAAATCCCCAAATTTTTTTGCATTTCTCGACATTTCAAGGTTCCGAGTTAAAAAATGTAAAAGTCTCGGGGGTCATTTTTTTGACCAATTGCTTTATACTTTCCTCCTGTTACATATAGAGCCAGAAATGTAACATGCTATATATTAATATTTAAATTATTAGTAGTAATAATGTAGCCCAATGTAATCTGGTAATCATTTAGCTTTGACAGTCTTTGTCATTCCAACATAAAAAAATCATAGTAAATCATTGCATGAAGTACTCTAGAAAGTTCCATTATTACTGAAAAAAACAAGACCTATCTCATACAGATTAAAGGAGACTGATGAAATTTGTTTATGCATGATGTCATATGAAGTTTATTATTAAAAAAAAATATCAAGGATGGTTTTCTTGTATTGCAAAATTTTCAGTCACCCAAGTAATAAATTTGTCTAATGAAACTTAAAAGACAATGAAATATTAATGACTATTTATTATTGCCTTATTGTCCTTATTTCTATTCTTAATATATTTGTCAACTTGGACATTAATTATTAATAGGACCGTTAAACTGGTGTTAGGTGTTTATGCAAAATTGAGTGAAAGTTCTTATAGAAAACAGACTTTCTTTATTGAGCCTTCTTACACATACTTTCATTTACAAGTGTTTTGGGCTATCACACCCCTCTTCAGCAGGGTTACAATGGCTATAAGTTTAAACTATAAATAACAAATGAATAATCAATAAATTTAAACACTAAAATACTAAAATTAATGTATACAACATAAAAAGCTTACGAAAAACAAGTATCCAGCTCCCGACAGTAATGGGCTTTTTGATGGTTTTTTTTATAAAAAGGTTCATTATCCTAATACAATTAAAAATAAATTTTAATTTTACATTTGTTTTTAGTTCTTAAAATTACAATGGCTATAAGTTTAAACTATAAATAACAAATGAATAATCAATAAATTTAAACACTAAAATACTAAAATTAATGTATACAACATAAAAAGCTTACGAAAAACAAGTATCCAGCTCCCGACAGTAATGGGCTTTTTGATGGTTTTTTTTATAAAAAGGTTCATTATCCTAATACAATTAAAAATAAATTTTAATTTTACATTTGTTTTTAGTTCTTAAAATTACAATGGCTATAAGTTTAAACTATAAATAACAAATGAATAATCAATAAATTTATAAAAAAAACCATCAAAAAGCCCATTACTGTCGGGAGCTGGATACTTGTTTTTCGTAAGCTTTTTATGTTGTATACATTAATTTTAGTATTTTAGTGTTTAAATTTATTGATTATTCATTTGTTATTTATAGTTTAAACTTATAGCCATTGTAACCCTGCTGAAGAGGGGCATTATAGCCCGAAACACTGTTGTAAATGAAAGTATGTGTAAGAAGGCTCAATAAAGAAAGTCTGTTTTCTATAAGAACTTTTACTCAATTTTGCATAAACACCTAACACCAGTTTAACAGTCCTATTAATAATTAATGTCTAAGTTGACAAATATATTAAGAATATTAATGACTATATTTGAATTAGCATAAAGAATAATAAGTACAAAATAAAATATTCGTCACAGTTCAAATAAATACTCATTCAACTTATTTTAAAACCTAATTATTCTAATGATATTGCAATGTCCTTTCTTTCATGACCTGGAAATGTCCTAACAGTATGGACACTATACAAACAAAAGTAGAGAATCAGTTTATAGTTTGCCCCTGAACTGAACTGGTATGGGAACCAATTTGAAATGGCTATGGTCGTTGCAGAAGAATGAGCAAATTATTAAATACCAAGAACTCTGAATTGACAGAACTGATCATCAAGACAAAAATTATTTAAGTTTATTCACTCCTCAACTATTTACACTTGGCAGTACTGAAAACAAACAAACTGTACAAAAGCAGCTTCTAAGGCACGAACAGCAATGTTCCCAACTATCTCCACTGCTCTTGTAGCAAAATTGACTGATTTACCAAGAAGGTCCTATGCTCCAATTCATTTCTACTTGTCATTTCCAGGAAGATCAGTTGTCCAGTATGTTTGTACCCTGCTTGGCATTGCCGTTCCTTGCTAGCTGCAGTTCCACCTCGTCGAGGCCTTTTATCCCCAGGACTTTTATCCTTCCTGGGTCAATGGTCAATTGTACCATATCTCCTGCTCATTTACATTTTCATTATTCTTTCATGGAATACCTTTTTTCCCCTTCTTACAAAGCACTAATAAAATATATAATTTAGGGTACTTACAATATATATTATTAATTATAGCAATTCAATAAACTATATAACATTGTAATAATATATTTAAACTGCTTTTTTTGAAAGTAGTGCAAGTCTACTAATTCTTATTTTGAGATAGTTAAGGCTTTGCATTACAACTGGTTTAAAAGTACCAGTAGGTATGTATAGTAACAGAATACAGTAGACTAAGGAGGAAGTGAATGGGTACAAAATATCTAAGTTACATTTGTATTTGCATAAACCCTCCAAACCCTCATGTGCATAGCCTCAAAAAGTATTGTTAAATGCTAATACATTTGTTTTATGCTTTTAAGATTTTGGACATATCCAATTTTTATAAGCGTTGCCCAAGTGCAGTGTTTTATTGATTTAAAGCAGTGTTTTATTGATTGCAAATAATTTAAATTCAATAATTCATTATTTTTTAAAATTGTATAATTTGTACTAAATCTGTTTTGATTTCAATTGAAGCATCCTAATGACCAAATGGAATAAGGCCAGATTAACAACTAAGCTAGAACTTGGCCAATTAATTTCATATATATTACATATTTTTGACACATTAATCGAAATTATGTAATGTATATGTAATTAGCCAGTTCTAGTCTGATAGTTAATCCAGTCTTATCATTTGATCATTAGAATAATTTGAGTTTAATTTGTCTATGTTTGTATGCAGATCAGAAGGTCCCAGAGTGATTGATACCAACTACTAACAGTCAATAAGGTATTTTCAGGGATCAATTAAAAATTATTAGTCCAATCAGTTATGTTTAACATAACTGATTGGATTAATAATTTCAATAATCAAGATTTTGTAAATTTGCATATTGTAAGTAGATCTTTTCTAAGGAAATGGTGTGTGGATTAATATTGAGTCAGATTTCTTTATATTATTATTAACTGTATTAGCAAAACTAAAAGGAAGTCAATACAAGGTCAAGGAATCCTTGAAGGGACTGACAGTCAAAAAAGTTTGGGGATTCCTGATGTAGACTGTTCTGAAATGAAATAATAATAATAAGTCCAGAAAAAAAAAATCTAGGCTCTAGCTAACAGTCAATAATTTTTAATTATGCTGCATATGCTGTAATTTCGAAACATGTGGAATTTTTTAGAACATTTTAGAATCTTTTTCTGGGTTTGATTTTCTGTTTTTTTTTTTTACAAATAGCAACAAAGAGAGAAGCTTTATGTCTAAGAGTATACTACTAAATAATAAAACATTAGGAAAAATTTATTGTGAATCATTTTGCAAATGAAGCAATTTCAAACCATACTATATATTGCATTCTCCAACATTTTGAAAGTAGATTACCACCACAGAGAAGAGGTTTGGTAGAAAAGCAAAATTCTAATGAAAGCCTAGTTGGAAGGATTGTTGGTGTCTTCAAAGGTCCTGTTTCAAAGTTTCAATTCAATCTGTAGCCTTGAAACTGAAAATTTCAAATAAGTCTGATCTAACATTCCAAATCCAGAATGCAACAATCCTTTTGTTGGAGTTTTACAAGAATTGTCTGCAATTATCACAGTGTGTCATGGATTGTTGTATGAAATAGTAAATATAACATAGTTGTCAGCCAATCCTTCCATGTTTAAGCACAACAATACAACTGCACTATTTTATAACAGGTAAAATCACTTCCACAGTAGAATGTGTTGCAAACCAATTATTTGAGACTTGAATCATAACTAAAACTGACAAACTAAAAAGTTGGGGGTGTCCACAGGTATCAGACAAGAGAACACCGTGCCCCTGGAAAAATCAGATGCATACATTCCAAATGAGTAGCACAAAGACAGTCAAATTAATCAAGGTCACAGCAGCAAGGGCAGGACTCAAAATATTGCATGCATCTCATCTGAAAGTTTTTGTCATACAAAAGTATATAGAAACTGGTAATTTTGACTTAAAGTTTGAGGTTACCGATACATGATTGTAGTGTTTTAAGAATCACTGTAACATTGATAATTGAAAAATAACATGGCTAGTTAGCAAAAATGCACTGCAATCAGCAGAAAATATTATGTGGGTAGCAAAGGCTTTTCAGAATCAAGTTGCAATCTCTCTTGCACTTTCAATTATCTGCTGACATTTTTAAACCTATGATTTGTTACTCATGGTATTCTTCTGGGCTTCTGACTGATAGAGAAAAATTCCTTAGTGTCAAGGAAGTATGCTTTGCATTTACAGAGTGAAAGTCTTGTCTGTGATGCTGTAGATTTTGATCAAAATAGATTTATAAAATATGCCCACTGTTGCAAGTACTTATGCGTGGACCATTTAGGAATTAAAAGACACTATTATTTCTGCACTGCTTCTTCCTTTCCTGAGTAAAGGATATTAATTAATATTTCTGTAATCACAAAAATAATTACAACTTTGATGAACAACTACTGTCTCAACTACTGTGCCAACAAGATGATCCTGCAGTAACAAACTGCAGGGTCATCTTGTTGAATCAATTGTTGAATTCCCTTAGATTATATTTTGGAAAATCCTTTACCTTCTAAATGACTAGTGATTGTAACAATGCATTGTATTGATACTTCAATGGCAGTCAAAGGAATTTCATTTTTGTTCTTCAGAGAATTTAATTCTTTATACAATTTTTCAATATACTTTTTGTTTTCTTTTAAAATATAAATGACAAATCAGGACAACTGATCACCAGTAAAATTGATCTCCCAAGACAACGGACTGATTGCCAAAAATTTTCAGTTGAAGTTTTACTGTTTTTTTCCACTTAATCAGTTTATAGAATTCTGGAAATTTATTCATTTATTCCATGACAAAATTATTTGATATTACATGCAAATATTCAATAATTTTAGGACTGTCAAAGTACTAAACAAGGCAGTAAATCTGATCAGCAACTCATAGATATTTGTTGCATTTAGCTGGTGGCTGACCACACAGTATTCATAATACAAATCACTCCTTTTTTGCATATGGTATAAGGTAGCAATAAACTTTCATATTGTTAGATGATCCATTGCAATTTCTGACTATATAAGAATGCTGACAAGAATCAAAACTTAGTTAATATTTATATTTTACTCACCTTTATTCACTTTAATAATTAATGTGGACATAAAGTGTTATCATCTTGGATTCGAAGTTTCTGATGGTCAGTCAGCAACAGTCTGAAGTCTCTTAAAATTTCATTTTTTGTCTTTTACAGAATTTGATTTGGCTGCAATTTGAAAAAAATTGTAGACCAATAAATCCTCACTGTCATCGGTCCATTTGTCTTTCCTTAATCTCAAGAACTAAGTTATATAGAAGAAAGATGAAAAACCTTAGGGGCAGGAGGACCCAATTAACTATATACAAACTTCCAATGCAAACTGGAAGTCATGTTATTTCAATTCAAAAATTTTCCCCTGAAAGGAGTTATCTAGATGACTGGCATGACTCTATTGTTAAAGGAAAAGCATGATGTACAAGGGCCAAGCCACTACTAAATTTGAGTTAAAAAGCATATATTTAATTTAAAATATGATTAAAAATTGCAGTCTGGCATTGTCATTATGTCACAATAAATAATTAAAAACTTATTTGTAATGAGCAATTATATAAAGAAAAGTTTTTTTTTGTCTTCTTTTAAAATACAGTATAAGTGACTAGTAATAAAAATCTTAATACATAAAAGTTTTTGCAATACTTTTATGTAACTCAAGTTCTTATTAAATCATTTTATAGTGGATGCTGCTTATTGTGATCATATCAGGATCATAATAAGCAATGAATACAATAAACAAAAAAAAAAAAAAAAAAAAAAAAAAAAAAAAAAAAAAAACAACAAAGCAAAAAGTAGAAATTAAACAACACAGCCTGTATAGCAGGGATGGCCAACAAGTCGATCGCCAAGCCAATTTTGGTCGATCGCTAGCGATGTCTTGACTTAATGTATTATATTTGTAACCGAACGCAACTGTATGCATGCAGTTATGACTCGACTCATAAGCAGTGAGTGCACTTCGTACTGAAACAGTGTATAAACATAGTATGTATTTCACACTTCCCCCTCCCCACTTAGACTATGCCTATGACAACAAGTCGATCGCAACACATGTTTTATGATAAAAAGTAGATCTTATGTGCACAAAAGTTGGCCACCCCTGCTGTATAGTATCAAGTAGTAAAAAAATTCACTTATTTTGATTGTATACAGTATATAATAAATCATAAATGAAGAATTCTTAAAAATGTTATATCATAAAATTGTTTGATTGACATTGTACTTTGCATCATAAGACATCCAGTTCCTGCTGCATTTTGGCAGTTGTTGGAAGGTTAATTATGTCAATCTCCTTGACACTTTCTTCAACTGCATCAGTACAGGTTGATCATTGCTAATCTAGAATTAATTTTCACTAGGGTAATTTTACATTTATTGAGTCATCATGCAAACCTGCGGCTACTATTTGATGATGCAGAGCATTGCCAGATGTACAATGATTACTTTCTTTGTACAATATCACATTAGGTATCATTTCCAATAGTATTTGTATGATAATGACAAAATGTATGATAATTTGACAAGGATTTTCATTTGTTTTTTGTTTGTTAACTAACTTGTACTGATTTATGGTGTACAGTATTTTAAAAGTACAGTAGGATAAAGTGGTTAGTTGTTGGGTTAAGTGTATTCTAACCTAATGCAACACAGTAATGCAGATCATCTAAAAAATGTCTGAAATAGCTTATGCTGGTATCAGCAATAAGTAGTTCACAATAAATTGATTACATTAATCGGTGAATTTTGTATAGGAAATACGCAAATATCTTGTGGCTTTGATCACAACAGTCTGATAACAATAGATGTGATTTTAATAATCAGCATCTTTCAAAACTGTGGTTGAGTAAATTGCAGTTGACAAAGAATCCCATACAAGTAATAGAAAAAAGGGAGATAAGCTAAATTTTGAATATAAATGCAAAAAATTATCTAACCACAATCATTCAATAAATCATTATTTGACTTTAAATTATGCTATACATTTTTCTGATTATTAACATCAAGTCACACATGATTTTTTTGATTGTTTTTTTTTTATAGCAATAAACTGACATGTTCAGCATCCTTCCTAATATCTTATCTTTTCATTCTTTGTCACTAATAATCATTTATCAATTACAGTTTATTAACTGTAATTGATTAAGGAGTAAATAAAAGATAAAATACTCAAAATAGATAAAAATATACTTGCTTACTGAAGAGACAATATCATAAAATAAACAACCATTCAAACTTCAGCATAAATTCTTTAATATTAAGAACGTTTTCAAACGCATTAAGCATCCATCATCAGTTACTTCTTTAAATCAAATATGAAATTCGAACAAATATTACGTAAATTAACGATACGATTACAGTAAACAAATAAAATAAAATAATCCAGGAATTAACGTAATTTACAAATTATGCCAATATTTCATAAAATAATAATAAAACAAAACACAAATAAATAAAAATAAAACAAAAAACCAACATTAGGTTTAAATCAATCCCGGATTATCGCAGTATTTTACAATTACTCTCATCCATCACTAAAGACTTCCAAGGGCTAGAAAGCCCAACAACATAAAACAAAACCAACAACAGATCTAGGATTATTGTAATTCTACAATTAATCCAAACTGTCACATAAAGATTTCCAAGTGGTGGAAAGCCCATCAGCGTCCCTATAATTGATGCATTGTGTACTTCTCTGTGCTCTGTGGATTTCCAATTTTTCAAAAAACTTTATCGCGTGTTTCGATCTAGTAGACCTGATGATAGAGGCTTGGTCCCAAAAGACCGTGATGCCCTGCTGCTTGGCATAATTGGCAAGGACTGTACTATCAACCGATTTTTCCACCAACCGCTTGTGTTCATTAATCCTCTTTTTTAAATTCCTCAATGTTGACCCTATATATACTAATTTAGAATCGAACCTATGATCCCTTAATGGTATCGAGTATATTCCTGTTAGGGAGTTACGCTCATACTTCATCTTATCATTTCTTAAAAGCTTGTATATAGTGGGATTGCGTCGATAATCTGTAATCATATCATTAATTTACGTAATATTTGTTCGAATTTCATATTTGATTTAAAGAAGTAACTGATGATGGACGCTTAATGCGTTTGAAAACGTTCTTAATATTAAAGAATTTATGCTCAAAATAGATCAGTATTAATAACCTACCCTTATTTAACAGAATCACTCTGTAAAAATTAATATGGAACCGTCCATAAATTACGCAAGGGTGATTTCAGTCATTCTAGACCCCCACCCACCCGTGTAAGAAACCGTAATATTTTCTTTGATCCTTCCTCCCCTTCCCTATCTTATGTAATATTTATGCATGATTTAAAAAAAAAAAAGATTTTAACAAAAAATTTTTTTAATAAAATCCTAAAAATCTTAGGTCCAAAATATATAATTATTAATTGAAAAAAGAAATGAATTCGAATGAACAATTTATTTTAAGAACTTTATTTTTTAATTATTAACAATCTTTTCATTATCATCATCATTAATCAACGTCATAATATTCATTTTTATATTAATTTTCACAAAAGGATACAAAAAACTGACAGATTGACTAGCTAGAATTAATGTGTAAACAGAATCATCATACAAAACGAAACAAGAGAGAAACCATCACATGGCCTTTCTTCCACGATGTTGTGTAAAAAAATGTGTAGAGCGTGAGTCTGCGAGCATTATTATTCTATCACGTCACACAAGATGGCGAGTACGGTGGCCATTCCGCAGACGAGATGAAATCAGGAAAATGAGCCTTGCACACTCCTGAGTCTTCTTCGCCCTGTGTGTCGGCGCCAAGTCCTGCTGAAACGTCCATTTCGCACTGCCAAAATGCTGCTGAGCCCACAGAAGTACCACAGCCTCGAGAATGTCACGGTGTTACACATCTTGATTAATTTTGGCCCCTTGATCGACGAAAACAAGGAGTGTCTTGCCGCTCGCACAAATTCCACCCCAAACCATGACTGACATTGGATTTTGTGATGTTCGATGACGGCTGAGCGTCCAGGAGCCCCTGCGGACCAGTTCCTGTCGTTTTGATGGTTGTACGGAGAAAAGCTTCTCGTCTGTGAAGAGAATGCACTCCCATTGTCGACCTGCGGCCGACGCTTGAGTTAACGGGATCTTTGGAGTCTCACGCACTTGTTTTCATCGGTGAGGAGCTGAACCTTTTGGAACTTGTAGGGCTTGAGTACGAGTTCCTTTTTCGCCATTAACCGCACCGATTCGCGATTGATTCTGATCTCACGAGCAATTTTTCTCATGGAGACCTTCGCATGTCAGTCAACTCGCTTTGTGATGATCTTGCGGTTCCTAGACGTGTTGACAGTGCGCTTTCTTCCACGTCCGGGACGGTCACCATTGTGGCCAAGCTCCTTGAATCGCCGAACTGCATCTGAGACTGTCATTTTTGGAACACCGAGCAGACGAACAATTTCACATTGATGCTTTCCTTGCCGCAATAGCTCCAAAATTGCACAACATTTGTTTGACACCATTAAAAAAAATAAAGAACTAACCCTTATTACATCGAAAGTACATCTACACGGGCAGGAAATCATGGAGAATTAAACAATAGTATGTAAATTGGTGACAGTAAAAAAGTTCAGGTGCAGCATTGCTACAAACTTTGTACGGGTTAATTATTGTCACCCTGTACAAACCTATGGATAGGTGAAGGAAGATCACCATACTACACAATCTTACATTATCGAAACTCCAAGTGGCACGTTCTGCAGGAACAGAATACATTTACACCCATCGTCTATTCCCCAGACAGTCTCCGAGAAGACAAACTGCAGATCGTTGATGATGAGAAATTGACTAGATCGTCCAACCACAATATTCCCAGGACGGAAAATGGGACAGGTCCAGGAATAAGGAACTTTATGAACCAACACCAGAAATCATTGAAAACTCCTCACCAGGTGAAGAGGACCTTCCCAAAACCCATAGTGGCAAACTGGTACGAATCCCAAGATGGTATCTGGATTACCAGCAGTAAAAAGAAAAGGAGGAGATGTAATATATGTTGATAATTTAAATAAACATTAAATGTAATTGTGTAGGTGCTGAGGTGGCAACACGGGTTGAAAGGGTTTGGCAAAAACACAAACAGCGAGGTTGTAGCTCGAGGGAGCCAGCTGATGTACAAGTGTTTAGTTGTATTATATTATCTGGTCAGTCAAGTTGTTTATAATACATTGCATTCTATAAAAATAATAGAATCATATAAAAAGTTATAAAACTCAAGAGTTTAATAAATAGCAGAAGTAAATTTTTACTAGATTTTGTAAATAAATTTTATAATTTGTAAAATTTTATGTAATTATTACATCATAAAAAATATATAAAAGTTGATTGTAAAGCCAACAAAATATGCTTTACCCTATTTACCCAAATCAGTTGAGAATAATTAGAAATCTTGGAATTACTGTATTATATAGCTTACCAAGAAATTATTTTTGAAGATCAAGGACTGTTAGATTCTTCTCCCTTAATATAGTTAAGTATATTAATTTAATTGTAAATTTCTTGATTTTATATAATTTCAATTGTATTTATTAATTTTATAAAATTGAAAATAGCTTGTTAATAAAATTTTTTATTATTTAGAATTTCTAGTGTAAGATATGTTATGTCAGTATACTGGACCATGTACAGTATATTGGCACCACACCACATTAAAATTGATGGAAAATTTGGAGTAATTCTCATTAATAATTTGTAAAATTATAGAACATTCACACTTCCAAAAGTTCTTGCTTTTCCTAATGTCATATAGAAATCTAAATAATTGAAACAACGTATCAACATTAGGGAGAGATTAGTAATAAAAAGGTAACTGAGATAATCATCTACATGCAATTATGATACTGTGTAGATAAATCAAATCTTCATACTCATTTTTTCTTCTTAGAGTTTTGGTATTAATAAATATGAATATATTAATAGTAAAAAGTGAAAATATGTATTGATCATTCATGATTAAATGCAGATCAGACTACAGCAGAGTGATAAGAAAAGACATGCCAAATATATTGTATTTAGACTGTTTACATCTACTCCTGAACATAATAGCTGTAGCATGTCAATTTTTCAATGCAGAGAAATTGGACATCTTGATGAATATTAATCCATATGATAAAATTACATATTTTTAAGCATAAATGTGTTTCTAGTAGTTATATAACTGAAAATAGAAATTTATATAGTCCGTTAAAACAAATGTTCAAGTAGAAAGAATTGTAAATTTGACAAGAAAACTGAAAAAAAGGCTATCAAATTATGTAATTCCTAAAATCCAAATAAGCATAAAGGCAGCTATTTTTTAAATCGGCCATAAAAAAAAAATCAGTAAACTTTCTCAAATCAGAAAAAATAAAATTAACTGAAATAATAAAATATATAAAATATTTAAAACTTTTTAAATATAAAATTATTTTATGATTTTATGAAATCATTAATGAAATTTTCTTAATTCCATTCCTTAATTAAAAATTATTCTATTATTGTTTAAATAATTATTATACTAAATATGTTTAAGAAAAATTCTCATTTCTATAACAGAATTTTCTGAAATTTAAGTAGTTCTCTCTATATTTGAATTATACTTGAAATTTAGAGAGAACTATTTAAATTTCACTTATAATTCTAATATCAACATTTCCAAACCTAAATACATGAATGCAAACATTTGAAATTTAACAATGTCTATTTATTGCTATAAAAACTAGCTATATATTTATATATTGTTACTTTAAGATTTAATATTCAAGTAAAATAATTTTTCCATTTTTCCTTAAATTTGCTAAATATCTTACACTACATTTTCCTCTTCCTCATTCAATTATATTATTATATAATAAAATATTATACGGTCACATTAACCAGAATTTAAAAATTTAATTGCTAAACTCACACAGTCTCCATCCGAAACAGATATTTTCCTAATTTAAAAATTGATTTTTACAACGATTAGAATACGTTTTAGTATTTCCATTTCTACACACACCAACTGACTGCAAGATAATTATTTAAAATTTTTTTACTAAAAAAATTTTCCTACCTTCATATATAATAAAATCTATGCACTGCAGTGATTTATGACAACATAAATTTAGCTAGAAATAAAACTAATTAATTATAAAATTTTGCATTTTAAGTGAATTATTTAATCTGTAAAATTTGATTCCAAAATTGGTATTCAGTGACTAGTAACCATTAAATAATAGAACAATTTGCAATTATCATTTATTAATTAAAAAAAAAGTATGATAATCTAATGCTCTTAATAAATTAAAAAAAGCTATATATAATGTTATAAAAATTATTGATATTTTCTAAAATAGAAAATTAACATTTATAAAATCATTATAGTTCAGAAATACTCATATAGTTACTAGATTTGGCATGGTGCCAAGAATCGTGGCAAGAGAGAGTTTTTGCCAATCATTTTAATTTTTCAAGTTAATTTATTAAAAATTTCAATATAAAGAAGCATTTCACATAGGATAACACATATATTTCTATTAATCTCCATAAAAACATGCAAGGTTTTAACTTCATTAATGAATATAGGAATAGTTGCAGGGTGATTATATATGTTTAATCATCAATTATATAAGTAAAATTAAGGAATTAGACATGTTTAAAGTTAAAAAATTAATAATAAATTAAGTAAATAATCATAAAAAAGTTTTAATGAGTAATTTTATAAGAAAATCAATTTTTTCTTTGTTTAGAAATTTATTTTATGTGAAATTTGTATATAAAAAGTGTAAATAAAAGGAAAAGATTGGAGATTTTACTCCATTCCTTTCATAACATGTGGATCGAGATGGAGTTTTAACACGAACACGTTATGTCAGTTAAATATTGAAAGTAATTCAATGAATCCTATTTAATATAAGTTCTTTACTAATGAAGTTATTCGGAATATTCACATAAACTTTGTGATAATGAAATTTATAAAAGACTAACCATTTGTAACAACCGCCGCCGGTAACTTCTAGCGTGTAATTGGTTGGAACACCTTGATTATAAGGAAGAAGAAGCCTTCCAACGCTTAACCTGGCTGAATTAACAATTTTAAGAAACGTAGTAAAAATAATACACAACAGAATAACTTTAGAAATTGCCGCCATCTTTATCAACAAGGATGAGCGTTGGCGCTCACTGATTATAAGAACCAAATTATTGGTGGAACGATGCCTTATAATCGGCATCAGCGCCCTCTCCATTTTGAATTTCCTCTCTTTTTTTTATAATTAAAAAATAATAAAAATAAAATAAAATATATTATAAAAGTTATAAATTAAATTAATAATATTATATAAGTAATACTAATTATTTATACATTATTTTTTGAAATTTTATTTGCAGTTTTATAAACTATGTTGGAGGTTGTTTACTTCCTTTCATCTTTTCCTGTTTTTTTTTTTTCATTTTATTATTGCTAATTTTAGGTTAACAAATTGTAAAGTAACGCTTTGTTTTATAGTTTTATAAACTTTTAAAATATCATAATCATTCTAGAAAAGATTAATATTATATTGTCTAAATTAATGATTCGCCGAATACCAATACATTCACTGTAAAATAATTAAACAGATGAAATTAACGTATACATGACTTTATTCTGTACGAATTTTTACATTTTTTAAAAACTATCTTTCACTCAGAGAACATTACGATAAAGAGAAATCATTCAGAATAAAAACAAGAGAAAATCGTTTTATTGAGAAGGAAATTTGTGCCCTTCTAATGAAGGCATTACACGAATTAAGGCAACATATTTAGGCCGGATGTCCGAGCGGTCAAGGTTAACAGCCTGCCGCCCTGGGGGACCCGGGATCGAATCCAGACGGGTCGAAAAATCCCCAGAAATTTTTTCGGGGGGTGGTCCGTCCGGATATGTCGATCCCCGTCCCTCACCACCCGGCCGCCTCGTTGTGGGCCTGGCCGAACCATAATGGGCTTGCTATAAAAGGATCTCTTAGTGCCCACCGGGCGGAAAAAATTACAAAAAAAAGGCAACATATTTAATAAGGCTACTTCTTAAAGTTAACTACAAAAATATCCTTTAACAAATTAGCGATTAAATCAAAAAAATATATTAATAATTACATTTATATGAATATAATTAAAGTTTAAAATTTCTATAGTCATATTAAATGTAAAACAGAAGTTTATTTATTTATATTTATCGATAGTTATTTTATTTTAAAATTATTATTTAATTATCTTGAAAATTTTGGAAATATTATTTATTCAAAAAATAAATAATGTTTCCAAATTAATAGTTCGTAAAATACTTTATAAGAGAACGTTTTGACTACACGTAATTTATAGATTTAGTTGAATTGTGCCTTGTTTAATACCAAATCGAACATGTGCTCATTTTAAAATCTTTTAATTTCTTGAAATTTCCTTTTCTGTCCGCTTATTCTTCTTTAGAATGTACTTCTTAATATTAAAATGACAGAACTGTTCCAGGACAGGAAAAAGAGCACCCAAATGTTTCTCAATTCTATAAATCATAGGTGTCAAACCTTTAGAACGCGTGTCCAAAGTGGCACATCAGGAAAAATCATCTGGTTCTTAACTATTTCGGTTTATCACATGTGTTTTTTCAATTATCCTTTTGGTTTATCACATGTGTTTTTTCAATTATTCTTTGGTTTATCACCCGATTATCCTTTTATTCAAACAGCCTTTCTACATTTATTCTAATCAATGCATATTCGTTTCATTTCTTTAAATATCGCTATTCGAAGCTTAAAACTTCGGCATGCTTATACATTTTAATTAAAGATAAATATTATAACTATATGGCACGCGAACTCAAAAAGGTTCGCCATCCCTACTATAGGTGCATCGAATTACGAGTATAAGATTATATCAGCTTTAGTAGTATCTCCAGTCTCGTGAGAACTTCAATAAGACAAACTTATTCAAACTTTCTAGTAAGCCCGTTATAAGGACCTACTAGAAAAGGCTTTCTTAGTGCTAATGGAAACAGAAAGAACAAAAAAAAAAAAAAAAAAAAAAAAAAAAAATGATGCAATAAGAGTGCTAACAGCTTCGTGTTAGCGTAAGTCTGACTGATCTGTGGGTGGCCACTCGTTTCATCATGAGCCATGCTCTGTCTGCCGTATCGAAATCGTGAATACCAAATAAAAACGTTTGAATGACTCAGAGAAAAATTATCAAATGTTTTTGAATCATTTCGTATGTTTCTATTGTATTTTCACCAAGTTTAAAAGAAAAATGTATCGTGCATCTTTTTTCCAAAAATCTGTAGAGTTAAATACTGTACAATATTTGGTAACATGCTATGCAGTAATCCTTTGTTCCTAACTTTTTAAATTTTGTTTTATACTTCTGTAATAGCAACAACCTTAATTTTGAGAGTAGGGATGAGATTTATAAAAGAAACAAATTGAAAATGCTGTTAACGGGAAATATATCTGTGGATGCATGTGGCATGCGAGCGCGAATGTTGGCGTCTATTTCATTTAATATCTGAGGATGAATTAAAGATGAAGACACGAAATTTGGCACGGTAACTTGATTATGCGGGACATTGATGATAATATAGATGGAGGAGGTGGGAAAATAGTGGGCGATCTCGAGAGAAATCGGACTTAACGAAGATTACTCGTTATTATCATTTACGATGTTTTTTTTTTTTTTTTTTTTATAAAACCAATCACTACCCTCAAAATTAAGCTTTTTGTCATCTTATAATAATCAATAATATAAAAACATTGTTTTCACGACAAAATCTCATAAAAAATGGCACGAGACACATAACACATTGTAGAAACTCATTGTAGGACACTCATTGTAGGAATTTCTTTTGGCTTTTCTGGGTTGAAATCGTCGAAATTGGCAAAAATCTCAAAAGGTCAAAGTTAATACGATTCCAATACTTTACCGTGTTATATACACAACAAGCCGGAGAAAGTAAGATGGAAAATTGGTTTCAGTTGCCTACAAACCAATAAAAATGAAAGGTTAAACCAATTAATGCAAGGGTTCCTAATCTTTTTCGTGTATTGTCCCCTTTTAAAAAAGTATTTTTTCTGTCGACCCATTCAATGCTATGTATTATACATATATATATATGTATGAATATATATTAAACAATATTATGTTATATATCAGGGGTGGGCAAGCAAGAGTTCAGTGGGAGCCGAAGTGTAGGTTTTGCAAAATGCACGGAAGCCTGTCTGTACTGTCGTGGCAGATAGTATGGTAAAGCGCGCGATTTTATTATATAATATAAATATAATATTGAAATTTTTAATAAACATATTTTCACAAAATTATAAAAATAAAATTGTAAAAAAAATAATAAAATACAGAAATTAACACTTTCATCAAGAGCCGCATGTAACTCAAAAAGAGCCACATGCGGCTCTCGGAGCCGCATTTGCCCATGTCTGTTATATATAATATAACCTCTTATATAATTTTTAAAAAACATTTATTTAAGATCAGGAAAAATGTGTAAAATTTTAAATATTTGCAAAGTTTTAGCCATTCTCGCAAACTTTCATCGACCCCTAAAGGGTCAGTACCGATCCCGTCAAGAAACCCGGAGTTAATATAATAGAATGTATTTAACAAAATATATCAATTTTAGAATTAATAAATCACAAAAAGGACAATTGTAAATTACTTATCAGTAGTTCATAATAAATTTAAATTTGATTTTGTACTCGACTTTTTCAAGGAAACACTAAAAGTTTAATTATTATGCCTTTTTGTCCTTTCTAACACTATTTAAAATTTGTTTTGTATACTAGTACATTCTATATATTAACACGACTTATTATACTGGAAAACTATGGATGCAGATATTTAGTCATACAGATCAAAAATAATGTTCTTTAGGTGAACTAAATAAAGAACATTATTTTTGATCTGTATGACTAAATATCTGCATCCATAGTTTTCCAGTATAATAAGTCCTGTTAATATATAGAATGTACTAGTATACAAAACAAATTTTTAAATAGAAACACTAAAAGACTTTGGGTTTTCAAATCAAACGGCATAAGAAAGCTGCGCAGCAAAGGCCGAATGGATAAAATGGAACAAGCAGCTCTTCGCCTGCCGTTCGTCATTTCCAGACGATCGACAACCCAGACATTTAATGATAGGGAAGCTGTGTTTCTGTAAGAAGCCGACTTCCAGGGGCAATCAGTTAATTGCGCGTCAGTAATGGTCTAGGGTCCATTCGTACGTGCGTGGTGGCGGAAGAGAAAGACGACAAATATCTGATAAAAACCGTTTATTTTAACATAAAATAAACATACACTATGTACAAAATAGTTTGCTTTAGGACAATCAGTCGTTCGGAAATCCTGGGCGTCGATGTGGTTCTTCGATGGTCGATCGAAGGTGGCCCGAGGACAGTGGCGTTGACAAGTCTGTAAGGCACGGGGAGACTTCGTCTTTTGGCATCGGGGACACGGTCTAAGTCCAAAGTGGCACGGGTTACAGGTTGGCACAATAGACGAGAAACTGTTCTTTTTTTTTTTTTTGCGTTGACACACGGCGTTATGGTTATTCGGAACGTTAACCGAGTGCGAGGTGTCCTCGATTGTCGAGGATTATATCAATTTCCGTTCTTTCTTTCATCCATTTGATTGGTCATTCTCCCCTCAATCACGCTTCCCAAGTGGTCGGTCCCTGGTTACTAAGCGTAACAAGACTTTTACTTGGAGCGCGAGAAAAGTCAAAATCGAAGATGAATTCGATCTTTCACCGATCATAGGACGACTTCCATCCGCGATTTATAGTTTCTGCCTGGCGCTCAACAGACGCACTGATAGATGGTACCATAAAAATTAATGATATTAAATCATATAATTCTTTTAGTACGTCTTTGTTCGGATCGACATTAATTATAATATGTTTTATGTTTAAGAGTTACTTGTCAATATAGTCCGGACACGAATATAAATATTGCGATTCGCTACGTAATTTCAATAAATCAAAAAAATTTCCATAAAATTTACTTAATTTAAAGAATTAAAACACACTTGAAAAAATTGTTTTTCATAATATTAAAATTATTAACATCTAAAAGTGATAAAAATTCTAAAGATTTCATGTCTGAAAATCTGTCAATATAATTACTGTATAATTAAAAGAAAATTATAATTAAATATAACTTTGCAAAAAAACGTACATAAAAATAACATTGAATACTCTTTACTTTTTAATTCTTAAACAATTCACTTAGTCAGATAGCTCCCTACCCAGTGGCTAAGGGTCGTTGGAAACGTTACACGTGTGTAGCTTCCACCAGCTAAACCGGCTGAGGTTGATGCTCTGTAAAGCGCATGCGCCAATGCCCTCTGGCTGCTTTACACCATTCAGTTATTCTCGTCGTAAAAGCTGTCTCGTAAGCGCTTCCATTCCGCCACTGACATTCGAATATACAATAGCAATCTTATCGTTTTTTTCACATGTAGTATAGAAATTTGTAAAAGATACATAATGCAGTTATAATAAAATATTAATTTTAATTAATTCAAAGTACGTTAAAATATGAAAATTTATATTTTAGAAAATACAAGGTGTGTCTGAAAAGTTCAGTGAATGGTCTCATAAAATAAAGGAAACAAGCGATACAAACAAAATACCTTTACTGGCATTCAAAGTAATCGCCATTAGCAACAACACACATTTGAAATCCGTTGTACTGTACAGCTGCTGGAAGGTGAGAGCAAACACTTCTTTCGGTATTGCACGAAGCACTGTTGTCACACGTTGTTGGATCTGCGCAATGTTGGAAAAGCGTAGGCCTTTCAAGCGGGGAACAAGAAATCTGCAGGTGACAGATCTGGAGAATATGGAGAGTGTTGAAGAACTGTCACCTGGTGTGTAGCGAGGAAATGCCGTAATGATCAACGCGTTGCTCCATTTTACAGTGACACATTCTTTCTCATACTGACTGCGTTGCATTGTTTGCTGCGTGCACTTCTGTTTAACTGTCGTGATTTCGGCGCTAGGGGGCACTAGTTGGAAAGTCTCTCACTACGTCTTCATGAGCGTAACATCCTAACCAGCACGGTTATTCAACTATGGGACCATTCACCGAACTTTTCAGACGCACCTTGTACAAGGGAAGGTCATTGGAAGATGGAAGCGCCGCTTCCACCGCTTCCAATGACGACACGCCACTGGAACTCACCACGTGGAGGTGGCTGCTTCAGAGTTCCACCAAGAGTTGGAAAGAATCCTACTCCACAAGTGAACCAACATCACTTGTGGAGTCGTGTTGTTCTTAACTCGCACAATGAAAATATTTATAATTACCTCTGAATTCAGCTATTCGAAACTCACCGTATTATTACTATCTAAACTAAGAAATCAATATTACAACAATTAGTAATAAAGAAAGATAGAAATCTATAAATACACCTGTTCGTAATAAAATGCACGTTAGAGCCACAAAATTTAGTTCAATCTCATACCGAACCTCCTTAACTAAAAAAAAAAAAAAAATTAATAAATAAACTTGCCCTGCGCGCGATTTAATAAAGCGGGACACAGAAAGCCCTCTCCATCTCCGGTCGGCCTCTTCACTCGAGGGAGCCTTAAAGAAACGATACAAAGAGAGCTCTCTAAGCCTCACCGTATTTTGTCTTCGTCTTTATTTAGCGGGCCTTAAAGATGCAGGACACAAAGAGTTACTTTGAGTGAAGAGTAAAGTGTAAAGAGTAACTCGAGTAAAAAGTCCGACGGGAGATTCCATCTCTTTACTCGAACGGGCCTAAGAGAAAGGCGACACAGAGAGCCCTTTCTGCCTCCCGTACTGTATACATTACTGAAGTTTACTTAATCACAATTTTTTCTCGAAATCTCAAACAAACGCGGAACTTTCGAACAAATTTACGCTTAATAATGGCTGCCTATAGTAGAAAAAGCCAACAATACATTCTGACAATTCGTTACGTATTGTTAGAATTTAATGTCAAGAATGCGTGACGTATTACGACCTGTCATATTTTTACGTCACGTGTTACGTAAAAACATTAATCGGTTTGAAATATTTCAGAAAGGATTATTTTATTAAAATAATATTCATTAGAAACAGGATTACTTTATGTTTTTTAAGTTTAATAATGCTTTCTATTTTCTAATAAATAAAATTATAGAAATGTCGAATCATTCATTTATTCTAAAGTAATGTTATCTGTATTTTTCACAATCCAAAGAGGGATTTGTAATGATTGTGGCCCTTTGCACGTCAGGAATTGCAATCAGAATGTCTTAATTCACAAGTTTCAGAAATTTTCGACAAAAGGTGCTTAAGTTTCAAAGTGGGTGAACAAAATTTCTGAAATTTTGCAGGGCGGTTTGATTATTAAAATAATCGATGATATTAAATTTTGGCGGTTAAAGGTCGAAGGAGTGGAAAGATAATGGGGGTCGTGTGAATCTCCAGTAGAGTCAGACTTAGTGACGATTTTACTCGTTATTAGCATTTACAATTTTTTAAAAATAAAACTCGTCTGTATTCCCAAAATTAACCTTTCTGCCAATTTATAATAGTTAAAAATATAACAAATATTTTAATAAAAAATGATAACAGATGGCGCCACCAAACTTTTTGATGTAGCCGAGAAATTGAACAACTCGTTGCTGGCTTATTTTTCCATGAAGAAAGTTAATAAAATTAAAAGTATTAAAATTTCAACAACAAAGGAAATCTTTAATTTAAAATAAAGCATAATACATACAATACATGGTGTTTCCGTCATACATATAAGTATAATATTTAACTTTTCAACCTGGACAGTATAAACAGAAAAATGTTTAAAGATTTTTACAAGAATGTTCTCAATATCAATGGGTAAAGAATCTACAGCATGTTGAATACAATTACTATATTTACAATATGCACTGTACACCCGCTACCTTCTACATGCTTAATGTCTTGTCTTAGCAATGCAAACATATTATTTTTTCTGACATGTCCACATGACCCACAGTTGTCTGCTTCAAAAGCAACACATTTTTGAGAACAATTAGTTTTTCTCAGTGTATTTATTAACAAGTCCTTAATGGTAGGTTATTTAAAAGGCTGCTGTTTTTGTAGGTATTTTGGGGTTCTAGATGAAATAACCACAGAATTTAATGGGTAAAAAAAAATTTATTTGGAGCTCCAGTACAGAGAGTGTCAGCAGTACCATACACGTGGTCAGAATGGCTGACCGGGAGACAAAGGGCAAAGTCTAGGAGCACGGTAAGTGTTTCCAGGTTGGCCACAGTATTTCACGCTTTTTTCCCAGAAATGGCAAATTGTTAGTTTTTAATTTACAATTTGTTTTGTATATAATTACTTTTATTTTAAGACAAATATTGATAAACGACTATATATCTGCCAATGCCTCCATGTTCTCCTCCCTCTTAACGGTAAGAACAGTCATCCCAAACTTGTCGTACGAAGTCATTTTCTCAGTGATCCTCATTGTTCAGTGTTCTCGGCAGTGGCAGGAAGCATTTACTTTTTCATCTAACTAGATACCATCAAACACTACAATTTTTTAGACTGCTTATCCGTTCTGAAAGCATTACAGTACTTAGGAGAGCGATCCCCTACCATCATCCCTAAAATCCTGTCGCTGTTGACAATGATTACGGCGCTTAGATAACTAACCGGGACTCCAATGCGTAAAGGGATAGACCTGAATAAGAAAGTAGACAGAAGACCGCCACAGAACTTATTATAGAATTGATTTTTCACAGTCTCTAACCACTCTAGACACGATACGAAGCCATTACTATTACATTTATGCAATGAATCACAAAGCTAGAGCCGAAGTGTTTTAACTAATATCTCGAACTGACGACTTGTAGTTCGCCGGCTGCACTGTCCCTTCTTTGATGATATTTTAACACAAAAAAATTTGGCTAACGGTTGGTATACGACAATTCTAAAAAACACTTGCTTCGCTTCGAAATGGCGGGTTGCAGTTACGTGACAAAAAGACAGTGTTAACTAAATTGTGATTGGTTAAAGCGTAACAGCTATCGATAGCACGGAACACAGATGCATCTCGACCAATTATCCGTACCTAATGTGGAGCAGAGAATAGCGATTTTTCTAAAGTTCGTTAACTGTCTTTCGCTAAGAAGACATCGAATATCCCGTGTATCGCTTTCTTTCAGTTATCGGAAGAGCTCAGAATAGATCCTCTGATCAGTTAATAACGGCCTAGGAAGACTACAGCACGACACCCAACACAATATGCGTCCCAGAATGTCACTGCTGGCCATCCAATCAGAGCTGCAACCATCAGATAAGGAAACGGTTTTTCTCTGAGCCAGAGGAAACTTATTTTGTTTTATTAAGTTTTTTTTTTATTTCTTTTAACTCTTTCCGCCCTGTGGGCACTAAGAGGGCCTCTTTTAGTAGGCCCATTATGGGTTCGGCCAGGCCCACAATGGGGCGACCGGGTGGTGAGGGACGGGGCCCGACATATCCGAACAGACCACCCCCCGAAAAATTCCTGGGGATTATTCGACCCGTTCGAATTCGATCCCGGGTCCCCCAGAGCGGTAGGCTGCCACCTTTACCGCTCGGCCATCCGGCCGTCTTGTTTTATTAAGTTATGGCAACGCAACACTTGGGCGATCTGCCTAGGGGGGCCTTCCGGGAAGTCTTTTTAAGGGTAACTGTTTCATATCTAAGCGTTACAGACGTAGAGAAAACCCGGAAAAACTCCACGTGGCCAGCCAGTTCGGGAGAGGAGAAAACCCACAATGAGTTCTGCTTCTATAAAGGTCATAAACTCCAAAAGATTATGATGATGGTGGGCGGTGATAGAGCCGTCCATCATCACCGTACCATCATCACCCATTTTTCTTGAGCACTCCTGAAATTCTGAGTCGATCATATTTCAATCTGAGTCTCTAGAGACACATGTCTCTGCTTTTTCAGCTGGTCAATCCATTCATATATGCTTAAAGATTGTCGTCTAAGCAGATCGCTCTCAAATTACCATTCAGATTGCGATTATTACATAACTTTTTAAAATTCTTTTCGTTTTGTAATAGTAAAAGAGTTTTCATTATATAATATGAAATTAGTACGTTTGTAATAATAATTTTCAAATTAGTGCGCTTGAATTCTGGCGATATTTTGGCTATCATATTGTTTGCCTTATTTAGTTCTCCTCTCGGTTAACGAAGTTTATAAATAGTTAATAAATGATGGTACAATAAGAATGCAATAAAAACAATTTAGAAATATATCACTAATTTAATTTTTATAAAATTAAAAACAATTATCTAAATCGAATAAGTAAATACACATTATTTATATAATCAGTTACTACCGATATTACTGCCTCTACTGGCAAAATGAACAAATATTAATTTGTACACATAGACTAGTAGATTATACACGTGTGTCGATTACAGTAGACAGTGAGTAGAAGCTGAACAGTTATAAACTGTTATGTAAGTTTTTATGTTGTGATTTTGTACGCAAAGTAAATCTTCAATGAATTAAGTTAAATTTACAATATAATTTAACATTTCGTGTAGTTTTAAATAAGCGGTCCTGAATTAATGCTGATATAATTTAAAACAATTTAAAAATAACTGTGAATATGTACTGTACACTATGCTATGCTTATTATTACTCTATAATTTTAAAAGATATTTTGGGTTTATAATTAATTAGTAGTTGCTCTAATCTTTATGATGCAATACTGTTCAAAGTTTGGATTAATGTGTATGTTCTTATATCTACTTTAATTAGTATCACTTTATCTGTATTAAATATAAAAGGCAAAAGTTTACAATTACTTACGTGTTTTTTCGTAATTTTGTTTTCTCGAGAGGCCTCCTAAACAGAAATTTTTGGAGGCAACCCATAGAAAGAGTTATAAATAACAAATTACATTATTTTTCAAATTTGCAAACCTTACCGTTAAACGTATTCTTTAAATCACAAAAAAAAAAAAAAATGAAAAATAAATCAAGCTGATTAATTAGCATCTAGAAAAAATTTTCATTAGTGAAATTTTTCTATAATCAATAATTCTTGTGTGACACTATATAATGAAGGATTGAATTTAGGTGGATTTTCCTTTTCAACTTAGCACAATAATTAAAGTACTTTTTAAAAAAAGTATATAATATAATATAACATTAAATAATCAATCTGTTGTAAAACTGTTAGAATCTTGTAAAACTAATATTTTAAGAGTTTCTGCATTAATAGTAATAAAAAAAAATCACTAATGCATTGTCATTTACCAGCCTAAAGAGGCTGGTAAATGACAATGCATTTGATGTTAGTTTTTTTTTGTTTTTAAATGTAAAAATTACAAGAAGTAGATTCTTTTAAAACTTCTGTTGTATTAGAATTTGGAGTTGACCCAAAAATATATTGCAATATCATATTTTATTCTCTTTTAATGCTTTAATCTTTTAAATGCCAAATGGGTTTTAAAAAATTTTGATGCTTTTTCTTGTATTAGTAAAAAAAATATATATTTTACTTTTAATTGCAAAGATTAAATCAAGATTAAGTATCTGTGTATAGATCTTTTTTAGTTATTTGTTTAGTTTCAATTAAGTAATTTAAATTTATTCTATAATATGCATGAAGTTAAAATATGATATAAATGAATGTAAAATGTAAAATCAAATTGCATTTGAATATAATGGTTTAAGTATAAGGATCAAATATGGTAATTTTAAATAACAAGTAAAATTTGTTTGTTTATTTTTAATTTAGAGAAATGAAAAAGCAGCTAGTATAAAAATGAAAGTAGTGTTCTTACATCCAGATTTAGGAATTGGGGGTGCAGAAAGATTAGTAGTAGATGCAGCAATTGCTTTAAAATCCAAAGGGCATTCTGTTAAATTTGTAACTGCACATCATGACCCTACTCATGCTTTTGCCGAAACAACCGATGGATCTCTGGAAGTCATATGTGTTGGAGACTGGTTGCCACGAAGTATTTTTGGTATTTTCCATGCCCTCTGTGCCTACATTAGAATGATATATGCAGCATTCTTTTTAGTTTATAGAACAGATATGGCACCAGATGTAATATTTTGTGATCAGATATCTGCTTGTATTCCAATTTTGAAAAGGAAAAATGCAAAAGTTGTGTATTATTGCCATTTTCCTGATCAACTTCTAACAGACAGAGAAAATTGGCTAAAAAAACTTTATAGGGGTCCACTAGATTGGCTTGAAGAAAAAACAACTGGAATGGCTGATGTTATTTTGGTTAACAGCAAATATACTGGTAAGTTAAACTTTTAGAAACTTCAAATATTTATAATTTTTAAAATTTTTAATGTAAACAGTCTGCTCTGTTCACAGATTTAATGATTGTGTTGCAGTTTTGGTAATCCCATATCATAAATAACTAGAAATAAATTCAGAGTTATAAAAATATTACATATTTGAAAATATTATATTTATTTCTGTAAATTTTTATATTCATTTCAAAATGACACTTGATTATGAATCATAAAAGTGGAATTTTTATTATAATTTTAGTAGTAAAAATGAACAATTAATAATTTTCTTAGGTTATTATCTGCAGCTGCAGGTGAATTTTGTGCAAGTGTTGATTGAAAACCATCCAATGAGATCATATAAATTACAGGACATTATAAAAATATTTTTTATTTTTTTAGAAATTATTCTGCAGATATTGTGAAAATCAATCATCATTTTGATTTTAAATTAGCTGAATTTATTATTAAAAACTATAAATGTAAATTCCATCTTAATAAGAATTAATTAATTATTAAAACTTTGTCTCATTTCCAGTTTATCATGTTTCATTTTTCTCCTTTTATGCATTTGAAATTATGTAAAATGATTTTTTAGTTCTGTTCACAATTAAAATCATATAGAGATATGATGTAGCCCTGTACAGAGCTACAGGACTAGTCCTGACTTCCTTCCCTATCATCCTACATACAGTATATAATTATCATATAGTGGTCTGCTTTAAGCTTTATCACATACTATGTTTTCAACATGATATATTGATATAATAGTATCAGTATTTATGAAAATTTATCAAATTTCATTTTAAACCCTATTATAATTATAATTGTAATTGCATTTAAAATGATTACTAATTAAATTAACAAATAATTAAGCCTGATTTAAGTATAAAATACAGGTATCCCTCGTATAATACGGTACATACATTCTGAAAAAGTGCCATGTTATGTGAATTTGTGTTACGAAACAAAGGATTAATGCAAAACATAGAGTTATGTTCCAGAAGTTAACAAAAGTATGCTATTCTTTTTCATTACTAAGAGAAATATGTTTATTAAAGCAATCAATACTTTATTTCCAATCGATAATTAACTAACAAGCACAATTAAAAGTACTGTTAATATTAATTTTAGTTAAATGAAGGCATTTTTTTTAAAAAGTATCATTGTCATCTGAGCTTTTTTGTTGATCTATATCAGAAATATCAGCAACATCTTCATTTTTTTATTTTTATCATAATTTTTTATTGATGACAAAATAAAAATATGTTATTAATTGAAAATTTGTTCTAGAGGGTTGCGTTTGTTCAGTCGAGTATTGAGTGATTTTTTTTCCAGAATTTATCTTCAAATACCAAATTGTTCCAGTTGGGAACAGTTCTAGTATTGAGATACTGCTATATTTCATTTGTCATTTTTACAAATGATTACTTACCTATGGTTAAAAAAAGCTTAATAATACTTACCTAAAAATGTTTAAAACTTTACTAAATACGAAAATTAATCTATGAAAAGAAAACACAGTGACAGTTGTAAGGGCTAAAGTCTGAAAGCAATAACAATGACACCTAGTTGATAGGAAAGCTAGGACAAGGAAGAAAAAATTCTATCAGTTTTCATTAAAGTAAACCTGACAAAGGCGCAAAACAAATTGAAAATTACAATACTTAAAATCTGTGGACAAATTTGAGACAACATGTGTGCTTACTTGAATAAAAAAATATTAATAAAAAAGTTTATACTTAAAAATTGTGCTGTATGGAGGGTTTCCAAAACTGTATTAGAGCAAAACTGAAAGTCATGTATGGAGATATCCCCAATTTCCAACCATGTTGTAGAAGTACCATGTATGAGGGATACCTGTATATATATTTTACTTACAGTTTGAGTTTAAATATTCATTATCAATATTTTTTGTTTTATAAATTATATTATTGTTAGTTATCTGGAAAATTTTCAAAATAATTTTATACAATATGGGAGATTATTATAAAATAGTAGCAGTTAATATAATATAGCTTATATGGACTTCATATATTTTTCAAAATGATGAATCAGTTAAGTTTTATCTTTAGTATCCATAAGTAAAATAACGAATATATTAAAGTTATGTTATGTTAGTACATATTGAAAGATACAGTATATTCGGTTCTGAATGATGGATTTGAATAATTAATCATTACAAAAGCTTTGCTAACTGGATCAACTTGATCTAGTAATTTTCAACAATTTTAGTTCATTTAAATCATTAAAAACCTCATTTCCATCATTTAAATGTTCTGAATCTAAACGCCTTCACTGTTTTGTCTTGGAATTCTTCGAGGCAGTGATTCAGATGATAAACTTATTTTTCATCATTAGGATAAAATTTGTTTAGAAATGATTTAATAACATAATTTATATTGTTATGTTTGAAATAAATTTTGATTTACAAAAAGGGCTATTATTAAAATACTTTTGATAATTATATATACACATGAAATATTTATTTAGTCTAGTCTTAATTAATCACACTGAAAAAAAATATTACAAGTTTAATGAACTGATTGAGATATGAACAATGGTACATTTCAAGTGATGTAATCTTAGCTGAATAAGTTTCAGTAAGTTGTTTTCATTCTCAAATGATATCTTTAAATAGACTAAAAATTATGCAGACTAATATTTGAACTGAATAGTAATACAATAAAATTAATTTATACATGCTTATTATATGTTGTATTTTTAAATTAAATAATGAAATAAATGAAAGTTTTGTTTATGCATTGAATGTTTTAAAGATCTTAAATAGATATTTTAAATCCCTTTTTCTTTGTCAGAAGACTACATTGTATTACTAAAAATGAACTGATGATGGAGACATATTGTTTATTGTGCAACTTGAACACTAACTATATCAGCGGTTCCCAACCTTTTTTTGACCAGGGACCACTTTGATTTCATTGTTGTTAGCAGGGACCACAAGATTTAAGAAAAATAAACTATGTCAATCTAAAAATAAACTTTAATTAAAACTTTTAACATAAGTAATCGTTAAACTCAAGAGTAATATGCTTTAACAATACTATTATAAGAGAAAACATAACATTTTTAGTAAAAATTAAATTCAGTTTGTATCAATGTAGGAATAATAATTTAAAATGAATAAATGTTTTAAATCTTTCGCGGACCATATTTTAGCTCCTGCGGACCACTGGTTGGGAACCGCTGAACTATATAGTGTATTTGCCATGTGTCCGAGTAAATACACTATATAGTTAGTGTTCAAGTTGCAGAATAAGTACCAGCACAGTTTCATAAATACTACAACATATTGTTTTCCTTAGAGAAATGTCTGGAAGAAATCCTAAATCATTTCCTTACTATTCTATAGGGAGTTGCAACTGAAATCTTAAGAGAATACATAAAATGTTTATTATATATTCAGTAATATTTATAACTTTTTAATATATTTCAAAATATGTTTATTTAAATTAAATTCTAAATATTTGTTAGAAATTTTAGAAATTATCATACTTTTTTGTAATTGAAGCATATAATGAACATACAGTAATTTTAGTTTTAATTATGTTACTAATAATTTTTCCTGTTTTTTGAAATTATATTTGTTTTTATCTTAATAAATATATTTAAATTTTTTATTCATTAAATACCTATTAAAAGTGGCTATAAAACAGTATTTTGCATTTCAATTAAAGATGATATGGTATGTCTAAAGTACATTGTAGGACAATATATTAAATGTTATTAAAAGCAAAATTAAGTATATAAAATAGTCAATTTTTTAATTGTTGTTAATGATACTTTATATTTTAATAACTCACAATATGTAGCTCAAGAATTTAATTTAATTTCTGCAAATATCGTCTTTTTCCAAGTATATTACAGATGTTATACATGGTACGATCCAAAAGTTCGGGGAATGCAGTAATCTATGACAACAAAAGCATGTATTTGAAGTTACAGCGTATGAAATGGATTCTACCAAACCACCTCTACGTGTTCAGGTTAATTTCACCCATGTCATGTGATTAAACTGCAAGCGCTACTGTTTTTTTTCGGAGATAGTTACCTTTGTCCCTCTGACACAATCGAAGTGGAGTTTCAAGAACAACCTCCAACATTAAATTTTGTCAGCGTTTAGGTAAAACACCTACGGAGATTTTAAACTTGCTAAGAAAGGTGTACGGTGATTCTACGGTGAAAGGTCACGGTGAAGTCGAAATGTTGGAGGTTGTTCTTGAAACTCCACTTTGATTACGTCGCAGGACAAAGGTAACTATCTCCGAAAAAAAACAGCAGAGCTCGCGGTTTAATCACATGACATGGATGAAATTAACCTGAACACGTACAGGTGGTTTGGTAGAATCCATTTCATACGCTGTAACTTCAAATACATGCTTTTGTTGTCGTAGATTACTGCATTCCCCGAACTTTTGGATCGTACCACGTATATGTATATGTATATATATATATATATATCAAGAATACTGGATTTTGCATGTTAAATTAATTTTATTATTATTTTTGTAGTTATAAAACATAGTAAACACTATGTAAAATATAACAAGATAATGAAAAAATTTAGTCTTTCATCATTTAGTTGCATAATGTCAGTATCGTATTCAAAACAATAATTAAGCAGATTAAAATTCTTAAAATTACTATACTATTGTTGCAGATCATTAAAATTCATTTTATTTTTAATTTAGAAAGTAGTAACAGTAGTTATTTATGAAGTCAGATATTTCTTTCTATACTTCAATAGGAATATTACAAAAATATTTTGTACTTTTTAAGAAAATCTTCAACAGATATATTTATATTGGAAAAATAGAAAAGTTGTTATAACTTCTATTAATAGATTCTCAATTTAACTATAAATCTTGTAATCATTTCTTTTATTATGAGAATTATGCCGATTGTTCATTTACTAAATAAAGTTGTTCTCTTATAAGTAATAATTTATAATAACAAAGTTTATTTATCATAAGAAAAACAATTTAATTCTTTATTATTGAGAAATAGTGTAAGATTCCAAATTTGTTTATTATCCATATCAATTTTTGCATTTATTTTTTTGTTGGTAAAATAGTCTTTTATCAAATTTTCTTATTTCCTAATAATTTAGTCATAGAGTCCAATTATGAGTTTTCCATAGAATAAAAATTTCATTTCTGAAAGAACTCTTAGTACTTTGAAAGCAGATTTCTATTCAAATTAAATTTACATTTCTAAATACTAATATAAATATTAAATCTAAATATATGAACTGACAAATGAAAGTTTTATTTTATTCAAAAACTTTTTTTTTATATTTTTACCTCTTCATTCATATTTGTAAAACTCAATTTTGAAAGAATTGTAGAAAACTTGATTTTTTAATCCATTTTCTAATTGGACTATTAGTGGTATGTTATTTCAGAGAAATTTAATAAACAGTGTGATATTTTTCTGTATAAATTATTATTATAAATTCTGAAAATAATATTGAAATAAATATATTTTAAAATATTTATTTCAATGAATGAGTATATTGGAAAAGGAATAATTACTTTAAAATTATTCCAGGATAAGCCTATAATGAATTGGAATTGTCAAATGGTCATAAAATGGGTATAAAAATGCTTTATGGATTTTGTTTTAATTAAGAATACAATTTTTAAAATTTCTTCAAAATTCTAATTGTTCAAATTTTCAATTCTCTGACAAGAGAGAGTTCATGTCTTTTATATTAATTTAACTTCATATATTTTGGTATAGCAATGATAAACTTTTTCGTTCTCTTCTTTATAATATCTGACTCTAGAACATTTGGTTAACCATACATTTCTTTCTATAATAATAGAGGTAAATTTTCGAGTAATAAATTTCAATATAAATATAATTTTCTGTTTTGAATCGATTATGAATCAATACGTTTTGTTTCGATTCTTCTGGAGCTTTAGAAAAATCATTTCAAGAAAATCAATTTATTGATGCAAATATCAACTGTAAACAGTATATAAATGAATTATTTAAAAAAAAAATTAGTTAATTCACTATTTTATAAAATTAATACGTCAACGTTAAAGCTTAAGTATTAGTAATTAAACTTTTTACATAAATGATGGGAACACTAAACAAATATGCAAATAATTTTCGTTAATCCGGATTAACGATATTTGTATGTATTTCTGTCAATATAAAATGCATTTCAAAGAATTGAAACGGTTCCAAGTAACGCGATAAAACTTTAAAAGCTAAATGTAAACGAGGGTGTCTACAAATTATTTGTCTGTTAATATTGTACCGGTAATAATAATGATTTAGGCTCAACTTTACATTTAAAAAATGCACTTTACAATAATTTCGAATTTAAAAAATTCAGTTATTTGGAAATTTAATGCTTTACAATTAAAAAATTTTGACGTTTTTGTTTTCAGATCACAAAACCTGAAAATTAAGAGGACAAATAAGAAAGCTCCTTACGTTTAACTTTAAAAGTAGTAACTTTTATCATTCATTTAAATAGGAGAAAACTCAGAATGCTTCTATTATATCGTATTAAAAGAAAATGAATTCGTAATAGTTGAATAGCCTATTAAGCAATCTATAGTTTTCAAATTGCTTGCATGACTGTTTCATCCTGTTTTATCGGAAATGAAAGATATTTAAATAATCTTCGTGATAGATCTGTTCATGATAGAGTTTAATTATCCCAACTCTATCATTTTCATCTCATTTCATACCTTTTCGTAAAGCTTTGTTACACGAAACGATTGATAATTAGCTTCATCTTAAGTCCACTGTGTAATGCTTAATCCAAATTATATCGTAATTAAACACAAGAAATTTGCTTTAGAATTTGCATATTGTTAGTCGAAATCATTTGTAAATAATTAGGAGATTTAGTTTGATACGATGTTTCTTTAACCTCTTTCAGTTGTCTTTTTATACAAAAAGATTTGTATTATTTCAGTACTTAAATGCTGATGTTAAAAATATACATGCTTTTCAGTATTTATTTAGTTGTATCAGTTGATAATTCTATTTTCCAATATTTTGAAACGAACAACTTTGTTAAGTCAAATTTTAACTCGATTTGTATTTATCTGCACCTCATCTATGAGTGTACCGATCTTTGGGGTACACTCATAGATGAGGTGCAGATAAATACTGGGTTCTTTTATATATATATATATGATATATAAATAGTCTGGTGATGTCTTCAGAAGTTTATTTTTCTTTAAGGAGATTGAGTTTCTGAAGTAATTTCTTGTGGAGTGCACAATGGATCTCTTAGGTCGAAGTGCTTTTGGCTTCACCTCCACGTGTAGGGGCGTGCGGTAGATTTTTCTCAATATGATGCAAGTCTTCGAAATTCCGCCTCTTAAATGCTGTTTATGCCGCCCCTTACGGTGCCGCCTCTCTGTATCATAGTACGGCAAGGACCTGCATGTGTACAGTCTACGATTGCTGATATTACCGATTGAAAGAAATACACTATAAATACTCTACGAAGGGGAGGTGTTTTAATTGTGAAGCACGAAATTCTCTAAACGCAGATTATTATTTTTCGTTTAGTTTGGACTTAACGAAAAATTATAATACGAGTGCATTTTTTCAATTGATTAGCCCAAAATTGCTTGATATGCTTCAATAATTTAATTGTAAGTTTTGTCAATTACCAATTGCTATTGTAAAATGAATTGCTAAAACGAATTATTTTTCATTATTATAAATTTTGTATTATATTTTCGAGCGAAGATTTAAGAGTTTATATGATATTTTTTAACGTAAATTTGATTCCATTCTTGATGAATTTCTCATTGTAAGACTAAGAAATACGCCGAATCTAAGTGAAAATGTACAGTGCTTCAACGACACGTCTTATTAGTCTAGTTTGAATAGAAAGTTGTATTTTGAATCTGTACTTCTAGCGTGAATTACGGTATTTAAATGACATAAAAATTATTAAATAAATAATTTGATATTTAGAATGATATATTCTCTGTATTATATTCCGAAATTTTCGTCGATGTAATGAATAATAGTACTGAAAAAAGTAACGAATTTAACGTAGTCTTTGATATATAGCGTACTAATTAAAATAATATAGGATTCTAAGTAATACAATTTATTATTTTCTATTTTTTTATTTAAAAAAATTAAGCTGTTGTTGTTGTTGTTAGCTGGGATTTTCAGAAAAACATTTACAACATTAATGGATTGCAAGCTTGAAGTATTGTATCCATCTCTCAACTTTGCAAATTACGATAACATACCAAATGGAAGTATCGATGATGTTATTCGAAAAAATGTCAATAAGATCTTTCTATCAATAAATCGCTACGAAAGGAAAAAGAACTTGAATCTTGCCATTTATGCTTTCGGTAACTAAAACACTTAAACTCTTATCGCGTACATTTCAGAAATAACTGTAATTTACATTAAAATTTTAATATTTACAGAACAATTACTTCAAGAATTGCCTTCAGATCAGGTCCGAAGGGTGCACCTCATCATAGCTGGAGGATATGACGATCGAGTAACCGAAAACATCGAGTATTATCAAGAACTTGAAGAATTGGCTCAAAATCTAGAAGTATCAGATTACATAACCTTCCTGAAGTCCCCGAGTGATACAGAAAAGTTACTCTTGATACACGGTTGCACTGCCGTGTTGTATACTCCCGATAACGAGCATTTCGGTATAGTCCCTCTAGAAGCAATGTACATGTCACGTCCTGTCATAGCAGTTAATAGTGGTGGGCCCCTAGAAACAATAATTGATGACGAAACGGGCTTTCTTTGCGAACCGCAACCTGATAAATTTAGTGAAGCCATGAGAAAGTTTGTCGAAAATCAAAATCTATATTTAAAAATGGGAAAGAAAGGTAACGAACACGTTAAACAAAAATTTTCCTTCCACTTGTTTACAGAACAATTACATAAGACGATAGAGAATTTGAAAGAGGCACAGTCACCCCAAACAAAGAAATGATTTTAATAAATTCAGTACACGTAGGATGATTAAAATTCTATAGAAATATAAGTTGCAGGGTTACAACAACAAATATTTTTATAATTGTCTGTCTGGGAATATTTCTTTTAAAAAATATTGCCTTTGTTAAAAATTTAATTGTGGACCAAGAAGTCATTCCAATTTCGATTACGAATAAAGTAAATTTAACGCGGAGAAGAATTTTTAAAAAATTGTAATTAAAATAATTTTAAATTATTACAATATTTATGTAAATTTATGAATGTCCTTTATCTTTAATCGATCATATTCAGATGTTTATAAGAAAAACATTGGGTAAAAAAAGGAATATAAAGTGTATAATCGTATACATTTTATTTATTCAGTTCAGATCTATTAAGAATACAGTACGACAGGACATTGTTTCCTATTAAAAGAACAAAGTTATAAAATAATAAACGCTTAGGAAATTGAATTTGAAAGCTGAGAATTGTGTTGATTTAAGTAAGAATTTATCAAATTTTTCGATGATGATCTAATAAGAAAAATATAAACTCGTAGAAACTGTGCCCAAAATTGTACTGTAAACATATTTTCAATGTAAAAAGGATAAAGTTCTTCCCTCGATATATTAATAAAATATATATTTAAATAGGTAAATTCTTTGATATGTACAAATTTTTATTAAGATTCTAATTCTCTTTAATCTATAAATTATAAAAGTATAAAAAAGAATTCTAGAATTAGGGATGAACTTGATTAATTTTGCAACATCAAATTCTTAATATTCACTATTTATTTGTATATAAGGGATGTATACAAGATTTGTGGATATGGTTGAAGTTTGAATTACATTTTAATAACATTATGTAAATAAATCTTCTATTTAATAGTAATTAAAAATTCGTTCTATTATATTATTCACAAATATTTAATCTTTATAATGTCATTTTAGAAATTCTTTAAAATAATTAAATTTCGCATTTTAAAATTTAAATTTGATATATTCCAGAGCAAGTATCGAAATTTCTCGAGATCCGATTCTCTTTGTATTACTTTATAAGAAAATTGACCAATTTTGCTGTTAAATTAATATAAAAATTGTACAGCCTTTACAATGGAAGAAAATTCTATAAAACTTTTATAAATCTTTATATTCCCCTAAAGGTGAATTGTATAAATTATTAAATAAAGATTGACTTAAATTGATGAAATTATTTCATTAAGATCCGTAATGAAATAATTGATCGATATAAAGTGCAAATGTGGTTTATTCAATTATTTATTTATGAACAGCGTTATTGACTGATCTATATCATTCAAAATGTCCAGTTCCATATCTCATTTCCATTGCTGCAATTTGTAAAATCGATATCAGTAACACCAACACAGTTCGATTGTCCGTAGTTACACAAGTAAATTTTACATTACCTCTGTTTACTGTTTCACTCCGAGAACTACTCTCAATATTTTGCAAGGAAAAAATTAATTTTCTTACTAAATTCATAAATTTTTACAGTATTTAATAATCCAATTTTTTTTTCCAGTGTAAATTGATACCAACTTTAGCTGTATCTAATTATAAGTGACCTTCTTTTTTAATAAGATGAAATTAAAGACAAGGACAAGTTCCTTGTTGTGATACAGTAGTCTGTATATTATTCAATAATTGTTGATTATGAAATACGTTTTCAGTTTTAGAATTAAATTTGCGTTTTGGAAAGAATATTTCAAATTTCCTATTCCTAAATTCGATTATAAAATATTCAATGTTGGCAAATAATATGAATCGATGAAAATCTATGAATTTTATATGAAGATATTCTAAATTTAGGATGTAATTTTTAAGTTTTTTTTTTTTTCAGTAATTTTGTTAATTTGAAACTGCTCCGTTTGACCTAGTTTTTAAATTGTTTTAATAATTTATAAGAAAAGTTCTGTTATAAATGGATGAAGATATTCAGTGTATTTTACAAACAAATTATTATTATTTCTGTAGTTTTAAATGAAGAAAAGTAAACGAGAAATCTAAAAAATGATTTTGAAAATTTTCGTAATTGTAAATAGACAATACCCAAATAACTTTGTTGTAATTTCAGAAATACAAAATTTATTTTTGATATAAATTGATCGACGAGGAAAACAAAATAATTCATATTATGTATGTTTATAAGATATTCTCCCTAACTTGTGTATTAGTGTGTAGCAAATGGGAATTCGTCTTCAATAGTACAGAATTAAATTCTTAAATTTTTTATTTTTATTTGACTCGACGCCTTTCGTATCCAGACAAATTGCCCAGTTAATTGAAACATCCTTTAACTTACTTGCAATTCACCACGTCACATTTTGGAAGATTTGGAATGAGGGAATTAAGAGACAAACACGTACACCAATTGTTGGTGTTTATAGAAGAGAATGGAAAATATGTTTTTAAAAAGGTACGTCCAAAAAAATTTGTTTTCTCATATTTTAAAAGAAAAAATGCACCTTTTCCAAAATTGTAAATCTTAAAATAAGTTTATTTTAGAGAAAATTTGAATATCACGTTTTGTATACTTCTGTTGGGGTCGTAGTTTTAAGTCATTATAAAACTAAAATATTTAACAAATCCTTAGGATTTATATGAATAATAATGTGAATTTTATTGGAATTAACAATCAATGGAATTGTGTGAATGTATATCATTTTTAATGGTTCTTAATAAATTTAAGGGCCAACCCGTTACAATTTAAACGATCTCAACTGAAACATGATGTTAATAAAACTTTTCAGTTGTGTTTTATATATACATGAAAATATAATAATTTCTAATCACTTATTTGATTACAAATATTTTTTAATTATTAAAATTATAAATTCTAAAAAGTTGAAAGCTTTATTTTTTCAAAATGTTATAATTTTAACAAACCGCTGTACAATTCCTTATAAATTGAAAATATGTATTTATTGTTGAGGATCGAGATATACAACAATACTATTTAGTTTATCGTTTTCCCTAGTCCTAGGTGGAAACTTTAATCAAAAAACCATATCCCCTAAAGACAGCATGTGTGGCAGATTAATATAAAAATACGAAGTATTTAAATAGCTTTACTGAAATAAATTTATTTTTTAGTTAATTTATCGGAAAAGATGGCCCACAACTTATTTTTTTAATATTATCAAACCGCCACGAAAGATTGCATGTTCTCCACCTCTGCTCTAGTCTTTGAAACTAAACTATTTAGCTTTACATACTTTGGGATTTTAAAAAGTTTATAATGAGTTATATTTTATATACACATAAGACTTAACTGGTGTACAAAGCCCAAAATATAGAAAAACCGACCAGAGATCGTAAAACTAGAAATGCCAGTAATGAACTTTCCTGTTAAAACGATTAGCATAATTGTTCGAAATGTTTTAAATTTTAATTCAAATTCAATTATTCAAAATTCAATTTGATCAGGGAAAAAGAATCTAGAAGTGAACTTGCCTGACAATATTCTATTATATATTGCTGATTTGCATACTGAATATGCTTACAAAAACAAAACTTTGCTTGTGTTTCTAATAAATTCTAGTTACAAAAATATAAAATACAACATTCTTTAACACTTTAATCATAATTGCTTCCCACTAATTTAGAGTTTAATTTCATTCATTGTTCAAATCTTAATATGCAAATTTGCAAACGAAGTATTAAGATAGCAGTCGAGGTTTGGGCCAACGTACTGTAAATCGATCTCCAAAATTCAAAATAAATAAATAATGTAAGTAACTAAATACAGTATAACTACTGTTAAATCAAAATTTCTTTATTGCCATTTCAAATGCTTGTAAATAAAAAAATAATTATTTACTATAGTTAATTAGGCTATATTTTATTTATAAAATAGAATAGCTAAATTAATTGCTGTTAAAAATTAAAAAACAGAGTAAAATTTTTATTTTATAAACATTAATACTAAAAGTGTGTAATATTTACAATAATAATGATAAAATAAACTGTTAGATTTACCTTAGGTAGCCAAAATGGCGGCTCGTCTCTAATTCCAGCAAACAAAAGAAGGGAAACAGTGGAGACGGACGTTCTAACCTAACCTAACCTATTCTAATAAATTACCATAATTATTGCCAACCAAATTATTAGAATAGGTTTAGGTTAGAACGTGCGTCCCCACTGTTTCCCTTCTTCTGTTTGCTGGAATTAGAGACGAGCCGCCATTTTGGCTACCTAAGGTAAATCTAACCAAATAAACATTAGAAATTATTATTATTATGAATCACTGCTATATATACAGTAAAACCTGCCTAAACGGGAAAAATTCTTAGGAACTGAGATTTTCTGTGTTAAAAAAACCTGTTCAAAACGGAAACTTACTAAACCGGAAAAAAATATTCAGTAACGAATGAGTCCGGTTTACACAAGTTCCACTGTATAGAGGTATTATAATTATTAAAATCTTCAATATTTAAGACAGATACGGTCGAACCTGCAGTAACGGCCACCTCTAAACAGCGGCCGTTATTTTTTCTTTACAACAAAATGTGTACAAAATAAAACAAGGCCGTTTTTTTGGAGTTATGTTCATGTCGGTGGCCGTTGTTCAGAGGTTTGACTTAAAACAATTATTTTACAAAATTTTAAATTTTTAAATAATAATAAATATTTATGACTTAAAGAAATGTGGGCTAATATTTTTAAATATTTACAAAAATAAATTCCAATAAATATAACCTATATTTATACAGGATAAACGTAAATCGTATTTCCTGTATAGGTTATAAATGAAGTTTTAGTAAGAGTGGGGTGATTTTTAACAGATGAACAGGAACTGCGCTATAATCCTGCTCTTTTATACATTTTACAGTGGTAAGATAATAGAAAAATTTTATATATTTCAATAGTAGAATATTTTTCACACAGATTCAATTAGTGGAATTATTGGAATTTTTACGAAGAAAGAAAAAGTGAGATTGTATTTAGATTATAAATTAATGATTGATAATGAATAACTGATAGGGAGATGCGGATTTTCTATGTATAAATAGTTGCATAAATAATATATTTCGTATTGATTTAGTTTATTTTTTTAAATATCAATATTCATAATTTCTACATTTCATGCAATATTACAACATATTAAACTATTACTATTAATTTATTATAAATAAATGTAAGCTTTAAACCTTTATGCAAGTCTAAATTACATGATATAGGCCTACAGTATCTTATTATAAATTACTTGAAATTTCTAATATAGATCTACATTACATTTATTTTCAATGCATATTTATACAGTGCTTAATATATAATATTACAATATAAAAATAGCTTATTATAGTATTAGTTGGTATAAGTATAATCATTATACAGTATTATATACGGGTCCTTTTAGAGCTTAGGAGAAATGTTGAGATTATATATATAAAACCTTTATATTTATATTAAATATAAATTATATATTTATTTTTATCATATATAAACAGTAATATAACCAAGTAATGCTTATGGATATATATGATTTCTATAGGCCCTATTATAATCTAGGTAATAGTTATAAGCATAAAGCACAAAGAGCTACAACAGAAAAAATACATACAATTTATTATATAGAAAAGAAATTTAAGCACATAAAATCATATTAAAATATGTACATTTACAGTAAATGTTAATATAATCATCATCATAAATCCTAGAGAACGAAACATGAAAACATCTGTGTTTCTGTGTTGTGGTCTTATTTAGCTGTCTTTAAGTGCTCATAATTGGCATTTTCCACCGTAGTTTCGACTTACGTCTCCTCTCCTGGAACCAATTACCGACGTAAGGTGAGGTATACTTGTATTAAGAAACAAGCTTTTATTTTTTGTCAATTATTATTTAAATAATACATATATTATATGTATATATTTAATAAATGTTTTTGACGCTTCTGTAAATGCGAGGCATAGACCAAATGAGAACAGTGTTCTATATTGACCCCTGTAATAGTCTGATTATAATAATATCTGCGATTATATAATAAAAATTTAGTTTTACGCTCTTATATATATTTTTAAAAATTTCTTTTCTATATAATAAATTGCATATATTTTTCCTGTTGTAGCTTATTGGGCTTTATGCTTATAACCATTAACTAGGTTATAATAAGGTTTATAGAAATCATATTTATATACTTAAACATTACTTGATTATATTCTATTACATTTTTATATATGATAAAACATAAATTATATATTTATTTTTATTATACAGCAATGGAGATATAAGTTCAATATAATTATTGATGCGAGAAATTTGTCGATTTACTATTTAACCGAAGTATTTCAATATGAAAATAAGTGACCCGTAAAGACGGGAAAATAGACGATATACATACTAAATTCGTATTTCCGAATATATCACCATTTAAATTTTTTTATTTAAAAAAATAAAATATAATTTTATTTTTTATATAATCTATAATTTCTTTAAATTCGTTTCCTTTTTTGAACGTAATTAAAATATTTAAAATAAATTAAATATTTTTATTTAATGTGATTTATCATGCACATGATTATATTTTTAATAAAATTTTTTAGATTTCCTGAAAGAGAAAAGTGAGAAATGAACAGAACCACTGGAAATCGCCTACAATTAATAATAGTTATTGCCATAGTGCTTATAATGATGTCTTTATATTTTATGCTAATTACCATTCAATATCAGAGGAAATTTAAATTTATTATAACGAGAAAGAAAACGGTAACTAAAGTGAAGAAATGCCCCACTCCAAAAATCGAGATAGAAAGCTTCAATCAACCAAGATTAGTTAGAATCAAGAAGCAAAATTATAGCGATTCCGAAACAAAATTTATACTCCTGTGGACTAAATATTTTCATTACAACTTTTCTACAGATTTTTACTTTTTTCAAGAAGGATTTGACACTTTTAAACGTTATCAATGCCCTTTCAGTCAATGTTTTGTCACAAACAACAGATCTCTCTTCAAAGAAGCCGATGCAGTTCTTTTCCATCTGTGGGATATATCCGATGACTTACCAAAATTTAAATACAGAAAGCAAAAATGGATTTTATATACTTTAGAATCGATATCGAGTGAAAGTTCATGGAAGGAGAAACGAAATTTATTCGATTGGACTATGGGTTACAGAAGCGATTCTGATGTAAAAGTAAAGTATGGCGAAGTATGTAAATTGCCAAAAGAGGAACAGATTAGTAATGTAAATGAAAAGGATTACCATAATGGAAGAGAGAGAGAGATTGTATGGTTCGTTAGCAACTGCCATAGCGTTAGCAACAGGATGAAATATGCCAAAAAGCTATCAAAATACATCGATATTGACGTTTATGGAAACTGTGGCAGTAGAAAATGCGAACCTTCACAATCCAAGCAGTGCTACGAAGATATATTTAAAAAATACAAATTTTATCTCTCTTTCGAGAATTCAATATGCAGCGAATATGTAACAGAAAAGTTCTTTAATGTGTTAAATTATGATATAATTCCTATTGTCATGGGTGGTGCTAATTATGATTCTATAGCTCCTCCGCATTCGTTTATAGATACAAGAGATTTCCCGAATCCAAAGGATCTTGCAGCTTATCTGAAGGTTATCAGCCAGGATAGCGATTTATATAATTCGTATTTTGACTGGAAGAGAAAATATAAGAGTTATTTGTATCCTTGGATGTGTGAACTATGCCAGAAATTACATCAAAAGCACGAGACAAATGTGGATCATCGTGAAATTTGGTGGAATAGTTACACCGAATGTGAGAAATGGGAAAACGATGCCTTTGTAAAAATGTAAATGAATTTTTATATTTTGTTTTTATACAAGACGACTAAAAATTTTAAATTATTTTTTTATACATAATCTAAAAAGTTTTAAATGTAATTCTTTTCTGTTATATTTTTTGGTAAATAAATATTTTACAATATTGCGTAAAATTGTTAATTGATGGGTTAGTCGAGTGATTATAATATCTCTAGCAGCAGTTTGTGAAATATTTAACACATCAGAGCAGTATTTCCCAAAGTTTTGACATTGTGTACCCAGTGACAGATTAACTACCATCCTACCACCCCCTTACTTAAGCTCAACCTACCCTTAGGTTGAGCTTAAGTAAGGCTCCCCTTAACTTTGATCCTCCCATTCTTTGTAGATTAGAAAAGTAACGTTAAGTTAGCTTTGAATAACATATTGTTGTAACAACATATCAATTAACCATCTGTTTTTTTCCCTTTTGAACCCCTAGGCTTAAGCCTATTCAGGTTAATCTACTAATGTATATATCCATTCTTAAATTTTCACAAGTACTAGTACCACTTGTAAAAAAAAAAAAAAAAAAAAAAAAAAAAAAAATTACAACTACCCAAATGCAGTATTTTGCATTTGGGTAGTTGTTCCAACTTGAGTAGAAGAATTTATATGAAACAAGCAACTATTTATTGCAACGTCCTCATAATACCGGATTGCAATTTTTAATTATATTTGTAATAATTTTTTAATTTTAAACTATGTGCTTTCCACTTCAAATTAGTAGGGTCTTTCCCCTGTACATCATACTTTTCCTTTTAACAATAGAATCGTGCCAGTCATCCATTAACTCCTTTCAGGGAAAAATTTTTGAATTGAAATAACGTATAGTTAATCGGGGCCTACTGCCCCTAATTTTTCCATATCTGGTCTCGTCTTTCATCTACCTAACTCCGTTCTCGAGATTAAGAAAGAAAAGACGGACGACAGTGGGATTGTATAGATCTATAATTTTTTCAATTGCACCCCCCAATATTAGCTTATAGACGGCCGGATGGCCGAGCGGTAAAGGTGGCAGCCTACCGCTCTGGGGGACCCGGGATCGAATCCGAACGGGTCGAATAATCCCCAGGAATTTTTCGGGGGGTGGTCCGTTCGGATATGTCGGGCCCCGTCCCTCACCACCCGGCCGCCCCATTGTGGGCCTGGCCGAACCCATAATGGGCTTACTAATAGAGGCCCTCTTAGTGCCCACAGGGCGGAAAGAGTTAAAAAAAAAAAAAAAAATATTAGCTTATAATTTAAAATAATTCGTTACTTCAGTATTTTTTCTTAATAATAATAATAATCTATGTGACAGTGGTACGTAGCTAAAAGTTGCCGCGTAACCCTTGAAGATCTTTCGCGTACCACCCGAGGATTTGTAAACCACACTGGGAAATATTTCATTGCATTATTAATCTATTTACGTTCTTATGTTTTCGAAAATAAACGGTTAGAAGTGAAAATAACTTATATGAATTCAGTTATATCGATCAGATGAGACTTAATAAATTAATTTACATGTAATAACGTTTTGTAAGATGCAAACAATGTTGTAATTGAATTTATTAATGACGCCATTAATTAAGTTAATAGCCAAATTAATAAATCTATTTAAAAAACTTATTGCCATTTATTGATCATAAAAAGTAATAAAACAATTATAAATTCAGACGGTTTGAATATCAATTCAAACATTAAATAATAATTTGGAGTACGGCAAAACCAGTCTATTAACAAAAAATCATCTGCTAAAATGAATTTCGACTGACTTATTGATTGATTGATCGATCGATCGATCAATTCGAGTTATCAATATATTAAAACCGTATAGTCGGACTTGTCCAATGGGGAAGGACTTGCCACGAAATATAATCAACTATCATGGAAAAGAGCGGAAAAGATTGTCCCATCTCCGTACTAGAAAATTGCAGCCTGGCTGTGTGATCATGTCACAATAAAGAATAGAGACTGCCTATAAATTACATAACGCACATATAGTTGGGTGGGAATGCAGGTTTTGTAAACACTCCCACTCTCTCGTGACGACAAGAAATTGGGAGTGTTTAAAAACGTTACGTTACGGTAGAGTCTCAACCCATGGGTAACAGAATGATTCTGTTTTGTTTCTGAAATGTTTCGTAGCAAACTAGATCGTTTGTACGTTATACATGTAATTAATAAAATAATGTAATATTCAGTACTCGTTGCTTGTATTATTTCTTAGTACAATTGAGGGTGTTGGTCCAGGACATGCATTATGCAATTGGGCTGTAATTTGAAAAAATTGTAGACAAATTTCTGCTGTTATCTCTGTCTGTCTGTCCTTCCTTAATCTCGAGAACGGAGTTAAATACATGAAATCTGATACCAGATATGGAAAGATTAGGGACACGAGACCTCGATTAACTATGTCGTGTAATTTCAATTAAAACATTTTCCCCTGAAATAAGTTAGTCGACCGGCATGACTCTATTGCTAACAGGAAAAGTATGATGTACAGTACAGTACAAGGGCAAGGCACTACTAATTTAAAATGGAGAGCATATATTTTAAATTAAATAAATTAAAAATATAATTAAAAATGCAGCCCGGCATTGTGACGATGTCACAATAAATAATTGTTCGTCTTCTATTAAATATTTGTTTATTGTATATTTATTACCCATTTACCAAATTTGTAAACAAGTTAATTTTCGGTTGATATTATGAACACTTGCAACAAATGATCATTTAAAAGCAGTAGTAACAGTTTCTAGAAAATCATTTAAATATTTTTTCAGTGTAATAACAAAATGATATGCTAGGTATTTAACTTATACATACTCATTCTTCACTTAAGTGAAATGCTACTGTGCAATTAAGTGCATATTTCATTCAAACGTATTTAAACTCATTTTCCGGATATTTGATTTGAGTGTATAAATAAGACAACGCAACACATGGCGATCAGCCAAGAGAGGCGCCTCCTGGAAGAATTTTCTAATAGAAATTGTCCCATATTTAGATGAGATATGCGAAGTAAATCCGTGAAACTGCGCGTGGCCAATCTGTTGGTGACCAACTACTGGTATTCAGTGGTTTTATCCATTGCTGGACTTCGTATATTTGGCTTTACGTTCTGATTTAACTATATTTGACGCCTGAAATTTTGCATAGATTACGTATGTAGATCCATGTACTGTTGGGGAGATTTCAGAATAAATTAAGATATATTTTGCTTACTTTTTCAGTTTTAATTTCATTTTTCATAAAACAAGTCGAATACAATAAATTTGTTTTAAATATTTCTAATATCATACAGAACAGTTTATTACCTAAGTAATAATTAAAGACACAACAATAAAGGACATTTATTTAATTTGTTTATTACAAAACGCGAATCAAATAATAACATTTTCGATGTCTAATCTGTACTTTTTGAATGATAAAGATCCCGTTATTTTGAACGTGGGTGGTGCCAAATATCAATGCTTATTTGGCCTATTTAAAAATCTCCCCGAAACTAGATTAAGTCGCATTTATGCGGCCAGTACCTGGAAAGAAGCATCACAACTTTTCGATCAGTTCGATGCGGATCGCAAAGAATTCTTTTTCGATCGCCGGTGCGAATTCTTCGATTCCATTTTAAGTTGTTACTACCAAGACAAGATGCATTTAGAAGAAAGAATGTGTGCAATGCGTTTCAAAGAGGATCTGGAATATTGGGGTCTATCCATCTTGCATCTGGATCACTTCTGCGCTCGCAGATTTGCGGAAGAAACCATTCAGGCGGCTTCGGATGCCAAACTATATTCTGAGTCAATCCGACGTATCGTGGAGGAGGACTTTTCCAAATGCGACTGGAAAGACATCAGACGCAGAATTTGGCTGATTCTGGAAAGACCAATGCAAAGTTCTACAGGAAAGGCAAGAACCGATATTATCTTTGCCATTTTGTTCTCGAAAACATTCTCGATTTCGAATTTATATTTGAGATTCGTTCGTTGCCACACTTTGAATAGATTTTTATACGATTTGGGTATTAACAATTCGGAAATTGACATAAAATGTGAATTACAATGTACCATGAATAGCCCAATGTTGCAAACATTGGATGACAACTTCCCGAAATAATTATTATTTGATATTCGTTTTTCCTATTAAGCCAAAGAATTAAAGTTATATTTTATCGTTTAGATTAGAAAACTAACTAATTACCAATTTAATTATTTTTCAGGTGTATTATTTTTTGACGTTACTATTGAATATAATCTGTCTTTGTACCATCTTTACCGCCTTTATCCCTAATGCCGGAATTAGACGCATATTATTAGCTATCGACAACTGGATCGTCTTAATCTTTTTGTTGGATCTGTTGATCAGATTTCTGACAGCTCCGAACAAACGACGCTTTTTTAATCTTCCTCAGAATATGATGGACTTAATTTCAATCATCCCTTATTTGATAGCTAACGTATTTCTTCGAATAGTTAATTTTCGTTTGTGGATCGATGAAAATCTTGTTCCAGTACTCTTTTTGACGTTTTTTCGGATGCCAAGAATTTTCAGGTTTGGACGCTATTTTTCAAATGTCGAAAACATCATTCTCACTTATGCCAGGAGCCTCCCTCAAATAATTTCTCTGCTTGTGTTAATAATAACCATCCTCCTCTTCATTTGTCAGTCTTCATCTTTCATCGAGACCGATTTCTGGACAATCTTTTTCTTATCCGAAAATCCTAAATATCCTATTCCCAAGACGGCTTGGGGTAAGGCAATTTGGATAGCACGTGCTGTGATAGGATGTCTTCTAATTGGCATTCCGTTGAGCGTCGTTTCTAGGATCTCACTTATAGTAGTGCAACGTGCTAGGTTTTTGAATATTTTGGAAAAAGAATATGCAAATCGACGGATTGCGAAGGAACGGGAACGGTTTCAAAGTGCGGAAATGGCCTCTTGTGTCTCAAATCTACTCGGAATCGTCATCCGTCATCTATTTTTGGAGATCGAAAGCGTAAGTTAATTTCCTCTTTAAGCATTTACATATATTTATTGTGCAAATATATAGATTCTCTAAATCTGCAGTTTGAATTATTTTTGTCGCTCTTTATATATTTTATTCTGACTCTATTTTGTAGCGACAAATGCCTTCCTGACTAACTCTGGCCGTGATTCAACACCGACTTATCTTTTTTACTTTCCCCACTGTAACACAGGAAAAATATGATAATAGGTCAAATTTTGAGCCTGTGTTTTTTGCATTTCTCGATGTGTTGACACTCAAGAAACCCAAAAATGTAAACAATTCGCTACAAAACACTGAATGCGTGTATATTGTTTGTGTGTATATGTGTAAGGGTATGTGTATGTCTGCGCCTGTTTCGCATTAAAGCCGGATGCGCATATGCGGCGTGGCAAGGAAAAGCGACAGAATGACGTCACTTTTTCTCGCCGCAGAGGTCTATTTCGTGCCGCGAAAGTTGGTCGAATTCTATCTTTCGCGGCGGCCGCCGCCAAGACGCGTTTCTATCAGCCAATAACATTTCGTCTGGCAGTCACGTGAGAAAATACAATCACGTGGTGTTTTAATGGCGGAAAGTTCGACGTGGTTAACCGAGATAACTAACATCAGAATAAAGAGAAAAGAATAATAAATTTAACACAAATTCTACACAAATACAGTAATCATATATTATTTAATTCAAAGAACAAAACAACCGAATCTTACTCGAAATTGTATTCTTTATCGAGAGATCTTAATCGAAGAATAAGCCTATTTTATACAGTACATCAGTTCTTTATCGATCCAACAAAATATCTCGGCAAGATTCTTGCCAATATGATATATCTAATCCAAAATATTCATTCGAATCTTCGACGAAATCTTCTAGCTAAATAAAACAAGCCGTACAAAACAAAATTTGTAAACACGTGGATAGCGGATTATCGGTATCGTTCGCCATCTTGAATACTGAACGCATGCGCCGAAATGTAAACGGATTGCCGCTTGTGTGGTCGTGCTGCCGCGCGGCGAAGACGCGTTTGCGTCACCGCTTTTCCTTGCCGCGCCGCATGTGTGCATTCTCCTTTATATTTCAGGATTGGATGAATGAAAAAATTCCGTAACTCGGCAGGATTACTTTTACGTGGAGCATTGATGGTATTAAATTTCAGTGGTTTCAATCAAGGAGGCGGGGAGAGTGGTTATGGATCATATCTCGACTTATTGATCGAGATAAGACAAATGACATTACGAATCGGACTTGAAAGTTTTACTCATTATTGGCATTTACAAAATTTTAAAAAACTCATCTCTACCTCAAAATTAAGCCTTTTATCTTTTTATAACAAGTAATAATATAAAAATTACTTTTTGTATTATTGTACGTCCAAGAAGAATGAGCTTATGGTCGAGTATAATACTTCGTAAATAAAAAATAGAAAATGCCAAACAATGAATCGTTCTCTATTATAAATTATGCGGATCTGAAGTGGATTTGAACCTAGATTCTTCACGGAGGAAGACTAAAATCTTGTAGAGTGGATATCTGGAAGATTTTTTTTTTTTGTTCTCAAAGTAATGATTTGACATTAGTATAATGAAAACACTTCTTTGATTGCAAAGCCCTTTGCAATCATTATATATAGTTTTTCATAAAATTGAATTTCTAGCTGATTAATCTTTGTTCTGAACAGTGGTACTGAATCCTTATTATGTTATTTATTTATTTATTTTACAAATTCTGAATATTTTTATATCAGTTTTAGAACTCGGAAGAGAAATTTTAAAATGTGATGCTGTTTACTACAAATCTTTTCCATGTTTTTAGAATTTTTTCATTTAAAGTGCTTTAAAAAACTTACTTGAACTCAGCATAAGGAATAAAATAAAGAGGATAACACGAAAGAAGGAGAGAAAATAAAGTCTAGACCTAAAATATCACAATTCTTTACGATTCAGACTTTGTTTTACATCCTTTACCACGCTGGAGGAGTTATTGGACTCTCTTATTCACCATGGTGGAAATTTGATGTTTTCTTAATTTAAAATTAGTTTATAATTAGATATTTAATGATTATGGTTAAGCGTATTACATTAAAATATGAAAATACGTTTGAAATATAAGTAGATACATCGACTAGTAAATATCGATTACTGAAGATTTATTTTTAATTAGGAAGCGGAGGAAGAGTTGGGTACCTGGAGATACGATTCGGTCGATTTTAGAGATCAAACTGAAATAAAAAGATCAGCGCGCGTAGTGCTTATGGTGGGAGGATCCAGGTTCGAAACTAAATGGGAATCGTTGAAGACCTTACCAAACTCGCGGCTAGGTCGGGCCGGACATTCGCAAACTGTCAATCAGTTGCTGCGTTACTGCAACCGTTATCATCTGGAGGAAAACAAGATTATCTTCGACCGCCATCCTAGGTTCTTCGACAGCATCCTAAATCTGTATCAAACAGGCAAATTTCACGTGGACAAGGTATGCATTGCTGGATTGAGCGAGGAACTAGTTTTCTGGGGAATAGAAGAGATGAGACTAGAACCTTGTTGTCAAATGAGATACTTCTTCTTGAAGAAACAGTCCGAAGACTTTTTCGCTCTGAAGGAGAAACTTTTGACAGATGCGGATTGGTCCTCAAATAATGAGCTGCTTCGAGTAAAGATGTTAATGCAAAACCCTAAATTTTTATGGATTTTTAAGGTAAGATTTTCGTTGCAAATGATATAGTTCTCTTGTCACGTAAAATATTTTACTTGAATTTGATCATTATTTTTAAGAAATTTCATTAGTTGAGTCACGAAATTAAAATGTAATACTAATTTTGACGAGATTTCATAAATAGTAAACGTTTATACAGATTGTTTACCAAATCTGACTATGCCTTATAAAAATTTAGAGACCATGTACAAGATATACAAACACATATAACCAGTTGATCGAATCAATGGAAGAAAACAGTGTGACACATGGGCGATTTTCCATGGGAAACTGTCCCGTATTTAGTTATGAGACACGCAAAGAAAACCCGGATAATTTTACGCAGCCAGCCCGTTAATCAGGTGCGCACCCACTACCAGTGTTCAGTGGTTTTAATCACTTGGTCACTCGTGATATATAGCCTAGTGTGTTCCAACAAATGCAGTTTAATTTATTCTGGATCAACATCTCTAGCCGATGTTTCACGAAGACATGAGTGCTCTGCAAACCATCTATAGTAGAATATTTTTTAGGGGATCGCTCGGGGCGTCAAAAATCATCCATTGTTCCGAAAACCCGTTATATGGCAACAACGGATTTCTCGCACTTCCAGGGAAATATCCGTTATTCGAAAAAATTTTCGTGTTTTACATAAAAATTACCTGTACTCGAAATTATTCAGTCTCTTAGGATTTCCATTTTTTATTTTATATAAACACGTATATTACAAGATAGTGCATTATGCCGTAACAAAGCTGACAGAAACTGTATACATTATAAGCCAAAAAGCGACAAAGTACTGTACGTCTGATCGTTAGCACTTCACAATATGTTAAAAAACCTGTCCATCTTGGTTTGCTTTGATGACGCAACGTTTGTGGGTTTCTTTTAATGGCATCGTCAGTACGAATTGTTACTGTTACGCGAGCCCGATTTCAAGGTGCCATATTCCAAACACATGTCTGCAACAAAGGTGCGGTATGCCTTTTATTGCACACGTGCATATCTGGAAGTGTTAAGCCGGAAGTAGTTTCCCTCCACTAATCAACGCGCTACAGGAGAGCATTAATGCGCGGTTTCAACGTCACCAATGAGAACCTAACGATTATGCGCTTAGTTTGCACAGCGTGCAATGTATTTTTAAAAAAATTCGATATCCAGAAGCATCCAATTATTACTTAAAGGTTGAAAAAATACGATGTTTACCGAAGATGGAGTAAGAAAAAGATCCGTTATTCCAAGTTTCGGATCCACTAAAAAAAAAAAAGAGGTAAAATTACATTGATTTGGCGGGACCTGGAGAAAAAATCCGTTATTCTACGATCTGTTAAAACGAGGTTCTACTATATATCGGATATCCGGATGGCCGAGGCAGTTAAGACGTCTGCTTCCGCTCTCAGGGACCCATCAGGCGAGCAACTCCAGGAATTTTTCATCGGCGGTCTGTCCTGGATGTCAATCCCCATTCTCACCAATCGTTTCATTGGGAGTTAGTTGAACCCACGATGGGTTTGGTAAAAAAGGTCTTAGTGTCCACAGAGCAGGAAGTGTTTAAAATAAAAAATATCTGTCGGAGCATGATAATAGCAACAAAATTATTATTATTTTGTTATTTATCCTTTATTATAGATTATTTTGATCTTATTTTTACTTCTCAGTTGCATTACTATAGCAAGCATTATCCTATAATTTCGGATTCAAATCAAATCCAAACTCCCGAGTTATGATGGATACTTTGAATTGAGATATTGAGAGAATTGAGAGCCAAAATGGATGTATCCTTCATCCATTTTGGCTATTCTCATTGCGAATTCAATGTACGAATTTTTATGTAGTTTTGTACATAAAAATAGTATTTGTTTCTCGTATGTGGTTTTGTTCAACATACGAGAAACAAATACTATTTTTATGTAGTATTTGTTTCTCGTATGTTGAACAAAACCACATTCCTTGTTTTGAAGACTAAGTTAGCATCGAGTGCAACAAAACTACCTTGTGGGAGCGCAGATCCAACCTTGAAACATATAGTTCGAAGCTTCTTACATAATGTATGATGCCCTTTTTTAGAGCTTGTACCCTCTTTTTTCTATACTCTGCGGGTGCCGCTGGCCGAGAGGTTAAGGTGTCAACCTAGATATGTTGGGCCCAATCCCTCTCTACCCAGCCACCCCATTGAGGGCATCATGAGGTTTAATTTAAAGAGGCCTTAGTGCCTACAGGGTAAAAAGAAAAAAAAATTCATTTACAGTACTTTCGAAGTTTCTGATAAAATATTATTATTAGGAATAAGCATAAGATTGAGAGAATGTATCATACAGTAACACACAACGAAGCTAGATAGATATACAGACTTTTATTAATTCTAAGGATACGTATTTCAGGTAATATGTTCCTCTTTGGTCCTCTTTATTTTACATCAATCTGTATGGCAGAAGTTACATATGGTACAAGTGGCAACTATTCATTATAAAAGTGGAAGTATGGTAAAATTCTATTAATAGATAAAAGTAGGTGTGACAATCACTATCAACAATTTCAATATATATTCTAAAGAAATAAAGCATAAAGTTACTTTTTACCAGCTTCTTATATTTTACAGTTTAATAATATTTTAGGGTATGTTCCCTACATCAACTTTTAATTTTTTATTATTTTAATAGAATTTTACCATACTTTCCTTTCATAATGAACAGTTGTCACCTTTAAAACCACATGGAACATTCTGCCATGCAGATTGATGTAAAATAAAGACCGAAGAGAGACATATTGTCCGAAATGCATATCCTCTAGAATTAATAAAAGCCTGTAGGCTATATCTATCTTCTTTGTAAAAAGGGATGGCGGAAATTACAATTTAATAAAGTAAAAATTACATTACAGATACTAGATCATATCTTCACTGCTCGCCATGTCTAATCACCAGGAACAACTATTCTACACTGTAGAGACGACCTCTTTGTAGGCTACTACTCTGCACAGATATGTAAAACAGTCTAAAAAGCAGTGAAGATATCTCTAGAATCTGTAATATAATTTTTACTTTATTAAATTATTATCTATCTTCGTTGTGTGTAACTGTCTGTATACGTTCTCTCAAGCAATCCTACGCTTACTCCTAACAATTGAAACGAGAAAAAGAGGTAATCAAGTACATACAAGATAGTTTATTATCCTTATAATCGATAATTTCTCGCCATAAATTGAAAAAAAAAAATATCTTTAACATTACGAAATTATATTTCGTCTCTCGATTCTTTCTTGTCATTTCTGTACATTAAATTTAATATAATAATTTATTGTGATAGTTTCAAATTAAAGCATAAACGTTATTAATTTATTTCATTTACAATTTTTCTCTTTGCAGTTGTATGGCATCATAACCTGCTCTTTGAGTCTCTTGGATATATTTTTGCTCATTTTTGTTTCCAAAAAAAATTACCATTTATTAGGAATAAAACGAACTCTTTCTATTATTTTCTTTCTCGAATATTTTTTGAAACTTTGTGTCTGTTCCGACAAACGACAATTCTTACTCTCTTTCATCAATACAATAGAGTTGTTGGCAGTGGGACCCTCATTTCTGGTTTATGGTTCTAGACCATTTTCCAGTAAGATCCAACATCCACGTCTCACCATCTGGGACTGTCTGACAGTGTTAAGAGTAATAAAGTTGATCAAATATTACGGAAGTCAAAAAATTCTGGCAGCAGTCTTATTTGCACAAGATATCGGCATGGCTTTCTATTTGTTCGCTTTATTAGCAATGTGCATCTTCTTTTCCACCCTAATAAGCATAATAGAAACAAAAGGTTCTCTCGTGACTGTGAACGTTACACTCTTCGATACCTTCTGTTTCGCAGTCACGGCTCTTACCAACGTTGGAGGAGAGTATTTCGCTCCAGAAACTCATGCGGGGAAACTAGTAGCCGGTTTCTGCTGCGTGACAGGTACAATTCTTTTGACTTTGCCAATCTCCTGCATCGTGGCTGAATTTGTAAATCGCTACGACACCAGCTTCGATGAGTTCGAAATAATCAAATCTCAGATTTCTAAGGAGAAAAAATTTTCCACTACCACAGTGAAGATAGATTCATCCATGACCGAAACGATTAATTCGTAAGTATTAATAATTTTCATTTAAATTACTCTACTCTAAATTCTCTGAAAGGTACCACTACAAAATTTATTTTAATTTAATTTATATAGAAAAACGCGGATTTACTCGTTATATCCACAGAGTTCAATTACAAGAAATCAGACATTTACTTTCTGAAATCGAAATGGAAAAATATTGCTTCCTTACAATGACGGATTAATCCTCAAAGGGCCCAAGACAAAAGTGTAATCCGGGTCCTGCGTTTCCTTGTTTTCATGCTTTTTTGTATATTATTTTTCGTAATAATTATCGAAAAATATATTTATTTTCTCATTTACATCGTTTATAGTACACTCAAACCTGTTTTTGTGCGGTCTTTTTTTGTGCGATTTGTTTCGTGTGATTTTTTGTGTGCGGTATATGAATTTCAATCAAATTGGTATACTGCACAAAAATAATTGCACAAAACACATTGCACATATAAAAAATCGCACAAAAACAGGTTTGAGTGTATTCCGAATTTCCATTTCGCCGGGTCCTTGGAATTTACGGGCCCAAGAAAATTCTTTTTTGTCCAGGTCATAATCCGCCACTGTTTCTATAGCCTATATGCTGAAATATGTTTTTTTCAGCTACTGTTATGATACGAGTACATAAAATTAATTCAACGGCCGGATGGCCAAGGAGGTTAAGGTGGCACCCTAGGACTTTTTTTTGGGCAGTCTGTCCTGCCTCTCACCATTAAGAGCATGGCCGAACTCACAATGGATATGAAAAAATGTCCTCTTAGCTAGAAAATGAAAAAAGTAGATATAAATTTAATGTTTGCCGTACTTGCCTATCCGGTAAGTACGGCAAATATACTTAATTCTAGATGTAGGTCCATTGGTGGTCGAGTGCAACCAGTAAATCCGGAATTCCGGGAGAAGTGTCTCCCGAGATGACTTTCTATGATTCCGGATTTATCAATTAAGTTTTATAGATTTATATTAAAATAGATCTATATTTTTATTAGGTCCGAAGCCTGAAATTACTCAATCTTCTTACGAAAATTTCAACTAAATTTCCTTATTTTGGAATTTTTCGATGATAACGATTCTGAATAAAGTTTACTCCGAATATCAATCTATTGATACAATATCAAATTGAAAATAAATAGAATGTTTCAATGTCATATTAAGAAAAAAAGTTCTTCAAAACTAAAAAAATCAGTTGTAATTATCACGATAACGAAGGATATAAATAGAAAAAATTAAAATAAATATTTCGTTAAAGATCAGTTAACAGTTTGTCAAATGGATTCGTTTATTTGTTTATAACAATTAAATCACTGTTCTAAGATCAAAATTATTATGAAACTTCAGAACTACTTTAAAACAGTCTAAAAATCTGCATGTTTTTACAAAACAGTCTGTTTTTTTTTTTATCTTTTTTGCAGAGGATTAGCCTCTAAAGAAGGGTGTTTCTGCAGTGGAAATTGTCATTTCTGGTGATTGGACAAGACATTTTGGTCTTTCTACGTACTTTTTTTTATTAATAAATTAATTTATTCGAATTTTGATTGCTTTCTTTCCATAACTTAGTTCAACTTTACATTTTCGAATGTGTCAAAAATGCAAAACGGCAGAAAATGTTTTGACTGTAATCGACACTTTTGATAGTCTCTATTCATAAGGTTGTTCTGTGACTGTCTTTGTTAATACATTGCACAAAACTTTTTAAATTCAGTTTCAAAAGAGACTTGATTGATGTAAACAGAAAAAAAATTTTTAACAAAAAATAAAATTAAACAACAAAATATTTATTTAAAGTAAAATAAAAATATACAAATTTAATAATGCATTTCGATATAAATAAAATAAAATTTTTAAAAGTACAAATAACAAAATGCACGTATATATTAGGAAAAAATGTAAATGATTTAATGTTATTTTAAACTAATAAAATGCTATAACAATGACTATTTCATTATAACTAATTTAATTAATAAACAAAGTACAGTAAACCCCCCCGTAACTCCTACAACCTTTACACCTTTATTAGTTAACCAGGGTTTACTATATTTCAATGTGAATTAGTCCAGGAATTCTTTTCTATAACAGATAATTTATTTGTATTGACTAGCACACAGAAATGAAACAGTCATATACATAAAAGATTATTTGAACCAAAAAAAAAATCAAATTTTATGCAGTGAATTAATCAATTATATTTAACAATATATCTTAAAGAGAGAAATTAAGTTTTGAATTTTGTATCAAAATATATATGCAATGGTAACGTCAGCTTATTTTCCGATATAAACAATAGTATTTTAAACAGATACATTTGTTAATCCAATTAACACAATTAAGGAAATGAGAGTCATCAAAACCAACATTATACTTCATATGTAAACTTAATATTTTCGAAATATTACATTTATTTTCATTAAGTAATTATGAAATTCTTAATTTATCTTACAAAATCTATATATTCAATACAAAGTGATAAAAATAATAAATTTACATGGCAAACTATTTAAATGTGATTAAAATTTAACAATATTTACAATACAAAGTCAATATACATATATATGTCTTTCAAAATAGATGTTTTAAAAGATATATACATATATACACACATTCGTAACTCCATAACAAAAGTGTGAATGAGAAGTGTAATATATAAGACTCTTTCACAGTGTTTTTTAACAATGTGATCTCTGACATTCTTCAGAAGAAAAAGATTTGTAGCAATAATTTGTAGGAATCTGTCGTGGTACGTAAACATATGGTTTGCTAATTATATTTGTATGCTTGAACTGTAATCTAGATTTGCTGCAGTATGATATTTTTGGAAAAGAATGTTCTTTTGGGTTAAAAATGAATTGATATGAATCTATCAACATTCATGGCTAGTTTGTTTATGCCTATTGACTAAACAATCTGGAAATGTGTTAGAGACTAAGACTTAAGAGATCAAACTTTAAGAATCATACTGGAGGACTAGAGGTTTTAGGACAAAATTCTTTCCCAAAAAACTACCTTGTCATTCATTCATGTGAGAAACAGATGTGATATCTACAAAAGCTACTAATTCAAGTCAAATAGTTATTGGAAAGATTTACTATGTATTTAGTGATGAAACAGAAATTTATAAATGATAAAAAGCATGGGTGTGGCATGAAGTAAATTTATATCCAAATCCAGAAGACATGAATTTGATGGAGAGAAGAGATTTGAAAAAAATTTTCATAATGAAATTTTAATTAAGTATACTCAGTGCACCCGAAGAAGGCCTTTTAAAACGGCCGAAAACGTTTGTGCTCACTAATTTGTTTGCTAGAAACAGCGTGTAAAAGGTTTTTTGTGATTACGATTTTAAAAGTATCAATTAGAAATAAGAAAAAACATCATATAATAGTACTCTTAACTTGTATTCTTTCATATCATTAATATGAAAAATCTCTTGGTCATAGGAAAATACAAGAATCTACTAATTTAACTTAAGGTGTGTTCCATTATCCAAATATTTTAAAAACAGCAACAATTCATGGATGACATGGATTCAATAGATTATTTTCTGAAATTTTTGATTGAATGGAATGAAGATCAAGTGAAAAGAAACAGAAACGGAAAAAGAAAGAAATCATTGGTATCTGACAGCTACAGTATTCAGAATTTCTCAGGAAAAATCAGTTTTATTTTTGCCTCTCAACATAGCCATTGCAGAACATTATGCCTGAATCAAGGCATGGTAAAGATAATGAAAATTTTATACCAAAATAATAAGGGAAAATTCATTTTCAGGTAACTTGATAAGAACAACAAGCAAGCAAAATAGCAAATAAAATAAACAAGCAATTATAGCAAATAAACAAGCAACTTGAAGCCCGATATATATATAATGTTTGGCCATGTATCTATATAGATATAGATATATAGATACATGGCCAAACATTATATAGATACGTAGCCAGAGTATTTAAGACAATCATTTGGCTATGTATCTAAAGAAGCAATTATTTATTGTGACATCATCACAATGCTGGGCTGCAATTTTTAATCATATTGTTAATTTATTTAATTTAAAATATAGGCCTCGATTTTAAGTAGTCTTGCCCTTATACATCATACTTTCCTGTTAACAACAGAGTCATGCCTGTCATCTATCTAATTCTGTTTAGGGGAAAATTTTAGAATTGAAATAACATGACTTCTGGTGCAAATCAGAAGTTGGTATATAATTAATCAAGGCCTCCTGCCCCTATGCTTTCCATATCTGGTCATGACTTTCATCTATCTAACAATTGTTCTCAAGATTAGGGAAGGACAGACAGACAGAAAGAAAGCAGTGGAAATTTATAGGTCTACAATTTTTTCAAATTGCTGCCCAAAAGAGACAATTCAAATGCAACCAGATTTGATAGGATGACATTTCAGGACACACAAAAGACTTATATATATAAATTAGCATCAAAACCAAACACAAAAGCATTTTTTGACACTGGATAAATTATTACTATGTGATTTTTGGTTGAGAGTACACTTAAAAAGTGTCAAGCTATGTTTATTAAACACATGTTGCAAATTTGGCAGCCTTGAAAGACAGTATCATACTACATGTGAGAAGAGTCACAGAGTATCAATTATGGTCAGCCATTAAACACACACTGTTCATTGCCTTCAGGTTTTAACCTTCAAAATGGGAACCATACTGAGCGATATCCCATGTATCAATAAGGTCTCTATTTAACATAAGTATCATTTACAAATAAAATGTTTGCTGTGTGCAGTGCCAAAACTTCCATAACAGTGAACTTTTGTACTAATTTTTTAAAATAGAGTCTTATATGTTCTGAGATGCCACTAAATCATTGCATTTAGAGTGATATCACTAGAGTATTCCTATTCAACTCTCTAGACAGAATTGGAATACTGTACTTTAATTACAATCATCCAGTACATCTATAAAATTTATAACATTCTTATAAGTTCTTATACTAAAGAATATAAAATAAATATCTATATAACTTAAAACCTCAACAGATACCTCAACTGGAAACATCAATTATTTTTTAAGCATATACATTTTTCACTAAAATAATAAAATCTGATAAAACTTAAATAGATCTTTAAAACATTCATATAGATAAAATATTTACAGCAAAAAATAATAGCAATTTTTAGGAAATTTGAAATAATTAATTTAACTCAATACTATCAAAACATTCCATGAAATACAAAAATGGTTTCTTTGATATTTAATAGTCTCAAGTATATAAAAACTATCTACGCAACTAACTTTAAAATTTAAAAAGTTATAAATTATTAAAAACTATTTACATTTTTACTTCATTGTGAAAAAGCCTTATAAAAGAAGGATCGAAACATTCAAAATTTTTTAATTCTCATTTTCATTTGTTGAGAAGACAAGTTGAGAATTTTATTTTTCATAATCCTAAATCTATGAAATACATTGATATCAATGTTTTTCTATGTTTATCATATAAAATATACTATAAATAATATAAAATGTTGACAGTGGCATAGTGAACATAACTGGCGCCCAGGGCACGACACTTTATTGGCGCCCCCTTCCCCCTCCAGAAACACATATAGTTTGTCTTGGAGACCATTTGGGCTCCTCTCTGCGAGTGGCGCCCGGTGCATGATAGACCCCCTTGCACCCCCCTCGCTACGCCACTGAATGTTGAATAAATGATGATGACATTGATATTATGATGAAGATATTTTAGATATGTTCTCATGATTTAGTTAAGATATAAAAATTACTAAAATTCAAATATAAAATGACCTATACATATAGTTAATTTCAAAAACTATACAATCATTATTTTATTATATTAATTTTCTATACTATATTAAAATAAAAAATATTTTTTCATTTTTATATTATCACTAATATTTGTTCACATAAAACATTATTTATCTTCTTTAAGGAACACAAACTATTTTGTCTGTACTATTTGAATAATATATTTTACATCAGAACTCTGCATGAATATTTATAATTTAATATCTACTTGTATACTAACAGACAAAATAATAATCTTTGGTCAATATATGAAATTCAATATAATAAATTTATTCTAATTGACTTATTTTTAAATTAACATTTAATAAATTTATTAAAAAATTGTATTTCCTATAAATTGATTTTTCTATTACAATAAATAAATACTTCAGAAAATCTTGAAATAGGCTAGCAACTATAAACAGGAATAAAAATTAAATTAAAATATTTGTATAGGTTGATATAATAGTAAGTATTGCCAGAAATTCATATAACCTAACCTAAATTCAGTAATACTAGTATTAATAACTATATGCTACATTTCTTATAAATAATATAAAACTATAAAATCATTTTATAACATAAATGCTTTCAAAATTAAAAAATGGCACATTCATCAGCATACTGAACAGTTGTAGGACATTCTTGAGTAATCGGAAAAGTATTAAGTGATTCATATGTCGGCATTTTCTTTATCAACCACCTTTAATGAAACGTAAATGTTTAAGTTTGTCCAAATTAAAAGTAAAAATTTAGTGTTAAACTGACTTTAATACTCACACAAATGTAAAAAAACCAATTAATGACAAAAAGGCAGCAATTATATAGACAAAACCTGCAAAAATGCGATACATCAAATTGTATGTCTCCAGGAATACGATTCCAGCAAAGAGTGGTGTGGTTGATTCACAAATTGCCAACAGTGAGAAAACACTACCTGTAATTAAATTTTATTTATTACTTCAATTTCATATAGCATAGTGCCTACATTTCTTTAAAATAACTTACCAATATGTCTGCTGCTTACAAATTTGGAAAGTAAAATTCTAATTGCAACAGAACAAAAACTTGATAACATTCCACAAGCTGATGCTATGGATAAAAGAAATTCTAATTATTTAAAGAAAACTACTCTTAATTATATAATACAAATAAAAATAGAGCAAAGAGGTAATTTGTTTATTTTTTCTAAAACAAATAAGCAGTCTCTATAGTGACTGCATTCTATGCCAATGTTTAGCTTGAAACTTCATAGAGTAATTTACAGAAATAACTTACTCCCTGAAATGCTTCCACATAATCCAAAAACATTTGAGAAAATATTATATAACATTTTGTTCCTAATTATAGCATTTGTTTTTGTAACTTTTTGATAAATTTAAAATTGGTTAGCTTTTTGGCTTTTATTAAGTCAATTTTCATTCTCTTCTTGTACCAACTGATGAGGATTTATCAATCTAGACTGAAAATGTTTTTGTAATTAAATTGATTTGCTAGAATTAAATAATATTCAGTCACAGAAGAACAGATTAAGAGCATTAATCAGATTAACTTTGTACATGAAAAACAATTTCAAAATAAAACAAAAATTTTTTTTTAGTGTCTCTAGTAAAAAACAAACATATGCAGCTTTCCAAATAGGAGTTTGGAAAGATGTAAAATGGTATCCTTTACAGTTCATCTGCATCCCCAGAGTCAGATTTATATATAAAGCTAAAAATGCTATATTTTAGGGCATCATGTTATGAGGGATCTCATTCTGTTCACAAAAACACTTTATACATACGGTTAACAAAAGGTCACATCCACCATACAATGCAAAGATACTCTTCTCCAAATTCTTTATTTCTATCATAGAAGTCATCTGTTGTTACCAATTCATCTTTTCATGCTAAATGCTATGGGATCTTAATCTAACTTGAATCTGGATGCCCTTAGTGTTAGCAAATATCTTGACCACATTTTCATTCCTACAAGTCAATTGTCTTATATTTAACTTATAACAATATAATATCATGTCTTAGATTTTTTATCTTTTGATCCTAGTTTAACATTCCAAAATATGACATTCTACATATATTTGGTATAATGGTCCATCTACTTTAAAAGTTTCTATTACAAATAAAAAGTTTTAAAAAATATATTTATAATTTATTTATATAATATTTGTATATTGGAATTTCGTCAGATGATATTTTTTGAGTTAATTGAAGACACAAACTGTCCAAAATAATTTTGGTAGACACCATTTATTCACTTCACGTGTTCCAGAACAAACTTTTTGACGATCTGACCTTTTTTATTCTACCTGGCCGTCGAGTTTACAAACATTCCTAAAAATGAAATCAAACACCTTAGTATTTCCAGCAACAAACTAAATTTAATAAAATAAGAACGTTTTCGACTATTTTCAATAGTCTTCTTCAGTTAAGCCTCTTTAAAATGAAATAGAACATAAAAATAGAATGCCAGCAATAACATCATTTAAATTTAAAATAATAACATAAAATAAAAATAACATAAAAATAGTACAAATTAAACAGTAAAATAAAACAAAGTATTAAGAGAATTAATTGTTGTAGTAAAAAGATTTCCATGCACTGGATAGACTACACTCAAACCTCTTTTTGTGCGATTTGTTTTGTGTGATTTTTTTGTGTGCAGTATATGAATTTCAATCAATTTGGTATACTGCACAAAAATAATTGCACAAAACACATTGCACATATAAAAAAATCGCACAAAAAAAGACCGCACAAAAACAGGTTTGAGTGTATCAGCATCTCTATGGTTGATGCAACCTTTGGTATTATGCACCTTATAAATCTCAAGCTTTTCAATGTATTTAATAACATGTTTATTAGTGGCAGTCTTAATTATGGAAGCTTTATCCCAATGTACATTGATACCTCGTTCTTTTGTGAAGGCTGCCAGGACAGTACTGTCCAAGTTTTTAGTAATCGAGTATTTATGCTCCTGCAGCCTCCAATGTTGAAATGATCATTAAGAAATTGAATCTTACCAGTCAAGAATAAGTACGATGGAAAACAAGATTTCGCACAACTAAAGAAAGAATTTCCAAGAGCGCACATTTCCACAATTGCATTAAAAACGCAAAAGAATGGCTGCATACAAATAAGGTAGTGCTTATCAAGGGTGATAAGTCCAAAGGGGTAGTGCTTCTTAAAAGATTCCTACAACCATAAACTGCAGGATTACATCAGGGACACCGAATGCCAACATGCTCCTGACAAATATTTAGAATCACTACAACAGAGAGTTAAAAAATTCATTTCAACTCCTTTAGCTCGCAAGTTACGAATGCATAACTCTGTCGTACAAGCACCAAGAACACCGAGAATCTTCACCTTTGGCAAAACTCATAAACCTAATTAAACATAAACCATAACATAAACATAAACCAGATACGCCCTGTTATAGAAAAATGCGGCTTCCCTACGTTTGAACTTGAGAAACAACTTGTTAGATATATCCAACTACGAATTCAAGATTACCTGTATGCTATTAATAACTCTGTTCAACTGGTGGATAAACTCAGAAATATTAACCTAGAAGACAATGAATTTATGACTGTAATGGATTTTAAATCATTATTTCCATCTATAAAATTACCACCTTGTTTTTGCGAGATAAGAGACTTCCTTTTTTCGAATGTTAATAATGCTACAAAATTTCACGAACACATATTAGAACTCGCACACCTAATTTGTTATACTTCGTTTTTTGCATTTGAAGGCAACACACATTTACAACAACGAGGAGTTCCAATGGGGAACCCGATATCCCCAGTATTATGTGAACTAGTATTACGACGTTTAGAAAGTAAAGTACTGCCTGTCTTCAATGACAACATAATTTTATATGCAAGATATGTGGATGATGTGTTCATCATTTGGAGGAATATTAATAATGCTCGAGAGTTCCTTAACAAAATGAATAACAACCCATGTGGTTTGACACTATCATTGGAACAAAAAAGTGACCTGAATGTAAACTTTCTGGATCTATCCATCACTTGTAAATTTGGTGAAATATGGACGAACATTTATCGAAAGCCTAGCTATCTACTTATTATTATTCCAAAGAATTCATTCAATCCCAGCAACTTTAAACATGCAGCCTTTAGATCTTGGATAAAGCGGGCCTATACCCACTGTACAAGTATTTATGACACATATAGAGAACTAAATTACTTATGCACAATAGCTGTACAACAGGGATATCGTATACAGGATATTAACGCTGTTATTGATAAATTTTGTAATCCAACAAATAAACAACATACTACTACAAACCAAGACCGAAAGATAGTTCTCAACTATATTCCTTTCCTACATTCGATCTTTAAGAAAATAGCTCACAAGAACAATGTTAAAATGATTTATCAACATAATCCTACGATTTACAGAATTCTACGGAACAATAAGTTGAAACTAAATTGAAACAATACATCAGGAGTATATTCAATCCCATTAACTGACTGCTATTTTAATTCAGAGTTAGTTTATGTTGGTGCCACTATGAGGTCTTTAAAACAGCGGCTGCAGGAGCATAAATACTCGATTACTAAAAACTTGGACAGTACTGTCCTGGCAGCCTTCGCAAAGGAACAAGATATCAATGTACATTAGGATAAAGCTTCCATAATTAAGACTGCCACTAATAAATATGTTATTAAATACATTGAGAAGCTTGAGATTTACAAGGCGCATAATACCAAAAGTTGCATCAACCATAGAGATGCTGATAGTCTATCCAGTGCATGGAAATCTTTTTACTACAACAATTAATTCTCTTAATACTTTGTTTTATTTTACTGTTTAATTTGTACTATTTTTATGTTATTTTTATTTTATGTTATTATTTTAAATTTAAATGATGTTATTGCTGGCATTCTATTTTTATGTTCTATTTCAATTTTAAAAAGGCTTAACTGAAGAGGACTATTGAAAATAGTCAAAAACATTCTTATTTTATTAAATTTAGTTTGTTGCTGGAAATAGTAAGGTGTTTGATTTCACTTTTACGTTTATATTCCAGTAAGTTATTTATTTTATTACAAACATTCCTTTAAAAAACACAGAAAAATATCTAATTAAAATTATAAATTTCAACTTAAGAGTTCGTGGATCTTACAGCCATCTTCACATTCTTCATCCTTTCCATTTGGGGATTTTCGGGCCTTTATATCTACTGGAGAAATGCGCTCAAAAATATCATCCGACAAAATTCAAATATTAAAAGTTTGTAAAGATTCATCACCAGGGAAGGCTACAGAAATCTACATCTACCAGTGCATTTCTCCAGTAGATATAAAGGCCCAAAATTCCTCGAATGAAAAAGACGAAGAACATGAAGATGGCTGTAAAACCCACGAACTCTTAAGTTGAAATTTATAATTTTAATTAGATATTTTTCTGTTTTTTTTTTTTTTAAAGGCATGTTCGTAAACTTGATGGCCAAGTAGCTTAAAAAAGAAGGTCAGGTCGTCAAAAAGTTTGTTCTGGAACATGTGAAGTGAATAAATGGTGTCTACCAAAATTGTTTTGGACAGTCTGTGTCTTCAATTAACTTAATATTTGTATGTTTAACTTTTAAATATTATAGTACAGCAAAATCTATCTAAAATGGAACCTTAATAAAATAGAAACCTGCCTAAATGGGAAAAATTCTTTGAAATGCAGTAATTTTCTGTTAAAAAAAAAAAAAAAAGCTTGCCAAACCATAAGTCTGGTTTCACTGTATATGTAAAGTATATTGCAATATAATGTATGTAATTAAATAATCATTAAAGTATTATTGCATGTATATATTATTTTACATCATAAAAATCAAAACAAATCATAACAAATAATACAGTATATTAAACACTATATAATTAAAAAGACATGAAATTAAATAAAATTATATTTTACCTGCATAGTAAATTTCTTTTCTGGTAGCAACAGATTTTATAATATTTTCTAATATGCTGGAAGAATGTCCTATTAATCCCAAAAATGCATCAGACTTGTAAAATATTTTGATGATGATATATACAAAAGTAACAGAAGTAATACAACTTCCAAAGGAAAATAAGGAATTTACTAATGAATAAGTAGGAACACTCCAACCAAACATTCTTTCGGAATATAAAAAGTCAATTTTTCCAACACCTGAAATTATTAAACAGTATATTTTTAAATGACTATAAATCATATGATGTTATAACTTGAAAAATAAATAAAAGTATTACATACCTACATAGCAGATTACACCTACAAACATTGAAAATAGCAATAAAATTTCTTTTTTTCCAAGAGAATACCAACAGTTGCATATCATATCTTTCACATTATTTATATTAAAGATATCTTTTAAAGATTTTGTTGTACTGATTTCTACATTATGATTTTCTATTGCAAGACTTTCTTTGAGAAATAAAGATATTATTACAGATATCAGAAATAATCCAGTTGATATTCCAAAGATGCCATAGTAATGCAAATGATAATAAATAAATCCTCCAGCAATTGTCCCAGTAGGAGATGAAAATTTGACAAGAATTTCAAGAATTGTAAATTTCAATGTTCTTGACTTTTCTACACTTATATCAGAGACATAACTATATGTTCCAGTTGTTAAACCTATTAAGCCACCCATAATTCCAGGACAAATTGCAGCTAATAACAGATAATTTATAGATATATCAAACCAGATGATATTCATAAAAATTACTATGTTTTCTAATAAAAAACCAAATAACGACAATAAAATTAACATTTTCCGACCGTGTATATCACTCCACGGACCCAGAAAGACAATATATATTACATTAAGTATAGAGACAATAATGGACATATACAATTGATAATTATTGACTTCACTTTGAATTTTTTCTTCCTCGTTGTGATAATTTGATAAATTAGTGCAGATATACTTTGAAAAATTAAATTCATTTAAACATATTTTATCAATGAGTAACTTCTGAAAAGTGATCTGCTTGAAGCTGAAAGCAAACACAGTTATCAATGTTAAAACTTCAATAAGATATTTTGCCATTTAAGTAGTCTTTCGGAAATGATAAGATATGATTAATATTATAATTATTTCTGTTTTTCAAGTATTTGGTTGTTTAGGCTAATACATCAACTAATTTGATTCCTATAAAAAAAAAATTATAAAAATCATTAATTTATTATTCATGTAATTTTAAAGTTGTAATGTATATATTATATATTAATGTGTATATATATATATATATATATATATGTATGTATACATAAACACACACACAAAATAAGATTTCCTGTAAATAATTATTGTAATAAGATTTGTTGGCACGCTCCTAATCATTTGTTACAATTAATACCATATATATAAAAGTGTGTATGTATTTTGTGTGTATAATAATCTAGCAATTTACACTATCATTAAAATTATAAAATTTAATACAGGCTATGTATTTATATACAAATCTACATCCAACTAAACATTTTTTTTAACCGTTTAAAGCTATTTTAAAATAATGACTTTATATTATATACATTACACTACATAACTATTCCTACTTAAAGATTTAATAATTCTAACCAAGAAAAAACTATTTAATGATATCATTTTTACAAATATATATTTAATTTTGAATTTATTTACCTCTTAAAACCAGACTTTACATATCTTGACAACTTCTACGACACTTGAGAAAAAAGTAAACAAAAAGAAAACGATGATTGCACGCAGCACGAATGTTTAATTAATCAGCGAATAGAAAAAAAAAACAGGTTAATTTAAATTAAAGGAACTATTAACTAATGTATAAAGTGGCTGGAATGAATTATTATTTTTATACCTGTAACATTCAAACGCTGTATTCTTGAATTTAATCATGACATTTATTGATCAGTTTTCCCGCCAAACTACGTTATAGATTTTAGCACTTTTATAAACGAATGACTCATGGTTTGCTCTGGTAGAGATGGAATTTACGGAAGTTAAAGCAACTACACTCAATAATTATCGTACTGTACATGCATTTAATATTTTAAGATATATCAGTAAAAAGGCTGAAATGAAACTATAAAAAACTATAGTTTAAAATAATTTCTTTTCAGTTTTTAAATAAATTAAAGTGTTTCGTTCAAACATTGCGATAAATATAAATACAGTACAGTATATTTTTCTATATATAAAAATAAGAAATTAATTTATTATTGTTTTTCGGGCATTTTCAAATTTATCTATAAAATAAATTAAAGACAATTTTTATAGCCAAATAAATTTGTCTATAAAATACGCGACGTCTCTCGATTTTAAATAACTGTCAATAAAATCCACTTAACTAGAATAAATACACGAATAATGTAAATAAATTAAATAAATTTTAATTTTATCGAACAAAAACGCTAGTATAGAAAGGAATTTTTTAAAATTTAATTAATAAAGGATTGACGTATGTCCTCTTTTAGCCGGACGCGTCCTCTTTTTGAACGCAAAATATATGTCAAGTTGAATTTTTATAAATTATGTAGATTGGAAATGCATGGATTTTGTTTTGTTTTTTTTTTAAGACTTGTTATGGTAATCCTAATTAATAACCGTTTTTTAAGCAAAGAAAGAACTGAATAAACTGGATTTCTTTTATTTTTGTAATAATCAAATTAGTTGTTCTCATATGGCACTATTGCACTTACAGTAATTACATGACCACCGGTCTGAGTTTCACATACGGGCAAGAATGATTCGCAATGGAGTCGGCTAATATGAATTAAATATGGAACATAATGTCCTATCCGAATTATCATAAAGAATCATGAAGCGATCGCATTCAAATCCAGATTCCACACAGCTATTAGAAAACATCTCCTACGTACAGTACTTGTTTGATCTACGTAATTACATTTATTAGTACAGTGGTGCCTCGTATAACGTACGCTTCGAATAACGGACGCTGCGAACAACGGACTTTCCGTTCGGCAGATACGTGAGGCAAACAACGGACTTCCTGCGAACAAGTGCGAATGATGTTTCCACTTTTTTTGCCGTTGCCAATGACAATCTCCTTTTTTTAGATGTTTTTCCCTTCTTGGCTTCCCAGAATAGCTTCTTGATTAAGGTATTTTGGGAGCCTTTGAAAACTGTTGCTCTTTGGCTGCAGAAGAGTAAGCTGTTTTTTTTTCCTTCTTCTTTGTCCAACATGCCTGTCTAACCAAAAAGCCTGGGTGACCCAGGTTGTCTTCAAGGAATGGATTTTGGAAACCTTTGCTCCTGCTGTTAAGAAATACCTGTAGGACAAAAAGCTGCCGCTCAAAGCTCTACTGATACTGGACAATGCCCCTGGTCACGCAAAAGACCCGGAGGAGATCCGGGAAGAAAGTTATCCTTTCATCAAGGTGCAGTATCTGCCAGCAAACACCACTGCCATCCTTCAGCCAATGGATCAGCAATCATTGTCAACTTCAAAAAACTGTACACCAGAGCTCTCTTCATGAAGGTGTTTGAAGAATGTCAGCTTTGTAGAGACATGACTGTCCGAACTTTCGGATGTCAGTGATGTTCTTCTGGCAATCAGACTCATCCAGAAGGCCTGGGGAGATGTCACGCAGAAGACCCTCAATTCAACCTGGAAGAGCTTTGTTCCTGAATGGACCCAGGAAGAACCAGCTGAAGATACAGAAGTGGTGCAGGAGATCATCTCGACGGCCCGAGAGTTGGAATTGGAGGTGGAAATGGGGGATATGGTGGAGCTCATTGAAGAACACCAAGAAGGGCTGACAACTGAAGAGCTCCAAGCACTTTTGGCCCAGGAACATGATGAAGCTCAAAGGGAAGCTATATCTGACGACGAGGAGGAGCAATCCAATCAACTAATTTCAACTGCTGCCATCAAGGACTTCCTTGTCAAATGGGGAGAGGTTCAGGAGTTTACCAACACTCACTATCTAAACAGAGCTGAGGCCAAAAGGATCAATGATCTCTACAATGACACCTCATTTCCCCCGTCATTTCCGACAGGTGTTGAAGAAGAGAGAGAAACAGACCACCTTGGACATGTTTTTCAAGAAGCCAGCTGCCAAAATACAAAGGATGGAACAAGAGGAGTTGGCCCTGCAAGCCCCGGTAGCCTCTCTTGAATCTGACTCCGATTAAAAAACAATAAAAAGGAGACCTGCTGCAATGTGTAAAAAGTGTGTGTCTGTACGAATGTGTGAAAAAAGTGTCATCCACCTCTTCCTCACATCTGACTACCCGGCATAATTGGTGACTGCTCCATTTTCATTTTTTTTTTTTTTTTTTAATAATACAGTACGGTTATTTTATGCAGCGGAACGAATTAGATGTTTTAACGTGTATTTCTATGGGAAAATGCGTTTTGTATAACGGACTTTTCACTTAACGGACTTGCACCTGAAACGGATTAAGTACGTTATATGAGGCACACTGTAATTTGATTAACTAGGACTAGTTTGATAAATCAAACATTATTATTTGTTATAATAGTTTAGACTTTTTGGTTTTAATAAAGCCAGTAGTAAATAGCCAGGATGATAATTACATCAACATTTTACAAGAAAATTCTAAAAACAATTTTTCTGGAATTTTCTTGTAAATCTTAAATATAAACATTTAATTTTGTAAACACTAATCTAATAGTCTCCAAAGTAGGGTCCGCTACCCCAGGGGTAATCAAAGTGATACTTGGGTTAAGTTAAGTTTCCCTTCAAAATACTACATGTGTCCTGTTTGCAGTCTGTCTAATCTTACAGTCATCCTCCCGAAGAAGTAGGCTCACGATCCCTCGCGATCATACACGGGAAAAATTCAAATTATGGATAGAGGGAAATTTAGCAGGAATTATATATTTATAGTGAAAATTTCGCAACTTTTTCTCAGTAATTTATTCTCTAAACATATATTTTATATGTACATTTTTCTAATTTATTTGAAAAGTTTTATTGCAGATGAGTGAGATTCATTTAGACTCAACATTCCTTCCAATTCCTTGTCCTAATATGTATTCGAGTACCCCAAAACAATAGATTTTTAAACATGTAATAACAGGTATGCAGCACCGGTCAAAACACAATGTTTTTATTTTGTGTTACTTAATCAAAATGATTTATATCATACTAGCAGATAAGCTCGGCGTTGCTCGGGCACGAAGTAATGATAGTGAAGATTAAGATTATTACATTATAGCCAATCTTACCCGTTTTCACAGAATGGGGGAATTTCAAAAAATCCCTTCTTAGTGTACATTCTCTTGACGTACCCTATTAAAACGCAATCAAAAACGCATCTAAAATAGTATAATAAAAGTCGAGTTCTTCACAGTAAGCCTTAATCCCGTCACTTTTCCCGCTGGGGAATATCGAAAAATCCCTTTTTAGTGTATATTCTGTTGACGTAACCTATTAAAACGCAATTAAAAACGCAAAAAACCGCATGTAAAATAGTATAATAGAAGCCGAGTTCTTCACGGTAAGCCTTAATCCCGTCCATCTCCCCCAGTGGGGGGAATTTCGACATGTATATTATATAAAAACACGTGCGTATTCGAATGCAACGTTGTGTCAAAATTTCAAAGGAATCGGTAGGAACAAACGAACGTTATATTTTATTTATATAGATAGATAGAAAATGATCTGCTTCAGTCCATTCTCACAGAAAAGCAAACTTAGGTCGTCGGAAGTTAGCGCCATCTGTTGGACATAAAAGCCTTAATCCATATATAAATATATTTTTGAAAGGGGGGAAATGGTGTAGGGGTATGAAAAATAGATAGTAGCCGATTCTCAGACCTACTGAATATGCATATAAAATTTGGTAAAAATAGGTAAAGCCGTTTCGGAGGAGTAAGGTAACTAACATTGTGACACGAGAATTTTATATATAAGATTATACAGGGTACAACTTATAATTATTTTCGTCGTACGGGTACGCCATCAAAAAAGTTTGGAGGTTAAATTGCACTAACCTATACAGCAATGTTTTTCAACCACAGTATCGCTTAAGAAGTGTCGTGCAATTTTAAAATCGTATTGTATAAATAGTATAAGTATTGTGCAAGTATAAATGGAATATTATTCTCAAATAAACGTTTACGTAGTCATTTTAAAATTGTATTATTGCAAATGTATATTACATCATAATATACGTAAGTCTTTGATTTTTCCAGAAAAGTGTGTTTTGAATGCTTCCATATTTTATAAGTGTCACATGACGAAATACGTTGGAAAACACTGCTAAGCAGTAATCCTTTGATCCTAGCTTTTTAAATTTTGTTTTATACTTACGTAATGGCAACAACCTTAATTTTGAGAGTAGGGATGAGATTTATAAAAGAAACAAATTGAAAATGCTATTAACGGGAAAGATATCTGTGGATGCATGTGGCATGCGAGCGCGAATGTTTGCGTCTATTTCATTTAATATCTGAGGATGAATTAAAGATGAAGACACGAAATTTGGCACGGTAACTTGATTATGCGGGACATTAATGATGATAAAGATGGAGCAGGTGGGAAAATAGTGGGCGATCTCGAACTTTACGAAGATTACTCGTTATTATCATTTACGATGTTTTTATAAAACCAATCACTACCTGCAAAATTAAGCTTTTTGTCATCTTATAATAATTAATAATATAAAAACATTGTTTTCACAACAAAATCTTATAAAAGATGGCACGAGACACATAACACAGTGGCGTAGCGAACATAACTGGCGCCGACACTTTATTGGCGTCCCCCCTCTAAAACACATATAGTTTGTCTTGAAGACCATTTGGGCGCCTCTCTGCAAGTGGCGCCCGGTGCATGATACATCCCCTTGCACCCCCCTCGCTACGCCACTGACATAACACAGGCAACTCATTGTATGAATATCTTTTGGCTCTTCTAGGTTAAAATCGTCGAAATTGGCAAAAATCTCGAAAGGTCAAAGTTGATACGATTCCAATACTTTGCCGTGTTATATATACAAGAAGCCGGAGAAAGTAAGATGGAAAATTGGTTTCAGTTGAACCAATAAAAATGAAAGGTTAAACCAATTAATGCAAGGGTTCCTAACCTTTCTCGTGTATTGTCCCCTTTTAAAAAAGTCGACCCATTTTACCCAAGTCGGCTACTTACACATAGCATTGAATGGGTCGACAGTTTTTCTGTCGACCCATTCAATGCTATGTGTAAGTAGCCGACATTTAGGGGCAATAAGTTAATTGTGCGTCAGGAAAAGCCTAGGAACTGATCGTATGTGGGTGGTGGCGGCAGAGGCAAAGATGATAAGTGTCGTCGTACCATAATCATTTATTTTAACATTAAAGTGAACTTACAAAAGAACAATATACGGTGCGATCTGGATCGTCTACTGGGCGAGGAGCTCCGGATGACAGCGATCGGGTGCAGGATGATGAAGCCGGGGGGGGCTGTGGAGAAGAAGAGTCGTAGAACCGGTGGCGGACGTCGGCGTAGGGAGTGGGAGGCTGGTAGACGTTCCGACGAACACTTGCAGGTAGAAAGCTCCGTCTTCTCTTTTTTTCGACCTTGGTTCGGGGGTTTATGTATTATTTTCCCTCATATCTTCTCTTGATTGGTCTTGGGTCCCTTTCCCCTTTTCCCGATTGGTCATTCTTTTGTTTCTAAGCAACTAAGCAAGACGAAAACCAAGTCCGACCGGAGATGGCGGCCGAACCTTGACAACTACGCTCATAATTTATACTGTTTGCTCCCCTCTCTTGGACATTTGGCTAGACCGATTGGTCAGATGTTCTGTGTCCACCTACCCCCCCTTCCGAGACGGCCCCGGGCTCACGTGATCTAACAGGTGTCTTTGACCATAAGTCTCTCCTCCCTTTTCTTGATTGTGTACAGTACCATTTTGGGTCTGCAACACTGTCGAACGGAAATTAATTGCAACAAATTCATAGATATGGTTGAATCACTTTCAACCGATGTAGGCCCAGCTGCATAGTTCTATAGCAATATGTGATATTGAACTTATTTTTTTAATACTTGATATGCAGATGCTAGCAAGAATACGACACATTACTGGTTTTTAATGTTATTTTTAGTTTTATTTAAATAAAAATTAAACACTGCAATAATAATAAAAAACCGGTAATGTTTAGTATATTAAATATAACAAGTTCAATTCTCACAATCTAGCTAGATTCTGTAAATAAAATTCAATTTGAAGTGAATATCTTATCCTCTCTCAGTTTATATTTAAAAATTAAACAAGCTAAATATAAACCTCGATAAAATTTATCTCTGTTAACGTACTCAATCAGAAATACTAATAATATCTAATTACCTAGTGATGATATCGAAAGAAATAAAACTATTTATACAAAATATTTGGGATTACAGTGGAATCTCGCTTAACGAGCACATCGCACATGGAGTATTTCGCATAACGAGCAAAATAAATTGTAAAATTTGCCTCGCTTAACGAGCGATATTTCGCATAACGAGTGAAGAGAAGAGGGGAAGTCCCGAATTGTGCGCATGCGGCATGCTCCATCAGTCTGTGTTTACCACTCGTTCCGCTAGCATCTTAGTGTCGCTTGTGATCACATTTTTCCAAACTTGTGTTCACACATATTACTTATAAACATCAACAAACATAGCCCGTTATATAATAAACATGCCAAACGATATGCCAAATTCTTGGGTCGTTAAATTTAATGACCGATTCCAAATTCAATTTTAGAAATGTCTGAATTAAAAATTAACTATTTATAATTATTAACTTTAATACGGGATGGAAACATAACTGCCTACCTCCAGTCAAATTAGTTAATTTCTAATATTTAATTACAGCGTTTACATAACCCAAGAATTTGGCATATCGTTTGGGGTGTTTATCATACATATTAGCTGTGACATTTTTTTTTGTTTCTCTGAATCGAATTCTCATTCCAGGATGGTTTATTCCTAGAGGAAAAAATTATGATGATTCACGCTCCTTAACAGTGTATATTGTACAATTTTTTTTGAACAAACGTTATACGTAAAACATTTGAGAATTTTTCCGGCGTGGAACGCATTATCGTATTTTACATTAATTTCTATGAAAAAATTGTTTCGCTTAACGAGTGTTTCGCATTACAAGTAAGATTCTGGAACGAATTATGCTCGTTAAGCGAGGTTTCATTGTATATACAATGAAACCTCGCTATACAATCGTTATATACAATATTGACCAAAGTTTAATATGACACATGTTGATTATCTTAATAAGTCTTTAAAAAACTTTGTTAGTGTAATGATTTATCCTTTAAAACTTAAAACATCCATACTTATGTATTGTTCTATATAACGATTAATGCAGGTTATTCATCAAATATTTTTTTTACATTAATAGGTATGCTTTTGTCATATTTTTATGTGATAGGGTAGAAACTCGATTTAACGTTTTTTTAAAGTATAATAGAGCATAATTTTTAAAGTAAAATGATTAAAATTTGCAGACCGGCATCGTAACGATATAACAATAAATAATTACTCGTATGAAATAAAATTATTTATTTCATACGAGCAATAATATCCATTCTTGATGCTCATACACATATACTTGTATGTTTTGACATGTTTTTAAAAGATGTTCAGCTTCTACGTATTCGTCGATTTAATGTATTTTTTCATCAATTCCTTAAATTATTACTGTTTGCTCCTGTACATAATACTTTTCCTGTTAGCAACACAGTCGTGCCGTCATCTATTTAACTCTTTACAGGGAAAAATTTCTGAATTGAAATAACGTGACTTCCGATTTGTATCGAAAGTTCATACACAATTATTCTAGTCCTCTCGCTCCTAAAGTTTCCATATTTGGTCTCATCTTACATTTATCTAACTCCATTCTCGAGATTAAAGAAGGACAGATTAACAATGGAAATTTATAAGTCTACAATTTTTTTTTTTAAATTACAGCCCAAAAATTCAGGCCAATGTACAATAATCGGCACCAGTAGACATATTTTACACAAAGATGATGAACTGTTGTCCTTTGAACGTAATCGGGATACTTGTTTGTTTCCTATTAAGAATTCTACATGTCTTTATCATTGCAATTTTTAAGTTTGAAACATTTTTTAAAACTCTTTTTCGCCCTGTGGGCATTAAGCGGGTTCGGCCAGGCCCACAATGGGGCGGCAGGGTGGTGAGGGATGGAGCCCGACATATCCGGACGGACTAACTGCCGAAAAATTCCTGGGGATTTTTCGACCCGTCCGGATTCGATCCAGGGTCCCCCAGAGCGGGAGGAGGCCACCTTAATAGCTTAATCCCTATTGGACGAAAATAATGAAAAATAAAATAAACCCTAATTATTATGATTTAAAAAATTATTATAAAAATAGATTAAATTGAATTAAATCAAAAATTATTATAAAATTATTAATTCAATAAATTTAGGTATGGTATTGAATTATTTGAAAAAATTTACATCTATTAAATTTTTATTAAAACACTTTTCCAAAAAATTAAATTAATAAAAAATATTTTACACAATCTTTTATTTATTTTCATAATATTTAATTTCTTTATTTACTGTATAATTTATTTAATAATGACATCATTAAATTAATAATTGTTTAATTTTTTAAATACGTTTACGATTAAAAAAATTAAAATTTTATTTTTACACTAATAATTCGAACAAAATATTTATTAATATATATTTAAAATCGTCAAAAATAATAATATGATATTTTTAATGGAAGCGGATTGATAAACAAACAATGTAGAGTGTCATGTGGACAAGATGGCGGGAAGGGAGTGGAATGGATTCAGCGAAGAAGAAATCAAAAGAATTCAGATGAACGGCGATTGCATTAATGGCAAGTTACGAACGCAATCATTTGATTAGAATCTATTACATAAGATCAAACTGATGTAAAATTTATATTTAACAAATTAAAAGATTTTAAAATTATCAAAACATCACGTGACTTGAATTATGTCAATTTCCATTTAAATTTTCATTTTTATTAATATAATGTGATGGAATATATCACATTCTATAAAGATTATATTCATTTCAAATTTTATTTTATTATATTTTTTTTATATAGAGGTTACAAACGCTACAACACAGCCTAAACCAATTAAGACTCAAGTTAGAAAAGGAATATTAAAGAAAACAAAATATATGAGTGAAAATTTACCAGTTAAAGAGGACATTACTCCTAAACAGAGACTGTCAAAGTCTAAAGTGGAGTTTGTCGTGGAAAGTGAAGATTCTGGGAAGAATGAGTTAAATAAGCCATCTGTAGAAGATTCTGATTTATCTCAGGATAGTAAATCCACAGAAGAAGGATCTGTTCAAAAACCAAATGTGAAACATGTTACAATTCACGAAGAGAAAAATACTTTCAGGTATGATAAGATAGATTGTGTAATTTTCTAAAAATTGTATTTTAATTTGTCCAATTTGCAGTTTATCGTAATTTTCAATCATTTATGTTAATTCCTAGTGTCTAATCAACGGATATTATCTTATATTTTGCATCTGTTGTGCATTATTGATACTACATAATTAATAATTCCATTATTCTGATTGTACTATGTATATTTTAAAAATAAATTGTAAAAGATTGCTTAGCACTGATTCTGTAAATTTTTTGAGTTTATATAACTAACATTTGATTTCTTGTATGTGTCATGGGTTTTGTGTGAAATCTGGATAATATTGAGATTATCTAAGGAATATCAACATTATATGTAGCTATACAATGATGTATGTGATTTTTTTTTCTTCGTCTATAAATGTGATATCTGGTCTGTTGTGATTGATTGTTTTATCTGTAATTATAATTCGTATATTTTGTGTGTGTTGTTTTTTGTGACCATCTGAGATGTGTATTTATGATATGGTTGCTGGATGTATTTGTATTTCAAACTTTGATGTATTATATTTAGTTATGTTGATGTAACTTGTCTGTTTGTCTTAAAAGCTTGCAACTTGATGTGCTGCATGATGTAGAAATTTGTACATGTGCTGTCTTTTAAAATGTGCTTTCTGTAGTTTCTTGTATTTATGGTGAGGTCTTATATGGCAGTCATGAACAATTTGTTAGGGTGCTTACCATGGAGTTCTTTCTGAGACCATGATTTCTGATGGTATTCATGCCTTTTGTGTACTGTTAGATCCAATTTAATCATCTTCTCTCAGCCCGAGCATGCAAACATCGAAATTTATACAGACGGCTCAAAAGCGGACTTTAAGGTGGGTAGCAGTTTTGTGGCCTTCCACAATAGCAACGAGATTGCCACTGGACATTATCGGCTGGGCAAACACTGTTCTGTACTCCAGGCAGAGTTGTTTGCCATCAAAATGGCGGTGGCTTGGTCAGTCACCAACTACACTAACAACACTGTGGCCATTATTTCGGATAGTGCTTCATCCATCTCCCTGCTGCAAAGTGCCACCGGACACCCCATCACCAATGAAATAAAAGATATCATCAACAACACTACCAACTGCTATTTTATTTATTGGACACGAGCCCACCAGGACACGCCCAGTAATGAGCGTGCCGATGCTCTGGCGAAATCTGCGGGAGGTGACACCGACCTCCCTATCTCTTATACTAAGCTAACCTCTAAAACTGTCAAGAACCTACTTTGGAAGGATCTTATTCTTTCCTGGCAGCAGGACTGGAATGATTATAACCATCATACCACATATAATTTCATCCCTCTCATTGAGCCTTTTATCTTTAGCAGGTGGTACAAACCTTGCCATCATGCTAGTCAATTCCTTAGTAATCATGGCAGGTTCAACTCATACCTTACAAGGTTCACTAACGCATCCAATCCTAACTGCTCCCTGTGTGGTGTTGAGGACAGCAGTCGACACTACTTCTTCGACTGCCCGATGTTAGAACCGGAGAGGTTTCACCTTATGCTCACTATTGAGGCACATAGGGGAATATGGCCCACTGATTGTACAATAATTTTTGACTATGAGGACTCTTATGATGCATTCTTAGCACTCATCACTAAATACTTCGAACGAACCACGGTCAATGCCTACTCCTAGCCTCTTCTGCCCAATGATCACCTTGTCTTCTCTGCCTCACCTTGTCCTATTCACGCCCTTCTGTGCTTGTTGCGTTGGCGACAATCATCTCATCAACAATCCTGTGTATCCTCAAATTTATGTCAATTTACCTGCTTGCTAAGACTGTATTTTGTAATTTGTATTGGACTGTAAACTTGTTTGTCATTGCATGTATATACTGTAAATAAGTACTTGTAACTAATTCCTTTTGTATTCACTGATTATTGTACTGAATTAATTGTACCTGATATTTAATTAACTTAATTTTTTTTTTAATTTATTGTAAATATCTGTAACAAATTCCTATTAATCCACTCTAATTATTGTAACCATTACTATTTATCTAGCGCGTCATTATTTTCACTGTATCAAACTGGGTTATACCTATGTGGCACCCAGTATACGCTGTACCTAGTGTGTTGAATAAAATATATCTGTATCTGTTAGATCCAGGTTGGTGTGTTATGTAAGTTTTATGGTGTACTGTTTGCTTGCAAGGCTTACTGCTTTCTATAATTGTGATGTTTCTTATTTTCTGTAGAAAAACTCTTGCAGTGTCTGTATTTGTTTGTAGAACTGGTTTAAAATATGTGTGGGACCTCATCCTCCCTCTTTATGGGGAATAGTTAGCCTTTCTGAGGAACACTTAGGATAGTGTTTGTTACGTTTTGTTAATGTTGTTTATGTTTTTCTTTGAAGTTGTTCTAGTTCTGTGTGTGTTCAATGTATAACTCCAAATGAATATGTGCGTACTGAATAAATACTTGGATTGCTTTAAATGTGTGTTTTGCATTTAGCTGTATTGTTAGTATTGCATTTAATCTGATGTATTCTTTTGCATGTTCTGATTCAATCCAGTGGTGGGATTCACCTAGTTTGCAGTGATTCAACAGAACCACTTCCTAAAATATTTATAGTTTAGTAAATTAGTTGTTAAAATTGTATTTGTATAAGGAATATTTCTTTAGGCAATTTATTGCAAAAGTTTGCCTTTGTGTAAGACTGCCAACTTTTTACAGTTCAGTGAGGACAAGAGTGAAATGAAAGAGAAAAACTAGACAATAGATCAATAAGTCTGAGTGAGAACTAATCACTACTGTGATTGCAATTTTTCTTCACCCATCTATCACAATCAAGCATTGATGTACCCACAGTTGGACAGAAAACAAGTGATAAGTTCTAGGCACAAATACCTGTACTCTACTCTAGGTACTGTATAAGTATCTGTACTTCTGAAATCTGGGAAATGAAGAAAATAAATATATTTCTGGGACAATTTTGCATAACAATATTAAGACATTGATTTCTATTGCTGGGTAGTCCCAGATAAGAGGGTAAGAATTAAGTACACAGCCAACAATCTTGGATAAAAGCAAAGCAAACTACAAAAGAACATGTCAATCAAAAGGCAATATGAAAATATTTGAATTATAGTTTTATTGTTACTTTTTATCAGGGATATTTTTATAACATTTTTGTTATATTAAGAAATATTTTTAACCAGTTATAGATGACATTGATTTGTTCTGATTACTCACAGTTGGTGGACACAATAAGTCTAGTTGTCTTCAATATTTGCTTTAAGATATTATGTGTGTGTTTTGGTTTATTTTTACTAGTGTTGTTATCATTTTCTGTATTTTTTAATGTTCAGATGCATTGGTATGAAAAAGTACTGTAAGGCCTAAATACTCAGCTTAAAATTGTTTTTCATCAGAAAAAAATAGAAATGGCAGCACCAGCAATTGAATCATTCTGTAATTTTTAAACAAGTGGTTGAAGCCCTCTCCTAGTAAACTTATAAATAAATATTGCTTTTTATACTTAAAACAGTTACTAATTCAGTGAACTGGTTGTTGAATTATTTGAATCCCACCACTGGTTTGACCTGTTGAAATCCTAAATATTTGTAGACTTTGCTTTCATTCATGGATTCAATGATGTCTTTATTTCTGAGTACAAAATCACCTTCCTTCTGGATTGCTGTTTCTATATGATATTCTGGAATTATCTAGGCCATAATCCAGTTGAATGTCTTTGGAGTAAATGTAAAATCTAATAGTTGATGTAACTGTATTTGTATAAATGTGTAGAGTTTTATGTCATCTATGTACATAATGTACTGTACTGTACATAAGATGAAATAATATGTATTTTGTTATGTTTGACATTGTATCATATTTGATGTTTAATCTGTTGGACTGTGTGTTCAAGGCCAGACAAAAACAAAGTGAACTCAATGAATCTCCTAGAAAATGCTTCACTTTGTGTTTTTGGATTGTTTTGATATATCAATATATGTTGTAAAGTTTGTATCAGGTGTTTTCCAACTGTGTGTTCTTTGTATTGCATGATGGATGTTCTGTATTCTTATTTCAACACAGGGCTTGAATGATGTCTCATCATGTTTTCGTCTTCCTTTTTGATCCAGCTAGCTTCATTTTTGTATGTGACTGGATTGGACAAATGAGCAGACCAAAAGTCTGTGAGTTTTTTCTGTTGGCACAATATTGTGCTTTGATGGTATGGTATGATATATAGTTATCTGTAAAAAAATACCTCATTGTTTGTGACTAATTTATTTTCTTGTTGTTTTAAATTTTTTATGCAAATTAATATTGTTTTATATGTTGTTATTTTATCATAATTAAAATATTTCTTTTAATTTTTTAGACAAGATAATATTCTTGAACAGTTTGAACAAAGACAAAAGCAAATGGAACAAGAAAATGCTAAGAGGAAATCACTTCTGACCAAAGCTATTGCTGATAGGTAATTCTTTCTGTTTTCATCTTGTTAATTTGCATGTTTTTTCTTATTTAATGACAGCTCTGAGATGATAAATTTATCACAAATATATGTAAAACTTAATAATAATGTTATTTTATAGTTTTATTTAAATATTGTTCTTATAATTTATATATTTATTTCACAATGAAAATAGAAGAAATATGTTAAAAATTTCAATTCTCTTGTTAATCATCTTACCATATTTTTTTTGAAATTCAAAGTATCTTTGATTGTATGATGCTAATTTGAGTAAACTGTATTAGTATATTACATAATATATATGTATTTATTAATTGAATTAATTAATAGCTAAACATTTTAATAAACTTTAGCCTCTGTCCATCAGAACCTAAATCATTAAAAGGCATTTAATGGTATACATTAATTAAGACAGTTTGATTTAGCTTTGATTAGCTTAGGTGTTATACCCTATTCACACTGTACATTTTAAGTGGGATTAAGTTAAGTCACATTGTTGAAAAGAAGATTAACTACTTGTTCACACTAGGTAATTAAAGCGAATTATTCGCTTAGCCCACAAGCGGGTGTACTCAATATTACATTTTAAATAAAATCAAACTTTTGTGTATTTTTGATAAATCATCATAAATTAATTTATATTTAGAAATTTAAAATATAAATAACTTATTTAAAATGCATAAGATGTTAGTTAGGAATTATTAACATTTATTATCAGTGATGTCATTGTCATTGGCAGCACGATTCTCTCAATGTTTATATCGCTTTAGTGACAGAACTGTGGTAAGAATGGATTCTCGACAGAAATTTACATTATTATTATTATTTAAACTTTTTGTACTGAAGCAGCGTGTACATGCTATCAGAGAAGAGTATCATTTGTTCAAACATTTGTACCAGTACATCTGCTTCCACCATTATTTTTGAACTTGCGGACTTCAAGGAAAGCTTGAAGCGACTTAAGCTTCTTTGAGAAAGCAATTTAAGCTGAGCCGGTTGTTGGTAGTTAAACCGGTTTAACATTAAGTCAGTTCCGTTCATATTTCGTACCTTAAGTTGGCTTAGTCATTTAACTGGCTTAAAATATACAGTGTGAATAGGGTATTAAACATTGATTATGGTAAGTTAGATTCTGTTAATCATTTTGCTCTTTTGGGTGATACAATAAAATTTTATTTTGGACTTTGAAGTATGACACCATAGTTTATAAATGTAACATATGTTCTCAGGATTATTAAGAATCTTCATTAGAATTTGGAAAGAGTTGTTTTTAAACTTTTTCAGACTGTTTTCACAGAGACAAATATACCTTGCTATGTAAATATAGAATCATCTTTGAATTATTTTCTTGATTAAACACATTTTTTAGATATTTTCATTTCATGTCAGATCAAATCTTCAAATTTAGAATGTGGAACGTTGTTTAATTCCTTTCTAATTAATTAAATTAATCATTTTAAGTAGTGTTATCTTTCAAATAACAACACAAATTTTCACATTGCCTTTAATTTTGTCTTACCTTTAACATGCGAATTAAAAAATCCTCTATTTAGAGTATACGAATAAATTGAAGATTCTCTAAATTTTTATGTTATTTTGTAAAATAAAAAGTTTATCTTTAATTCATTCAATAATAAAAGACAAAGCTAAAAATTTGTGTTACATAAAGCCTTCCGTTATATTTTTGGTTTTCAGAAAAAAACGAACTGAAGCAGAAGCTCAGAAATTAATTAAAATTCAGAAAGAATTAAACCATTTGGATTCACTTTTAAGTGTTGATGTTTCTATTTTAAGAAATCAAATTGAAATAGCAAGTATGGAATTTACTGAAGCTCAGTAAGTAAAGTAGTTACATTTTTATTCCTAATATTTTTTATTATTGCTTCTTTTGTTGGTTTATTTAAAGTTTCTATGATTTTTTTTATTAAAACCAAAGAAACTTTTCTTTCTCTACAGAGTACCCAAATTAAATAAAAGTTTAAATACTGGTTATTTACAGGCTACATTTATTCTAATTAGTTTGAAAATAATCTTATGTTTAATAATAGATTTGATATTTAGTTATATTTTATGTGTACATTGTTCAAAATTGATAACATTTTATAAAAGTGACAATGGCAAAAATTTCTTAATAAATATGGACTTTTGAAATCATTGTTTATTAAAAATAAATAGATGATACATTTTTTAAAAAATTTTTGCACAATATGCTGATATGCATGGAAAATGAAATAATTATTACGAAAAAGATAAATCCAATGAAAATTGGTAATTTTTATAATTTACTTCAGTTTTGTAAATCATATAGTTAGCAAATTTTAAATGATACTTCATAGTAAAGCTATAGCAATGTCTACAGTCATGATTTTGACTTTTGAATATATATATTTTTTCTATTGTCAATCATAATAACTTTATGATTTTAACTGATTTAAAGCAAGTGTTTAATGGAATTTTTTGGATTTTTGTGTAATATTTACAGAAAAATCCAAAAAAGTCTAAGTATCAGGTCATCTAAATTGGGTTTTGAATGTTTTTTGATAGAGTAATATTTTCAGTTATCATATTGTTAACCATTTTTTGTATACAGTTAAAAAAATTTATTGCTTGTAATTTTTTTACATTAATTAAACATTAGCTGTTAGCAGTAAAAGTTGTTATTAAAAAACTTCTTGCCCAATTATATATATTATAATATTATATTGTATTTGAATTTATGGGCTTATCACATTTGATCATTGTATGTAAGTGTTAATTATGTGTAATTGTACTGATACCATCACAGTTGGATATAGTCACAAGTTGAAAACTGGTCAGGTAATTAGAACTTTAATATAAATACAAAGTAGTCATATGACAATATTAGTAAGAATTTACAATATGCATTATAGGCCATCTTGTTTGAAATTAAAAAATCCTAAGTTGGTTACAACTAATATTATTGCAGTAATAACTCATTTAAGAAATTAAGTTGATAAGTCTGACTAATAAGGTAAAGGTTGTAAGATAATAGTGATTATAGTAGTATTTAATTATTGTATTGGTGTCAATTGGGTGTAATAGTAGAGTAACCATTTTGGTTTAATATGGATACTACGAATAAGTAGGAAAACTGGTCAGGTAAATAGTTGATGGTATAAATTAGAAGTGGATATAATAATAATTAGAATGATTTAATTTTTTTTTTAATAATTGTAGATTATATAACTGAAATTAAATTATGGTATTATGTTGTATTGATACAAAGCTTACATCACTATAGAAGTAAGGTGTTCAAATACAGTCAAACCTGTTTTTATGCGGTGGATAGGGACCGCATTAAAAAAAACGCATAAAAAAAATCGCACGAAACTTCACGAATGGCTGTAAAAAATAGTTTTCGCAACACAATTAAAAAAATATTTTTTTTATGCGATCAACAGGGACCGCATAAAAAAAGTCTCACATAGAAAATAACTCAAAACCGTATGAAATAGAATTTATTGACAACAGATGTCAGCACTTGACTGCATCGTCTGGTCCATCGTCTGTTTTACATATTTTTGTCCAGGTGGTGTTTTGTTGACTTAAAAAGTAAATTATTTCATTTTTCGCATATTCATGCAATAATATTACTATAATAAGTGCATTTATGCTATAATAAGTTTATTTAGCTATAATAAGTCAACGTGAGACATGACGAATCGCACGAGACTAGTCGCCAACTATACCGCACAAATAAAAATTCGCATTAAAAAAATCGCACAAATAAAAATCGCACATAAAAAGAGCGCATAAAAACAGGTTTGACTGTAATTAAGTGGATACAATAGTTTAATGAGGTAAAATATTATGTGTAATAATTGTTATATTACATGTATATTCAGTAAATTAAGTTGGTTTATATTTGGTAAAGGTTTAAACCACCCAAATGGCACCTCTGGAATATATTTATCACAATGTAAACACCAGAATAAAATCCAAGATTATTAGATATTGTGAATAATACTATACATAAAAGTGAAAATCATTTTAGATGATGTGGCATTTATTTTATCGTGTACTATACATTTAATGTGTGGAATGTTGTTGTAGTTTGTAGAACTAAACCATCAATACATGTATTGTACATGTATTGATGGTTTAGTTTGGTTAAATGTGATTGGCATCAAATTCTACTGTTCTTTCAATTGTTGTAAAGGCCAGATTTTAACTGGTTTTGTCAATTTAAAACATGTTTATATGCATGTTGATGTTACAGTTCTGTATTGTCTCAAAACATTTTCATGTCTTTTAGACCTAAATCCAACTGAAGAAGGCTAAGCAAAGATAGCTGAAATGCATTTTAGGATATGTTTTTAAATGAAAATGGTATAAATTTTATGTACTATTGTAAAGTAGTATAATAGTGTCTTATATGTGTGATAACCTGTAAATTCAAATACAGTATGATAGTATAATGAATATATAGTAAAGTTTATGTTTAATTGTGAACCTATTTAAGGTTTATGGTTTAAAAAATACCTTTCCTCTTAGTTTTAGTTTTACCTTCCAATATTATGCATATAACATTTTTATCATAATAACAAACTATATTAGAGAAAATAATCTGTTAAAAATAGAAATAGATGACAAGAAGTGCAGTTTTACCTGATTAAATAGAAAATGGAAAGCACTTATAACTAGTTATTTATTGTTGTCTATTATCACAGATATAATCAAATGATATGGCCAAATTAATTATCAAGCTGAAACTTGTCTAATACAGTATATAACTATTACATAATTTGGACTAGAAGTATGTAGTTAGACTACCAACTTGTATTAAATTTAATAATGTAGATTTAAAATTTATAGAGATAATCTCATTACAGAATTAAACATGTACATTTTGAAAAAATTAAATCTCACTATTATGACCATAAATCAAAGAAACACTGACCATGATCACTTTCTACTTATCAGTTTAAGGATTCTGTTTTACTATTGTATTGTAAATCACTAATTCTTAAAGATGCAGTCAGATAAGCAACCAATTAACAATTACTTTTATCCATTCTTAAAATATGATTTTTCTAATTGTGTTGTACTATGAGACTTAATGCTACAGATAAGTAAGTGGCTGATTTCATTATTCTTAAAATAGTTTTTTCCATTCCTTTGAAAAAGACCACATTTTCTGGAAAGGAAAGTGATTTTCTTAGGGACATTTTACAGTATATAAACATGTATGTATGCAGTATGTTGGTGTATGAATGGTAATGAGGATTAAACATGATCTATGAGAAACAACTCATACAGTACATACAAATCATGTTGAAAATCAGTAATAAGTTAATAAGAAAACTAGTTCTGATTATATTTTCTTAAAATATACTGACAGAATCACAAGTTGTTATAAATATATTACCACCTTTTGAATGTTTTGCATATCCTCTGGAATTTTGTAACAGTTTAATATTATTTGGCATAGGGTGACTAATTTATGTCAGAATGAGATACAAATTTCAATTATAAGATATGATGGAAAAGCTTTTTCTATTTACAAAACTGATTCATGAGAGATTTATCAGGAATGAAGTATGCCCATGAATTAGAGTTTTACTGTATTTAAATCTGTAATTATCATAAATTATATAATAAAAAGATGAAAATATTTATTGAAATATTAGTTTAAAACTAATCATTTATGGAATTATTATGTAATAAATTATTTTACTTTCTAATTAAGTAATATAATTAATTTGTTGGCAACTTGTTCAGAATTTGAACTTTTCATAAATTTGCTAATAATTTTTGTTACAGTAGTACTTAATTATTTAGAGAGATTTTTTTCTTTCTTTCTAGAAAAAGATACCAGAAAGCAGAGAAAGAATTTGTTGTAGCTAAACTTGAATTATTTCAAAAGATGCAGCATAAGGAGAAATTAACTGAACATCTTTGTACTATTATAGAACAAAATGAAGCACGCAAAGCTCAGAAATTAGTTGAATTAATGCAACAATTAGAGATGGATTCTCTGATTGAAACAAATGTTAATGGAGTGGGGAATGTGAGTATTTGTTATTTTTAAATTTGGAGTTTTTAATTTTTAGTATTATTATGATTATAATAAAATCAAATTTTATCACATTGCTAATGATGATAAATTAGCAACCAGTTAGATATAATTTATTCTTTAGATTAAATTGTCAGTAATAATATTATATCAGGTCAGTTACCAAAGTATAAATGAATTCAACAGAAACAGAGTGAATAGAATTCACTTTAGTCTATTAATTAAATTGATTTCCTATTGAATATTAATCTTATTAGAAATCTATTAGTTAATCTATTAATCTATTAATTACGTAATGATATGTTAAAACTTTACATCTGTTACAATTACAATATTGTTTCTCTTTGCAACATTGATTTATTGGAGGTTAGCAAACATTAAAAACATTTTAAATTTTTTTGGATACCTTAATCACATATTTAAATATTTGATAGTAATAGAGAAATATCATTAAAAAAAATAATACTTTTATAGAAGTTAGAAGTAACTTTTAATGTATAAACTTCTAATACTGTATAATATATGCTTGTATCATGACACAAGACAAAAATAAATATCTTTCATGAAGTTTTCATTTTTGATAAATATTTAGAAGCATAATCTGATCTTCATTACATGTTACTGAATTTTATATTTTTGCCACTGATTTCTCCCATCATTCTATTTTTGATGCATATTAAGCTGACAGTAATTATAATTTTAGTCAGTTAATAGCGAGGTTGAGGCTGAAGTTTTAAACAGGAAAATGTGTACGTCAGATGTTCAATGCTGCTTTCTTGTAAACCTAGAAGTTTGACAATGCGTTTGGAATGTTGAGCATGGTTCCACTGACTTTTCAAACACCATTGTCAAACTTCTAGGATTACAGGAAAGCAGCGTTGAACATCCAACATACACATTTTCATGTTTAAAACTTCGGCCTCAACCTCGCTATTAAGTTAATTATTTATGAGTATATCTTTGTCTAATGTGCTGTTTTAAGTTAAAACTCTGTTATTAGAATTAAACTACTACATTTTATTTCACATATAAATAAAGAAGATAGCATATTTCAGTTTCTTTGTAACATTTGGACTTTTACACTAAAAACAAAAGCAGATACTCTATGTGAAACAAAAGAATAATGGCTGCATGGAAATGAAATGAAAATTGATGAATATATTTAAAATAAAATACAGAATTATCTTGTATTATAATTTAAAAAATCAATTTATGAACAGTTTGCATTGTCAAATATGCCACTAATACTTTGGTGTCAAGCATTTTTAAAATGCTTTTTAAAGAAAAAAAAAATGAAATTCAACTATCATATTACAAACATCCAATGTATTTATAGCTTGTTTTATGAATCTTGGATAGGCTGTAAAAATGCACAATAGCAGAGACCAATATATTTTCTTAGTGAAGAGATGGATTGTTTGATGACTCTGATGAGGTGCTCTTCAAGGTTCATAACTGAAAAGGACTCTCAAACTTTTTAAAAACTGTCAGAGCCCATGTACCATCCATGCATTATACAACCAAGATATATGAAATTTTCTGTAATATATTTGAAAAAGTATCCTGAAAAAATTAGTTCTCTATTTTTTCTCCTATAACTAAAGTGTTAAGTCATTTTTTCAGTTGTAAATGGATAGAATTTAATCAATTATGTTTATTTTATTTTGTTTATGAAGAAAACTTAAGTAAATGGAAACTTTTTTTTTTCATTAAAAATAATCTCTCACTTCTAAAGAAAATATCATTTTTTGTTTACTAAGCTAATTTTCACAAGATTTGATTATAATGAAAAGCATATTATCTTTTATACATCAAGATTATTTAATGAAATGTATTTTTTTATTTATTAAATAAGTCAACTCGAAATTATATATGTTTCATAAAATAAGGTTTAAAAATTTGAACATTAGCAGCATTTAAGATTTAGGACGGAATATAAAATTGGTCTAATATTTCAGAATTTAGTATTTTATATATTAATATGAAAATATAAATTTTTAAATAATAAATGTAAAAAATAAAATAATAATAAAATAGTATAAAGTAGAAGATAGCAAACAGCTCAATTTAAATTTGATGTAATGTATTTAATGTGAATTATATCATTTTTATGTTATATTGATATACTCACATTACAATATCATTATCAACATATACTTTAAAATAAACTATGTAAAGAATTCATTTTATTTGTTATATTAAAGTTTAGTTTAATCTAGGTAATTTTTTCCACAAAATTTTATTAAATATACTTAATGTTATTTACAAATATACTACATTGAAAATTATTTACATTTCATTTAATTCAGAAAGAATCAAAATGACTACCAATGATTTTATTAAAATTTTACTTTAATCAAACTTATATCTTTTACAGAATAATGTTTTACAAAATTTATATGTTGTTTGTGATTAATAATTTAATTTTTTTTAGGTATTGCCTCAGTTATGTGCTCTAAACAACATAGATTATTCTCTTTGTACTACAATAAAACCTCCACATGTAGGAATTATTGATAATGCTGCAGAAAACAATTTGCATGTCGACGATAATTCAACAGATGAGAAAAACTCTAGTCAGTGTGAGATATCAAATAATGAAACACTAGATGAGATAAAATGTGATAATTGTGAAACAAATACAGATAAATTGGAAACATTATCCAAGACAGAAGATGTGAATTCTAATGACATTACAGAATAAGTATTTTATCATAAACACACATTTTCTTATTGATTTTTAAGTTTTTGTTAAGGGTATTGAGTTATGAATAATGCTTGATTAATATTTATTGCTACTTGTTATATTTATTTAGAAAGAAAATTTAAACTTTATTTTAATTCTTGCTTATGTATTAATGATGATTATTTTTTGTTCCATTATTATATTTTTTCCTGCAAATAACCCATATATATTTATAGAGTATTATCTTAAAATTTGGACAATGCATTATCTGATGCATTAAATAAGTATAAAGCTATCATATCAAATAACATTTAAAACTTAAGAAAGGATATCAAAAATATACTGTATACATTTCTAGATATTTCTGTGATTCATCTTAAATATAATTTTATTAACATGTTGACATAAGTGTACATAAAATTGCATAATCTTTTTTTTTTTTTTTTTGTTTTCATTAAGTTTGAAATTTTTCATTTTTATATAAAAATTAATAACAAAAGCTTTCTTTATAATATAGAATAAAGTAGAAAAATTCATATTTCTAAGCATAAACATGCATTCTTCTAAAGAACAAACTTCTTAAAATGTTTATTCATCACCCAAAATAACAGTATTATATTCATAAAACTCTCAACTATTTTATTATGTGTTTAAATTGTTACAACTCATATTAATTATTACTTAAAATTTTGTTGTGTAATATTACATTAAACTTTACCATTATTTTAATCATATACTGGTGCCAAGTAATGGTATCATTCAGAATTTTTTGACTATGCAAATGTGCAATAAGAAATTAGATTATAATCATAAAGCACATTCCTTGTAACTACTGCCAATTATTTATGATTATATCAATATTATGCAATTCTTATATATGATTTTCAGAAATTTTTCTGAAGATGCCTTTGTGAAAAGCATCACTTTTTATTCTACATAAAAAGTAATGTTGTGTACAGCTGTAGATATATTCTTGTAAATATTAATGTGAATTTAGCTATAATGCTAATTATATTTAAGAATATTAACTACTTTGAAGATGAGATCTATATGGATAAAATTCAGTAGTTTCATTTAGATCTTATCTTCCTAGGCACATACATTTAAAAGGTGTTTATTGATATGTGAATTGTAAACGTAAAAAAAATGTGTAATATGTATATTTATCTTTATAAAGCCTTCAGATTATTTTTAAAGTGCCTTAAACTTTCCGATATCTTTCGAAAGATTTCTCATATTTCTTGATTGTATTTTGATTGAGCTATTTAAATATCAACATTTGAACTTCTCCAAATATTCGTGATATATTATTTGTATTTCTTTCTCGAAATGTCATTGGTGCTTGTGAAATTTTTGTCATGTCAAAATTTATTCTCATAAGATAATATAGGTAGCTTGTTTCTTATGTTTTTTGCTACAAGAAATGATACTATTATGGGTATTGTACGAATCAGTTTGAAAGGTTTTTTAGAATAAAGTGAATGATTGATAAGCCGTCTTGTGTTTTTTTATTATTATTTTTTCTTTAGTTTTAAGATTGACAGCCAAATGAGGAGAATTGGCCTGTCACCTGGGGACCCAGGATCAAATGCAGTGGGTATGGAAAAAGGCCCTCTTACTATACACAGGACAGAATAGTTAAGAAGATAATAAAACAAATATGCAAATTTTTTAAAATATTCATTACACGAAGAAAAAATAGCACTTTTAACTGTTTTTTTTTTACCAGTCTATTTTTAAATATTTTTGATTAATCATTACAGCAGATTGAATTAAAGATTTTTTCCATCTTATCCATAATATTTTTTAAAAATAATACAAAATTTTATATTTTATTCATTATTATCAATTACCTGAATTTTGCACCTATAACCCATAGATAATTACCATAACGAAAATAAAACTTGCATAACCTGTCTCACCGTATACCCCTTCCCTATGGAATAGCCTTTCTTCCATAAACACAGGTTTTTTATAATTACAATTTAAAATCTGCATATAAGACACATTCTTTTCAACTCTTCTTTTAAATACAGATAACCCTCCAGTGATACATGCAAAAATATGATATTTATGACATGAATGCAGAACTTTGAGCAAAAATTTCTCATTTGTATTATGTAATCTTGTGATAAATGATTAAAATCAACTATAAAAAAACTTGAATTATTAACCAGGTAATTTTTTATTTTTCTAAAAAAAAGAGCGGTATAAATAACATTTTTTAAATCCCTGATGAAGAGATTGTACAATTCCTTTTTTGAGAAATTTTGCACCGTGTTTTTATTGAAAATTTAATTTAAAAAAAATACAGATTTATCATTTTCAATATGGGTGGTGAAAAATATTTTTATTGTAATATTCAATGATAAATTTGGCATAAATATAATAATTGAAATCAAAGGAACTTGTATGAATACATCTCTCAGATTACAAAATCTGTTACATAAATAATAAATGGCAAATAATTTATGGTAAAAATGATTTTTTAATACTAATACTTTGTACAAAAAATATATTTTCTCTTTCCTAAGAAACACCAGGAAAGGAGGAAAAGATTTTAATGAAGATATAAAAGATCTAAAACCAGAAGCACACCTGCCAGAAATAGAAAAAACCTTTTTATTTTTTATATTAATATCCAAATTTAAATTGGTTATAAGAAAATGTATGCATCAATGATTTAAATATGTAGAAGTATGAGAAAAAATTTAAATAATTGCATTTCTTTCATTTAAAAATGTTTTCTTCATTCCCACAATCATAAAATATATAACATATATCATAAAATCTTTATGATATATAACACGAACCTTGATAGATAATGAGATTTATGTTATATAGTTTAACCCACACTATATATATATATATCAATTTTAAATGTGCATTTTCATACTTAAATACAATTGGATATCATTTTTTTGCTTGCTTGCATTATACAGAGATTTTTCAGATTATTTGATATGAATAATAATTTATATAAATTTAAAATATTCAATTTAAAAGGCAAGGATTAATTTTATAATTGATGCATTTTTTAGAATAGATTGAATTGTGGGTTGCTTTACAAGATGACAGATCTGAAACATTTGCACTTGAAAATATGTTGTATAAACTTAAATTTTGCAGATTGAAATAAGTTAATCATAAGATCTTTTGATATTGAATACACAGAAGAAAAGTGATATAACGATCAATTCGTAGAAGAATGGGAATAAACATATTTTTCTATATATTAAGTGTGTTTTTCTGATCTTAGACTTAATCTTTTAAAATCTTTTTTTTGTGATAAACCCATGTAATTGCAACTGTGGATGCTTACAACCCTAGAACCAATATTACGTTTCATAGAAAATTGGTTTTTAAACAAATGTGCACTGTTTCAAATACAGTACAGTTACTCCATTAACGAATTTCCATTTTCCAAAAAATAGGAAAAATATATACATTTTAAATTACATTACTACAATTTATGCATAGAATCTCAATGATGAACCATCCTCATTTGGTAGGGATTTTCTGAAATTTGAATATTTTGAAATATAAAAACTGTATGCCTAAATGATTCTGTTGTATATCAAATGAATACTTACTAATTCCATAAAGCATATCTATGTCTGTAGAAGTTTTATTCTTTTTTCGTGTCCAAAGCACTATCCAGGCTAGAATCAAAGCGAACTGAGCTAGTAAGAAACACGTACAAGAAACGACCAAGCCAATTGTATTTATGCATCCTTCGTTCTTATCTTCTGTAACAACTAAGAAAGAAGAATAATGTTTAATAATATAAAAAAAAAATATCTTTAAAATATCTTATAAAGCAAACAATTACTCTCATCAGGATAGGAATTCTCTTGTTTGGAATCAAAATCTGTAAGCTTTCTTTCATTTCTTTCAAAACCGAATTTATCTGTGATCTGTATGGATTGAACTACCACCAGTTCTTCATCCGTACTTCTTCTTCGACGTTTCCTTCCAAATGAATCCAACTCTCTACTCAAACCAAAATTCCTTACAGTACATTTAGCCTGTTGATGAATCAAGTACATCATTAGATTTTTAGAATGTTATATTAAAGTTGTACAATATATTCTCAGTTAACTTACGGGTTGACAGTTTGGTAAACATGGAGTCACTAAAGCTTTGAACTGTACTATATCAGATGTTGGAAATTTGAATGCATCGAAGGGTGCTTGCAATATTTGTCCATTGCTGTTCACTTTGCTCAGTGGTCCCATGATGGTAGTATCAGTTGGGCATCTGTAATAATTATAAATATTTAATTTAATTATTATTTTCTGAAAAGTATGATGGAAATGCTGTTACGTTCATCCAATAGACGATTCTTTGATTAGTCATAGCTAAGACTAAATACAGTAAAGTCTCATCTTCACTTAATAAATAATGTATACATTTATAACATGTCCATATATGATCTATAAATACAAAACATTGAATTTCTGATGCTTAAACTTTTTAAATTATATTAAAACAAATATATAAAATTATATTTTAAATAAAAATAGAATAAACAAACTGTTTTGAGGTATTTTAGCCAAGATTTTAAGACAATTTTTATGAGAATTAATGCTAAAATGTTGAATGATGATTCTTCCTTTGGCTGTAAATCTTTGTGAATTGTTTAATGTACTTTATTTTACATAATTGTTAAATATATATATATATATATATTTTAAAAAATCATTAATTATTAAATTTAAACGATTATAAATTAATTAACTAACTATATTTTATTTTAGAAAATATTAGATTTTATTTTGCTTCATGGAAAATTTTATTATACAAATGATACTAGTAGAAGGCAATAATAACATTTATATTTTCTAAAATAAAATATAGTTAGTTAATTAATTTATAATCGTTTAAATTTAATAATTAATGATTTTTTATAATATATATATATTTATATTTTAACAATTATGTAAAATAAAGTACATTAAACAATTCACAAAGATTTACAGCCAAAGGAAGAATCATCATTCAACATTTTAGCATTAATTCTCGTAAAAATTGTCTTAAAACCTTGGCTAAAATACCTCAAAACAGTTTGTTTATTCTATTTTTATTTAAAATATAATTTTATATATTTGTTAACTGCTATATATTAACTGCTACATATTAACTGATATATATATAGCAGTTAATATGCAAGGTATAACGATAACTTTCAGGCACAATGGTGGCTTTCCTGCATAGCAATTGTTTACTAAAAAGCTATCAAGGGCGTCGCCAGCCAATGGGCCAGGGGGGGGGCAAGATGATATAAATTGATAGAGGATATGAATTGTATGTAGGTAAAATAAAAACGATTCATAAATTTTAAGAAGCTTAAGAAGATTATTTTAATTAAAACATAATCTTCTTGGGTTTTTCGCGCGGGAATTATAAATCGGGCAATAAATGACTTAGCATTTAAATAATATTTTTCGCATGTCTAGGGAGGGGCAACTGCCCCTCTGCCCCCCTCTGGCGACGCCCTTGAAAGCTATCAAACATGAAAGATATATTCACTGCTTTATTTTTAGCAGTAAATTTTCCAGAAAAAACTATAAAATTCTACATAAACGCTTTATCTATGTAGCAATTTATATATATATATTACTAACTGCCATTAAATAACAATCTTATCGATCCACTGGGATTCCGAATTAAACCTAATTAATGGATTTGTAAAGCTAGAAAATTTATACTACCGTGTGAATTTTACGCAAAAAATGGCCTTTTATTTTATCTCATAAATTCTTTTCAAATTTAAGAAAATAATAATTATATTTAAAGAGCAAATATCCCCCCAAAAGACTCATTTGAGTGATAATGCATAATTCAAGAACAGAGTTTGAATGAAAATAATAGAACTATTTATGGGGGGAAATGAGATAAGTGCTGATTTATTAATCTAGAATGCACACAAACTTTAGATTCCTGTATGTAAAGCACGTATCCACCCAAAGAAAGAAACAATGACCTAGAAGTCGTAGACAGTTGAATTTTTCATCTGTGAGTCATTATCCTTTCTTTGGATAGACACGTAGTCTGTAATTTGGGCGTTATTTGCGAAACAATATCTAAGATGTCTATGGAATAATACAAATATAATTATTCATTTGTTGTAGATCTTTCTCTTATATCCTGGAATATCTGAAATCATTTTGTTAATAACTTCCGTATTGTGATTTTAAGTGGGTTTGCTTTATATTAAATAATATATATATATTTTTTTTACCTTAAGTACTATTATTATTATCGAATTTAACTACCAAATCGCTAAATAATCAAATTTTTTTTCTTAAATTTTGTTCGTATAGCGTGAAAAAATTACACAAAAAGTTATTGAACTTTGTTTTTGCTGCGGTTTTATAATTCCTTTATTTTTTTAAATATTAAAAATGGTAATATTTAATTATTTTTATAGAAAAATAATTAAATATTATTATATTACATAGAAGAGTCAAAGGAGTGCTTAGCTCCTACATTATTATGTGCTTAGGTCATATAATAATGTGGGAGGTTGCCTTATAAGTGTTTTTTTTTCCAAAAAAGAAGAAATTGTTTGAAAAATAAGCTTAACAGGATCAAAAATGAAAGCAGTTTAAATAATTCAGTTATGTTTTAAGCAGAAATTTAGACAATCCTACAATAATAATAGTTAATTATAGGAATTAATGGATATAAAAATGGATCTATTATAGTTCTAGTTAAGTTAAATGAATAAAAGTAACAAAATTAAACATGATTAAATAATTTAATGGAACTTTTATAAACATTAATCATACTCAATTAAAATAATTAGCAAAATCTTATTTTTGAAATTACTGGAATTATGGAATGTGTGCGCTTTTTTAAAAATATTAATTATTAAAAAGATTATTCTTTATTTACTTTTTATTCTATTAAATATTTTATTTTATTTCATGCACATTTATAAACTTGGCCTATTTTTTAATCATTTATTTTAAAAAATTCAATTTTTATGCTTTGAATGAGTAAAATTCTAGAAATATTAATTACTTCTAATTAAAATTGTAATAAATGTACATACAGTATTAATTTATTAGAACTTTAACATTAAAAAAAATATGTCTAATTACTTCAAAAAATCAAAATCTTCACAACTGATAGACAGTCGAACCTCTAATAACGGCCACCTCCAAATAGCGGCCATTTTTTTTCCGGAACATTTTGAAATTACACTAACTTCCAAACTACGTCACCTCCAAATAGCGGCCATTTTTATTACACTAACCTCCAAACTATGTCACTTCCGAATAATGTCCATTTTTCGCGTTTCCTCAATGGCCGTTGTTCAGAGGTTTGACTGTATAACATAAAATTTTAATTTTCTAAATTTAAAAACTCTAAATCTTTTTTTAATTACTATTCTTACAAATTATTTACTAAATAAATTTTCAAAAATATACCTACCCGTCATTATCAATAAGTAAAATTTCACTGTTATCGACTCCATCCATTGCAACTAATTCTCGAACAAATATCTCAAATGGACCTGTAATTTGTTAATTAATTTATATTTTAATATATTAATAATATATTTTTAAAAAATCTTATTTTACAAACTCACTGTGCGAATCGATAATTTCAAATCTTAGTGCTAAAGGTTCTCCAACTTGAGCTGTTAAGACGTCATTTCCTTGACGATCCGTAATCCTCATGGTTACGTTCGGTGATGTTACTGTAGCCGATTGACTTCCTGTAGTATCTACATCTCTAATTACGGATGCGAGAAGCGGAAAAAAATTATAAATTTATAAAGATTTTAACGAAAATAATTACCTACTCACCCGTTTACTTCGAGTTGAACACCGTTCGACACACTTCGATTCGATAGATCGTACTGACAATGCACCGAAAGACCCAAATCCTGTGTTGTAACCACCATATCGTGGTGCTGAATGACGATATCGTTGGAGTATTCACCAAAACTCTGTAAATTAAGCTTATGTATCCAAATAAAACCCAATTACACAGATTATTTAAGCCCAATAAAATGTCTCCAAGTGTGAATTATAACACAGATTTACTTACTTCTTGCTTGACGTCGCAGTTAAGATCGTGATAAGCCATTTTGATCTCGAAGGATAAGCTATTAGCCACATCGGATACACACGAATTAGGTCTACTTTTAGCATAAACTTTGCCATTAAACACTTTACTAGTCTTCACGAATGCGGTCATTTCTCTAGAACCGCAATGGATTGTTACTAATAGAAGAAAAATAGAAAAGTAATTAATCTGGAATCCACGAGTTTGCTGTCGATTACGCGACTTTACACAGCAATTTACCATTATAGCAAGCCGCTTTCTCGAACGTAACCGAACCCGGTATCTCCAGATATGGTTCTTGTATATGAGTTAACGTAGCCGTAGAATGGTGGCTCAATCGACATATATTATTAGATGAATCGCCATAATCGAACGATTGGCATCGATAATTAACATTAAGACATTTTTGCCTGCATTCTTCGAACGTCTGCACGTCTTGATACACGGCATCTACAGTCTTCAATTTTTTTCCTGGTATTTTTCTGAATTCGCAGAGTTTAACGTCATCTGCAAACCACACGTGATTCGATTATTTAAATATATTTAATTCCTGAAAAAAATTGTATATATTTATTTCTTAAATCGATATTCTTCCATATAAACTTCAATGTTTATGATCTCCCACATCCTGTTAGAAACTAGTTTATCTTGTATTAATTCAGTGTGCATTTCGAGTACAGGTGGTTGGTTATCGAGCTATGTCCAAACTGGCTTTAAATATAATTTATTATCGATTTTTCTTACATTTTAATAAAATTACTATAGGCTAGATTTCCTTCACTAACGTTCTATGAAGAGAAAACACATTTAAAAAAATATATATTTATTTTATCACAATATATTTTCTTCTTAAAATAACTTCCGCATTGTAAAATATACTATAAAACATCATTGATTTATTTTTAAAATGTGATTAAAATGTTAATGAAATGCTGTAAATTGCATTATTGCACAAACTCGAAGAATTAATATTTCAATATTTTTGGGCTGCAATTTTCAAATTACAAACCTATATATTCCCACTGTCGTCCGTCCGTTCGTCTATCCGTCCGTCCTTCCTTAATCTCGTTAGATAGACGAAAATAGAGACCAAATATGAAAAGCTTACTGGCTCCCATTAACTATATTATATACGAGCTTCTGGTTTGGACCGGAAGTCACGCGATTTTTTTAAATTAAAAATTGCAGCCCATCGTATAAAATTTTAAGCAAAGAAACAGGAATTATGTATACCGTCAACGCAGTTATTTTCTAGGTAATCCACATCGGTAGGATTAGCAGCTTCTACAAATTTCCTACTTGCAGGTAAAGAAGTGCGATCCACATCACTCATGTCACACATGCCGGTACTATTATAATAATTGGCAGATCTGCAAACAAATTCGATTTCGTTCATGCAAGCGGATATGCACGACACTCGCGAATCCACTCTTTCAGTTTTTCTAGCCACGTCACGAAGTTCGTGACCCATCACGCGTTCGAAAGTCAACTCTCGACTGCACTGTCTCCTCCCTAAAAAAAATATACGAACGGAGAATTTTATCCATTAAGAAAGTTATATGGTGGGGGAGGGTAAGAAGAATGGTAGACTCACCAGTAAGGCATATTTTATGAGCGTATATGGTAAATACGGGAAATTGGGAAGGTGTTAAAGATTCCGTAGAAGAAACAGCACTGGAACTGAAGAGAACGCATAGGCCCGTTTCGAAATTAATAGATTGGCATGTTTCGTTCCTTTTACAGTAATTCATACATTCTGTTAACTGTAAAGTTCCAGGTAATACTTCTAGAGTGTCGGTTGGAGCCGTGTATACGAAGCCAGTTACCATTTCGAATGTCATATGACCGTTTCTACAGCCTGAAATATTTAAAATTAAATGTTTTATTATAAATAATTTCCAGTAAAATGCATTAATTCGTTTAAAATTTCGATACGCTCGAGTTATTTAATATTATTTGCTTCCGTAGCGGCAAGGTCAACGAAGAAAATAGAGGAAATCATGCTTTATTAATTTAGCAGTTTTTTATTTGTTTTTTTTTTCTTAATTCACTTGTAACAGATTGTCTTACACAATGATTACTTTCTAATGAAAAATAACAGAATTATTCCTGAGTAAATGTTTTTTTTTTGTTGTTTTTTTAAAATAAAGTTTAACAGGAAGAGATTTTTCTCATTTATGAGTTACTTTTTTGTGTTTCTTACATCTACTCTTTATAATTAACATCAATCTAGCAAATATGTGATGCTGGTTGAATTTTAATGTTTAAATGTGTTATAATTAATCAAATTAACCAAGTGGAAAATAAAATCTTCAAAAATTTCAATTAAAAACGTCCCTAAAAACTATAAATAGAGAATTAATGTGTGTGTGTGTGTTAACTAGAAGATATTGTTTATAAAGGTTGTTTCATTACTTCATTACTTAATTTAAATAATGCTATTCTATTAAATATCTCAAATTATTCTATGTAATGTTGCCATTAATACCATTTAAACTGATATTATATTTAAAAATCAGCTTTTTGTTACAGGTTAAAATACAGTAGATAGGCTACTACATAATTTTTAGCTATATTTTATAGTCAATCAAATTTAATAAATTGGTAGCCAATTAATTAAATACAGATTTACAGGGCGAGTATAATAAATATGTCTATTGTCTGTAACTGCTTCGTTGTACTTGGTTTATAGTCACATTAATCACTTAATGGTATTATTATTATTATTATACGGATATTCTCGGCTTAACGTCAGTAATCCGTTCCAAAAAATCAGCGAAAATGTTAACCGGAAGCCTATTTTCCATTATTTTAAATAGGTTACAATACAAACCAAATAACAATAGTTGTTTACAAACAGCTGTTTTATGTACAGTAACGTGTAGCCTATACAATTTGAATGCCGTATCACAAACATTACATTTAAGATACGGCACAGTAAAAAACACATAACAGTAAAGTTTTTTTGATATTTCTGTAAATTGTAGGAGTGTTGATTACTGTTAATGTCACAAAGCGTGTTTAGGCTTTCTGATATAGGATATATTGGTTGATGCTGCGTGCCTGTTACAGCACCAACGACATTCGAGATGCAAATCTTGTATGTTGATATTCGGCACGTTTTTCAAAATGTCTACACGTCATTCCGATGCATTTTGCAATGAAACTCGACAGCTTTTTTTCGCATAGTTTTATTAAAGCTATTGTATTGGAGTAAAAATACATTTTCGTTGTGAAAACATCGACAGAAAAATGTTGTTTTAAGAGATACACACGTTATGTGAAGTTTAGGTATTATTAATATGAAATATTGTTAAAATTCTTACATACAAGTTAAGTTTTTCTTCTCTAAATCTGTTTCATTTATATATATACTTATACAAAGAATAAATGCGTAGGATTTTAATGGCGTATCCAGGATTTTGAGAGTATGAGAGTGCTGCTCAAGGAAGATTCGAGGGTACCAGGCTCGTGCCCTTGTAATTTTTCAGAGAATATTTCTCAATTGTTTTAGAATTACTGTAGTTACCTAACTTTACCTAATTGAAATCACGTATATATATATATATTAATGGAAGTAACAAACTTATTGGTTTGGTATCAATAGGGGTACTGCAGCACCCATAAGCACTCTCCGTGGATATGCGTCACATAAAATCCATATTAGAATTAACAAATATCAAGAGAAAAAAAATGCATAAATTATATTTTTAAGCGTAATAAAGTTCATATTCGGATACAGAAATGCGTCACGAAAGTGAAAGTTCGTTAGTAATTCCTCCTTTATTCATTAATTAAATACTTTACAACCTATCACTTGAGATATTTATATAATTCAAACGTTTTTTAAGGAATAAATTTACATCAGGATGTAGATTTATTCCTTTTTAATACATATAAATGATTAAATATTTAACTAGCAAATTGACATATTTTTATATTTATAATGTGGTTTTACGGCTTATTAAATGGTGAAAATTTTGACATCGAAAAATTCGCTATATTCATGTGATGAGACCTGCTTATCTTCTATGCAATTCAGCATCAGAAACGGAAGTTATTAATACATTTTCCGTCTACTGCGCTCGTTTCATGGCGAATAAAACTTGCAATCAGTCACGTCACGTTCGTGCTATTTCTATTTTTTTTAATACTTCAAAATATTTTGAACTTTCGAAATTGTTTTATATAAATTCTATTCTTATTATATATTATTTTATACGCGATATTTTTCTACGAAACTCATTGCTTCTATATAAAATCCGCCCCATGTACAGGAAGTGACTTTCAGACATATTATGAAGGAATGTGTTCGATAACCGCATCGAATTTTTAGTAAAAAAATAAATATATATATTCTTTCCTTTAATGATTTCTAAATTATATTTTTAGTTTTTAACTTCATTTTGTTTTTAAAATAAGCTGAATATAACGCATAATTCACACGTAAAGGTGCCAGTTTTTTCTTTACTTTCCACGTGTTAAATCGAACTAAACTTTATCCTTTCTGGCTTTATTTATTTATCTTTTAAGTCGTGACTTATAGCTGTACTTGACATCTCAACTGTTTATCAGCAAATGGCCCGATATATCTCTGCATGAATAGATGAACGACGTGTACGCTACAGTAACTACATGTGATAAGCGATGCTGAAATATCTGCAATTTGAAAAGCATAATGGTCTACATAACAAAAGAAAAAGAGGGAGAGGTATGCCACGTTAACAGGTGGGAAAATGCAATGAATGAAGATCTTAAAATGAGAGATTTTAACCGAGATATTTCACGAAAACTAACCATGAATAGAGAAAAATGGAAAGAGATTGTAATGGCTGAATGCTGCAAGGTAATCTCGACTCGATAATAATGTCTAGGTTATATAGGGGCATGAGAACATATGTAATTTTACTGTCTTCTGGCAATTGCAGTTAGATTAGACATCTAATAAAACAGACTTTAATGATTTTGTAAGCTTTGGAATCAAAATTTCCGTTACGAAATGTGAAGATTTGCTCGTAGGTGTGTAAGGAAAGTAGACATATTTGGGTATGGTTAGAAGTTTAAAATCACGATTTTGATATATTAAATTAATGGGAATTTAATATCATTTAATAGGGAAAACTATGTTTAAACATTACAAAGATTAACAAAATTGTTAATGAACACTCTGATTATTAAAAGCACTTTTCTAAATCAGCGGCACGTTATCCTAAGGGCAATTCGTTGGGGCCCCAAACCAATCTTTTATAACAAAAAATTTTCCCCAAAACATTCTAAGCCAATACCGTTCACGGGGTCCCTAATTCAAGTTCGCCTGGACCCCATTAAGCTATAACGCTCACTATTCTAAATTTAAAAAATAATAATAATAATCATTCTCTTTCTCATAATTTACATTAATTTATTATTTTTATGTATAGTTCCCATTCAAAACCACCCCGAATGATATAGGATATAGGATCAGCATCGATCCAACATCAAAAACTAAAATATTAAGTCATATAGGCCCTATAATGATATTATTCCCGAATATAATTAATATAGAATAATGAGGCAATCTTAATGACATTGTGTATTTTTCTAATTTAATTGTATCCGTAGCCCCGTAAGGATAAAATCGTTATATCGAGGACATTTCAATTTTCGGCATCGATCATGCATTACAATGTGCTTCGTTTCGGGTTAACGGCGATTCTGTGACGTTCCTCGGTAACAAAACTATCAAACTATATTAGAACCGTTGAATTTAGTCAATTATTGTTTATATACATAAACGATTGTTAACGATTGTTAAGGAGCTATTTATGACTTTGATTGCAATCATAATAGAATCTCACGACCGAAAATATTGTTCCAAAAGGTATTTACAAAAGCGGAAATGATTCGACTTTCTTACACGTGAAAATATTTGCATTAATTACTTCAATATCTTATTATCGCAAACCATACAGTGGCAACATTCATTCATACGTGCTGTTAGCACAAACCAGGTAGAAAGATGCCTTGGGAGCGGTTTAAATGTTTAAACATGTCACGTACAAAATAATACGGTAGATAAATCATTAAGCTGTTATGATTTATTATTATTTTAGTTATTTATCGAGATTATGTTACTTACAATACTTAAATTATCAAGAAGTACAATACATCTGTAATTACGTAAATAGTGTATACTACTGCACTTCATCTTGTGGGCAAAACTGGGGCCTCCACTAACAGGAGGCCCTGACAATCTATGAGAAAACATTTTCCCACAAGAAAAATGTCTGAAGTCAACACTACGTGGGGACCTGTAATTCAAATTCTGCCTGGGCTTCGTGAAGATATAACGCGCCACCGCGATTCGTGGATTATGTAAATGCTGTATATTGTAAAAGTGATATAAGACAAGTTTTCAGTGTTTAAATATTTTTACAGCATATAAAATAAAATATAAATAAAGTTTAAATACATTGTTATAAGTTGTATGTTGCAGCAGATTCATTTACTTCGAATGTTTTCTGTTTGGAAAAACTTAATCCATCTGCATCTAAAAAGCTATTTTATTATTTTAATATCGAGATTTATTGATTATTAAATAAATTATTATTATTTCCGTTCGGAATCTGATCTGCATATGAGCTAAATAAACTTCAGCTTAGGGCCTCACATTTTTATATGTATCATTATTTGGCGGAGAGGAAGGGCGTGTAATGTTATAGCTTAGGACACAATAAATCTAAATCAAGCCATGTTTACATTGATGATTCATATAGATGCGAAAAGCATAAATTGTATACCAGAAACAATATAAATTATTTAAGAGATACGTACACGTTATCCTATGGCAATTGCCTGGAAGGTCCCCACCAATGGGGAACCCCCAAACCAATCTTTTATAAGAAAATATTTCCCTTAAAAACTTCCTGGAAGAAAAATGTCTGAAGTCAAGACAGTACAACTCCTAATTCAAATTTGCCTGGATCCTACGAAGCTCCAGTATCTACAACCGAAAATTATAGCCTATAATAAGTCAAATTTCTGTAAAAAAAATTAAATTAAACACGAGAGAAATTCCCAATTTCCGATATTTATAATTCAGAGTAAATTATATTTAAATTTTTATTTAAGATCCGTGCTGTAAAACGAACGATTAAAAACGAGAAAGAAGAAAGAAAAATCAAGATTGCGTTAAATTAGTTCTTTATAATATTAGAGCAATTGGATTTTAATACTACAAATATACTGTTTAAATCGTATTTTATGCTTGGAATCTTTACTATTCGTTCCGCTACTCCAAAAACAGTGAATTTCCTGACTGACGAGTGTTACCGCTGTGCGACCTTGAACCAAGAAAAATCTTGTTTCAACTCTTCCCGGAAGAATAGATATTAGCTAAATTTCGTTTTCCTTCTGACCCCATCCAAACTAGTTCCACTTAGATCAGGTGAACGTCCTCCTTGACCTTAAACAGAAATACCGCTAGTTCAAATCACATGTTACACTCCTGGTGTAATTTATAACCGCAGAATCCTAACTACCTAACGGCATTTTTATAATCTATCTCCGTAATAAAAACGACACCTTCTTGAACTTTCTTTATACTTTCTTCTTTGCTTGGAAAGTGCATCTCGATTTTCAATTAGGAATAGCTTTTATCACTTATCTTATGATAAAATCCCGTATAAACTGAAGATTTTCTGTCTGTGTCTACTGTTATGGCGTGTTGCAATTCTGTATTTTACTGTTACACGCTGCGTATTTTTAACCTAAAGTAAAATACCGATGTTTAGATGAAGACTTTACGTTCCTAAACACGTATTGTAAAGAACTACTCGACGACGTAAATGATGAGAAGAACGTTAATATGTCAATGATATTTTGTATTATATAAAATATCCGAATTGCTTTTAATAAAATATAGAAAAATTAATAAAATAAAATGGTTTTAGTACGCTACTTTACATTTTTTCATATAAAAATAATGGAAAATGTAAGCGCTTACTTATTACTTGTGTTGTAGAGAATACTCAAAGTTTAATATTAAAATGTTTTCTTTAATAATAATAATAATAAATACTAAAAAATATCGAAAAAAGAATAATAAATCAACAAAATCGACCTTAAATATCGAATAATTCAATAACAACTAAATTACATTTAATAAGAAACAATAGAAGTGTTTTAATTGGCGCTTCCAAAATTTCATGATTTTTGATACGTTAATTGGTCCTCATCTCGAACACGTAAACTTTATACAGTTAAAATATATAATGGCTTGTTGTTGTATACGGGATTGTAAATGAATACCTAAAATTTTACGCCTTATTACGAGAATGATTCGACTCTTGGTTTAACTTAGAGATAACGTCAGTTAAGTATTCGAAAATGGATGGATACTTTCCTATACAAGTTCATCGATGTGAAAAGTTTTTCTTTTCAATGTCAAGGTTACATTCAATGCACATCAAAGTCGTTCAACTCTATTTTACAATGAGTCCAATCTGATAAATAACTCTTTTGCTGGAATATGTGAAACTTAAGTCACGAATCACTAATTTAAAAACAATTTGTTATCTGCGATTATTTCGTATTTTTTTATTTTTTTTAAGTAATTATCGAACGATTTCATGGACAAACAGAGAAGTATTATCGTTATATCGATGCAAAAAAGTCCCCAAATATCTGATTAAGAATCGGGTTTTTAAATGCCAGAACACGCGAACTAGAAACGAGATTTTTCAATACGGAATTAAAAAAAAAAAAAAATTTAAATACCAAAAAATATAAATTAGAATCAATTTTAATGTTAGAAACGGTACAAATTAAACGCTAGGAGCTGATGGCCGAGTGGTTATGGCGGCAGCTTACCGCTCTGAGGACCCGCAATCGAACCGGATGGGTCGAAATACCCAGGAATTTTTCGGGATAATCCATCCATCCCCATTCTTCTCCTATTGTAGGCCTGTTTCGACCCATAATGAGTTTACTAAAGCATTGTGGACTCGTCCGAATCCATAATGGGCTTGCTAAAGAGGTCTTCCCCACAGAGTAGATAGATTTTAAAAACCACATTAAGGGCTTAAATTTTAGAAAAAATAAAACAAGAAACAAGATTTTTCAATGGAAGAAGGGCTACAGATCTTAATTACCAGAGTTTTGAATGGTAGCAAGAATACAAAGAATCTATAACCTGTTGTTTATATAAAACCTTTCATACTATAAACAGATAACGAGAAAATGTTTGCACTATTTTAATCTCAACAAGATAATTTCCTATCGTCTATAATAGGAATTCTATTCGTATTTATATACAAATCAATCTTTATTTATAGCTTTAATTAAAATGACAAGACCTTGTATCTCGAAGATCGTGAGAGTTTGTTATATTTTTGCCTCGGGCTCACATCCAGGTTGACACTTAAAGGGGCTACTTATTGTTTCTCCAAGAAAACAATTTATTGTTAAGTCATGACAAATAATTAATAATATATAAAGTGCAAAGTTTCAGTTTCAATAATAATAAGTTAGACTTAGGAGTTATATAAACTGAAAAAAACAACTTTTTTTTACGAGGGATAAACCGTATTTAACAAGGAAAAAATGTAAAAATTTTAAATATAAATTCGTCAGTTTGTCTGTCTGTAACGTAGAATTTATTTATTAATAAAATTTTAAATTTTTTTACAATAGAAAGATCAAAATTTACATTCATATCCTTAAAAAAACAAGCATAAAAATCTGTATTCAAAAAATATTTAAAATAAATTTACGGACATTTTTAATATTGTATACACATAAAACGCTGAAAAAAATGTAATTTTCGTATAAAAAAAATGAGAATTTCAAAGTGGAAATTAAACTTTTTAAGTGAAAACCTGTTGAAAAAACTAAAGTTATTTGTCCTACATAAGGAATAATGTAGAAAGAAAAGGCAAGTGATAAAAGAAAGATCATCACGCTAACTAGTAATTCATAAAAGAATGTATTAACTATAGTGTTGACCCGATAATGAATGAAGAAGAGAAAGAAACAATAAATAAATAAAAAAACAAAACGGCATTACTTGACCTTTCCTATTGGAACCTACACTTAGTGGAGATAGGCAATTATCACGATAAGTGAAGTGTCGTCTCGCTCGATAAGCAAGTAAAGGAAAAGAAACGAAGGAATTGCGGCCTATCCATCATTTCTTATGAGTTTTCTCAAAGAATTAAACATTATTTACTCTTTTAATTAAATTTATGTGAACGGAAAGCTTCGGTTAAGTAAATACAGTTTAAAAAAGGACCGCTTCTCTCGGATTTTAGTGTACAGAATCACGAAATTACCTACTTTATCTAGAATAATTTTAAATGTTTACAGACTTTACCATTATTCTAGAACGTGTAAAGTGTAGAAGGTGTAATTTAATTAATTAAATATTGTAAATAAGTTAAGAAATACGGTCAAACCTGTGAACAACGGCCATAAAATATGGACTTGTTCGGAGGTGGCCGTCGTTCGGAGGTTAGACTGTATACGTAAATTAAGACGATGAATGTATATAAAAGTACATGCAGTTATAAATTTATTAGTTATTCACATAAGAATGCATAGAATTTGAATAAAAATGAAGTTTATATTATAAAAATATACAAGAATAAAAAAAGAAAATTATAAATAAATTTTTAAATTCTTGTAAAATTTTCACCAGTTATTTACCATTATTCCCTAATAAAACTGTAATTACATTAAGCTTAAAGATAATTTTATCATTAATTAACTTAAAAAGATCAACTTACAAAATAAATCGAATTATTTTCCATTTAAAAAAAAAGCTCCAAAAATATTAATTTTCCATAATTAAAAATTCATAATAAACGAATTTAAAAAATAATAATAATAACTTACCTCGAACAGGCGTAATAATATAAATAATTAAGAAATAAATGTAATGTATCCTTTGTAAATGTCGTGTAGCCATGTTAAATAATTCCTGCAAAGAAGCTATAATTAAAAATAATAAATAAATAATTATATTTACATCACAAAACGAACGATAAAACGGTATGCAAGGACGTAGAGAGAGAGAGAGAGAGAGGAAGTTTATGGCTTCCCTTCGTATAGCGTACGTTCGTATAACTGGCGACCGTTCTTACACAAACCTATCGAGTGACGTAAAGGGGGGAAGAAAGTTGTTGCTTTTTCGCTTTCAAGATGTGCAAGGTCAATAGCCGTGCAAGATCATATTTGACCCGTTCCGCTTTAAACTCGATTCCGGACAACACCTCGATTTTCACAATATATAGAAAACGTCGTACGGTTGGTCAATCGCACAACACATTAAAAAAATAATAATAATAAAAAGGAAAAGTAATAATAGTTCTTAATGAGAATACTTCGTTACGTTACTGAATGAATGATTAAGTGGACATTTATATTCATTATTATTAAATTTTACGCATGGGAACGTGTTTATAAATCATAGTTTTCGAGGGGATTAACTAGACTTGTTTGCATGAAGAAGAGTATTAGATTTTATCATTAATGATCCTCTTTTTCTTTATTACAAGAATAAGGTTATTATTATTCTTATAATGTCTTCGATTTATAGGATTTAAGTGCTTATCGTTGATATAACCGTGAATAAGAAAATGTGTATTACGGATTATGACATTATACTTGATTATATTTAATATAGATATGTTTCGGTTCAGTAACTGAAATCTTGTTACTTGATAACCGCTATTGATAACTTAATCTTGGATTTTTTTTTTTAATATTCTTTATCTGTTTATTACCTTTAAGGGAGGATTTAGGGACGAGCAGGGCCCAGCTGCACCCCATTTCTAGGGTTATTTTTCCGAGTAACGATAGGTATTGCAAGTAGTAAAAACTTTTATAAGGTATATTGTTTCTTTCTGAAGCAGGTGGTCTTTATTATAATAAATAAATGTGTCATGTTTCAACTTTCTTAATGGAGAAAATTAAATTACTCGCATATTTGCATATAAGCTAAGCAAGCTGCAACTTAGGGCTTCGCATTACGAGTCTACGGATTAGAGCCTCGCATATTTACGTGTATTATTATATGGTGGAAAGGAAGAGCCACAAGTCCACAACAATCTTATAAGACCGCACGATTTAGAGGGATTTTCCAATTCCTCCAAGCAGTCAATCACTGCATTCAATCTTCAGTTTGTTTGCTTAAATGACTAGGTTACTGTATGTAAAAAAAAGTATCGAAGGTCACTAAAGGCTAGAGATTCTCCACCCTCGGTTTATTCTAATAAATAGGATAATATGACACAATGGCATAAGATGCAAAACATCTCCCGAACCATCCATTGTCAATGACAAAAGCTTATTGTAATGGTGCCAGTGTAGAAACGGGTTTTCGATTCCGATAATCTAATAGACAAATGGATGTAGAATTTCTCAAATATTTTATCGTATAGAAATAAAATACCTACTTTAATTTACATTCATCAAAAATTTGAGTTAAAATTCGTTCTGAAATATTTAAATTAGGCTTTAATTAAAAATTCTAGTTTAATATATTATAATTATAAATGAATTGAAATTGGGAATTTAATTTTCGAATATTTTATTATATTAAGAATAAAATAACATTAGTTTATAGGCAAAAATACGTGTTTTGTACGAATAATTTTAGACACAAACTGATATTTCCTAACAAATACAGATTATTTTTTAAATAAAGTAATTAATAAAATTTTAGATATTTTAAATGATTTTATTCATAAACGTATTTAAATTATGTTCTTACGTAGTACTTTATCTTAGTCACTTTATTAAATAAAACTCTACACTTAAAAAAAGAAAATAAGCCTTAAAATCCCAATTTATTTTCTCAATATCTCTTGCAAAAAGGTAAATTGCAAGAAATATTACAAAAGCAATAATTTTCACTCATTTTTTTTCTTGCATATTGTAATTTTTTCGGTGTTCTAAACGTTTTTCTCTTTCGAAAGGAACCTTGATTACTCATTTGTAATTATCATCACACTGTCCCATTAACAAAAGAAAGGATCTTCACACCATTACAATAGCTTATTGTTTGAATGTTGTGTCTTCATCGCATTGTCTGGCATTTTTTATGATTAAGTTCATCCTAACCGCTTGACATCATTTCGTACCTTTTTTTTTTTTTAAGAGGTTTCAAATGGTCCTACTAATTACTAAGGCAGATAATTGTAATGATAATGAAATGATAATTATTTATAATTGTATATTAAATTAAAGACGTGATTTATCATTCGGTAGCTTATATCTACGTATATATATATATATATAACAATTTGTAAATCGTAGATTAAATCTAAAACGTTTTAACGCTTTAAACTTTTTAATTATATAAAATTTATGATATTATAAATGAATATTGTTTAATATAAAGTATTAATAAATTACAGAAGTTGTAGCTAATTCTATCGATAAATTAAAGAAACAATGGTAAAGAAATTACAGTTTAAAATATAAAAAATATATGTATATATAATTATACTTTCTGTACTTGTTTTTATGCAGTTTATATCCAAGAAAAATAAAAAATAAATTAAAAAAATACATATTTTTGAAGTGGGGTATGAAAGTCTCATAGGAAAATCACTGTCAGGTCGCTACTTTCTCAACGCAATAACGCACCGAATTCCTAATTCTTTAAGTAAATAACTTGAATTTTTTCGTCGATAGCAATAAAATTAATCATTTTTTTAAAATAATTAAAGTATAAAATCTCGTAATAAACAGTATTTAAATATATATTGAAAGCGTAGACTAAATTAGTCGAAATTATTAAGTTATTAAACTGAAATTACAGTTATAATATCGAGAAAAAATTATCTTTCTATATAAAAAGTGCAGGTTCGTATATATAAATATTTAAAAAAAAAATTCATATTTAAATTGTTTAAATTAATACATATTGGTTAAATTAATTAATGAATGAAACATATCTTACCTATCTTGTTAGCAACCTTGATATCTACTGAAGAAGTACAGTTAGTATCAACTTTCACTCTGCAAGTCAACGACCTTCCTGACCAGTTCTGACCGAACTACACTAAATAGAAAGCCTCCTCCCCCTTTGAAGACCTATGACATTTCTGTAAGGTGAAGTCAATTTTCCACCCTATATATAGTAGGAAGATTAAGAATGGATCATGTTCAGCATGATTGTTTATTTATAACGCTCGAAAACATGTAAGGAATTGCGGAAAAATTGGCTTACATAATCCAATTTATTATAACTTTACACTTAATTTTCAATACGTTTAACTGAACAAATAAATAGAAGAACGTAGAAAATGTCCTCAATTTCTTATACGAGGAAGGAACTATTTACAAGAGTTACATAAAAAATATATATACTTTTAACCATTTTAAAAACTGGATTTTAAGCTCTAGGAAGATAACAATTTTAATTAAAATTTAATTTAATAAACAATGTGTAGTAAGATTATTGTTTGTTGTTGATAATTTCAAGTGCAAGTTGGAAACCTGTTTAATTTCTTCGAATTATTATTAAAATGCAGACAATGTTTAAGGATAAAAGGAATAAATTATTTCCTATACAGAATATTTGATAAACAGGGTATCAGGAGATGATTCCTCACAAACATTGGGTTAGATTGGATTTGATTAATGGAGTAAGACAACGCAACACTTGGAAGATCTGCCAGAAGAGTGCCTCCAGGGAAGACTTTGTATAAGACCCTAGCCCGAATTTAGGTGTTAGACACGTGAAAAAAACTCCACGTGGCCATTCCATTTGTTAGCCTGGAACTCGTGATTAGTGATTTTATCCACTTGTACTGATCGGCTCCTTAAAACAGGAGTAAAACGTTTGTTGTAATCTATGTACGATTTCGGCTACACTACTGTGTATGGAGCTGGATGAAGGATGGGGTGATATGGACAAATCGAAAAAGTATACACTGTTCACTACAGCTGAAAATGGCACTTGTAGAACCTTCTCTGATGTCCTAAAATAGATCACGTGCAACGGACTGTTTGTCATATCAAATTGTGAAACATTCATGTCGCTGTATCTTTGTTAATGTTATTAAATGTACAGTACTACCCCATAAATTTTCCTCCTGATACGCCCTGTTTATTCAGGATGTTCAGGCTTACGCTTTAATGTCCATTTAATGAATTTAAATTTATAAAATCTCCATTTTTATTATATACTAAGTGTTGCCGGGAAAGTTAAGCAACTCGTTGCTGGATTTTTTTAAAGTATTACACCATTTTATTGATGATTCTTATATGAGTTGCTATTAAGAAAAACAAAAATTATATAATTTCTTTATTAATGGGTTTATAAATTAAATAATTTGGGCTTTTTAATTTTATTTTAGAATTATAAAAATGTATAGTAAAAATATAGTTATAAAGTCTTAAAATATATTAAATATCTCAGATTTTTCTAAGCTGCAAACCTCAACAAAGGGATAAAAATAAAATGAAAATCGGAAGGATAAACAGATAAGCAAATAGCTATTGTAGAATATTTTAATAGATAGATAAACAATGAAATTACTTAGCACAGAATTATACTTATTAATAGAATGTATTGAACTGGAAAGTTATATAGATCTAATCGAAATTATTCTTCTTCCTTTATAAAATTATACGTGTGATTATTATATTGGATTATTCATATTTATTAGTTATAAATAGATTATATAAAAATAAATGCTTTTAATCAAATATTATATGTATGGATCTATATATTATACTGTATACATATAAAAAAACATTCATAGTTTGATCTCCTTAAAGAAATTTTATTATTAGGTTCTTCTTTTTTAAAAAATTTGAAAGCAAAGAAGATCATCATAAGCCAATTTCTATAAATTCCCACTGTCGTCTGTATGTCTGTCCTTCTTTAATCTCGAGAACAGAGTTAGATAGATGAAAGTCAAGAACAGGAACAGGAATTTAAAACAGTAATATTAAATAAAACTGATATTTTTATTATGAATTTCCGAAATTAACATTGCCAGTTATTACAAGAATTCTTATAGGACAAATTTGCATAGAAGACTATTTCACTTCTTTTTAGATATAGAATATAGTTAGTTGTGAGCGAGTTTCTGTAAAGTTTCGAACCTAAATCTGTAAATAAATTATGCATGAAATGAGGTAATTGCCATTTCCATGTGTTTGGAATAACAAGCATGAATTGCTTGGCTGCCGAAGTAATACAGAGATTATGAGAATTCTGTGTAAATAAATATTAACTTTTTTAATTAAAAATTTTGCCACGTTTTTACACTGTATAGAAGTCTAGTTTCATTTATATTATGGATGGTGTTTTAATTGTTGATTGTATTAAGAAGACTTAATTTTGTCATTCTTAGGTTCAGTTTCATTTACAATGACGTCGTCTGGGTGGCGGGTGAGAAGAGATTCTCTGCTATTCATATCAAAACTCATAAAAATTCTTAGGATCCGACAGATTTTAATGTAAATACTTCGAAAAGAAACAGCCTCTAACCTTTTAATGAGTTATCATTGGTGACAAATTATGCAACTCTGAAAATAAACAGAAATCTTGAAAAAGCAATAGCGCCTACCTCCCAAAACCGTCTTCCTCCTACTTTCTCCGTGTAAAATGATCTTATGTCAGTATACGAACAGTTCTTAAAAGATGCGAATTGCCAGCGGGATATTCAGAAGGCAAGCGTGTGTCACGGACACATCTGAATATCGATGTTTGGCTGGGTATATTCGACGCTTTCTCCCGAGGCGAATGCGCTAAACACCAAACTCTCCACTTGGGGTAAAATTGAATTCGGCAGCGCCAACTTTGTGTGGTCTCTTTCGTGTGCCCACCCTTCTCAGTGGTCGTCGCTATCTCCCGTGGTGCTGTTCGTGCTTCAGAATCTCTCACGGATTAGTTCCTGGACCAATCGTGGATTTTCGCTACATGTTTCCTGTCGTTATAGTCAACAGATTTACTGGGCAGTTCGTCAGTGGGTGTCTCACAAGGAAAGAAATTTCGTTTTTTTTCTGCTAACAGTGAAAGTCACCAAGTTCTGTGTGTTGCCGTCTGGAATATCATCTCTGTACATTTATATATCCGCGATTGTCATAAGGGGCTATTTGTTTTGGGGTGTGGACCATCACTTTGTTTCCCAGAAAGGTGAAATCTCTTTGCTTATTTATTTGCTTTTTCTTCTAAGATAGCATGACGACCTGTAAGCCCCAGGGTTTCTGTATGAGACCTTTAATATTCTCGACGTGCTTAAGGGTTACTTAGCTTCTGATAGTACTGAGAGGCTGGGAACCAAAAAGCACTCAAGATACATCGTAGACCTGTTTCAAAAGGTCATTTAGCTTGCGTGCTCTAGTTGTGGTCCTTGTTCGTCGGATGAGTTAAGCAATAAGCTTGGGTCTCTGGCTACCAAGGAGGATTTGGATGAGGCGCTTTCCTCGCAGTCTGCTAGGACCGCAGCTGGCTTTAATGGGCTCACTGAAACTGTTCCTGGTACCGGGCAGATTTTCTCTACCGTCAGGCGTGCAGAAGATCACGATTAGCTCACCAGTTACGATGATGCTGTCAAGCATTCGGGCGGGCCTCGCAAACCCATTTCTTCTTTACCTAGGCCATGCCAAACAGTCCTTGTTTACGGAGACAAACGATTCTGAGGCCACACGGAATTTGCTCACCAGCAGCATTAGTCCCCAATGTACTAAAAATTGGGGTTTAGCGCATTCGCAGATTGCAAAAGGGTAGAGTCGCGGGTTGATCTTAATTGTAAAGGGAGGTGGAGGTCTTCCAGCACACGGTCTCAAAGGTTTCCGGTCTGCATTCATCCATTCCAAAGAAGCGTCTGCCTCTGATAAAGATTATTTCTGTGCCAAAGCAGATGGAAAGAAATCACTTACTGAATGTGATCTACAAGCAAAATGGGGTGCTCACGGAGTCTTTCACCAGGGAAGAATTTCAGGGAAAGGTTAGGATTCGTTTTCCCATTGGTCAGACAAATGCACCGCACATCACATAGATGGTCGAGTTGTCCCCTGACTTGAGGGCTCTTCTGATGAAGGAGGGGCGCATAAACCTTCAGTGGACACGCTGCAATGTAACTGAATTCGTTCCGCTAAATCAATGTCTTAAGTGTCTTAAATTTGGGCACTTTGCAAGAGATTGTATATCAGAAATTAAAGTTTGCAGTCAATGTGATGGACCTCATTCATACAAAAAGTGCGAGAAAATATCTGAGACGCCGAGCTGTGCTAACTGTCTAAGAGAAAAACAAGGAAATTATAATCATAATTCTCTGGACAAAGAGTGCCCCATTCTGATGAAGATGAAATCACAAGCCATTTCCAGAAATGATTATGGCCTTTAACCTCCTCTCCGAAAACAGTTGTCAGAATTTCAAAATTTGCTTCGTGCAGATTACCTTGAGAAGAGCCGCTAACTCGCAGCTCTGCCAAGAGTTAAAGAACTTCGATTTGGGACTGGTATTGGAGCCCTATTGCACGAATAACAAGGTTTCCAGATAAGAGACAATATCATTCAGCACAACATTGGGCGGCCATATTATTATGAATCCTCAACTGGTTGTCCCACATTCTAGATTTTCCTCCAACATCATCATCTGCATTGAGATCTCTCTTCCCTGCTTCAAGGTTGCCTTTAACGTTTACTCTTCCAGTAACACCAGGATCTCAGATGCACTACAACATTTTTCTGACGCAATGGGGCACTTTAGGGATGCACAGTTTCTAATTGTTGGAGATTTTAATGCACACTCCCCACGTGGGGTAGGGAGTGTAGGGACGAAAAAGAAGCTATGGAGGACTTTGTAGCAGTGCCCGACCTACTTGTTGTCAACGACCCGAACTCACAGCCCATTTTCTCTGGTGAAAATGGTGTCTCCTGGATTGATCGCACCATCTGCTCTGGAGGACTCCACCTCTTTATAAGGAATTGGAATGTGGGCACCATTCCACCAGGAATTGGAATGTGGGCCTTTAAGATCACGAGTGTCTGACTTTCGATCTCTACTATACTTGTCCTAGCTGTGAAGACCATCTGATTTCCTCCCACCCCTTTAACTCCAAGTCTGCTTACTGGAGTCGGTTTGGAGACATTATTCATGAACGCTGCCTTCTCCCCATTTAAGATTACTTTCGGACACAGACCGAGGACTACATTGAAACTGTCATTGGGCGCATTACCGATGCATGTAACGAGTTCATTCCTGGGAAGAAAAGTAAAAGGAGAGCCAACCCTTGATAGAACGACAAACTCGACTCAATGCGCAGGACCAATAACCAGCTGTGGAAGACTTTCCAGCGCTATCAGAGTTACCGAAGGAAGTCGTTACCTTCGGTTTTAACAAGAATAAGAAGGAAATTAAAAAGACGAAGCTGGAGTCCTGGCGCGTCTTCTGATCCAGGGCAGGTGATGGCACATGGGGTTTTATCTATAAGCTTAGCGTCAACAAGCTTAAGACTCAGAACCTTATCAGCAGTGAGGAACTGGAGTCATTTTCCATCTATGAGTTAACGTTAACTGGATTTTAGTGAAGTCGTTTTCTCGTGGAGGACGCCATCTTGGATGTATCAAAACATTCGTGTTACCGAATTAACCTGTGGTAACTTTCAGGAAAAAATATCATTTAGACTATACAAGGTGCATCAGAATGACGTTTTAAAAATTTGGAGGATTGTAGAGGATGAAATTTTGAACGTTTTGATATAAGGAACCCATAGCCGGAAATGTGATATAAAGTTTCTACAGCACTTTGCACTTTGCAGTCGGTATGCTGAATGAAACAGCAGAATACATTATTTATGACAAGTTTTATTGACAAAACAGTAGAGTACAATCAAACTGTACAGTACATCGAATAAGTGGCTGCACTACTTTAGAGTAAATGTTCAATGTGACGACCACCGACTTCGTTACATCATGTGCAACGACGAACCACGCTTTGTCCGACTCTTTGTAAGATGCCATGCTTCCCTCTGATGTTATTAAATGCTGTAAAGATGCGCTCCGTAAGCTCATGAACTGTTCCTACAGGTGTTGCGTACACAAGGGACTTTACATGACCCCATAGGAAGAAGTCAACAATGACATGACATCAATGGACAATAACATGACGTCAATGGACGGAAGGGTAGCTACTAGCTACCAAAGTGAAGGGCGGTCAAGCACTTCCTACTGCAGTAGAAACTTTATATCATATTTCCGGTTACGGGTTCCTTAGGGTAAAGATGCCGAATATGAGATACCATTTTTATTTTTGACTATAAAAAAATAACTATTACACTTGGAGCGTCACAAATTTCAATTTTGAATAGGGAATTTAATATATTTAGCAATATAATTGCTATTTAGTCCTAAGTATAATACATTTTTAGTTATGTTAGATAAAATGAAAAAAGTCCGAAATTGCGTCTTAGGTAAATGGTCTCCTATTATGAGATATTAGGGGTTGCTAATATGAGATAGTATCTCTTATTAGGTTCCTTCAGGTTTATAGTATAAATAACAAATGGAAAAACAAAACATACCCAATTAAAATCACACTTTTAATTTGCACTTATTAATTAAATGTACACTAACATCAATCTTCAAAATAAAGGAGATATCAATTATTGTTAATTATTAATCAAAGAACAAAAATATAATTACAGCGATTTTTATAATGGCACTTTTGAAACAATATCAAAAATCAATAAATATAGATAGCGTAGAGATCTCTTCAAAAGGATTCCAAATTTTACATATCTAAACATAAAGAACACAAAAAACGATTTTCCGTTACTTCTCCACATTCCTCATGAGTCCACTTGAAACAACCTTGACACTTAGCCCATTTTTCTCCTCTCGTGTCTTCCGAGAACCTCCCACTGCAGTATGGACATTCAGCGTCATATGATTCATCATCACTACTGCTATCTGCGAGCTCCGGTACGTTATCATCTTCAGAACTGGAACCGTCCGGCTCTTTAATTTTCTTTTTCTTCGCAACTTTCTTATTATTCTTCTTTGTCTGTTGTTCTTTGCTTGCATTCTTAGAGCTTTTCCTCTGATCCTTTTTATTTTCCTTTTCTTTCTTTTTATTTAAACATTCTATAAGTGTGTTTTTATATGGAGAAGTAGTAATTATGGCAGCTGATCCAGCCCTGGTTTTCTTGGCAGAATCATTTCTAGACAGCCTGGGTATTGGCTTAAGTGCAAAAGGTGAGACATGAGACGATGTGCAAGGCATTGGATTTTCATATAAGCCAGCACTAGATGCCAATGCGTGATTCTCATCAAGAGGATTTCCAATTGAAGGGGTTACACAGTGTTCGGCTCTCTGATCCTCCTGATTCTCATTTGACACTCCATGATCAGGTGAAACGTGGTGAGTCTGGAAAGGTCTATCTGTCTGGTCATTCAGTACATCTCGACGTAGATCTTCATCATTAAAAACTGAAAAATCTTCATCTGTAAAAATATAGCGATTGCAAGGCAACAATCCAGTTTTCCGAAAACCATTGACGGAGTTACTCATAGTTGCAGCTTTTTCATAAGCAATGCCAAATAATCTAACTACGTATTTGTTGGTCACTGTGCGTCCTGGGTTATTTCGCAGCCATGTTTCAATTTCTTGGGCGTAATAAGTTTTCAGTGGTTTCATAAACGCCACATCCATGGGCTGCATTTTGTGCGTGCAATGTGGCGGTAAGCAAACAATAGCTACATTATTTTCTCGAGCTAAATTTATTACATCAATGTTGCGTGTATGTGTGTAGTGGCCATCTAAAATCAAAATAACTGGATCATCTTCACTTGGTTTTACAAAATTTATAAAATGTTGAAACCACTTTGTGAATTGGTGTGTTTGGATCCAACCAGAGGGATGACAATCGCCTATTGAACCTGCAGGTGCATCGTCCATTAGTTCTTGGCCCATATTTTTCCTTGGAAAAATTATCAATGGTGGCACATAGCTACCACAAGCGTTCATGCACGTCACTACGGTCATTAGTTTGCCTCTTTCCAATGATGTCAACGCAGCAACCTGTTGCTTGCCTTTCACGCTGATGACTTTGGACCGTTTATGTTGTACTACTGTTATTCCGGTCTCATCAACGTTGTACACTCTATGTGGAGAGGATTTTATCTTTTCAATTTCTGGCTCATATAAGTCAAAGAAATTATTGACGGCAACAGGATTGAACCCTTTCACTCTTGCAGCAGAAACTGCTTCAGGTGTTCTAACTGATAAAGCAGGATGTCTTCTCATATAACCACGTAGCCATTTTTTTCCAGCAGACGCTTTAGACAAGCTGAAGGGGTGTTTAAGATTATTTTTGATAGCCAATTGATACGCCATGTACTTAATATCCTTCAGACGTAAGCCATAAAATCGTTGATCCATTTCTTTGCAATATTTTTCCAGCTCTACTTCTAAATGGTCAGGCAAGACTGGATGTCTTCCCATACGAACCTTTACAAGTACTTCAGCATGAGCATCATTCTTGACGTAGCGCTCTAGGGTACCCTTAGGAACACCAAATTGTTTTGATGCCTTTAAGTAACCCATTTGGTTGCTCCGCACTGCATTCACGGCTCGTATCATGGCATGGTGATCCCAGGTTTTCCTTTTAATTGGAGCCATCTAAAATATATAAAAAATAACTTAAACTAATACGTATACTTTCGCCTCACATATGAAATGAGATATCTCATATTAGGATACACATGTATCATAATATGAGATATCTCATTTTAGGAACCCCCATGTGTCTCATATTGAGAACACATCCAAATTTTACAAAATGGCTTCCTACTTTTTTTGCTGACAAAGAAAACAACAGTACCACACTAATATCGTGGAATTGACCGTATAATTGATACAATGAATGTAAATTAAAAGAATTTAGCGTAATAATAACGTTGTTAAATACCTCGTAAACATTTAATGTCAAAAAATTTGTTTCGTACTTCTATGAAAATTCGCACTACCACGTTCTAACAGTGTCTCTGGCCGGCACGCACTGACATACGTTTTGAGGTGTTGCCAGGACGCTTCGGGTGACACTAGCGCCAAATGGTTGCCGTTAATAGTTTGGCCAAAACCTCGGTATCTCAAATTTGGCGCCTATCTCATAATAGGCATCTTTACCCTATATCAAAACGTTCAAAATTTCATCCTCTACAATCCCCCAAATTTTTAAAACGTCATTCTAATACACCCTGAATAAGTATGGCAAGTTTTTCGGCTTGTGGTTGCACAAATCGGCCGTTGAAGAAGATATCTAGGATTACATTTCATGCATAAATATGTCAAATTTATTTATTTTTTTGTTGTTTTTTTCTTTTAGATATGTCTGTTTTTAAATTTTTGACGTAAGTTTACAGTACGAAGTTATAAAATTCCAATTTGTTATAAAATTTTAATACGGAGCTAATGAATGTCTTGTGCTTCATTTTAAAGCTTTCAAAGTGACATACTGAATATTTTACTATTGTTCATAGCAACATGTGTTTATTTGATAAAAGTTGTTTGCTCGTTCTATTCACAAATAATTAAGTATGAATCGGAATCTCAAATATCCTAAGGATGGTGACCTAAATACGGTTCTAGATTCCTAGAACCGTTTTCATGTTTTGCGAACCTCTTCAAGACGTCGTAGCCCAGCATTAACCAGGCGCAGGATCCTGTGATAATACACAGCTCATATACCCAGGAAGCCAGCTCTGCTCAAGTATGCTGAGTTTCATTCTACATAATCCACTGTAAGCCTGGAAGACTTCATGATGAACATGAAGAAAAAGACCTCTTATTGTGTCGGATCCACATGGCCGAGTGGAAACTGATAGTTAGTGGATTTGCGGCTGACCAACTGGCAGGTCACATGGAATTTTCATGGTTTTATTCACATGTCTAACACCTAAATGGGATCCAACCTTCCAAGAGATCCTTCCAAGAGGTCCTTCCAAGAGGCATGCCTCTCGACAGATCGCCCGTGTTGCATTGCCGCATTCCATCAATTCAATCCAATCCAATCCAATCTTATTGCCCGCAGAGTGAAAAGATTTTTTAAAATATCTCATTTATTTTTCTGATTTCTAAATAAACAAAATTATTTATTCAAACACGGAATTATTAAATTTACATTAATAAATTACGAATTTTCAAATGCTATACAAAAATTACATTAAAACATAATAATGTTATATTATTTCATTAAAATTTATTACAATTATTATTACATTTTAATATAATTCAAAAACTTTTATTATAATAATTATTATTATTAATTTTAATTCACATTTAAAACAAATGTGACTTATATTATTTAGCATCATTTTCGCACTTCAAGATTTTATAACGATTAAATTAAATTAAAACATTACTAAAAATTTAAGTAGATTAATTATAAAAATAGAAATTACTTAAAATAATTTAAAATTTTAAATTCAAATATATATATACTGTATATATATTTTTTATAAATCCGAAAATAACTTATTGAATGCAGTAATGGAGTAACTGTTGGCGCTTGATTCTGAATTTGGTCTGACTTCTTTTTGTGAAAAGTCATCTGAAGAGGTTTGTTTGATTTATTAATGAAGAATTATTTAAATAATATATTAAACAGTTTTAAATGTTATTTTAAGTAATTATAATTAATTATTTCAATTTTTATTACACGCAAACTGCATTAGATCAGCCAAAACAAAAATCCTGTATACATGGCACGTTTTTAATTTACTTAATATTAATTAATAATTAAACCTTATTAATTAATTTACTTGCTATATAAAAGGTGACGTAATTAAATTACGGAATTTAATTACGTCACCTTTTCAAATTTTCAAATTTTTGAACTTTGATGAGACACACGTGGTTTGTAATGGATTAAAGCTTTGTTGATTAAACTAAAACAAGGTTGAAATTCGCCAAACTCTTCTTATCTTGAATATTTATTTACGTTTTTCTTTAGATCTGTTGTAAAAATTCTTTATTTTTTTATTTTAAATTATGCATAAAGTGTTTTAATAAGTTTTTTTTTAATTGAAAACTTAAATAAAAACAAATTGAAATGCTAAACGGTAACGCTATCGAGGAAGAATGAGGCAAATTAAGAGTGGTTTTGGACTCTTGGCCTCTTCTTTATAAGGAAAATTAACGTTAAAAATTCCTTTACCACTTTTCTTACACTTTCTGCTTTTATAAATTTAGAAAAACAAAGCAAATAGGTACAAGAAAAACATTTGAAGGTGACAAATGCATGTAAACTCTTGTTGTAAAGGTATACGTGAGGGTGTATTCTTCATCCACGGTGCTAGTGACTACGTTCACGTTGGTACGGGGGGGTGAATGTGGGTTTGCACATTATAATTTGGGTTTCCTTTAATATCTGTTATAGTTATACTACTGATGATAAAGGATTTATGATTACAGATCTTCATTTTGTCATATTAATCATATTTAAAACTTTATTGTATATTGTGCTGTTGATGTTAATTTTTTATGTTGATTGATTTATTTGAGTAATATTTTTATATTAAAAATATCTATAATTTAATAAACTTGTTTTGAAATATCAAAATTAAATAACAGTCAAAATTATAGTAAATATTTTTTGAAATTGGAAAACTTGATAATTATCCATTTAAAAATTCTTAATTTTAATCTATTTAATGTTTTTGTAAATATATCTTATTTCCAAAATATGAAGGATAATTATTTCTTTTATTCCTAGCTATTTATAAATGAGATTTTATAATTTTTTTTGTTATGGTTGACAAACTTCATTCATTGAATATATTTCTTATAAAATGTATTTAGACTTGCTATGTTATATAAATAACTTTAGAAAGAAAATTTTTTTTTTAATTCAAAAATTAGAGATCATTTTAATGTCTTCTAAATATTCAAAAATAAATTTTACATTTTTTTAGAATACTTTAAAGTAAAGTTGTATATTAGATTGTCATGGTTTTGCATAGAAGCACACTTCTATATACAATTCTAATAATAAACTTAATATATCATGATACTTTAAGCATTTGAAAAAGTTTTATCATTAAGAATAGAAAATGAAAGGTCATTGAACTGTGCATTGATCTGTCTAGTGTAAAGTTATCAATCTATTTGAATGTATAAATTATTACATTTAAATTACTATTTATAAATAATAAATATATATAATTTGTCTTTTTACATTAATATTATTATAACAATTATATCACATGAATGAAATAATAAATTTATTCATTTATTATAATTAATGATGTATACATCAAAAGCTCTAAGTAATAAATTAAAGCAATTGAAATTTTAATTTTAACTCTACCATTTTTGCTAATTCTTGCAATAATGTTAGATTTATGATCTCTGTTGGATGTATGTATATATATATATATATATATATATATATTTGATATGTTGTCTATGATTACAAAAAAATCTACATAATAAAATTATTTTTATATTTAAATTTAATCAATTACATATGACTGTACAGGTATTATGGATTTAATAATTCATTTTTTTGTTATTGTTGTTAGTAATTTATTAGGGTAGATTTGATGAAACTTAAATTTTAATCTTTATATGTGAAAAGGATTATTGACTAAATTGCTATCTATCCATATTATCATTGCATTCCCTAAAGGGATGGCCAACAAAAAAGTGGCTTTCCTGCAAACTTTAATCCTCTGAAGAACATCCATATGGGCAGAGCATAGCATACCAGGAACATTCATTCAAACTTTCACACTGGGACCTGCTGATATCATGCACTACACCTATATTTGACAGTCTTGTTTCATTTCTGTTTATCCATACATACCTCTTGCTTCTTCCATATTCATGACTCTCTTCACACACTTTCAGCACTTTCTTTCAATCAGAATCTGTTTCTCTTTCAGACACTCTTCCAGTTGCTCAGCTCATCTTTTCATTGGTCTTCCATGCCCTTTCCTTCCCTTTACATTCCCCACATACAACTTCTTACACACTTCATCTTTCGACATTCTGTGTGGCAAAACCAATGCAGACATCCTTGATGCACTTGCTCAATTGCATTCTCTTTCACATTGCACTGCACCAACATATCCTTCTCACCAGATCTCTCCTTGTCACACCATATATACACCTCAGATTCCTTATCACAGCTGTAATCACTCTGCTCTTATACTTCGTTCTCCACACCCATACAACAGAGTTGGGAGGACCATACTCTTGTACACAGCCATATTTGCCTTCTTTGGAATCATATTCTTATGAACCAATTGACAGTACACCCAACCACTTTCATACAAGCATTCAATCTTCATATCTATTCTGCCATTTCTTTCAAATGTGCTCTCCAAATAAACATACTCTCTAACTTGTTCTATCATCACATCATTTGGCTGTATCTTGTACTCATTCATTTGCTCATTTCTTTCAGACACTAAAACTTTTGTTTTCTCTCAATGTCATTTTTTTTGCAGCTTTCATTTAACTTCAACATAGGATACTGCAGTTCTATTGGCTGAAAGCCAAAGTAAACAGTATCATCAGCATATAATAAGCAATTAAGGAACTCACTACCCACTTTTTTACCTATTTGCTCTTCTTTTAACTGCCTCGTGCATTTTTCCAAGTTGAATAACCAAGGAGACATCATACAGCCTTGATGCACACTCATAATCACATTGAACCACCCTGACATTTCACCAGCAACTCTAACCCATGCTTTGTTGTTTTCATACAATGCTTCAAGCAGCTTCCCACTCATCCCGTACTCACTGAGAATAACTCACAAGTATTCTCTTTTTACTTGGTCATATGCCTTCTCCAAATCCACAAATGCAGCAAAAATTCTCTTGTTTACCTCCAGGTAATTCTCAACAATCATTCACAATCCAAAGATTTGATCCATACAGTTCTTTCCTGCCACAAACCCACACTGAACATTTCAGATGTTCTCTCTAGTAATTCTCATCACCCTCTTCACTAGAACTTGTATAAATATCTTTTGGCATGCTTAGCATACTTAAACTTCTATAATTGTTACATTCTGCACTGTTATCTTTTCTTTTATATAGAGCAACGATAATAGCATCTCTCCAATCATTTGGCACCCATCCTTTCTCCCAGCACAGACAAAAGAGGTTTGTCAGACATGCCAACAACAATCACCACCATATTTTAACATTTCAGCACATACTCCATCCACACCTGTAGAATTTTCCATTTTTAAATTGTCAATTGCTCTTCTCACCTCTTATATACTGATTTCCTCGCATTCATGATTATCCTCATCCACAGACATCCTAATCTCACACTTAGACATCTCGTCATTAACATCTGCACATCCTTAAAGCTCAATGAAATACATTCTCCACCTTTCCAATACATTCTTACTCCTCTACTTCAGATCACCATTATCATTCACACTTTTTGTACCCACATATGCATCGCTACCTTTCACCTTTCTCATATACTGCCAGAAAGCTTTCTGGTCATCCTTAAATGCTACTTCCAATTTCTCTGCTCTTTCATTCTCAACACATTTTTTGCTCTTTTTCATAATTTCCATATATTCATGGTTATACTCTCTGTACTCATCCTTATTTTTACCATTTGAATATCATAGGCAGGCTTCTTTCTTTCTCTTTATAACTTCAACAACCTCTTCATTTTACCATTCACTGTCTTTCATTCATTTGCCCATCTTCACAGTACCACATACTTCTCTTGCACACACTACCACCCCTTTTTAACAGTTTTTTTACAGAATTCCATGGATTCTCAGGGTTTTGTCTAATATCTACACTTAGCTCATTTAGCTTAGCAGATACACTTTCTCTATACTGTAATTTTCACTCTTTCAGGCACTCTACTTTCACATGTTCTAAAATTTTCCTTTTGCTGTTTTGTCTTTATTGCCAACCATTCAGCAATTGTATCCTTGACCTGACTAGGTAATGGTCAGTACCTATTTCACATTCCCTCATCACCCTCATATCTCTCGCCATCCATTTCAACCTTTTATCATATATCACAAAGTCAATCATACTCTTTTGTTGCAGTGTTCTATCCTCCTAAGTATACATGTGGATTGACTTGTGTGAAAAGAATGTGTTCGATGTGAACAAATCTCTTGCAGCACATAGTTCAATGAGGTGCTCACCATTGTCATTCACTCCATCAAAACTATTCCTATAGACATATGGCCATGAATGTCCATCACACACACCTACATGCACATTCATATCATCCAACAACACAATCCTTGCATTTATTCAAGACATCCAACAGAACACTCCAGAATTCATCTTTCTCTTCAAACACACTGGACTCAACTGCAGCATACACACCAACATACATCTTGTATGCCCTACTTTCATTCTCAACCAGACAATCCTGTCAATAACACACTCATAAGTTTTAATACATTGTTTCAGGGACTGATACAGGGGCTCACTCCATGTTTGCCAAATTCACTTGTAGAAACACCAGAAGAAACATGTAAAAAACCCTCCCACTGATTCAAACACTTGCCCTTATGTTTCGTTTCAGATGCGCACAAAACATCCACTTTCCTTCATGCATCACATTCAACAGCTGTTGCTCTTTCAACTCAGACAGGCTCTAAAGATTCTATACACTGAATCTCACCTCACATTCACATCTTTTAACATGAGGCACAGATGTCTCTTTTCACTTTAGTTTGTTTTTAACAAAAAAAACTTTTTTGTGGGAAGGGGTTGTTAGTCGTTTGTCCAATCCCCAACCTGGAGGACCAGGATACTTTCTTAGTCTGACCTCTTAGGTTGCCAGTAGTCATGGGCACCATCAGTTAAGCCTAGGGCTTAACTGATGGTGCCCATGACTACTGGCAACCTAAAAGATCATTGAGGTACACAAACCCCACCACCACAATAAGATGGAGATATCAGGATGGGGTGACTAAATTTCTTTTATCTTCAAAAATTATATATGTCTTACGCATGGATGAAAATGTTAGTATAAATTAAACATATAAAATCTAGCTACATATTGAATCTAATTTTAATATCTTTATATATACATTCGACTCCGCATAAGTTGACACCCAGATAACTCGTCACTTGTCGGTTACATAGTAAATTTTTTGTGGTCCCGGCCGACTTATGTAGGCATTAATGTTATTAACCTTAAAAAACTCTGTTTACTTGACATCGTTTAACTCGTCACCACTGGATAGATCAACGTACTTTTTCTGTTTCACACTTTTTAGAATTCTGATAAGTCGACTCCCTCCCTGAAAAATGAGTTCCCACTACACAGCTTATTGTACGGTGTGAACTCATTTTTTCAGGAGGGAGTCAACTTATCAGACGTCAAAAAAGTGTGAAACAGAAAAAGTACGTTGATTTATCCAGTGGTGACAAGTTAAACGATGTCAAGTAAACAGAGTTTTTTAAGGTTAATAACATTATTGCCTATGTAAGTTGGCCGGAACCACAGAAAATTCACTAATTAACCTATGGTGACGAGTTAATCCAGGTGTCGACTTATGTGGAGTCAACTGTATTAATGTTTTATGACTTTCCACCAGGGCTATAGAGTCGGAGTTGTGGAGTTTTGGTGTTTTAGTTAGGAGTTGGAGCCATCAGAAATCCACCAACTTTGACTCCTTTTTACTTTCACGACTTTTTTTATGTATATAAAACAGAAAAGTATTGGAATCATGTCAAATTTGACTCTCCTGATTTTTTGCAAATCTACATGTTTGGAGTCCTTCCGAACCCAAAAAATGTCAAATAAAGGGGGAAAATTTGTGTGTGTCTGTGTTTGTGTCTAATTTGTTTAATTTCTTTATTCTCTGTTCTGAGATATTAAACAATATCTCAGAATTGGTAAAGTTTAAGAAATAAAATTTGGCATGGTAGGTTTTGTATAAAGAAACATTAATGCTTTGTCATTCGATCCTACTGATCTTTAGAACTAAGCAGACAAACACGAACAGTAACAAAAAAACTTTATTAAAAAGGTGAGAACTGTCACCGACATCCTCGGCCAACATCCAGGCAAAAACCCCGCAAACTTTTTTGCGCCACTTTTTCTTACAAGTTGCCAGCCAACATCTCGTTGGCAAGTGTTGCCAGGCAGTGTTCGGGATCTCTGGCGCTGGCGGCCACAATGCTATTAAATTTTGGTTCTTAATTAAAAGTTGTCAGGGTAGAGACACAGAAGGGGTCATGTGGCATAGCTTCAGTGTGGTTGGACTTAATGAATATTTTACTCATTATTAGCATTTACAATTTTTATAAAACTCATCTCTACCCTCAAAATTAAGCTTTTGCCATTTTATAATAGTTAAGAATATAAAAAGTATTTTAATAAAATATGATAACATGACTCCACCAAAATTTTAAATGTTGAAGGGGAAAGTTGAGCAACTTATTGCTGGTTTATTTTAAATTATGATAAATATATAAGATCTATGTGATAGTGTAATCTTTATTTATAAAGTTTATTGTTTATTTAATTGATATTACTTCAAGTTAAACTATACTGAGATTACAACCTAGTTGATACTTTGTTTTTAGATTCATACAAACTGTTTTATTTAGAGCATACGGTAAAAATGTATTTGAATTAATAATTTGAGTGGTTGTGCTGTATAGCACCAAAATCGCCACTTTGCAATATTTTTTTAAAGTGGTGATAAAAATATAATACTGGTGATAAAAACCCTAATCAGTTTATTTTGACATTTGGCATGAAATTAAATTCACAAAGCTAACTTCAGGAAAAATAGCAGAATGTTGAGCTCCTGTGCAATGTGAGTCCCATGCATCACACACACCAGCAACGTCATGACATCATACAGCAAGTTCAGACAGAAAAATAGGAAGTAACATTGAGAACTGGAGGCTGTTTTCATGCAATGCTGCCCAGCGTTTTCAGATTGGGGTTTTTTTTAATCGACTGCCGGAAAATTTGGGGAATTTTTGGGGTGGCATTTTTTCACTTTGATCTTTTTTCAGTAGACTAAAGCATAAAAATTTTGACATGATAGAATCTGTGAAATTCTGCTTACATATTGTGATCAAATCTGTTGTTTGGAATTATTCACTAAAAAATTTGTTCAAAAAAGATTTCTATTTTTAAGGGACAGCTTAACATGTTATTTTGCTTTCTAGACCCCAAACTGATAAGGCTACCAGCACCAGCATTAATTAGTAAGTAAAACTGGTGGTAATAAATAATTAGAAGTGGCAAAAAAGTTTTAAACTGGCAAAATGGTTGCCGATTTAAAAAAATATTTTTTAGAGTGACCTCCTGATGATCATCAGGAATTTAATTATAAACTAAAATTCAAAATGATGTAATGAATGCTTTAGAATATAATGAGTTTTTATTTATTATATCAAGAGTCCTTAACTAATGTGATAGTGTATTGTTGAAATGATTAGAATTTGTTTCTAATATCAAAACAAAACATCTGTACATGAAAAAATAAAGATAGCTTCAGTACAAAAACAAATAAGTAAATATTTGTATTAAACAAGTTAAACATATTGTGATAATTAGCTTATTACAATTAGAATGAATCAAAAAAAATTGTTATTTACATTATATACTGGTTCCAAATTTAAAATCTGAAAGTCGTTTTTTATGATGGAAACTAAATTAAACAATTTAACATGATTTAAAGATATTTATTCTGCATATTTATTTTGCCTGAACATGATAGGCTGAAAAATACACTTACGTAAGAACCAGATAACTGGAGTGGTTAGTATTAGGGTCACAAATGTTTTCGTAGCCTTGTCTGGGCTCTTCTTTCATTTAAAAATATGTTGGAACGTTTTCACGTGGCGGAATTTGAAACACGGTTCTTTCCAAAAGGAATATATTCGAAATTCAATGATTGGCTTAGATTTATTACTACAAAGCCTGAAGAAGAGCCCAGACGGGGCTACGAAAACGTTTGCGACCGTAATACTAACCACTCCGGTTATCAGGTTCTTAAGAAGTGTATTTTTTGTATGAATTTCCGGTGTGTAAAGAAGATTGATGATAGGCTGTTAGAAATACTAGGGATGTACAATACACTGCATGCAGCCCACTAAATGTTTCAATGCAGACTGCTACCTGATTATGGTAAAAATATTTTTGTTAATAGACCTATACAAATATAAATTCATTGGGCTGCAAATATGAAAAAATTGTAGTCCTATAAATTCCTACTGTTGTCCATTTGTCTTTCCTTAATCTCGAGAACGGAGTTAGATGAAATCTGAGACTGGATATGGAAACCTTGGGGCAGGCGGCCCCAATTAACTATATATGAACTTCTGATGGAAACTGGAAATCATGTTATTTCAATTCAAAACTTTTCCTCTGAAAGGTGTTAGATAGATGATCAGCAAGACTCTATTGTTAAAGGAAAAGTATTATGTACAGGGGCAAGCCACTACTAATTTAAGGTGGAGAGTATATATTTTAAATTAAATTAAAAATTAAAAATTGCAGCCAGGCATTGTGATGATGTCACAATAAATAATTGCTTATTAATTGATTTAAATTATAGCTAGTTGCAGGCTATAAATTCTGGTTGACATTTTTGTTTATAGGATTGATCTATAGTTTGTTTGTTTATGAAAAACAAGCTAATGGCAAAACAAAATATTTTCTTACAGATGATGCACTTTCATTTTTTCGTTTTTGAAATGCATTCAATTTATCTGTTTGCTTTGAAGGAACAGTTTGAGTTATTGTTTGAAAGTGAATGCTGTGGACTCCCTGCTGGATTAAAACTTTCACATAAAGATCTGTACAGAGAAGTGTGGTTTCCATGCTTAAATGCACATTAAGCTGTTTGCACTTTGCACTTTAATCCACTGTAGAGACAAGTAGACATTACATGCAAGATACTATATAGTCAAGTTGTTACTAACAAGAGACCAAGATTGATAGCAACTAATATAGAGATTAACTGTCATTCTAATTGCATTTCAGTGAAATGTTTAAAAATAATTTAGCAAATCAAATATTTTTATGTAATCGTAACAAAAACACCAAATTTCACATACAAAAAAAACTCTTTAAAAATGAAAATAACATTTAAACTCCTATAAACACCGGGTTGTAAACATAACTCTATCATAAACCTTATAACCGGTGAAAGTCTATTTAATTTTCTACCCAGAGTGGAGTCTGAAAACGTTCACCATAGAAAATTAAATAGACTTTCACCAGTTATAAGGTTTATGATAGAGTTATGAAAATAACATTTTCAAACATCTCTACTGATGAAGATACCGGTACAACTTTAACCTTTACTATAATATGTAATTGTAGTATCCAGGGATGGGCAATCTTTCTATAGTAAAGGGCCATATGGAATGTTTTGATGTGGAATTGGGCTAAAACTTTATACATCTTTGAATTTATAATTCTAAAATATAAAATTTTAATTTTTAAATAAAGTTCTGTCAATTTTAAGAGTAGTTTTGAATAGTATTAAATCATACTTTCATCACAATTTTGTGTAATAATAGTAAAACATACATATATATCAAGCAATATCATGTATTAATTCTACAGCATTTTTTCTCTTTCAATATGTGATATGTTTGTGAATTTTTATGCAAAATAATAAATAAAACATTAAATTAATGCATTGATTAGAAAACTTTTGCCATTATGGAATAATTCTTAATAGAATTACATTCGGCACAATATAAATGATATTTCTTTCAAAACTTACTAAAACATTGACCGTTGTACATAGCAAACAAAGGAAGAATTCCAGTTTTATTTGAATCTGACAACATATCACAACTTACATTGAAAATTATGCAAAATGTACAGTACATGCATCCAAAGTTTTAGTATCTATAGTTGTTGATTTGCATACATCTAAAAATTTAAAATAGATACAGTCCTTACTTTTTGCATTTAGGACATTTACTATTTATCCATTTTTTGCATTGTGTCATATTGAAGTCAGCAACTGCATTTTTTTCAGTTGGCAAAGCATTTTTTCATAAATGGTTAGAATATTGAATGCTTGTTATTCTTTATTATGTTTATATTCTGGTCCACAAACATTAATTTTAATTGAAATTATGAAAATATGGGTCGATAAGGAAAATAAAATTAACATTACAGTCATTAATGAGTTGTCACGAAAACACTCAACGACTTCAACGTCACAAGACAAAACTTTCGTTGCTATCATGGTAAAAAGTTTGCATTTTCATTCCGTTTGTGATGTAAATGCTCATTTGAAACTGCCAGAAAAATTAAATTAACTAATTTAATTAACTATTTCAAAATATTCTTCATGGATGTGCAAAATTTCATTATTAAAGAAGTTTTAGTTTCTGAAAACCTGTGCCATAAAGTATTTAACATTGCAGGTATAGGACTTTAGCTTAGCCTTAAATTAATGATTAGTAGTTAATAATTTTATTTTTCATTTACTATGACTATACATATCAGTTAATTTTTAAAGTTACTCTTCTATTTAAGAAGTGTTTTAAATTACTTTATTATGTTAAAAATAATGTAATTAATATTTTGATTTATAAACTTATTAAGAAACATTGAATATCTCTATAAAAGAAAGTTATTAAAATATTTAAAATTTTCTAGAAATAAAAAATGGCTGTTGAATTTGCACCAAATCCAAGTTCTGCATTTAATGTAAGCAGCCAACAAAAAGAAGCATTAGAAATTGCTGCTCGAATGGTTGATGCGCATCTACAAATGGATAGCTCTTACACGCAGTTAATTGATCTTCTAAAAGGAACATCTGGTAATGAATACTATTTTACATGTATCCTTTTATAGTTTGTGATTTTATATTGAAAGCTTTAATTCTGATTGTGAAAATCAATTTGACAGGTATTCCGAGTGTCAGTGGCTTAACAGATCAAGATTATCCTGGAGTTACAGGTCTTGGTAGTAGTTTAAAATCTCTTTCTCAAGTTAAAATTGTGAATCGTGTTCCACTTCCGGTAGAATTGGTTGAACAGTTTGGACGTATCTTTTTAAAATTTGTATTTAAGTTAATATCAAGTATAGTTTTAAATAAGTTTATATAATTATAAATAATAATTAAATAGTTTTAAATATATTGTGTTTTTTATAATTTGTTATTTTTCTATGCAATGCACATAATGATACCAGAAATATCCAGCACAAATTAGACTTACTAAAAATAATGATAAACAAACATTTTTGACAATTTTTAAATCGTCGTCCTCATGTTTAAGCCAGTCAAACAACAATATGAAAATTTGAACGTCATTTTAAAAAACAGATGAAGCTATCATTTTATTGGTTGGAAAAAATAATTAATTTATAGTCGTACTTCAAAAATAGACCTCCATGTTTTGGAGAATGTATCTGCATTTCTTTAATTTATTACCATGTCCCGAAAATTAGCTTTGTATATTTTGAGAATCTCTATATGTTTCGGATAGTTCACGTTCTACTAGGGTGTGTTAATCTTGTTTCATTGAGAAGTTCCCTTATATTGTTTTCATTTGCAAATCTCACTAACATTGTGGTGGAAAGACTATTTTGGATAGAATAATGGTGGTGCTCTTTGATAAGCTTGTAAAAAGATCAGGCTGTTGTTTTCATGTGGACCGATTTATTATTGAATCTGTTGTCTACAATGGGAATAGAAAGTATCCCAGATGAATTCTGTGTTGATAGGGTCCTTGGCATTCCATAATGAAGAGAATATAGTTGGGTCTCTCATATAGGAGATACTAAGTTGGTTCATTCTCACAATTTGTTTATATAACCTAGAAAGATGTTGGTTAAACCTGATGACTTTGACGGTTTTAGATTTGTCCTTCTTAGGTGATATTTACCTAGTTTGATATTTACAGATGCAATTTTAGACGAGGCTAGAAGGATACTCGTGTTGTTTCTCTATGCTTGCAATGTAGTTTAGTTCAATCTTTCTGTCAATGATGATGGTGCAGTGAGTGAATGCTTTTTTGACTAGAGCTCTAGGCTGATGTTTTAAATATATATGGATCTCTAGATTCTGTTGGAATGAATAGTGGTTTATATTCCAGTTTTATATAAACCTTACTTGAAATGTGGCCATCTTTGAGTGTAAGAAGGATGTCTAGGAAATGAACTTAGTGGTTGCTTTCTTGCTCAACACTTAGACAAATACCACAGGGATCATTGTTGACTGCTTTTAAGGACCAGATTAAATCGGGTTTGTCACCAGATTATGAAAACATCAACATATCAGGTGTACAGAACAATTTGATCATTAAAAGTGGAAGCACCTCTTTTTCAAGATGATGGAGAAGTATAATAGTTCACACAGGGTTCCCGATAGAGGGCTGCCCATCGGAAACACCTGTTTTGCAGGTACCCCTAAAATTGGAATAACAACAAATAATGTGTGCAAGCTCCATTTAAATTATCTATTCTCTAGTGATCTATGATTACTTAATTTAAGTAAAAGATTCATATTTAACTAACTAATCCTGAACTGTCAAATTTAATTAAAACATATCTGTAAATTTATAATAATTGAATATGAATTGAGAGTTAATAGATAGTAAAGTAATTTAACATAAAATGTGAAACTTTAGAATAATTGGGAGAATACATTATATGAACATAAACATATGTATATGTTCATTTTTAAGATGCTTTCTATTGATTTTTTTTAATGCAATAAATAGAAAATATCAATAAAAATAGTATCATAAAAAGACATCTTATTAAAAATAAAAAATTGAATTAAAATGCCAATTAATAGAAATACTGAGTAATAAGATAACTGAATTTACCTGAAAATATATATTACTACTTTAATTCTAAAATTAATAATGCAAATAAATATAAAGTTTTATAATTTGTACTTTTTCATTAAACTTTATTAAACGTTGCGAAAAGTTCACTGAGTTCAGCATTATAGAACTTTATAATAAACTTTATTAGAAAAATGTTATACATGAAACGGAGAAGAATATGAAAATGTACAACAAACTATGTTAAGAATGTTAATTTGCATTCATCAAAATATAAATGTTATGTGTATTTCTATTAAGTTTCATTTTACTTTGATTGAACTGAACAATAACTCTTAGGGTAAAATACAAATGCATTTAAATCTAATAAAGCAAATATTAAATTTACTTTTTGCTTTGCATGACTACAGTAATTCATCTTAAGTAATGCTGCTATAGAACCATGATGGCAGACCTTTTTCTGAAGATAGGTCAAAATTTAATTTGAATAATTAAAAAATAACAAAAAAAAATTTTACTACATTTAACCTTTTAATCTGTATTGCAAAAATAACAATAAATTTTATATAAGTGAAAAGAAAATAATGCGATTATCTATCCGAGGGTCATAATAGTGGCCTTTTCACAACAACTGCAGGTTACTGCTTTCGCACTACATACACAAAACTTTGGAATCCATCAAATATGTTTTATATTCTATGAACCCAATACTTTGTAAACATTCAATATGGGTAGCTTAAAATCATTGCGTAGATCATTAAGTGATCCACACAACAATTTTCAGTTTTTTGTAAAGATTTTAAGTAAAATGATGGCAAACTGCGACTTGCAGGCCACTCACTGCTTTAGAACTATATTTAAAAATCTTTTTATCAAATTATTTTAAATGAGCAATAATGTCTTTCCAAAATTTAATGTATTTTATAAAGTACAATTTATATTCCAGAGAATGCAATAATTATTTTTTTAGTTGAAAATATAAGAATACTTTTATGAATTCTTAACCTTGTGAAGACATGCAAAGCAATTGTCAAATGGGACTGTTCACAGATATTGAAAGAGCATGGCTTACTATCGATAGTGATATTTTTATTTGGAGATATGAAGATGGGTATGATTTTTTTAAATATATAAATTTTTTGTTTGATAAATTGTTACATTTTTTAGCTTTACATTGCATTATATTTATATAAATTATAAATAACTTCTTATACGAAGCTATTTGCCTATAAATAATTTTATCGTGTTTTGAGTGTAACAAAATTTTATGCTAAATAATAATATTTCAAAATTATGGATAAACCTACTGTATTATATCTAACAACTTTTCAATGTATTTTAGTTTCTTCAAGTACCAAGTATTTTATGAAGGAATTTGTAAAGTATTATGTCATCATCAATGATGTTATAATGCTTTACTAAAGTGATTTTTAAAATGTATAAAGAAGTTCCACAAAGACTTGTTGATAAGTTGGTAGATAGACATACAAATATTATTTATGGTGATCTTGAATACATCTTGAAAGTTAATGTAGACCCATATTTTTCATATGTAGTTTAGATTGAACAGCCCATTGTAAATTAGGATGAAACCTAGGCCAATGTCAGAATCCAGAATGACAAACAATTTCAGATTTTAACCAGTAGCATACAAAGAAAACTCTGTTAACATAAGAATGTTTTGTCATCTTAGGACTTTTTTTTTGTTTATGTCTGAACTTTAACTTTATTTCTACAATTTGCACAGTTATTTACATAAATTTTGATACAGACCAATTTTACAATTTTCAATTATTTAATATTATGTAAACATTACAATATATTAAAATAGATAAATAATTATTTGAAAATTAATATTTTGCTATATATTAAAAAATTATATTGTAAAAAATTTCTTTAATTTGAATTATTCCATTTACTAAGAAAAACTTCGGACTATGTTACATTTTCTGATGACGATGTGTGAATCAGTGTTGTCCAGAGGAAACTGTAATAGATTATGATTAATAAAATGATGTATTACTGTATATTACAAAATCAGGTTGCTGAGCAAACTCAAGACAAAAAGTAATAAAACAGTTTTAAAAAATAATAAAAAATGGAGTAATCTGAAATTAAAAATGATCGGGGTTATAGGATTAATGTTAATGGAGTAAAGAAAACTACATTATATTTATGAATAAACCAAATTTATGAGTTATATATTAAACATTAATATTATTGTAATTATTTATTTAGAGGTGATCTTGCATATTTTGATGGTTTGAGTGAAACTATTCTCAGTGTCAACCTTGTTAGACCTAAACCTGGTAAATATAATTGATCTATCTTATTTCAAATAATATTAATTAATGAAATTTTTGAAACTAATATGATCTAATTTCTGTTGCTTTTTGTTATTTAGGAATATTTCTTAATCATGTATCATTTTTACTTTGTCTAACAACACCAGTAGAAATTGTTTTGTTAGGAGTCAGTTTTAACAGACAGCAAGAAAGTGAGTTATTTGTTTACGTTACATATTTGATTCTGTCGATTAAAATATTTTTCTTTATTTCAAAACTGTTAATGTTAGTAAAAATTAAATTCAAATGAATATCTTTTAAGATTAAAATTAAAAATGAGCAATAAAACTGTTCACTTTAATAACAAAAATTAATCATTTTGAGTTATGTTTTCAACTTCAAATTAGCTGAAGAACAGTAATAAAAAAAAGGGTATATGATAATATTTCATAATGTTAAAAAATATTTTATATAACAATCATTAATGGCTGCATTTATTTATTTTTAAAGATGCTCCTGTTTATGAAGAAATGCATCTATTGGCAGAACCTCTTTTCTCAATACCTACAGATAATTCATACATGTTGACAATATCTGGAATTCATAATGGTCGAATATTTATGGGAGGAAAAGATGGATGTTTATATGAATTGGCATATCAGGTATAGATTTTGTTTGTAATATTTAATGTTGATCTATTAATGTTTAGTACTGTAATAAATATTTTTATTGTAAAATTCAGTATCTTGAATGAATTATTTTTGTATTTTGTTTTTTTTCCTGAAAAGAAAGTCGTGGTTATTAATTTTTTCTCCTTGAAAAATCAATGAAAAGTGATCATAAAAATAATTTTTCTTCGGTTAATTTAAATTCTAAACAGTATATATTTGGAAAAGAGACATGTTCGCATATTTTATGTATTTAATGAAAAAACAGAAAAATAAGTTAAATATATTTGTTATTTTTAAAGTTATGTAAATACGGTAGAGCATCCTTTATCCGAATCAATTGGAGACTGGGGTTGTTCGGATAACCGATTATGTATGAAAAAATATATTAACCTATCCGATGTTGAAATTTTTCTTCGTTGCGTGTCGTTTCATGTTGAATTTTTGTCGATTTTAAGCCTAACGAAAATTTTTATAATAATAATCGACGCTATTGTATCATTAAAAATTATTTCTTATTTTGTACAAACAAAGTAAATATATTGAAAAATATAAAAACAAAAAAAAATTATACTTTAGAAGTTAATCTAGTATCAAAAACGTTTGATTCAGCATGACACAGTCTGACTGGAAAGCTTTCGGTTAACCGGCTTTCGGATAAATGACGCTCTACTGTAGAAACATTTTAAAATATAAAATGTGTTTTTTATAATACTTTATATTCATGTAGTTAATGAATTAATTTTGTAGGCCAGAGATGGTTGGTTTAGCAGAAAATGTCAGAAAATCAATCATTCGAGTAGCTATTTATCTTTTCTTGTTCCATCTTTTCTAAATTTTGCATTTAGTGAAGAAGGTAAGATATAATAAATTTTTACATTTTCATTTATCTTTTCTATGTTTCTGCTATACTTTTTATTAAATATTGTAATATAAAATTATTATAATTATAACCAAGAAAGTTTTCTACAGGCATCTTTATCATAATTTAATTACAATAAATCTTCAAATTTACAGATTCTATTTGTTCATATTAATTTATTTACATTTATTCAAATATTGAATATATGGTTACTAAAAGTAGCCATGAATTTTATATTTGGAAGTTAAAATTTGCTTATTTGCAATTATAACCATGAAATGCTGAATCATTTTTAATCTAGTTGCATCTGTATGAAAATGGCAATACGTTTAATTTTCTGGAGTGACATTCTTTAAATGGAACAATCGAAATTTATTATTAAGGTTCACGCTTTAGTTTTAATTTTCTGATTACGTGTAAACAGTGAAAAATTCAATTTATTTTATAAATTCTTGTCTAAAAATCTATATGAATTAATGACAATTTTATTCGAAAGAATAGAAATTTTATCATTTCGTATTCATTAGATGATGATAAATAAATTTTTAAAATTTCATCATCATTACATTTGAATTTTATGCAACGTCATGTGGCACTATTATATAATTTTGTGGATATTATTAATAATTTAGCTTTGTTACAAACTAGAAGTTTTACGATAATATAATAATTGAATTGCATGCACAGTCTTAATTTTAAACTACTACTTAATTTGTACAACAAAGCTAGATTCCAAATAAATATTAATATATTATAAACAAATTTAATTCAATACCCTGCCTTCATTTGTTTATTAACTGCTTAAATTTTTTCCACTAGATTTTGAATCTTTGTAATAACTTAATTTTTAATAAATAATTAATTATTTTGAAAATTAATAATAATTTTAAATATTTTTTTCTATTTTTAATTAAAATTTATATTGGTAATTAAGTATTGCAGTTTCTCTGCTAAAGAGCAAGTCATTGTAATTGTTATATCTTTATTTATTTCTTTATACATTGTGGAATAAAAATATGAATTTTTTAGTATTTTTTTTCATTAAATTTACAGGAAAAGTCACCCACTTGTTTTTTTTTTGCCCCTAGATTTACACACCACACATAGGGGCAGTAGTACCTACTTTGGGCTGATTTAGATGATAAAAAGGAGTAGAAACATAAGTAAATGAGTAAAGTTTTCTTGATGGAATTTGAAGTGAAAGTCAATCTTGATAAATAAGAACATTAAAATATTTGTAATATCAACTAATCAAAATATTTAATTCTCTCAGAGAAAGGAAGCCCAGGTGAATTCTAGCAATATTAAGAGTCAATAGTGAAAGGCAGATTACACATTTTGTTAAATGTGAGGTATGTCTTATTAATAGCAGAAGTAATCTTATGTAAAAGGGAAGGTGCAGCCACTGACCAGATGGGCAATCCACAATGCAAGATTGAAAATTGGCATAAAAAATGGTCCGCAATGCACTTTTATTAAAGATGGACTTACAAAATCACCATAAAATTCTATGTCTGATAGCCAGGGATTTAAATAGTTTATCAATATGATTTTCAAAAGTAAGTTTGGTGTCAAAAACTGTGCTTAAATGGCTAATAGAAATTACATAATTAATTGGATTAGAGTCAATGTAAAAAACAGATAATGGAGGATTACGAATCAAAGCGTAACACGTAACCACTGTTTTTTCTGTATTAATTTTCAGGTTTGCAGATTTAAACATATTTATTAATAAATAGATATCAGGCTGTAAGATAGACAAATTAGAACAGATTAATTTTATGTCATTGACATAAGCTATAACATGAGATTTAAGACGGCAGAGAATATATTGAAAAGAAAAGGCCACTAAGAATAGATCCTTGTTTGATACCACATTGTGTACTATAAATATATTATATAAAATATGTTTATAGTAGCAATAAATTCTTATTATAATTATTTGAGATTTTAATCTTTATTAGTAATTATTAAACTGTTATAATAAATATTTAAAAAAAATATTTATTATATAAAAATAACGAATTGGAATTGTCAGGGTCTGCTGAACAAAATTACAAGTAACAATTTCTTACAATTGCTTACTGATTCTGATATATTGGGTATAACAGAAGGGTGGTTTCTCTGAATGATATATTCTTCATAATTTTTAATTAATTTATCATTATATCATCAGCTGCACAGAGGCCAAAAGGTCCAGGATGACCTTATGGAGGATTAAGCCTTATTATAAAGAAAAAAACATTTGAATAGTAAAATTTACTCAAAAAACTAATAATTATATAAATCTTGTTACAAATAACTAACACAGATACAAAGTACCTTGATAAAAAGCTAATTATAATCCTGTTAGTATATATTTTGCCAGAAAAAAATTATGGATGTGTTAAACAAAATATTCAAAACTCTGGAAAGATTTAAAAATATTACTCCATACGTACCAATAATAGGAGATTTCAACTCACAAATGCTCAAACAATGGATTTAGAATATTGAGGCCTAAATATGTTAATACAGAATACCCAAGAATCAAACACAATAAGCTGGGACTTCAACTACCAAAGTATACACATCAATTGCAACTAATTATCTTAAATGGAAGACTAGGAAAAGACTACCCATCTGAATTTACTTGCATTACTAACTCTGGAAGCTCAGTAGTTTGAAACGTATCCTTAAATCAATTACAATCTGACTTATGCATTGATATACAAGTATTAAATTGTGACCTGGCAGATCATTTTCCAGTTAGAACTATCATTGAAGTGGCAAAAAACCAAGTACAGTCAAACCTGTTTTTATGTGCGATTTTTATTTGTGCGATTTTTTTAATGCGAATTTTTAATTTGTGCGGTATGGTTGGCGACTAGTCTCGTGCGATTCGTCATGTCTCACGTTGACTTATTATAGCTAAATAAACTTATTATAGCATAAATGCACTTATTATAGTAATATTATTGCATGAATATGCGAAAAATGAAATAATTTACTTTTTAAGTCAACAAAACACCACCTGGACAAAAATATGTAAAACAGACGATGGACCAGACGATGCAGTCAAGTGCTGACATCTGTTGTCAATAAATTCTATTTCATACGGTTTTGAGTTATTTTCTATGTGAGACTTTTTTTATGCGGTCCCTGTTGACCGCATAAAAAAAAGATATTTTTTTAATTGTGTTGCGAAAATTATTTTTTACAGCCATTCGTGAAGTTTCGTGCGATTTTTTTTTATGCGGTCCCTATCCACCGCATAAAAACAGGTTTGACTGTATATAAATGTAAATTTCTACTGTATTAAAAAAAATTGACTATGAGAAATTTCAATTACAAATTAATGATAAAATCAAAAATTTACCAAAAACTACAATAGAAAATAGAATTTCAATACATTCCCAATTGGAAGATATAATTAAAAAATTCATCAATATAAAAACAACAAAGAATACAAAATCTTATCAATTTAAGAAACTGTGGTATGACCTTCATTGCCATATATTAACCCTTAGCCTGCCGTTTGCCACGCCCCCTTATTTTGTAAAACGGCCAAGGTCAAAATAGGTGAATCAGGCAATATTATTTTAAAAATTCACTAAAAATTAAATTATTATTTTATTCATATGAAAAAAATCATATATATTTATCAATATAGTTAGTTTTAAATACGACATATTTCGATAAAGTTTGTTTGAAAAATTTATGAGAAAAAAATATATATATATGATAACTGACATTCAGACTTGAAAATTTGTTACTATTTGTCAAAACTAACATTGTCTGGTTACCTCATTCTTATTGTCACTGAGCCAATATGACGTACAATATTGTTCTGTACAATTTGATATAACATTTATGCACGTACATTTATTCGTTGTGAAATAATCGCACATTATATCAAACATTTGTTTGAAATCTGAACTTTATTCTGCTTTCAACTAATATAATGAACTAATATACTTTATTCATTTTATATCAAACAAGATTATTTATTTTCGTAATAAACATATGATTACCAGTAGCAATAGATGTAACATTTGCTGATATTTTAGATTTAAAAAATAATTAAAAATTAAAAAAATATATAAAATATCGGAACTGAAGGTCATAACTTGAATATTTATGATGCATTAACATATTATAGCTGAATAAACTTATTATAGCATTAATGAACTTATTATAGTAATATTATTGCATGAATATGCTAAAAATGAAATAAAAAATTATCAGAAAATGAAAAATTAAGGAAAAAGCATCGATAATTAAAATTTTTTACATCGACAAAACACCGCCTGGACAAAAATATGTGAAACAGACGATAAACAAGACGATACCGTCAAGTGCTGACATCTGTTGTCGATAAATTTTATAAAAATCGATTTTTAACAGGGTAACGATGAATCGGTACCCTGGCCATTTTGCGAAACAATTAGGGTAACGATAGATCGGTACCCTGGCCGGAAAAGGGTTAAAAATAAAGCTCTGACCAATTTAGGAGAATTTCTTCAAACAAAACACTAATTAACTATAAAAAACTAAAAACAATATACTATAATTTATTAAAAGTTAAGAAGTTTAAATATTTTAAAAATCCAGAGCAATGTCTAACTAAAAATAAAAACAATTATTTCTTTTGGACAACAATTCAAAGCTTTCATAGAAAAGATTCTGAAAAATGATCATACATAGAATTTAAATCCTGGGAACTCTACTTCCAAAGATTTTCAACCATTAATAAATTATCAATCATGGAGATGACAAATCCAAAAAATGAAATATTAGATTCTTTGATTACTTATGAAGAATGGAAGTATCAATTAGGAGAATGAAACTAAAATCTTCCCCAGGTACCAATTTTTAATTACTGCTAAATTTTTAAAATTACTTCCACTGTCAGGAAAACATACCCTGCTTGATATATTTAATTCATTCTATAACACATCAAATTATCCAGAATCTTGGAATCTAGTTAAACTACTTATGTTTTATAAAAAAGGAGACAAAAAAGACCCAGGAAACTACTGCCGAATAGCATTACTACAAACAGTAAGAAAATGCCTAACTAAAATATTAGCAATATGCTTTCAACGTTGGACAATGGAACAAAATCTGAACTCAAAATTTTAATTTGCATTTACTACAACTAAAGGAACTGAAATGGCTGTATTTTTTCTAACTCTAATAATTCAAATCTACCTACAAAAAAAACAGAAAAATATATGCAGTCTTTATTGATATTTCTAAAGCATTTGACTCTGTTCATGTCCCAACTCTAGTAAATACACGGTGCAAGGAAAAAATTTTCAGAATCATTACAGAAACTGTTTTCATCATATAGAATTAACATAGTTCACGGAAATCAAACATTCCCAGAAATAACTGTAAATCGTGGAATACTACAAGGAGAACCCTTATCATTGTATCTATTTAACTTTTACATTAATGATATGGATAATCTATTTTTAAATGACATTGAAGGGATCCAGATTTCCGGACAAATTTGCCACTACATCTATGCTGACGACTTACTAATATTAGCACCAACAAGAATAACTTTACAACGTAAACTCAATATATTAAATAGCTATCTGAATTCTTTATATTTATCGATCAACGTATCTAAGTCCAAAATAATTATATTTAGAAATAATATAAAACCATCAAATCAAGAGAAATCTTTCTTCTTAAATGGCCAGCCACTTTTGCTAGTAAATAATATGAAATATTTAGACATTACCTTTAATTGGAACTGTACTTTTCAACTACATTTGAAAAATCTTACTACCAAAATCAACTCTTTAATAGATAACGTCATTTACTTATGTTCATCTTTAAAAATCACGAATTTAAAACTTCAGATGAAATTATTTAATACCCTAATAATCCCTTCAATATACTACGCTAGCCCTATATGGACACTTGATTTGCTAATATGATCTAGCAAAAATTTCATATCATCATCTTAAGAAAACTGTTTAAAATTGAAAGAACAGTACCAGGATAAGCTTTAAGAGCTGAAACAAACAGATGTCAACTATTTTCATTCTTCATAGAGAGGTCAATCAGATTTTATTATAGAGTAAAATCTACTAATGATACTGATATTAAATTTTTACACCAAGAGATGATAAATCAAACTAATGATCTTAAAAATAATAAAAACACATGGCAGGTCAGTTCAATAAATTACTTCAATCATTTGGAATCTCCAATAAACTATTTGGTAATTTAGAAAACAAATGGCAATTTGTTTATACACTAATGATGGAATCAGCCTTTTCACAATCTATAAATAACGATCAAAACTTATTAATGCATTCAGTCTATCATCCATGGTATCTAAGCAAACTTGAATATCCCCTTAAACTTGAATATTATAATAGCAAATACTAATATGAATATTAAAAGATTACTACTACAAATACGACTTAATAAATACTCATTGTTCATTAACAATACTTATTCAGATTTTACCAGGAAGTATTGCTACTGGTGTAACTCTGGGGACTGGTCTTTGATTCATCTATTAAAGGACTGCAAAAAATTTGAAAAATATCATCAAAAATATGGAATCACGGAGATAATACGCACAAATCAAGATTACAAAACTCGATAAAGTAACCTAATGATAAATCAAATGTACAGAATAAACAACTTCTTTAATCAAATTATCAATGAATTTAAAAAACTATGAAAATAATTATTATACTATAAAATATTGTTAATTAATTATCTTGTCAAATAAAACATATATATTTTATTGTAAACAAACATTTACATGTATTAATATATTCAATATAATGATATTAATTGTAGTCAAGTAAAATGTATAATGGAATAACGGCTGACCAACAAATTTAAATTTTTTTAAACTGTGTTAATACTAACCCCCTGTAACAAGGCTTGCCTTAGTACAAATAAAATTATTATTATTAAACTGTTATTTATGTTTAGTTGAAATTTATGAATTGTTATAAAGTTTAAATATAATAGTTTGAATGAAAAATTATATTCCAATTCAATTATGATTATTTAGATTAATAATTAAGTTTTTGTAATTACTATATTTTACACCCATTAATCTTTTAAAGGTATTTATATTTACTTAAACTTTCAATTTAATATCTATTATGTAAATTATTTTTTTTTTTAGTGGCTATATGCTTTTTTTATAATAATAATAATATGAAAGAAGTAAAATTTACATCAAAAATAAAGTAATCGTATTTATCAAAATTATAAAATTTATTAAATCTGTAAATAAACTTTATCAGCATACAATCTTGCAGCAGACAACAACATTCCCTCTCGCAGTAAGTTACTCAACTTGGAATGAATTTTAATTTGCCAAAATATCTAATAACTTCAATCTAATCCAAAGTAGTAATAACAGTTTCAGTCCATTATTCCAAATAATGGTCTGAGTGTTGTTAATATTGTTACAATACATATACATATATTGTTATATATATATATACAGTAGAGCATCGATTATCCAACTTAATTAGGGACTGGGGTTGGTTGGATAACTGAAAAGTATGAAAAATTACATTATTAGTATAGTGTATTAGGCCTGGTTTAAATACTAGTCTTCCTTTCATGGTCGAGCCAGTGCTGCCAGCTAAAACATGCAAAAATTTAACAAAAATAATATTAAAGTAGCCAAGACATAACCAAATATTGTAGCGCCACATCGCTAGCAGACATTTGAATTTGCCGACTAGAACACAGTCGGTTAACCGATAAGTTGGTTAATTGGGGGTCGGATAATCGATGCTCTACTGTATATGTAACAATATTAATAACCACATTCAAAAACATAAAAAATATAATATATATATTTTTGTATAGTACTGTTATTACTAAGCAAAAAATTATAAAATTAGCATACAAAATATCCTATGTCTTTGATACAATCTGTAGTAAAATCTTGATATAATCTAGTCTATATATAAATATTTATGTAAATGCAATGTTAACTGTAAATAATAAAATAAAAATTTATGGAAGTTAGAATTTAAAATATTTTTATTAATATTATTACCTTAGGATTCTGTTAAAATGATTTTCATTTCAATATTACAAATAAACAAATTTTACTTGTTATAAATGAAATTACTGAATAAAAAACATATTTATATTTCATAGTGTAATAAATGAAAGATTTAAATTTTAGATCCCATTGTACAAATTGAAATAGATAATAGCAGATATATTTTATATACTAGATCTGAGAAAGGAGGAATTCAGGTAAATTATAATTATATATTTATAATTAAAATTTGACAATTTCTATTGTCATTAAAATTCAAACATTAATAATTATTATTGTAAAATAGATGTTTACATGTGTTTAAATATATGTTTTTTAAGGTGTTTGACTTGGGAAATGATGGCAAACAAACAAGCAGAGTTACTGGCCTTTCGCAGAATGCAATAGTTGAACAAGCTGTACATATTGCAAAGTAAATTGGTTTTCATATTTTTAAGATAAAATGAATTATTACAAAGTTAGATATAGGTTCCATCTTAAAGTATATTAATAGTAATAGAATTTTATATAACATTGGCTCAGTATCCAAATTATTTTTTTCTAATTATATAGAAAACAAATAAAAACTATAGTCATAATTATATATTAAACTAAACTTAGGATTATTTATAGACTATTCATAAAATCTGTTAACAGTTTAAATTTAATCTAAGTATTAAATTTATTGCAAGATATCACCACATACCTATAAGGCTAAGTTGTTATAATAAAAACAGAGTAAAATATAGAACCGAATACAGTTTCCAAAAATACTGTATTTACTACTACGCTTTTAAGATTCCACTTAATAGAATACAAATAACCACAAAATTACTTTAATGGATTTGGTTCTGTTAAAGTATTTTTGTGTAGATAAAATTTTTGTTTTAAACTGAAATCAGTTGCTATATTTTGTTGTTTTGAAACAACAAAATGCAGATGATGGACCAAAATTATTTGGAAATGCTTCTGATAAATGAAAAGTATTATATTTGAATCTGTTTCTTGTCATTATTGGTTTATGGAATTTTCATTTTTTAGAGAATTTAATTAATTATATGGTTGCAAGATTTCACTACAACCTAAATAATCTGGTTATTTGGTTTAATGAAAGTAGAAAGCAAATGTTTGTACTGGATTTATTGAAGATAGTTTTGGCAAAAATGAATAATAATTTTAATTATCAAACATAAATTATTGACTGTGCATTTCTCATAAAACACTTAATTTAATTAATATCTTCTTATAATTGTCAAAATATTAAATATTGATATAATTTAAAATAACCTCAAAATATATCGATTTTAAAAACAAACTTTAGTTGTAAATAAATTATCTCAGCTGTTTTTATATGTATATTGATTTAAGAATGATATTTAATTCTTCTTGAATGAATACAATATTCAACAAGAAATTTGATTTACATACTTTTATAATTTGGTGTTTTAGTAAATTAGATAACTTCTGGTATTAATCAAAACATGTTAATAAAAACAAAATATACTTTGTTGTTATGTGACCATGTTCATCAAACAAAAATCAAGCATTTTTTACTTAGAAATGCTTTATCATAATAATTCACTTTGAATTTCTTGAGATATATTTGTTTGAACATATATAATTTATCAATTAATAAATTATCTAAAAATGTAAAGTAAAAATTAATTTAAATAAAAAAATTTAAGGGAATTATTTTGACCATTCATTAATTTACAGGACTATAGACAGATCACACTTTCATCCAATTGTTCATATTAGTTCTGTAGAGCTACCAGAATCATTTTTAGTTCATCTAGTTGCCATTACCCAAACAGGTTTTATTTTTATTTAATTATTGAATTGGATTTTTTACTTGTTTTACTTCATAAGCATATATTAATAATCTTTGATATAAATTTAGGTGTTCGGCTCTATTTCACTACAACGTCACTTATTCATCCAGAAATTCGACCTGTTACACTTTCTCTTCTTCATGTAAGGCTTCCTCCAGGATTTTCTGCTAATGCTCCTCCTGATCGACCTTCAAATGTTCATCTTGCGCATTATAGAAAAGGTAAAATTTATGTTTTTAATTCTAATATTCCTAATTAATTTATTTAAAAAGTTTAATATTACATTAAAATTGCTCATGGAATTTAATTTAAATAGGTACAGCATTATTAGCATCAGCAAGAAACGATGACAGTGATATTCTTTGGGCAATGAGCAATGATACATTTCCATTTCAACCAATTTTAATGGAAATCCACGTAAAATTTGTTACTTTCAAAATTTAAAAAATATTTAGATAATTTTTTACTGGAATAATTATTGTTTTTGAAATTTACAGACTATTCTTCCCATTACTGGCAGAACGTGGGCAATGGCTGAAGTTCCTATTTCACAGCCACCAAAACCATTTTGTCCAATGGTTTTTAATAACATAAATGTTTATACTGAACCACCACTTTTGGTAACACAGCATATAGAATATCCTAGACAATTTGTTTTGCTTTCAGCTCAGGTATTTTAATTAATTAATTAACATGAATTTAATTATAGAAATACAAAAATTGAAAATTTATATTTTACAGGGGAGTCATATAATTGTCAAACCTCGTCCTGTCGATCAATTACGTCAACTTCTCTTAGATAACAATGGCCCTGACTGTGACGCTGTTAAAACCTTCTTTTGTGTTCACAAAGTATGTTTTTACACATGTCTTGTTTATTAAATTTAAAATAAGACAAATTAAATGATTATCAAGAATCATTAGTTAACCTTTAATAAAATACATTATTAATGAAATTGTTTTAATTTTAAAAGTGATTTTGTTAGATTTATTTGAGACATTTGTTAATGAGAAAATAAGAATGAAAAATTATGAAGTAAAATAATATTTAAAATGTTTTAATATTTGTATTAATTAAAATTAAAATACAGTAGAACCTCGATTATCCGGACCTCTATTATCCGGATTTTCGATTATCCAGATTGTTCAAAATAAACAAAAATTGTACAAATTTGCTGATTTGCACTTGGCGAATTGCGACACTGTTTATGTACATACGTGGTGGAATGCATGGAACAAAATTTTGAAAAGACCATTAGTAAATTCCAGTAACACAGTAGAAAGTGGTATAGGAGACATTGCGGAAGCAATAGCACAAATTTCAATAAGTGCTGAATGTGACGAAGAAGATGTAACCGAGTGGTTAAATTGCGATGCAAACGATCCTGGATTCCAAATTTTGAATGGTGAGGAAATAATTAAAGAAATATCTGCCTCAGATGAACAAGATCGAGAAGACGAAGAAGAGATTTGCGAAGTAAGAGATATTGGTCCTACACATTCTGAAGCTTTTCAGTGCTTATATGTCGCCATGAAGTGGTCTGAGAGCTAAGAAGAGTGTGACTCAGGCCAACTTAAAAGTCTTAAAAGTATTTGCAATTTAGCAGCTTCAAAAAGAACAGCTAGCTTTAAACAAAAGTCATTAATTGAATTCCTTAATAAAAAATAATTTAATATTGAAGCTATATGTAAATCTAGACAAATAAAAATTATTCATACTGTATGTACATGTCTTTCACCGTCAATTATTATTTTTTTCGATTATCCGGATTTTTCCTTATCTAGACTACCTTCATCCCCAATTAGTCCGGATAATAGAGGTTCTACTGTATAAACTTGAGTGATATGAAATATATTTTTTGTATTTTGTGATTGTATTGAACTTGGAAATACTTTAGTTTGGTTTGCATAATGATAAATTACATCAAAAGTAGGTTTTATGTCATAAAACATTTCTATGAATAACTGAAATGACATACAATTTTGATATTATCTGATTGTTTATTTGCTATTTTATTTTTGAAAAATATTTTTGAAGAGAAAATATGTTTACAGCAATAACAAAATAATAAAACAATTGGAATTTACAAATTCTTTGATTGTTTTACTGTTTAATAGCTATTAGTTTTATTGCATAATATACATAGCTAGATTCCTAATACTATAGTGTAAATATTAGTTTATATACTAGTCACTCATTCTGTTAAATAACAAAATATGTGAGGTGAGGCTTGCTACCTCCAAAGTTTGGAATCTCACAGCTTTGAATTCTGTAAAAAATAGCACACTGATAAATTCATTCAATTATTTGAATGGAATCTCTAAAAATGTTATTTCAGACTCTGGTCAGTGATTTGAGAAGCTGAAACTTTACACTAGATGCTTACAGGGAGATTATCCTTACCCTACTGGAATGGAAAGATTGAGAACAAAACGTAATTGACATACACTGTGTAGTACTGTAGTTCAGAATATGGATTGGCTACATGCAAGCATGAGTATGCAGATATTGCAGTCAACTGTAGCTAGATCTTTGGCTTTTGGAGAACTATATGCACAAAAACTTCTTGTGTGATATATCACTTTATTGAAAGCTAATTATACACTCCATTTTCTATTGTGGAATATATATTTTTTGTATAGCAATCAAATTTTTCTTGTGTGTTGCATAACTTTTCAAGTTTTCTTATTTGCTTCTGAAAGTTTATTTGAATTCATTGGTATTTGAATTATACTCATTTTCCTCTATATAGTCATCCTTTAATTCACCTTCATTGTCAATGATTCACTGATTTCTTCCTTCAGTATTTCTTTTATATACATCTATTCTTTCAGATCCATTTTTATTTTTCTATCTAAAACAATGTTATAAAATTTTTCACCCAACCCCAAATCAATAAGTATATACATGTTATTTTTAGCATGTATAATATTAATGTAGTTATATGATATAAAATAACAAATATTTCATAGAAAAACAAAATTGGTTGCATGATGGTTGAAATGACAGAAATTATTTTTAAGGTCATGTAATGATCAAATTGACAGGTAAAATGAATGATGTGTAATGACAAACAAACCAATAATAAACAAAATTAGTAAAATAAGTACATTCTTTATTTGAAAAGGAGAAGCTAGACAGGTGTTGGTCATTATTGGTACAAGGGGATAAATGCAGTACCAAAAATGAAAAATTTGCACATTAATATTCATATAAACACAAATAAATATCTGTAGAGAATTAATTTGTTTTAAAAAAATTATGATTAATTTGTGTTTCAATTTATATTAATTTCAAAGTTTAAATACATAATTGCTTTATGATCAAGAGTAGTTGTCTTTGAACTTATCAAATACAATAAGATCCCGCTTAATGCGGGGGATGCGTTCCTAGACAACAAAGCGCTAAACAAAACAGCGTTAAACAAGGTCATTTTAACATAGAGTAAATAGGGATAGGGGAACATGTGACCAAAAATAAACAGATTTTACTTTAAAGTTATTTTTATATTAATTTGTATAATAATATATGTTAAATAACACACAAACATATGCATTCAGAAATGTAAAGTTTATTTTTGTGATGAAGGTCCTGGCTCATTTTGAGTCTTTTTTTAGGCTTTGAGCACACCGCATTATATCAAATCAGTGTTAAGCGGGGTCTTACTGTATATTGTTTTTCTGTTTATATGATTTGTTATATTACAGAATGGGTAATTGATACTTTAAAGTTACTATATAATTTTTTCTAATTCTATTTAATATGTGTAAATAACTGTTTAAATGAATAAATATTTAGGAAACTCAAGCCTGTGCTTCTTGTTTAATTCTTGCATGTTCAAATTTACCACAAGATAAACAGGTAATTAATAATTTTAATTTGTATACAAAATTTTTTGCTTTAGATTTGAACATTAAAAGTAAACTGATTTTTAGGTTGCAAATTGGGCTACACTTGCTTTTTTTCGATACGGAGGAGAACCACACATTACTTTTCCTGCAGCAACGGGTCCACAGAATCCAGTAATGACTCCACATAGTCCATTATATGGCTTAGGTAGTAGAACAGCAGGACAAGGTATATTTCCTTATCTTAAAACGTTGTTCAAAGTTCTGATTAAATATTGAATTGTTTATTCCCCCAAGTTTGGTCTAGTACACCAGCTGTTGGAAATCCAGTTACTTCACCAGGTAAAAAAAAAGACATGAAATATTTTCATAATTTTCTAGTTTACATGTGATTAAGTTAATTTTTAATAATTAGCAAAATTAATTTTTTAATGAACTTAAAACATATTTTAAAATCATTTTGAAAAGCAATGGGTTTTACTTAGAACTGTACTACAAAAATTTTGTTTCTATTTATATTAATATAGTATGTAATTGTTTTTAATATTAATACATTTATAAGAAGAAAAGTTATCATTAACTAATCAATAATTGCATATAATTTTGAAAATATTTTATAAAAGTTAGAAAAATTTTTATTAGTTAAATTTAAGAAAATTTCTATGATAATAGATGGTGTGCTGATATCGCTTTTCTGTTGTGTTCATATCTATATTATTTAAATTTATTCTTTAAGTTGACTGATATAATATTGAATCTATAATGGAAAATCTGTATACTAAGTAGCTGAAATTGTTAATAATAATAATAATAATAATAAAACATTCAAAGAATACAGTAAACACTGTTGCATAAATCACATGTTCACCCAAAGAAGAAATTAAGACAGAAAATTTTAGTTTTTTCGAAGTGAGATCTGAATTTGCACTTTTCAATAATATATCAAATATTCTAACCAGTTAATAGGTATTAATTTAAATTTATGTATAAATTCTGTGCTTTATAATAACTTTAATTATGTTATTGATGAAATATAATATTGAGTTTTATAATTCAAATAATACAGGATGAAAAATATTTAATAAGAATATTATAGAAGTTACTAGATCTGTTTTACAGTTATAATTATTGAGTCAAAAACTACAGCTCTGTCAATTTTTGTTTCCAATCCTAGTATGTTTCATAAAAAAATCTCATCTTAAGGAGCATAGACTAGCTCAATAAATTCATGACATGTCAAACATTAACATATTTTCAAATTTGAAAAGAAACATTAATTATTGGAAAAATTAATAAACTAATGTTAAATGTTACATATGTAATTTAACAACTAAATAAATAAATAATGAAATTTTAGATAATTTAAGAAATTTATAGATAAATTAATACTCTTTTTAAACTTAGTGGGGGGAAAAATTCTCAGACTATAGTGCAAAGATTTTGTTTTAAATAACGTAACATTTTATTTTTAAATTATGTATATGTATTGTTTAAGTATCAATAGAATGAATAAAACATAAGTTGAATAATTAATTTATTATTATTTTTTATTTATAATGATATAATTGTATTAATAGTTAAATATATTTAATTATTCAGCTATTCCAGTTAGTCCAGTAATGCCAGTTGGAGCATTTGATCATTCACAACAACCATTTCAACCACAGAGTACTTTACAGACAAGTGCTATGCCAGTTACTGGTCCAGAAATTGTTTATTCGGGAAAACATAATGGTCTCTTTTTATATTTTTCACGAATATTAAGGTAATTACTCATAAACTGCTTATTATATAATATAATCCGAAATTTTATATTTAAATGTTAGAGTGGGATAAAAGATTAAATTTTATGATGATTAATTTTTTTATTGATTAATATTATATAATAAATTAAAAAATTTTTTTTATTTTTAAATAGACCCATTTGGAATGTAAACATAGTTTCTAATGTTCCTTCTAAAAATGAACAAAATGAAGTTGGAGAATTTGTATGTGTAAATTTTTGAAATATAGAACAATTAGAAAATATTTCATTCTTTAATTGGATTTAATTTTTCCCCAGCTTGCCAGCAATGTAAATTCTACAGATATTTCAATTTATTTAGAAAAATTAAAAGCACTAAGAGATTTTGTTCAAGATAATTCACAATTTTCTGTTAATATGGGAGCTTCAAAGTGAGTTGTTTTTAAGAAAATATAGTTATTGATTTTTAAATTTAATTTTCTATGATTATTCTTTTAATTATATTTCTTAGTAATACAATTTAAGATGTTAATATAAGTATATTTTAATATTTTCAAGTATCAATCCTATTCAAAACCTACCACAACGTGTTCTTAATTACATACGTCCTGATTGCTTCAATCCATCAGAAGCCAATCAAATGCAACAACAATTACAAAAGAAATCGCAAGGTGAGTAAGTTTAATATAAAACCAATTTAATATATTTCAATAACCATTCTGTTCTTATATTGTCAAATCAGGAAAATAGTTATAGAAGCCAGTTTTAACAGTAACTTTGCACTTATCAGTTTTGTATGTCTTTAGATTTTTTTTGCAATAAATTTAATTCAAGTCAATTATAATGAAATTAAGTGATAGTAAAAACAAATGAAAGAACTAATAATAACTAAGCATTGTATATATAATATACACTTAACCTTAATTTCACATGATACTTGAATTGCATATTTGTTTTGTTTTTACTTTTTTTACCCTATGGGCACTAAGAGTTGTTTTTCACACCAATCATGGATTTAGCCAAGCTCAATGGAACAGCCAGGTGGTGAGGGATGATCATCTGACTGCTTCAGAAGAGATCACCCCAAAAAATTCCTGGAATTTTTCAATTACCCAGATTTTATCCCAGATCTCCAGAGTGATAGATTGAGTCCTTAACCATCTTGACCATTCATCAAGCTTTATGATTTTGGTTTAGCATGATCAGAAAAATATGAAAATTTCATTTTACACAATGAAGTTTCTTTAACACAATCTTCTGAAATATTCAGTATTTTTTTTAATTAAGCATTTCCTTGAAAAAATAAAGCTTAGGCATATGTTAACTATTATGATTTTGCAATTATGTCACTTCTTTCAATCTACCTATTCAAAGAGGTGGAATTCTCTGTATTGTATTACATATAAACTTTACATCATAAGCATTAAACATAGCTTCATTTAAGGAAATTTATAAAGAATTAAATGGAAATAAAAAAACAAACCTTGATACTGAATTTTATTGAGATTAACTATCAAATCTTTAGTAAATAAATAAATAAAAAAAAAACAGAAATGAAGATGTTAATAATGGAAGTGATGTGATATAAGATTTTCAGCTATAAAAGAAGGAAAATTGTTTCTTTATCAATGAGCAAAGAAGAAAGAGAATAAATTTTATTAGTTTCTTTTCAAGATATTTTTACTGTCTCTTCATTTTTTGTATAAATGTTATTCTCAATTTACATGGAAATAATCTATCATGAAGTTAAGGGATAGTCTAAAATAAAGTTTTAAAATTAGTTTTTCTCAGTAACATGCTAATTATTAGCTTCTATAATCTGTTTTAGCCACGTTGATATGATTTTTTTAAGAAGTCTGTTTAATTTGATATATTTAAAAGCTGAAGCTGAAATTCAAGAAAGAGCATCTCTTGTTAATCTTCATCAGCTAATACATTATACTTGTGAAGTATTAGGCCTTTGGAAAGTCTTGTGTGATCATCAGTTCCATGTAATATCAAATTTGTTAACACCTGTAAGTTTCTGATGTAATAATTTAAATACAATTACTCAATTTCAGAATAAAGCTTTAATTGAAATTATTTAATATTTTTTGTTAACAATAATTATACAGGAACTGAAAACTCAAATTAAATCCATGATATTTAGAGATTTGATCATATCTGGAAAAGAAGTATGTATATTTTGTTAGAATTTAAGTACACAAATAAAGTATTTTTAATATCACATTCTTATGTAATGTATTTTTTAAGGTTACAACTGCATTAGTTAATGCTTTAATAAATTTATATTTGGATGATAATGCTACAACTGATGCAATAAGTAATAGATTAAGGGAAGTATGTCCTTCTATATATAGGAATGAAGATGCACTTTTTTCAAAGGTAAACATATTTTTTTTGTTTATTCCAATGTATTTAATTATATGGAAAAGTTAACTATTAAATTAATTTAGGCTCATGAAAAGCTTCTCTCTGCTAAGACAATTCAAAATAACCAAGAAAGAGAAAATATATTAAAAGAATCACTTCAGGTAACTTTAATTATAACATGAATTATTTTATTTTTCTAAATATTAATTGATAAATGTGTTTGTATTGTTATCTGAATTACAGTTATGCAAACAAATAAGTTCACAACTTAATTTAAGAGCTGTTTGTGTATTATTTCAAGCGGTTCATTACTATGATGGCATAGTTGATTTGTGTTTAAGTGCAGCACAGAAGAGAGATCCACAAAATATAGCTTTACATTACTACAACAATGGAGAACCACCAGACGATAATCAAGGATTACAGGCATATTTAAATAGGTATTTATATTGTTCTATAAGAATAAAATTGAAAGTAAAATGTGTGTTGTCTTAATACATTATTTATTATATAAACATATAAGTTATTAACATATAATTGTTATTATTCAAAAAATTTTAAAATACCAATGGGATCGGTAAAATTTCAATTCTAAAACTTTAAATTAAAATCCAAGTAAAAAGCTACTCTTTAAAATCCGACTTCGAGTGAGTTAAGAAGACAAAAAAAGAACGAAAAGATGCTATACTTTCATAATTTTATTAATTCCATTTGGGAAATGGAATTAATAAAATTATGAAAGTATAGCATCTTTTCGTTCTTTTTTTGTCTTCTTAACTCACTCGAAGTCGGATTTTAAAGAGTAGCTTTTTACTTGGATTTTAATTTAAAGTTTTAGAATTATAATTGTTATCTCCTGGTTATATGGAATTATTTACATGTCATGTATAGAAATATAATAGCTGTTTATTAATTACTACTACTAAACTTGATTTAAAATTAAGATGAAATTAATATTTGGTTATTTATTTTTAAATGTCTTCATATTTATAACAAATTTTATTTTAATTATTTGATTTACAATATAGAATTTTTTCTTAAAATCAAATAAATAAAAATCACAAACATATCCAATATTTAAAAATAAATAATAAATCTTTTTTTTACAATTAATACTTAATTTTCTTGAAATTGTACTTTAGATATATACATTTCTTGGCTAAATTTTCCCTTGTGATATATGATTATGTATGCAGTATATAATGGTGGCAATAAATGTGAAGATGCATAATTCTTTTCTTTTTGACAGAATGGAATGTTACAAATCTGTCATGGAAGTTTTGGGGCAATTACTGTCAATAACAGCATCTCATCCTCAAGCTCCAAATGTTCCCAAATCACCTGGACCTCCTGCAAGTGAAGATTATTCTCTTTTGACTCCAGAAGAAGCAAAATCTTATGTAAGAATTTTAAAAAAAAATATTTACCGTGCTAATTTTGCTTAGTGTTAAATTGAGATTTTTTTTATAGGTGGAGCACACTTTTCAAATTGCATTAAAATGTGGTGATGAATTATTTCATGTCGCATTGTATGATTGGTTAATTGAATGCCATCAAATGGAAAAATTATTGGAGGTTTGTTTTAGAAAGTATAAACCTTAGCATAGTTTGAAGTGAATTATTACAATATTAATTTTTTTTAGATTAAATCACCATATTTAGAAAGATATTTGAAAAGATGTAATAGTGTACAGCCTAATAATATAGCCTATATTGATTTAATGTGGAAATATTATGAAAAGAATCACAGTTATGCTGCTGCAGCTAGAATTTTAGCAAAACTTGCAGATAAACATGGGTATGTTGTTGTAAAATAGTTAATGTATTTTTGTGTCTTTGCATATATATATATATTTATCAATTTAATTAATTTTTTTAAAAGAACTGAAATCAATCTTCAACAAAGGATTCAATATCTTGCACATGCAATTATGTGCATTAAAAGTTCTGAAATGAGAATAACTGCATCAGGTGAAGGAGAATTTTTGCATGAACTTGAGGAGAAAATGGAAGTAAGATTTTTTTAACAGTAAATTTTAATAAATACATTTCTCTAATTATGAATCATTCGCATTATGCCAAAATAGATTAATTTAATTTTGATAGAAAAACACAAAATATTTGTTGTTATATTCCATTTGAGGAAGTAAGATTATACAAAGCATTTACACGCATTTTATGAAAAATGTTCACAAAATTTAAAATTTCAGGTGGCCCGCATTCAACAAAGAATATTTGAAATGCTTCAACAAAGGAGTGATTTGCGAGGTGTTCCAGATGCACTTTCAAGGTTGAATGCTGATTTATTAGATATAACAGAAGTAAGTTCTAAATCATGTGATTCTAAAATAATAGAATTTCATATGGTTTGATTATAGAAAAAATATTCTGTTGTCACTGTTTGGAATATTGTAAACTGAGATGAAAAGGGATTACAGAAATTTGTTATGAGGGAAAACAAATTATAATTAATCATGAGAATTACAATGAAGATATTATACTCATAATATTTTCGTTGAAACAAATGCATCTATTATCTTATATATATAAACTTAAAAAACATAAAACATGCTAATAAAATTCAAGGTGTCATGGGTTTATTGTATTAAAATGTTTTTTGAGACAAAATATATATCATCAGTCTCCAAAAAAAAAAAGTAACTGTTATTCATTACTATTTTCTCTTATATTTAATATATAAATAAATAAATATACACATGCTTTCTCTGCAATATGGAAAAATTAATGTATTACTGAAAGTAACATGTTGGAGCAGTTTTCTTATTTAAAAATCTATTGAGGAACTATAAGATAGAATGTAATGTGGAGTTGCCAAAAATAATGATCTAAAGCAATTGAAAACGATTTAATGTTAAGAAATCTGTCGGAATGTATAGAAATAGTTTTCTTTTTGGCCTTTCCTAATAATATACAAATAGTGAAGGTTTTGTGCTGTCATGGCAAATCAAACAAGAAGAAAAGATTGAGAATAAAGTGGTATTAAGTTTTCCTACTTCCCGTAATTGAAGATATATTAATTTCTATTCAGGAAGATTTTTGTTTTTTAAATATATATATATTTATTTATTTATTATAAATTTATTTATTTATTTATAATAAATATATAAATAAATATAATATACAGTATATATATATAATAAATTAATTTAGTAATAGTCAGAAACTATGAAAATTAATTATATTTAGTTATAATGATATTTGATTGGATATACTCTTCTGTTTCAGTTATTTGAAAAATTTGCTCATCCCTTTGATTTACCCGAATGCGAACTTGCTATCATACACTGTGCTGGTCATTATGATCCTACTCTAGTCGAAAATTTATGGCAGAGGATAATAGATAGAGGTAAGTTTAACTTATTAAAAATATAATAATACCTATTTATTTACAAAATAAAAACCATTTCAGAGATTAATGCCACTGCTAATAACACTACTCAAACAAGAATGGAAGTTCTTGCAAATAAATTGAAATCATTGGGAAAAATCTATATTCTTTCACAGAAATATTTTCCTCTTGGTGAGTTTTTCTTTCTTAATATAAAAGTTGAAGTTAGATAATTTATTAGCAGGTCGATTGCATTATTCAAAATGGAATACCGAAACTCTATTTCCATTAAATATATCTAAAAATTTTAATAATGATGATTCATGAGATACGTGACATTTTCTAAATCAGTAAAGTGAAATGAGATCACAGTATAAATAACTTTTGATCTATATTCTTGATTTGTTATGTTTTCTATATGTCATGTAATATGATGACATCTTTGCTGTTTGTTATATTTAAGTTAACAACTAAACTTTAGTTGGTTAATTATTAATAAGTATCAGTAGACATAATAGTCGAACATAAAAAAAACACTTGATTGTTTTATATATAAAATATTTTTTTCTAGCATTTTTAATTAGGTATTTAGAAGAGAAATTAAGTTCTGAACAGTTTGATGTAAAATGGACATTTACCACATTGTTGTCAATAGGAGTTCCTTTACCACAATTATTAGATGTATATCATAGATTATACAAATCTAAAGTTTCTTCATTACATATTAAAAGACCTCTGCATTTATTACATGTACTTTGTCAATTGTTAAATACATATGTCGATAATCCAAAATCCATATCACAGTCTGAAAGGTAAGCAGTTTTTCTATATGTGTATACATATATATTTAAAATTTTTATATTACTTGCTGATTTTTCATTCCAGGCGCCAACTCACCACACAGTGTTTGGATATGGTGGCGTGTTATCTCGTGGACGTCCAATCGATGAACGATTCCGACCCGGCCATTCAGAACTTAACTTCGGAGTTAAGAAGCGTTCAATACAAATTAGAACGCATCACATGATTGTGCATAAAATTTTTTATATGTGATTTATTACAATTGTAAAATTAGAAAACATCAATCATATTATAATTGGAAATTGTTATCTTAAGAAATGTAGGATCATTTCCAATGTATTGTGATACCAAATTATGAAAATTTTAAATGAACGAGCCTAGGACATTTTTTAATAGGAATGAAAATTGTTGTTTAAATAACTTTTGGAATAACATTTATCATCACTTATTAATATGTTGAATTAAAAGGAAAATGTTTTTATAGGTTAGATGAGATAGAAAAATAATGCTTTTTGGAAAGTTTATAGAGATATTTTAAAAACGCTGGAAAATCTATTTGTACATATTACTTTGGATATGTGTAAATTAAAACTTGATTTGCTTTATACGGTTTTTAATTATATCCAGAAATATAACTTTGTTACTGTAATGTATTAAAACAAAACAACTCGCTCTACTTGTTTAGATTAAAAATAAAAAAAAAATTATATTAAGATTTTTGTGGAAATCCCACCCTACTAAAAACTGGACATCAAGGATATTTATAAGATACAGTTTGAATTTTTAATTTATTTTTCTGAGTAAGTAGAAGAGAATGGAAATTTAGTTGTTGAATTTTTTCCCCCTATAAATTTCTTTTTTTTTTATAACACACTAAATAAAACTGTTTGATATAAGGTTATTTATATGTTCAAAAAATAACAAAATATAAAGGTATTAATAAACTTTTCAATCAAAAATGAGTAATTTAAAACTCCAAAATGTTCCTAAAAACAAATCAATCAAATAAAAAAAAATCAACATGTAAGAACCCACGTCCAAGGACAGATTTCAGGTATTAAAAAGTGTAAAGCCGAAACCCTAGAGGCGATTTATATACAAATTATGACCTTCAGCACTTTTCCTGATCGCGTTCATAATCGAAATCTCAGTATCCAGTTTGCCGTGAACGGTTTAAGGAACAGTATGGCACCGAATCACAGATGGAAACCTTGAGACACGCTCTGGTCCAATGCAAGGTCGTAGAGTTCCAAATTTCTAAAATGCCACTCCCCAATGGGTATTTTCTCGAAGGGGATGATTTTTATTAGTAATAATACTATTGTTCGGGAGATATAAAAATCCCCAATTCTTCTCGTTAAAATTGCGGAAATTGTATCCTGTTGTTAATTGAATCTTGGCCACTTTACAATGTCGTTAACGCTCCTATCTGATTTTCCTTAACGTGTTATAAATTACAATGGAAGGTTTATCTTTTATCAGTATCAAATTAATGGACTTTTTAAAAAACCTTGATTTAAGTAATTTAATATTTAAGAAAAATAAAGATTAAAAAGTAATAAATCTTATTTTATTAAGTGGATTTTTACACAGAAAGCTCAGAGATTATTATTTTTTTAATCTGTAATTTAAAAAGTGAGAAAAAACACCTTTAATTTGAATAAAATAAGAAATCGAAGCAGTGATTAATTACATTTAAAAGGAAATGAATAATTCAAAATGCGAACAGATAAATCTAGGTATAGAAGCATAAATAACCCTGACATACAACTTGGTCCACCTTAAGGAGAGAACGAGATGTAGGGGATGGAAGTGACCTGGAGCATGCGCAACGCCTTATTGCCAGTGCAACAATTGGCAGTTTCCGAACTCGGGTTATACCGGAAACAATATTAAACACTAGATAGATCGATAATGCGTGTTATCTGCTGTGGAAAAATATTGATTTTCCTGCTATCGTTCTCATTATGTAATTGCGAAGAAAAAGAAGAAACGGATAAAGAAAAAGGTCAAAAAACTTCGGATCAAGGTAAGAAATGTTTAGTTTTTCTCAGGTCGGTACAAACTTGTTTATTTATATTCTATATTTTATTTTATTTGGATGCTTTAATAGGTTACCTTATATATATATATAATGAGATTCTTATATATTAAATAAAATAAAATATATATTATTTAATAATCTGTGATGTAAAACACTTAAATTTCGCCCTAAATTTGAGGTTTCTAAGCTGTTTAGAGTAATGTGAAAACGCTAAAGAGGGGAGGAAAAATTAGAAATTTCTCTTTAAAAAATCCTTTATCTTAATCTAATTTATTAATTTTTTAAAATAATTTAATCGAGTGACAGTTTACTAATCCCCTAATTGGATTTTTTTAGACTTTTTTTTTATTTGAAGAATGTTGATGTTGACCATGAGCGTTGCTATTTTCACTGATGCGTGACGGTTTATAGCTGATAAATCCTGATTTAGTTCGCTTAAAACCGAATGATAAATTCTATTAAATTTAGAAAACCTTAAAAATGTCATTAAGGAATTTAATAATAAAAATTCGAATTAAAATAGAAGGAGAATTTTATTTAAACTTTTAGTTTTCAGAGGAAAAAAATCTGAAATCATCCCTTAACTTAGGAAAAATAATTAAAAAAAAAAAGACTGTCAATAGATTACCTTTGACACAGATTGTCCGTCCTTGATTTTGACCCATTTTTTAAAAATATTTTTCAAGAATTGTATCAATAAATAATCTTAGAAATTTTCAATTTAATAATAAAAATAATAGTTATTAAATTATTTTTATAATTTTTTAAACATTAAATAACTGAATTAATCTGCCTTCATGTTTGTTTATTTTTAAATAAATTTAATGTGAAAATAACCCAGAGTAGGAAGTGTTCTTAGCCCTATTTCCAATTATATATTTTACAGAAGTTGAGGGGAGGTCTGGGGAAAATAGAAATGGAAGAATAGGCTTCATGAAGTTTAAATTGAGTGAGGCAGGTTAGTAAGAACTCACCCCATTCTTTTACATTCTGGGAAAAGGTGGATGGATTTATAAAATAATATTGTGTTATTTCCTTCAATATTCCCTTCAATCATTATGGGGCGTTAGTCTAGCTTGCCAGTTTGTCGTTTAAATCCTTATGCTTAATATTAACTCGGAAGGAACTTGTGAACTTCCCAATACGTAAAAAGAAATTGTGGTTTGGCTTGTTTTACAATAATAAAAATTATTTGCTGCTCTTAAATTAAAAATTGATTGAGTATATTCTATTTGAATGCATGAAGGCAGATGAATACTGTAATAATTTTTAGGAAATTTTGATATTTTTCGGGTTCCTTTCCGTACTATTTTATAAAAAAAAACTGGCTGTTTGTGAACCGTTTTAACCAAGGTTGGCAGGTTTCTCTTTCGTTAAAAGCTTTGGTTTCAATGTCACTAAAACCAGTTGATACTTAGATACTAATCTGATATTAGTGTTTCAATTTTATAATATAAAAAAATAATTAATTACATTAAGAAATTATTAATTATAACATATTAAAATTTTAATTTCAGATGCTCTGTTAAGGAGATGTTATGGGGAATGGGGATGCTTCTCCATAGGAGAACCTTTCTTATCCATCTATCGTCCAGTTAATTTATTTCCTATGCATCCAGATATCTTAGATGTAAAATTTTTTCTTAAAACTAGAGATAATCCGGATGTTTTTAAAGAATTAAAAATAGTAGAAAATGCTTCCCTACCTGAAAAGGATTTCGTGGCTACTCGCCCTCTTAAATTCATCATCCATGGATACTTAGAACATGGACATCAGAAGTGGATTCAGGTGAGTTATTCCACTCAAAATTTGATTAAACCCGTAAAAAATATCCATAAAATTTATCAATAAAGTATGTTAGAGGGGAATTTATTATATAAAAAAAAAATAGATTCTTATAAAATTAGTAGAAGGGATCCGGAAATAGTTTGTCACGACGCACGTCAAACTTAAATTTAGTTAAATTTATTAAGGATGGAGGAAGCACGATGCAATTTTATTATTATTATTATTAAAGTAGAATTAACGCTTGACGAATTTTACGGTTCAAAGATACACAAATGTATCTATAAAGTTTATCAGTAATACTTTATTGTTGGATTTTAAGGTTCTATTTGTGTGTGCATTCGTGGAGAAACATTTCAGAAATTAATTGAATTTTTCAGGATTTAATTAGAGAGTTATTAACGAAGGATGATTATAATATCATTTCTGTGGATTGGGTTTATGGTGCCGCTCCTCCGTACACTCAAGCGGTCTCTAATGCAAGAATAGTTGGAGCTATTGTTGCTAACTTTATGCACTTTTTGGAGGTAAGTTACTATATTAGATGAACTTTTAATGAATGATATAAGGTAATAGTGGAGGTGTGAAATAGGGAAGACTTTAATGGAGATGCCACCAATGCGTGTTGATCGCGGGTTCGCACCTCACCAACGTGGGTTTCCGGGGTTTTTTTATATGCCTAACACATAAGAGCCAGTTTCCTACAAGAGTACACACCTTGGCGGATTGAGGGTGTTGCGTTGCCTTATTCGATCAATCAACCAATGTTCACGTCATCAAAAATGTATTCCCAATTAATACGAATATTTTTCTTAATTCTGTCTTCTTTTATTAATCAATAATTCATTTTATAAGAGACTTTACTGTATTTTTTAGGAGAAACACGATATATCACCCGCGGAAGTACATTTAATAGGTCATAGTTTAGGCGCACATGTTGCTGGATACGCGGGTGAAAGGTTACAAGGTCTTGGAAGAATTACGGGTAATGAATTCTTTTACGTTAAGTCAATAATTAAAACATATTTAACACATTTTAACAAAAATTTGTAGGGTTGGATCCTGCAGAACCGTATTTTCAATACACTGATCCGAAGGTTAGACTCGACCCCACCGATGCACAGTTCGTCGATGTCATTCACACCGATGGAGGAAGTATTATCGTTGGAGGTACTACAGATTAATTAATGACGATACTCTAGATAATTCGAGAATAAATTTTAATTAATTTTAAATACTTTAGGACTGGGAATGATACAAGACTGCGGCCATGTTGATTTTTATCCAAACGGTGGGAAACGTCAACCCGGATGTAACAATGGCGTTATCGGATCTATAGAACAAGAAGGTGATCTTTTATATGGTATGTAATTTTTAAAACAATTAATATCCGATAATATTTTAATTTATAAAATTATATACTATATTCTAGGTATAAGGCGTTATCTAGGTTGCAGTCACATAAGGGCGTACGAATTCTTTATCGAATCAGTCAACACGGACTGCCCATTTTTGGGCTACGTCTGCGACAGTTATTATAATTTTACTAATGGAAAATGTTCTCACGGGTGTGGAGAAGACAATTCATTGTGTGCTCATATGGGTTATAGAGCCCACGAATGGAGACCTTACGCCAAACCAGAACCTACCAAAATGTTTTTGGAAACAGCTAACTTCGAACCATTCTGCAGTGGGTGACTTAAATTCTTACATTATAATCTATGGAGGAAAATTAGAATTTAAACTCGTTATAATATTTTCTAGGGTATCATTATCACGTGAAGATAACCTGTTCGGATTCAGAAGAAGCAAAGAAGCACGGTAAAGAGAGAGGAAGACTTTTCATTCGAATTACAGGCAAGAAGGGGCAGACACGAATCCTGGAAGCCAGCAAAGAGTAATTTCATTTTATAAAAATGCAGTGTTTTTATTTAAGATGTTCGTATAAACCGATTTATTTTTGAATGTAGACACATTCAGTATGCTCCAGGTTCAACTATAGAGTTCATCGTCAGTGCTCACGATTTGGGTAAGCTTTTGAGACTAGATATGGAATGGAGATCGGCTTCATCACTGTTCAATCCCTTGTCGTGGAGATTGTTTAATGCTCCTCAAGTGTACATTAAACAAGTAGAAATAACAAATTTAGAATTCGGAATAGCGTAAATATTTTCAATTTTTTTTCTAATGTTTAATTTAATTTTACTGTAAAATTACAAAGATTTCTTTCCCTTTTTAGGACCGTCTTCAGTATTAGAGACGAAGCAATAGAACCACAGAAAATCAAAACTATTTTCGTATAAAGAATAATTTGTGAGAATTGTAATAAAAGAAAACGCACATTGGCGATCGAGTCGTAATCCTTTTTTGTTTTTTTAATAATATATTTTCATTCTATGAGAAAAATTTAACTAATTTTATACGAATATTCAATATAGTAATCGGATAACAATGAATTTATGTCAATGATATAGTGAGATATTTATGTACTATAAAAGAAATATTATTCTCACAAATAAAATTATATATTGTAAATAAATATTTTTAAAGAATATTGAATACTCTCTTAATTATTGTTGAATATAAAAGGAATATTTTGCACAGTTCTATTTTGAGCAATTTAAATGAATCAGCAGCCATGTTGCAACAGTGACCTTAAAACGCCCTCATTTTTTGCTAATCTTATTTACTCTTAAACCCATTAAACTATTACATAATTTCACAAAGCTTCAATCACCATCCTCCATTAATTGAATTTGCATCTAGTTATTGTTTTCTTTTTAAAAATTGAAGAAATGAAGAAACTAATAGGAGGAAAGAATTATAAATTTAAATAAAATCTAATAAAACGATAAAACTGCTATATAGTCTACCACGATTAAAACAATAAGTATATTCATTTAATCACACACTTATTTCTTTTATTGAAAGTTTTATTACTACAATACAATACGTCTGTTCTTTTATCCTTAAGACAATCTGGTATCCCATATATTGAATGCATGAAAACAAATTGAAAATGTAGTGTCACATATTGGGCGGATTTTACAACTCTGTACTTGACACAGTTGTCAATGTTTCTACTTCATCCATCTTTCAACACTCGTCATTGTTTTCTATACGGGAGTTTGTAGTTTTAACAGGAATTTTATCGAAATTAAGAAGTGACTTCTGGAGAAGGAATAGATGAATAAATAACATATGCGGGCTTGAAAATTTAAATAAAATATATGAGATAAATTATCATTAACAAGCAAGTAACTATCCGCATGATTAATTGTCTATAATGATTTTTTTTAAAGAAAAATTTATGTTAATATTATTTTAAAGGCCTAAAACTGTTTATATGTGTGTAAGTGAATTCTCTATAACTTCTACTTTTTTTTTTTTTTTTGTCCACTTCAGGTGAGATTTTGTTTTGTTGCCCTTATACTAGAACAGATAGTAGAGGACAGTCACCTCAGGAGAAAGCGCCGAATATACCCCAGTTTGAATGAATAATTATCACATTATATACTTTAAAGCAACAGTGAAAGAAATTGTGATATGTAAAAAAACGTACTGTATATGGATTCTTCATAGTGGAGAAAGAAATGGAAAGATAAGTTTGAAAATAATTCTTTAAATATATTTCGAATTACAGTATTATTCGAAGCAAGTTACTAGTGTTTTATTTTTCCAACAACACCTTTGAATGGCGTCTTTGGGAAATGGTCTAATTTAGACGAATTAAATATTTTCAACAAATGAAGACGCATTTATCAATGATCGTATCGAATTGTATCGGGTTTAACACCAAATCCAATAAGACAGCAAAAGCGATTCCTCATACACCGCAGTTGTTGCTGTACTTTCGGTAAGTTCACAGATGTCACTATTAATATGAGGATACAATCTTCGCGAGAATACTTTGAATTCTGTACGTATTTCACCGTAGTTTATACAAAGAGTCCCAAAATCCAATGCCAAAGAGTCTGCCAGGACTTTCCACATAGGAAGTCCTGGCAGAAGTTACCCCATTGGCAGATCATCTATGTGTTCCGTTGCCTTACTCCTTCAATTCACTGGCACAAATCTTAATGCTGACATTTTAATGTTTTGTGAATAAAGTTACATTTCACCTTTGTATGTACGGAAACTTTTGGAACCCCTGTAGAATCGTATATACCAGGGGTGGCGAACCTATGGTACGCATGAACGAAGAAGTGGCACGTTGAGAGATATCATCTAGCACGTAACGTATCACACGATCTCGGTTTATCACCTATCTTTTTCAATAATCTTTTCGGTTTATCACGCGATCATCCTTTCTTTCAATAAGCTTCTTTATATTTACTGTATTTAAAGCACATTCGTTCCATTTATTTAAATATCTTTATTCGAAGTCTAAATCTTTGACACGCATTAACTTTTTATAGATGAGAATGATTACTATACGGCACGCGGACTCAAAATGGTTTGCCCATCCGTGGTATATACGAATAGCCTACGTTTTGTGTCGTAATACGAGCAAATCCAATTATCATTGCTATGCAGAATTTGGAATTTGCTATGCAGAATTCGGACTCGAATCAGTTCCAGCAGTTCCAGTTCCAGAAACGGAACTGGATTTTACCACCTCTAATCCAGAATTCGTACGAAACGTAACTTTTTTGTCGAAGGAGAAAGAATTTCTAAGTGAAACGACAAATATCGATATCTCGGGAAGGAATGGACGGAACATTATAAAATTTGATAAGTAGGTCGGAAAAAAATGGCGAACGACTACGATACTCATATTTTGTTCGGATGGTGCATATATCTTTAGTTTTTTTAATAAAATTCAATTCGAATATAGAAGTGTTCTAATTCCAGTATAGCGTTAACGTTCGTGTTGGTCAACAAAGGCGTATTGAATACAATGAAAGTATTGTTTCGAACATCGATTATTGAATTGCAAAAGTAGTGCGTGAGATGAGAGCATACGTCAAAAAATGTTATCGATTTTAAAAATTAAAAACCACAAATAGTTAAAGAAAACTGCATCAGACCCCATCTCTCGTCACCCAGCCAAACCACTCACTAAGAGCATGAAAAAAGCATCTTGGTCTTCATTAATGGCACAAACTTGTAAGAACAAACAGTGGCGTAGCTACGGTTCTCCGGGCCCGGTGCGCAACCAGATTTGTGGGCACCCGAAAAAATTTTTCGGGTCTTTGTTCTTGTGATTTTGGGGCCCCCATGGGCTTATCGCTTTCCAGGGGCCCGGTGCGGACCGCACCTACCGCACCCCCTAGCTACGCCACTGAGAACAAAATGAAATAACCAATACACTGCTTCCCATAAATCCAACCCTTTGGTCCTCGTCCCGGGAAGTGTAAACGTTCGATTGTAAAACTTTAAATTGACGGCCGAAGGAACTCTGGTAATTATTGAGTTTTGAAAAATAAATTTAGATAATTTAGTGCATGTGATTGATGTATTAAAATATTTTTAACTCCTGACTGAGGAGATGAAAAATTGATTGTCTTTTCTCATAAAAACACAGAGCATGTCGTGTAAAGCGTTGACATTATAAACGGAGATTAATTTGACAACTTGACAAAGTTTATCTCATGCTAAAAATTTCGATATTTGTATAATCATTAGTGATGTAACGAATATTCGGTTACTACCCGGTATTCGGCCTATTCGGCCTATTTTTCACTATTCGGCCGAATACCTTTTTTTTTTTTTTTTTTTTTTTTTTTTTTTTAACTCTTTCCGCCCTGTGGGCACTAAGAGGGCCTCTTTAAGTAGGCCCATTATGGGTTCGGCCAGGCCCACAATGGGGCGACCGGGTGGTGAGGGACGGGGCCCGACATATCCGAACGGACCACCCCCCGAAAAATTCCTGGGGATTATTCGACCCGCTCGGATTCGATCCCGGGTCCCCCAGAGCGGTAGGCTGCCACCTTTACCGCTCGGCCATCCGGCCGTCTAATACCGAATACCTAAAAACAGGAGTAAGAAATAACAAAAACACAGTAAATTAATCATTTTTGTAACTTTTATTAATGCTGAACATTAAACTATAATTATTAAAGTTAATAAGAAATAGCATCTAATTCTAGTATTAAATTATTTCGTAATTAAATAATAATATAACCTTTATCTAGCCCGATATCTTATGGAATTGATGGCGTGTAGGTTAGAATGTATCGGGCATTAATGTTATTGTTTAGTTAATTATGTTATATTCGTATTCGCGTATATTTTAATATTTATACGATATATTTGAACTGTTCCACAACTGGACAGAAACCAGACCATATTATGTCACCACAAAAGTATATCCTTAGGGTACTATTCAGTCCACAAATACGTAGTAAAAACAAAATTTTAGTGTTTCATTAAAGAGTTAAAAAGATCGATTGCAAATAAAATAACTTATAAGTTATAACTTACATCTAAATACCAACAACTCCGAATCATAGCGGGCTATTTACGGCTATTACGTAAATTATAAACCAATTTGGCACTAGAGGTAGATGTTAGGCTCCGTCTCATATTAACTTTAATAATTATAATTTAATTAATTAATTTAAATAATTTAGACCTAATGGAAGAAAAAATCATAGTGACAGCGGGCCAATAGAGAGCACGGTGCGCGATTTTGCCATAATGCGGTTTGCGCGCCAATTTTCGTACGTGCGTTAATCAAGTCGAATAGTTTGGCCGAATATTCGGCCATTCGGCAACGCTCCTGGCCGAATATTTGGTATTCGGCCACGCTCCTAGCCGAATATTCGGTATTCGGCTGAGGCCGAATATACTATTCGTTACATCACAAATAATCATCGAAGAGAAATAGTGTCGTGTCGGAGAAGGTAGGAGGAAGACTGTTTTGGGAGGTAGGCTCTATTGCCTTTTCAAGATTTCTGTTTATTTACAGAGTTGCATAATTTGTCACCGAACGATAAGTCATTAAAAAGTTGGAGGCTGTTTCTTTTCGAAGTATTTACATTAAAGTCTGTCAGATTTTAAGAATTTTTATAAGTTGTGTGATCTGGATAACCGAGGATCTCTCACTCGCCATTATAAACAAAGCCGAGCCTAAGACTGACAAAATCAACAATTAAACTATTTATAATATAAATGAAACTGGATTTCTACATAGTGTAATAACGTCACACATTTTTTAATTACAAAAATTAATATTATTTACACAGAATTCTCATACTTTTTGGTATTATTTTTGTCGCCAAACAATGCATGAGAATTATTTCAAACACATGGAAATAAGCGGCCGGATGGCCGAGCGGTCAAGGTGGCAGCCTACCGCTCTGGGGGACCCGGAATCGAATCCGAGCGGGTCGAAAAATCCCCAGGAATTTTTCGGGGGTGGTCCGTTCGGATATGTCGGGCCCCGTCCCTCCCCACCCGGTCGCCCCATTGTGGGCCTGGCCGAACCCATAATGGGCCTACTAAAAGAGGCCCTCTTAGTGCCCACAGGGCGGAAAGAGTAAAAAAAAAAAACACATGGAAATAACGACAACTACTGCGTCTCACGCAAATATATTTACAGATTTCTATTCAAAACTTTAAAGAAACTTCTAAATTATCGCTCACGACTAACCATATTCTTGACTAGGAATGGCGAATCTTTTCAACCGCTTGCCATATAGTACGCATCCTTAGCCTTAAAGATGTTCTTGCGTGCCAAAGTTTTAGACTTCGATTCAAAAAACAATGATTAGGCGATAAACCGAAAGGATGAAAAGAGATGATAAATCGAAATCATATGATAGGCCCTACGTTACGTGTCATATGCTTTCTCCTTATGTGTCACTTTTGGCACGCATATAGGTTTGCCACCTCTGTTCTAAACCTAAGAAGTTTGGATCTTTAGTACTCTCAGAGTGGAAAGGGTTCTAAAAATCTGAAAAAAAACCCTAAGTGAAGTGGTCTTCGGGCCACACGAATTTGTATGGTCATTCGTTTTTGCGTGGAATCTCAAATTGGCGTATTCTTGTCTGAAGAATGCGTGCCAAAACTATATTCAAATCACTCAATCTTGAAGAATTCCATAAATTGTTCTTTTACTTTTATTAAATAGAACTAACTAACAAAAATCATAATCAAGAACATTAAACAAATTATAAATAAACACACAAACGCAGATACAGTTTAATTAAGAAACATTGGATCAACAAACCATCATATTTTTAGCATAAGAAAAATACATATACTTCCTTTCTCGTATTGACATTCCAAATATTGTATACATAAGAGAATTTTCGTAACATTTAGTCATGTTGATTCCGGAAATTCATGATAAAAATAATTAACGAAATAACAGGAAAATTAGCCGACAATTTGTAACAATTCAATTTTGCTTCATAATAAGACTTTCATCGAATCAAACCAAATCTCCTTGGATTCTCCGTCCAAGGAAACTAAGAGAGTCTTTTTTCCACATCCATTGTGGGTTCAGCCGGGGCGATAAGGAAAATGCCCTGGACGGAGGGACGGAGCTCGACGTATCCGCAGGACAGACTGTCTATGAGGAATTTTTTGCCGCATTTGATTCCAGTTACCTCAGAGCGGTAGGCTAACGGCCTTAACCTTCTCGGTAATCCGGCTGTCAATCAGTTTACTAGTAATTAATTAAAGTAGCAAGACTGCCGGCTGTCCGAGAATATAAGGTGCCAGCCTAACGCTCTGCGGGATCTGGAATCAAATCGGGTGGATCGAAATTCCGGCGAAAAGTTTTTCGGGAGTGAAGATTCGGACATGGCCATTGTGCGTCTGGGCGAATCAAAAATGGGCTCGAAGCTCTCTTATAGTGCCCGCAGGCGAAAGAATTTTTCCCCCACAAGTAAAAATAGCATTTATATTGCACGAAAAAATAAATTTCGCTTTATTATATCCGCGCGACAATTAAGTTTTATGTTATATAATAAAATTTTGAAATACATTTTAATTTCAAAAATACTGTATCAAATTTTTAAATTCTTAAAATAATTATAAGAATTTTTCTCGATTTTTAAAACTTATTTAATTTAATATTTTTATATTAATTTATATATAAAAGATATATATAAATATAATATATCTCCTAGGGGACAAGATGAAACAAGACATCATTTGTCAAATGTATCTTGTATCGTAGTGCCACGTAGTGGTTATTTAACGAATTATTATAGAGAGAGAGACATAAGATGCTCTTGTTTGTAAACAAATTCTGGACACAGAAAAACCTCTAAAATTTCAATTTTTACCGACGAAGAATTAAAAATGCATAGGTGAAACGCCCGTCTACGCTTGAAATTATATTAATCAAGTCGATAATCTGTGATTTATGTAAGTTTAAATAAAATTCCGAATATATTTTATTAAAATATTTATTACTTTAAAAAACATACAACTCGGGTTATAATAAATATAAAATATGTTTTACGCCGCGTAGATTAAACTGCATTAATTAATAAACAACTTTAGTAAGTCACGTGCAATTTCAAATGAAATTGATTAATTTTGTACTAATGCATGTGTTTTATTATATTAGCATTTAAACTTGTGAATTTAAATGGTTAAATAAATGTAAATTATTTGATTTTTTAAAGTTCTCCCGGTTAAATTATATACATTTGTAGAAGTAGAATACATTCCATATATGGCCTGGGTATAGAATTTGTAATTGCTATATATGGTTAACAAATGATTCATGAATTTGCATACATTAAAGAAGTTAACTTTTTATGTTTCTTTATTTAGATTTTTGTGTTTAGATTTATGTATTGAGTTATTTTTTTCAAATTTAAAAGCTTTAAATTTAAGATTAAATCTGATTCTAAGTGAATACATATTCTTTATACATTTCTACAACAACAGATTCTTTATCTGTTGTTGTAGTGAATTGTGAATGCATTGTGTTAAGTTATGCGAGCCGAGAATAATCGAATTATGACGAAGAATGTTTCTTAAAGTAAAATATTAGCCGAATTAATTGACGTATCTTTAATTGCGAGTGAAATTTAAATAGCGCTAAATAACTGGGCCATCTTCCGTGCGCACGATCGAAAGTGGAATGTCCTAATATTTTATCCATTTGAATAAAACTATCCGTTCGCCGAAATAAGAAATTTATCTGCGGGAGTAAACCATAAGGATTATTGTTGAATGCTTGGAGAAGCTGTTGTCGGTTTAGTTTTTTTCACCATAAAATCAAGATAGGTGATAGATATCTTGATTTTTGCCATCTCCATTTCTATTGTCTAAGAAATTTATAAGGTATTAATTCAGAGTAAAATCTTTTATCATCAAAATTGTTAAATTAACAGTTCAGTTTATTTAAATACCGTACAGAAGAAAATTTATAAAATACATAATTATATTATTTAGTGGATAAAAATATGACACCTAACATTAAAACTATTCATTAAATAAAGTAAAAGATTGTCTTTTTGATGTTAAATAACTTTGTGAGTTTATTTTATCTCATAATTAAAGATCTTTATCTTAACAATTTTAACTTGTCAAAAGTTCTTGTAATCTTCGGATAAGATCTGAAAAAGGACAATATCAAAATTTATCCTTAACAGTTTTTTTACTTTATTTTAAAAATTTTTTATTCAGATTCATATTGTAATGATGGTTATGAGTCTGATACTGGAAAAACATATTGTAAAATGATTTATTACTAAATTAAAATATAACAATATAAATTATCATCATTATCTGGACTGCTGAGAAGGGAGGAGAGCCAGGGATTTTTCCAGTCCCAGAGAAAACTTAGGGGGTTCATTGTGTTTTCTATCCATATAATGAATGTTATTTTTTACTAATAAAAATTAAAATATTTAAAGTTGCTTTTTATTAATAAACAAGTATTCTAAATATTTTATTTGTTCAACAATAAATGGAAGGGAGCCTCACTAAAGAAGAAAATGGGCTTGCTTTATCACTAGTCCCCCCCATACAAGCTTTTAACAGCACAAAAGAACAAATTGCAATTATTTGAAATTATTTTTTAAATTTTATTGTTATATTTTATCTTTTCTTAAAAATGAATCATTTTTTATTAATTGTTAAAAATATAAAATTAAGGAGTTGTTTTCAAAAGATGAATGACATTTAATATTTAGATTTTGGTGATGTACATTGTTGTCTTACAAGTTAGATAAACAAAAATTATATAATTAAATTGTTTAAATTATAATATATATGTTATAATTTAAAGTGTTTGTTTATTTTGTGCAAGGTGTAAACCTCTGTAAGAGTTATAAAACAAGCAAATACAATAACTTTTATGAATTCACAAAATCAACAAAATAATCAAAATAACAAAAGCACACAAGAAAATTTAATGATTATATTGGCATCAGCCAATCTGAGATGAACTGGAATTTATAATCATGTAAAATTAGAAAATTAATAACATATATATATACAAGGGTTGGAAAGAAGGTAGTGGCAGCCTGTCACCATACTCCATAGGAATGAGTGAGGAATGAGGACAAGGCATAGCTGTTCAATACACCCAGTGGTGCTTGTAGATCAGCAAGAATGAAGCATTACTTAGGAATGTTAAAATGGAATGTCCTAAAGTGGTGTTTTTGAAGTATGATCATTATGTTGAATGAAATGGTGCAATTTTACAAGCCAAAGCTGCAACACCAGTCCAATAAATGGCATCATCTCCACCTTAAAAATCTGTGCCAAGAACCCAGGAATGTGAAAATGATGTCGATAGTAGCATAAGGGCCAGACAGTGAATGCTGCAGATACTATTGTAGATACCTGAAACATTATCTTTCTCTCATGGTACAGAAGAAACAACAGATTTTTAAACACTTACTCCCATTTTCTTGCATGACAATGCTCACTATCATGCTGCTGCTGCTCCTTTGAGGGAGTTGTTAGAACAAGGGAGGTGGGAGGAACTCAAACATTCTCCATAGTCACCTGATATAAGCTCCTGCAACTTCAATCTCTTCTCCAAGCTAAAGGAAGTAATAAGAGGAAAGAATTTCCACACGAGATGCCATTTTTTGAGCAATAGAGCACTCATTCAGGGACATAAACAAACACAACAGTGCACTGTTTTTTACATGTGGCAGAAGGGGATAAATATGGCAGGGGATTATATTGAAGGGATGTAATGCTATTCTGTTTCTACAATAAATGGTTTGTTATATATAAATATGTTGCCACTATTTTCTTTCCAGCCCTTGTATATAAAAGTTAGATTTGAAAAAAGACATTCAATAGTTTGTCACAGCTGGTCAGCCTCAAGTGCAATTATAATACAATGTCCTCTGAAACAAAATATCTGGATATAACTTATAAAACCAGTTGATAAATTAATGTAAACTGAGTGCATTGTGAATGTAATGAAATTTGATATATATAATATGATAATAAAACAACCAATGTCTCCTTAAAATCAATAATAGTAATTAATTTGTTTGTTCATTTTTGAATTTTGTCTATTTTCTGTTCAAAACAAATACTGTTTAAAATAATTTTTAGCTTATTTCTGTATTTTAATTTTTACAAAAATTTTAAAACTAAGAACTTTTAGGTTATCCTCCTGTATGTTACATTGCATATTGCTTTCCATTCTCACATAGCTGTCACACTCTTTGTTGATCAAGCAACATAGACGAGTTTGAATGAGGGACCAAATGAAATAACTAAATTTCACACAAATTAGAAATTTAATTAAAATTAATTTTTTTCAATAACATTCAAAAATATTTTTTGTTTATAAAGTCAGGATAACTGTTTAAGAAATCAAACCTACCATATTATTTAATATTACATGCCAATGTTCAAATTAGACTCTTGCCTTGGATATTTATGTTGATGGGACAATTTCTTGAGAATGGATTATTCATTCAATTTTTGGAATTTATCTATATCTAAAGTGATGTTTATATTCCACAGGTATGTGATATATTAGATTTTGAAATCTTTTGCAGAAAAGATTTTAAAATTAAGTTATATGTAGAATGTAAAAATCCAAATGTGGATATAAAAAATTGAATACAGACGATGATTGTATATACATACAAACAGATAAAAATGAAACAAATTTAACTTGGCATAAAACTACAAAAAGTACACTCTTGAACATCAAGGAAAACTAGATTGGTATATTGCTGAATTTGTATGGAAATCATTTCAGATGGAAACTAAGTTTAATGAACTACTGAAAATAATTAAATAAAAAGTAGCCATTCTATTAAACCACTACTTAGAGAAGTAATATAAGTTGAATTTATTATATTTTAGCATCAAGAAGTACTGAGAATTAAAAGAATCTATGCATGTTACAGTAATACTAAATATAAATGTTTGTCATACTTTATTTACTATAACATTAAAATTAATTGATTGATTGTTTGATCAATATTAAAAAGAAACTAGCTTCTGAAATTAACAGATTTAAATTTCTATTTCTTGATTGAGCACCGTTTCAATTGCGATATGATGCAATCTGTGGGAGACAACCCACAAGTATCCATTCTTTGAATTTTGAAACTATGCTCAAAAGCCTATATTGTTAATATGATCTTTAAACTGCATTTCAAAGACTTTAAGCTGAAATATTTGAAAATTATTTCTTGAAAGTGCTTAATAGAAAGTATTTATGACACCTATAACAAAGCTTTATCACTTAAAACTTGCAAATCCAAACCTTTATTTTGTTTTCACACTTTTGAAGAAGTCTTTCTAGAGTTATTCTAATCCAAGAGGACAAATAACCATAAAATTAAATGTAATAAAAGAGAGAATAAACCTCATCTATAAGTGTCAAGAATTGATTGTAATATTGAATAATATTACAATCAATATACAGAAAGACAGTCTTCACCCGTGATTACCGGTACAAATAAATTCCAATACAGTCTCTCCAACCTTAAAATTCCCGGTACATAAGACGACAGTTAACACATAAACTAACGTTTTCGATCCTCCACCGAGGTCTTCGTCAGGTTCGTTGATCATGGAATGCGAAAAGAATCGAACGCTTTCGAAATTCAAAAAAATCGAATATCCCCGCGTGCAGTAATGACGAATGCTACATCGTAAATTTAATAGACAGGAGATATTCGATTTTTTTGAATTTCGAAAGCGTTCGATTCTTTTCGCATTCCATGATCAACGAACCTGACGAAGACCTCGGTGGAGGATCGAAAACGTTAGTTTATGTGTTAACTGTCGTCTTATGTACCGGGAATTTTAAGGTTGGAGAGACTGTATTGGAATCAATATACAAACATCATCTATATTCAATTAATAAACAAATTATGAAATAATTTGTTTATTAATTAATACATTCTATTGCATAAAATCAAACAAATAAGAATTAATTCAATTTAAATTAATCAACAACATCAATTTAAATTATATGCTTAAATTATTATATTTTTCATTAATAATAATGTTCTCTACATTATTTATTTACAATATGATAAAAGTGTTGTTATTAATTTTTAGCAAAAAATTTGTTTAGTTTATATTAAATACAAATGATTTGAATCATAATTTCTATATTTCTTAGAAGTGTTGAACACAAGATCGTGTTAATAACAATCACATGGCTTTTTTCACCTTTATTTAGTTGATCAACTAAATAAAGGTGGAAAAAGCCATGTGATTGTTATTAACACGATCTTGTGTTCAACACTTCTAAGACAATACAACACAGTTTCACAACAAATCAATTCTATATTTCTCACAATTGCAATATAAGCAATGTTTATCTCTATAGTTATTCCATTTTAAAAGATACTAAATTTGAAAATTAGGTGTTCTGTAAGAAAAACAGAACATTAAAGTATCAAAGCATTAAGAGAGAATACAATTTTAATATTTTTGAAACATCTGTCACTTCATATTAGATATACATATATTTATTACATCAAAGAAAGATTAATTAATATTGTCAGTATGTTTCGAAATTAATAATAATACATTTTTTTAAAAATTTGAAGTTTTAAAAATTCTATGTATGATAATATACATACCCTATATACTAAAATTACCAAATAACCTGCCAGATTTTTCTGACAAAAATCAGACTATATTCATACTATTATGAATAAATTCCAATAAAAAATTAAGCAGATCATTTGGTAATTTTTTAAAATATTCTTAAAATTTCTATAACAAGCTGATTATTTAATATTTTGTTTGAAATTCATTATGGAATTGTTTCAGAGAACAGATAAGATGGTAAGAAAATCAATATTATTTACGTTATTTACATTTAAAAATTATAAATAAATAAATGGGTGAAATTGTCAATAAGTAAATAATCAAACTATAAATTTTAATATGTAAATTATATGTCCATTGAAAGAAAACCAGTTCCGAATAAAAAATATTATTTCGACTGCAGGAATCTAAACTTGAATTCCGACTCCACTCGTGGCAAAGAATACATTTTATAAATGAATTGTGGTATATTAGCTGATTAAAAGATTTAGCTTATTGAAAAGAACGTGAACTTGAATATACTTGTCTCAAACATTTTTTTTTTCTATTGAGATCTTGATTTCTTTCTATGAAGAAGCATTTTATGTCAGGATTTTTATTTTATATATTATTTGTTTATTAATGTTTCTATAGTAAATTTTATTAAATATTATAAAAATGGATGAATGGCTGAGCAATTTAGGTGGCAGCCTACTGCTCTGGGGACCCAGGATCAAATCCAGATGGATCAAAAAACCTCAAGAGTTTTTTGGTGGTGGTTTGTCCAGATATGATGGGCCCCATCTTTCACTACCTGTCCATCCCATAGTGTGTTTGAATTCCTTTAGATGATTAAGCAAAAAAAAAGAACAAATGTAAACAGATGTAAAAAAATCTGTTTGTATTTGTTTGATTTGTTAATTTTAGTTTATTTCTGGTTTATATTTTATCAATATATTTTCCTAATTCAAACTTAAAAAAAACTGAAAATTAGAGCATATAGGTAATAGAATTTACAGAATATCTTTATTATCTATCAATCAAATTAAGTGGAAATAAGGAAATGTCTCAATAAACAAAAATGTTACCTTGACATGAAATGTAAATCAAAGAAGAAAATTAGTGGTATCAAGTATTGTATTACATCTTACAATTGAATTAGAACTACTACTGCTGTGTTTATTATTTAGCTAAAAGAATTTAGTTTTAAATATTAGTTTATATATTAAGATATCAAGTGAAATTATTAATGCCCTAAAACCATGGCTACAGGTGCTGCAAAAGTGAAAGTTGTAAAGAAATGGTCACTTTTTTGTGGACAAGCTGCTCTCGTTTATGGATTATGACATGTAGCCATGGTATTAGATATGACTTCAGAATAAAAACTAATAGAAAAGGAATAGCATCACGAATGACACTATTTATGTAAATATCATTGTGCTATTACTAGAGTTAATTGTATGCCATTTTGTTGGTCACTTTTGTCAATTTTCATGAATGCTTTAAAATTACTATTACCAATATTATTACTGGTATATTTTACTGCATTTTTGAGGCAGAGTATTAGTAAAAGCCTCTTCTAAGTGGCTTATAGAACTGAGTTCATTTTCAAAATTTAATTTATAGACTTTGATTAAAATTTGTCATTTCACATAATATGAGATGAGAAAATAAAAATGTAATAAAATCTGTAGTTTATGATTTTGTTTTTGAGATACAGTGGGGTCAAAGTGACAATTTCAAAGGTTGCTAGCTCAAGTATGCACAATGTTTTTTTTTTTATTTATTTATTCTTTTTTATGCCAGTGGCAATGTCATTGTCAGCATAGCAGCAAGTGATCATCATGGATGGTTTCTGAAATAATATTATTGATTTCTAGCACTTTGACTCAATTCTTAATTTGTGTTCTGAGAGAAAATGAACTATGTCTAGTTCTTTCATACTGAAGTTTCAGTTTTACTATTAATCAGGTTTTTAATGTATTAGTCATCCTTTTGCATATGCTGTGCATGATGAATTTCACAGATATAGTTTTGTACAGGCCACAGCCTACAGCTAAGGTTTTAGAGTATATTTTATTTTCATTTTTTTAAAAGCAATTTTTTTTCTGTTTTCTTTCATCACTTTGTTTCTATCATCAGATAAATGAAGGTATCATTTAAAAATTTAACATTATTCTACAATTAACCAATTAATTTTTCAATAGTATTTTTAATTTTAATTTGAATTATTTTTGTTTGATCTCTAGAGAATAATAACATGTACAGTTTTACTCTTTATAATTAAAATTAACTTACATCATAAATATATTAAAATATGTAAATAAAATACATTTCAAATATTGCTTTGTATTTACATAATTTAATTAAGTTTTATATATTATAAAAAACTTTTATAATTTCGTAGTAATTTAATAATAAACTTTATATTTCAGTTTGGTTGTGAGTTACTATAATTTCATACATATGCAGGAATGCTTTCATCTAGTGAACCTGGGAATATTAATTCAGAAATTCAAAAAGAAGAAATAGAAAATCATCACTGTTGGAATCTTGAGACAATTCCTACCGAACTGTTTCTTTTAATCTGTTCATTCCTCGATGCAAAATTTGTGATAAGAACATTGAGTCAAGTTAATAAAAGATTCTATGACATAATTAAGGAATATACGACATGGAAATTTAGAATAACCAAAAGGTGGCCCAAAAAGTATCCAATTGTTTCTGGTAAAGTTTTGTTTCTTTTTACTTGATTAATACTCTTACATTATTTTATTATGCAATATAGATCCAATTCTTTTTTTACACTGTAGATACATTCACAAAAAAATCTATGTAAAAAAGGATAATGTTCATGTGAAAAAAATAGAAGATTAGTTCCCGACATTAAAAATCAGTAAAAATAATAAGCTAATAGGGTGTGTTTAAAGAAACTATTTCAATTTTAGGTAATAAATCGGAGGAGAAATAATTGTAACTATAACTTACTTATCAGAAAAATTTAATAAATTTATGTTATTGCACATATTTTATTTTTTCTGTACTGAGAGAAATTGAAAGAAACGCAGTCTTATAAACAAATGATCAAACCTTTAATTAAATTTTTTTGACTGCTTCAATTGTGGGATAATAAAATTATTGTTATCATACATATTCAAATAAGTCATAAAATATAGCCAAATCTTAAAATTTACTTGAACATATGTAGCAGCCTTAAACGCAAGGTTAATGTTACCTATGGTTCCAAAATGGCGGCTCGTCTCTGATTCCAGCAAATAGAAGAAAGGAAACAGTGGAGACGCACATTCTAACCTAACCTAACCTATTCTAATAATTTTGTTTGTAATAATTATGGTAATTTATTAGAATAGGTTAGGTTAGGTTAGGTTAGGTTAGAATGTGCGTCCCCACTGTTTCCTTTCTTCTATTTGCTGGAATCAGAGACGAGCCGCCATTTTGGAACCATAGGTAACATTAACCAAATGCAAATTCTGAGAATTTTTTTTAAAAAAAGAGCAACAGAGCTAGAGAGAAGAGAAAGTATGAATATTTTTTCTTGTAATTAAAATCAAATGGAGATTTTTAAAAAGGCAAATTTATTAAAATGTGTTAGATTAAAGCAATTATGTAAAAAGTGAATTGGATATATTTAAAATTTATTTGTTTTTGATATTGTATATTTTGTTTAAAAAGGAAAAAATATAATAATAATATTGATATGATATTTCATTAGTAGTATTTTGTATTTGTATTTTCACCAAAGTTTTCTCAGAAGCTGTTTTAGAAGGATGGTTAGTTGAGTATGTTACTTATTTATATATCAACATCTGGCATTAGCGCTGCCTTGATGGTAATTTCTCTGCTCCGAATTTTGCTGTTCCTGCTTCCAGAACAGTTAGTAATAGAACCATTACTTTTAGTGCTGACACTCTTGTATGAACTATTTATGAACATTTATTATGGGACTTTACTGTATTTAACTTATTATTTTTATTTACTTTTCCTCTAAACATTTTTGACTGTTCATTTTGCTGCTTTTGAGGCAGTTGTCTCATCATCATACCCATTGAACTAGTCCTGTCTGTCAATGTCTTTCAGGAAAGACTGTCAAGCTTTATTTTTGTTACTCCATTTGTTATAGTGAGTGACTTGTTTAAAGACTTGCTAAAGCATTTCTTATGTGTAATAAAAGATTTAGCTACTACTCAGGATAATAAAATGATCACAATCATTTTATCATCGTGGGGCTTTTATAATTAAATTTTAAAGTAATAATGTACTAAATAGTAAATTCATAAAACAGTAGCAAAAAATAGATAATCAGTTGAAAATAGATTAATGAAACTATTTTGTACATGAGAAATATTTAGTTCATATTACAGAAATGAGAAAAATGATATAATTTTTCAGACATATATTTGATTATATCTTCCTCACAAAATAGTAATTTTCTTAGTTAATTTGCACGCTATATTTCATACTAAAGATATGTATTGTCAGTTTATTAATAGAATACATAGACGGTACTTTCTTTTTCCAACCTAAAGGAAAACAATGAAATAACGCATAATGGTAAAGATTTCTTTCCTTTCAGGTTGGAAAGATTTTTTTACTTCATTCCGATTTTTTAAAATTAAATTATAAATCTTATTAGCTGTAGGGACATAATTTGTCTATTATTATTTCTGAGTATTGAAATATTTATTATTTAGTTCCTGATGAATTATTTGACTGGAAGAAAGCATGTGTTCAACGTGAAGAGCAGTATAAGTTATGGTCACAATGGGAAACACGTATGAGTTATTTTTGTATTTCTCGTGCTCACTATGCAGCTGTTGATGTTGTTCATTTTCTTGAGGTTTGTATGTATAAATTATTAATTTATAATTACATTTTTGCTTTAAATTGAACAAATGTGAATGATGATAATATTTTAAAGTAGATTTTCAATTTAATTTGTTTTTATATAATGATATAAAAAATACATTTATTATATTTCTTGTTGAGAGTCATTATGTACAAAAAATTAATTCATGATGCTTTGAAACATGTTTGATTACTATTACTCCTCCTAATTATACTTCAGAAAGCATGAGATTTAAAATCCCTTCTTTCTTTTCAAGGAATTATCCTTGAAAAGAAAGAAGGGATTTTAAATTAAAACAAACATTTATCAACTGTATCAATATCATTTTAGATCAGTGATGGCGAACCTTTTTGAGAAGTGGGTCAAATTTTGTTCATTATTTTTTCTAGTACTAGCTCATGGGTCACTAAGTCAGTAGCGTCACTTGGAAAGGGGGAGGGGAGGATGGTTAAAAACATCTTTTTTTTTGGTTTTCACTTTTAAAATCCTCTAAAAAGTTTACATTTCCTTTTTGTTTTACAACTTTTACTTTTGCAAGTGAAGAGCAAAAAATGAAGGTCGACATAAATCAAAAAATTGATATCACTGGGGTGATACCATGAATTACCGCACCAGGTGACAGCATGCCCAGTCGGCAGTCGCCCCTGCACCAAGTATTTGAATGAACAAGGAATTAAGAAAATCACATATATATTATGAAATATTATTTATTAATAGATATGGTTACAGGTATGTGTATGTATAATAAAGTTGAAGTTTATTTATTGAGAAATCTGTTGTTGTTTATTTTCAGATAGTTTCACAATATTAGGTTCATATTCCATATTCATTAGTTTAATGCATTTTGCAGTCAATTCATTTCCAAGTTTATTTCTATTGGTAGATTTTACAAAATTTATTGAAGAAAGCAATTTTTTCACGAATATATGGACCCAAACATCGTTAAAAGAGTTTCTTCATTGAAATAAAATTATTTGGTAAAGAATCCCATACATTTAATATTTTCAATTTTTAGTGTGGGATCATTATTATCTGCACTACTTTCAGCATTTTTCCATCTACTTTGGAAATCAAGTTTTCAAATTTATTTTTCCACACTATGCTGCTTTGAAATTCACTAATTTCATTTCTAAATCATGGATACCTAGCCACATAAATTTGGTTAACTCCATTGTTTCAAATTCTGTTTTGTATGGATATAAAATAAAGTGAAATGTATTTTCCAAACTTTTAAATTGATTAAATCTCTCCTCAAAAGCTTGTTTTATTTCCTGTATAATCATTAAATATTTTTAATTGCATTTTCTTGAATGTCAAGCATATTTTCAAAAATTATTGTTTTGAAAATGTTTTTGTAATTGAGGAAAATATTTCATGATTTTCATTTCCAAATCCTTAGTAAAGATGTCAAGTTTCGTCATAAATATTTTAATATTTTCAAACATCATTAAAAAACTTCAAGGAAATGTACAAATTGTTTTATTCAGTTCATTAAAATGCTGAGTGATGTTGCATAAAACATTAAATCATTTAACCAATCTATATTTGAAAATTTGTCAAAACTATTGTCTTTTTCATTCAAAAAGAACTTAATTTCTTCTAATGAAATGACAAACCGACTAAGAACTTGACCACAACTGAGCCATCAAACATTGTTGTATGTCAAAATCCCTGAATACTGTCACTCAATTTTCTCTAATAATTGTGCTTTATAATCAAATCTTTTTATTTAAAATTTGCAAAATAGCACTATATTCTAAAAACACTTGTTTTACAAACTCTCCTTCTGAAAGAGGTTTCCCATGGCAAGCAATGCAATGGGCAACTTGAAAACTAGCAGCTGTAATGTTATTTTTTGAAATCAAAAAAATTTTTAAAACTGGTTTGTGAATTATTTATTCTCTTTTTTTCATTTGTAAAAAATATGTTCTCCTTTCTTCATCTGTTGAAAGTCCGAGACTAGAATGCAACTTTTTAAAATGTCTTGTTACATTGTATGTACTGTACGTGAAGTGACTTTTTCATTACAAGTTACACACAAAGTCGTTTTATTCTTTTCAATCACACCATATTTATCAGACCATTCTGTTTGATATGGTCTGGAACTTGTATTGTTTGTTTTTATTTTTTTAACCACTGACATAATATAGGGCTTCAACTAAAAATATTTATATTTAGAATACAATAATTTGAGAAGAAATTTCTCATTAACATACTTGATATACATACATATGTAGGTGAGAAACTTTAATAATAATAATGTTGAATTATTAAACACTTCTAGATGTGTACAATGAGGCTGCCATTTAGTTCAGCACTAGTACATACCCAAGCTGGTACATCTCCCCGTTCTACGATGCAATGAATATGTATGCGCATCAACTTTATGACTGACTGTCATGTGTCATACACAGGTGCAGTGATATGGTAGAAAATCTGCTAGCCAATGTCCACTTGGAAATATCTACTATATGGGCAGTTTTATGACAGTATGCCAAAAACGACCACTAGGAGCACCCCTAGCTATTATTTAAATTAACAATATAAATTCTTTTATATTTACTTTATATTTTTACAGTATAATTCAGTATATTATTATTTTTATTTGTAATAGGAATTTATTAATTTATGAAATTATTTATACCACGGAACGACACCATGCTCATACCCCAATGCCTGCATCAGGCCTTTAAAATGGGCAGTCTCTGTTGGCATATTGAGCGCCAGCAAAGCATAGCGGCAAAGCTAGGAATTGTCAGAGTCTGTGCGCTTGCCCCGATGCCTTCATCAGGCCTTTAGATTGGTTTTTTTTATAAATTCGACGTTAGATATATATACTTTATTTTCTTAATATTTTTGATTGTCTGTTCTTTCTTTTATGATATAAAAAATAAGTTTATAAAAATCAACACATGGGTCAGTGTCTGACCTGCGGGTCATAGGTTCACCACCACTGTTTTAGATCATATTGTTAATGATCTTTCATATCTTTACTGCTCCTAAGATCTCTTGACATTTTTCAAGACATTTTATTAGAATGTCATCTGGCATTTGATCTGATGGATTTATGAAGATTTTATTTTCCTGAATTTACTATACTTAATGACATGTTCGATGTTTTTTGATCTTTCATGATGAGTTTATTTCACAAAATACAGAATAAATTAGTGTAAATAAAATAATCCATGGTGGTATATAAAGCAAACTGGATTTATATTCTGTATAAAGTTTCTAGAATGGAAATAAAACCTTTGCATAACCTACACCACTAAATACTCTGCAGCTATCAATGTGACCATTGAAAACACGATACTAGTATGCAGTTTAGAAAGTATTAACGAACATACAAACGTTTTTGTTTTATTACATAAACCTGAGGCAGGTAGCTCAATCTGATGCTGCTGATTACAAGGAAGCTGTTATTGGTGTGATTTTCTTGAAATTTTTAATACCAAAGTGCTTTTAAGTCTATCTATCTGATCTTTAGAATTTGGAATGTGTTTTAGATTATTGAATAGTTTTGCTTCTTGAAACAGTTTATGGCGCTAAAGATAAGCTAGGAAAGCTTAAAATCATTTATTGTTTAATTGTTACTCATTCTCCTAATGGATTATTTAGGGATAAATATAAATTTTGCTGAAGGGAACTAATCAATCGCACAAGGAACATACCAATAATTGACTTTGCAAACTTTATTACACCAGGAAATGAATTTCAGGCCTTCTGCCCCTCTTCAGTTCTTTATTTCAGATCTACTTAATTAAACAATAAATTCTACATAATCCTTATACATAATACTAAATGCCTAATACATTTTCAAAAAATTTAAATACAGTAAATTACCTTTTTACTGTATTTTTCAATATATTAGTCACCACTAGATGAATAAACTTTGTATTGATAAACTAATAATAATATGAAAATTAGTGCTTATCACTAAAGAAAAGCATTTATGTTTTACAGACATAAAGATATCACTTCCATAAAGCATAATTTTCTTTTATATTTAAATGTTTTTATAATTTTTAATATTGAATTACTATAGATTTCCATCTCTTGGTTTATGATTTAATTTTTTAGGGAAGCCACCTTTTTGTATCTGGTTCAAGAGATCGAAGTTTAAAACTTTGGGATATTAGTAAATTCGACTCTACTCAAGCTTCTTCAGATTTCAGAAGTTGTCTTTCAGAAATTAGAATTGATGCTCATCAGGTATTTAATTTATTTCTTATAGACACTTCTATTTTTGAATGTGGAACATGTTTTTATTATTTAAAATTTATTAATTGGCTCATTGTACTCTGAATAAAGTATAAAAATATATATTAAATAGACTCGGATGTTAATATTCCTAATAACTACTTTTGAATTTGCTATTCAATTTGTAGGAACTTTCAGTGAACTTTCCAATTGAAAACTGTGGTCTGATAAGTCCTACAAATTTATAGCAAGTTCAAAAGTAGCTATTAAGAATATTAATTTTGAAATAGGACAAAAAGCAGATAAGTTAATTATAATATTATAGACTCAGATATATTATTCTTTTATACAATTAAATGTGTCTAATAATTTTAAATGTATATACTAGGGATGGATATGGTCACTAGCATCTGCTGGACACCAATTTTATAGTGGTGGTTGGGATGCAAATATAAAATGTTGGGATATGAAGGCAAATTTTAGCAATGTGAAAATTGTCAAGTAAGTTATATTTTATGCTTTAAAATTTTTCTTCTTAAAATTTATTAAAAATCTTTATATTTTTCTAAATAGTTGGAACTCTGCAATTTTGTGTTTAGATTACTTCGGTAATTTACTTACAGCAGGTACTTATGGTAAACAAGTATTATTGTTCGATCCCAGGACTAAATTAGACAGTGTAATGTATCATGCAAATCATAAAAGAGCAGTCTTATGTATTGCTATGGATGATAATTTTATAATCACTGGTAGTGAAGATCAATCATTAATAATTTTTGACAAGAGGAATAGGAAATTATTAAATGTTATAAAGGTAAACTGATAAAAATTATTTACCATTAATTTTTAATTAGATCTTTTAATTATTCATAGAAATGTTATTTTGTGAAATTTTATTATATAATACTTTACCTATACTTCTATACATACCTATAGTTTATACTTTACCTATATAATTGTTATTTTGGACTACTATAGATATTTCATTCCAGTAAATTGTCTCAAAAATTATTTTGTCTTTTAAAGTTGTAATGAATTGTTATAAATGTTTTAATGTATGAATTTCTTACATACAATCTCTATTATTTCTTGAATAAAGTACTGTATAATTAATATTATAATAAATATTGTGCAAAATGATGTCTTTAATAATAATAATTTAACATTTAGTTAAGTCACTATCCAGAATAAATTTATAAAATTGAAATTAAAATATTCTAAAAAAATATTGGAATGATTTAAAGCAGAGATCGGCAATGCAGTGCCCGCTGTGCATTTCAGATGTGCCCTTTAGAACCATAGTCACACAAGCACAAATATATATACTTGTAATTTTATTTTATTTAATTTTGTGTTATTTTATGTACAGTACATACATTTAATTTTAGAATTAGAAGTCATATTTCCATACAGTATTAAATTTTAATAAGTATAGATGCTAATAAAATGTGAGTTCTGTTGCTTCTTCAATAAACTGAATCATCAAGATTAAAAACAAAAAATAAATTGATAAATTGATTTTGAATCATAAATTCAGTGTTCTCTTCACAAAAAAGTGATCAGTGAGATCAGTTGGGTGATAAACCCAACTGACCTCACTGATCATCTTGGCTAATTAATGAATATGGTGAACTGACTAAGGATGAAAATTCTCAAACTATGAAGCACCATTCCTATTTGTGAAAAAAGGAATGTATAAACAGAAAGTCAACTTAGAAAATATTTTATCTTCTCTGTTTTTATATGAAAATATAAACTTGATAGCTGACAGAAAGTATGAATGGTTGCAATATATATAACTCACAAAGAAATGTAAACATACCACTGCATTAGAAAGTTTTTAAATATCCATTGATATTTAACTTTTGAAAAATGCACAAAAGGGAAGGAACTGAGAATGATATGTTGTTATGACACTGAATAATATACTATCAATCATACTACCATTTTAATTCTAATATTCTAAGGCACCAATACTAGATGTTATTCAAATTTATTTTTTACATAAAAGAGACATTCTGTATTTTTGGAAAACAAAATCAACACAAAAAGTTTTTGTATTTTGTTTGTATTTGCTGCAATTTTTATACAGTCCAGAACTAGACTTTGTTGTCAGTGCACACAGACATCAGTGATTTATTCATGTTAAATATAATAACAATGTTATTTTGTATTTATTAAATTAAGCATTAATAAGTAAAAAGTTAGTACAAAAAGTGACTCTAATTATTTTAAGAAAGACAGAACTTATAATCAAGTAGTGACTGGATTAATACAACAGCATAATCATGGATTATCAATAAAGTCATTGCAGAAGCTAACTCACATGGTGAATTAATTTCTGCAAAGTCTGTTTTAAGTGACCTTCCGTATAAGTGTGTTAGATGGTTTTTTGTATTGCATGTGTATTTTTCTTTGTAAAGAAAGAGGGAGTATTTACAAATAATGAAATTTTACTTTACCAGCTGTTGTAGAATATAACATATGAAAAGTACAGTGATTGGTCAAATTTTGATGTCCTGATTTTTGCATTTCTCAATGTTTTGACTCAAGGAGTCCAAAAATGTAAAAATACTCTTACAGAATTTTGTCTATTAGCATTTATTTTACATTATATCTCAGAACTGGATGAACCAAAAATTTTGAAAATGGACAGGAGTATTTCTGTATATAGGACATTGATGTATTAAATTTTGATAGTTAAAAGTTAAGAGGGTGGTAAAATGTAATATAAGCATCAACCATTTTTTTATTTGTTCATCATCACTTACATTGTATATTTTAAATTTATATAATTTAAAATTTCAACATATAATGGCTTGATTTCATTTTGTATATTTGATTGATGATGCAAACTTATAAATTAAATGTATGGAAAATTCTTTTTAATATAAGATAAATACATTTCTGTTTGTATTATTTAGCATGCAATTTTAAGAATTTGGTATAACATAATCATATATTATTTTTAAATAATAAAATTAATAATTCAAAAATAATTTTTAGTTTCAAGGCTATCCTATGTCTCTCTCTTATGGTTATGATCATTTATGGGTTGGAGATAAACAAGGTGTAATTCATCTAATTGATCCTACAAATGAAAAATTTAACTTAGTAGAAGTAAGTGAAATATTATTTTTTCTGTCAAATTATAATTAGCAAATTTGTAAAATTTTGTTTATTTGTTTCAGACATATAAAATTGGACATGTTGGTAAAATAACTGGAATTTCTCATTCATTAGGAAGTGTAATTACATGCTCAACAGATAAGACTATAAGTATTTTAGAACCTAATGCTGATCCAGAAGTTATAACAAAATTATCACTTGCAGGAGAAATTGCAGGAGTTAGTATTAAAAAAATAACTCATAGCATGTTTAATAATCAATGATTATAACGTAAATTTTAATGTTACTTTTATATTTTTTTAAAAATAGAACACCACAGTACTTTTTTACATAGCCAAATGTTTTATTATACATAAAAATGTTTTCAGCCTCTGGCCACTTCACTTACAGAAAATTTTTGAAATGGAACATTGCAGGCTTAAAAATAGCCAAAAGACATTTTTCCTTATCAGAGCTAAACAATCGCTGTAATAAATTGGGCTATTTTTCCACTATTGTTAAATTAAGGAAGTCATCCCCAGTCAGTGCCATGAGTAGCCATGGAAGGTTATATCTAGAATGATTAAATATGTCTGAAAGCAAAGAATCACACAGAGGTGTGGGTAGTGTATTTGGTGATGCATCTGTACAGTAAGTAGTGGTTGCAGGTTCAAGTTCCACTCCTTGCTGATTCCTTCCTTCCACAATATTGTAAATTATTTAATAAATATTAATTTAATTATAATTATTAAATTTAATAAAAAAATGGTGCCTAATGCCTACCTCTAGTACCAAATTACAGTAGAGCATCGATTATCCAACTTAATTGGGGACTGGGGTTGGTTGGATAATTGAAAAGTCGGATAACCGGAAAGTATGAAAAAATTCATTATTAGTATAGTGTATTAGGCCTGGTTTAAATACTAGCCTCCCTTTCATGGTTGAGCCAGTGCTGCCAGTTAAAACATGCAAAAATTTAACAAAAATAATATTATAGTAGCCAAGACATAACCAAATATTGTAGCGCCACATCGCTAGCGGACATTTGAATTTGCCAACTAGAACACGGTCGGTTAACCGATAAGTCGGTTAATTGGGAGTCGGATAATCGATGCTCTACTGTACTTAGAATTTAATTATTAATAGTAGTGGAAAAATAGCCTGATTTATTATGGTGATTGTTTGGTTTTGATTAATAACATCAGGTTTTGAGATGTTTATGTATGTTTTTGTTCATAATAAAACATTTGGCTACCCGAAAAAGCAGTGTAAATTTTTATTTTCACAATAGAGAGGTTTCAAGGTCGCATGTCACGTGATAAAACACACGTTTGCTCCGCCCATTCGCCATTTTTGTGGTAGTTTTCGCTCGCTTAGCTTGCACGTAGTCTGTTATTCGACGTCTTTTTTTAGTTTAAACGTACAAAAATACTGCAGTTCTATTATCATGGATTAAGTTAAAAAAGATTCTTTTCTTGCAAGCTATTCTAGCAGTCTAACAGGACGAGATGCAGCTCTGTACGAAGAGAAAATTTCGTTATGTCAAGGCGATCCATACGAAGCCAGTTTATCAGACTTCGTCGTATATCAAGAGTTGTGGCCGAAAGTAGAATTTGGTGACATTATAAACTATTTGGTTTTTACAACAAATTTCTACACCCTGTCACAAATGAAAGCTTATAAATCTTTAGAGGCCCATAACTATTTAACAAGTGGCTGGGTTTCTCCTGATATAAAAGTAAAAGTAATTAATAACAGCGAAGTAATATTGCTTGGAAAGATATGTTTTCTTTTGTTTGTTTAAACTCGTGTTTTTACGTATTTCTTAAGTAAGAATTTTTGTCTGAAAGTAAAAGTCTAATTAAAAACAGCCGTGGAAATTTTTTAATTCAAATTGTTCAGTACCTTTATTTTCTAGTTGAAACTAGCATATAATAAGTCTACTTGCTTTTTGTTTTAACGTGGAATGTTTATAAGTTTGCACTAGCTAAAGCCCGAAATTACGTTAGTTATTCGTTTATAAATGCAGTATACCTAACTAAATTAATATAAGCAAATCAGTAAACTCTTTTAGGTTTTAAAATATAACTTAGTGTTTATTAACGTAAATATTGAAATGAAATGTTTCTGACAAACTCTTGTATTGATATTCACTTTATTCGTAACGAAATTTTTCCGGTTAATTCTCGAGAGCCATGCAGTTTGCCTTCGTCGTGAAAGCTCCTCAGTTTGAGATCCTTGATGACAAATAATGCCGGGAATTTTAAAAAATGATGTTCCTTTGTTCTTGAGTGAACTAGCATTACACCCAATTACACAACAAATCACCATAGTGATATTCGCGACGAAAAAAAACAACACAAGAACTCCAGTTAAAACGCACGTGAACACACACAAAACTTGTTTACGTGAACACACGTAAACAAGTCACAAACAGTCACAAAGATGGCGCTGGACAATTGCGCATGCTCATGACGTCACTCGTGATGTCGACATGAAACCTCTCTATAGGGTACCAAGAATTGAGCAATTTAAAAATGTGTTTTTTATTTACAGATTGCAAATGTTGGACAAATGCTGGTCAGTGCTAACAGTGATTGTTCTATTGGGGTTTGGTTATCAAAGATCTGATATTAGTGTATTTATAAATGTTAACGTTGTAATATATCTAAATCGCTATATCATATTTTTTCTAAATATGATATAAACTTAATCAAGGCAGCTAGTATTTATAATAATTACTGAATTAAAATTAATCCTTTAGTTACGAGATTGTAAGATTTTTGAATTATTATTTATTTATATAGTTTTCGTGCTTTTGTTGAAATTAAAGTTTTAATTTGCTATTTTATTCTCCTGTTATACAGAAGCCCATGTTATTGTCAAGCTCTCATATTAAAACATAATGTGACAGCTTGGCATAAAAAGTATAGAAACTGACAGGATGTCCAAGCCCAGCACATAAGAAATTACTATGAATGTAAATAATGACTTAATGAATACACGAAACATATTACGAAAATTATAAAATAATGTGCCTGCAAAATATTTTCATATGATGTTCCTGCATATTACATATTTGACATCTGTCAATTGTACGAAATGTATGTCAGTGTAGGACTAAGCTAACAGTTTTTGTTTTACTAACATTGATATTTTTTATAAAAAATTAATATTCTTATTTCATAAAAAAAGTGAAAACTATGCTAATCAAAATTACACATTTCATTGGTATAATCCCAATTACTGTTAATTTACAGGAATGATTTTTATTCTTAATCAAACTAAAATCTTGACAAATAAATGATGTTATACATTATAAAACTACTTTATAATTGGCAGAATGTGGTCTATCTATTAACATTAAAATTTTATCTAAAAATATGATTAACACCCATTATACTTCCTAAAATGATTAATTATCAAGATTGAAGATTTTGCAAGTCTTCTTTAATAAAGAGAAATTTTGAAAATTATCTTTCAGATTTAATTAGCCTAATAACTGGGTTAATAAAAAATATATTTGCAGCAATTTCCAATAAAGTTGTATATAATTTTAGTTTTAAGTGCATATTGTTATTATTATTACTGTTTTATCAAGCACAGTTTTTTTAACACCTGAAATTTTAAGTTAAATAACTGTAAAACCATTTAGGTAGATTTTAAATATGTTTAAATGTGCAATTTTTAATTGAAAATTTTGTTGTTTAATTTGTTGTATTTTAAATTATTGAGTTCTGCTGTAAGCTAAATAAACTATGCATTAAAAGTTAATAAATGTTAAGGATATGGTATGTAAAACTTAAAAATTTACTTAATTATAATATTTTTTTTGTTTTAATTTAAAAATTAATTAATTAACAATTAATAAATACAAGGTTTGGCAATTTAAATGTTAGGACTAAGTGATTTTAAAGAAAAATGATTATATTAAAATGAAAAAACTTTTAATATTATTCAAAGGGTTCTCTCAAGAAGCTATAGACTTTTTGTACTCAACCATAGAACTGTTTAGAACATTTTTAACCTTATCTTAATTTTCTTCCAATGTAGGGAATGAGAAATAGTCTGCAGGAAATAAACACAACTTAGTTTTCCATCTCCACCATAAATTTCTTACATATTAGTCATCTTTGCAGAGTAAAGCTGCACATTGTAGTATAGCTAGAATCAATTATTTTTCCCAAAACTGAGGCCTTATTCGATGGATTATTTTTAAACAAAACAATTCAAAACTTGCACATAATATTTCTTATTCATTGTCTGAGCTGACAGAATAATATCCTGCATATAATTCTTTCTCCTTAAAGGATATTATCAATATAATCTTGGATTTGGTTTTTAAAATAAAAATATTTTTTGCATCTCAGAGAGTGTCGACAACCATTTTATGTAAAAATTGCATCGATTTGAAGAAAAAGATGACCAGAGATCTTGCAAATGTGAATAAGGCATGCTCCTATTAAACTAAGCAGTTTTCAATGACATGTCCTGTAAAACTTATTTATAAGTCAATTGAAATATCTTAACTTTGATTTTCTTGAAAATATTTCAGAAATGTTCTTTCTCCTTTTGCTCAATAATTGTTCATACCAGGGCTTATCCACACAAATAATAATGCCAAAATCTGCTATGATCATATCACAACATCTCATTTGTAATTTTTTTTCCATTAACTGAAGAATAATTTGATGCATAGATGCAATGAATTCATAAATGCTCTTAGCAGAGTCATTATGCAGATTGGTCACTGCACTCTCGGCTTTCAGTGATTAGGAAATCTGATTGAGGGCACCACTGTTCCATTCTTTGTTGATCTCATGTGCATCTATTATTGCATATTTTTTCCATAGTAGAGTATTTGAATTGCTAGAAGGAAACTTGGAATTTTACTTAAGAAATTTTCCTGTAATTAATAAAAAATAAATTGAAAATGTTTAAATCATTTTAGACTACGGCTTGTTAAGGTTGAAAGTGTGCAAGTTATTTTAGTTTACATTACTGAAGTTTAGTAGTAACAATACCCTGCTTGCACAACTTAGTGCATCACTTTAGTTAGTGTTTGTACTATATAACAATGACCTGTTACATCTCTAATTGCAACTCAGGGTATATAAATTGTGCAAAACAAAAAACAGTTGTTTTAAGTAAAAGAAACCAAGTGATCAGGTGGGCAAAACTGTTGCTAAACAAGGTGATAAACCATTGACATTGTTGTGTTTTATTTGGGATGTTCATTTTGATAGACCTTTTCTATTAAAAACATACAAACATGTAATTAATTAAAAAAGTTGAAATAGAAAGAGGAAAGGGAGAATTTATTGAAGATGCAATTCCTACAATTTTTCATAATTTTACTAAATACTAAAAAATCTTCCACTCAGCAAATGCTTAAACTACTAGAGTTTATTGAGTCTTGCATTACTGAAATTCTAATTCTCATGATGTCACACACATTTTTAAATTATTAATGCTGCATTGTCTGATGACAAGCTTCATTTGCTTGAGGTGAGCTGCAGTCTCAAAGACAATAAAGTGCTTCTTACTGCTAAAACTATTCATTTTTTGTATAAGTTAGTTAATTTTTTTACAAGACACATCAATTCAAAAATAATCTGAAAGTAAAATAAAAATATTTTTTCACTTGCAATATAGTTTGCAGTTTATGTTACTTTTTTCTTAATTCCAACTTTAAGCATCTCAAAATAATTTCTTTGTGGGTAATTTAAATATGTCTCCCACAAGAACTTATGTTATTTGTCTTTCAAGTTAACAAAATTTACTACAGAATATGCAAAACATACCAAAATCATGAGCATTAAATCTAATAACATTTCTTACATTAAATACTGCATTTAAACACTTTTTTGATTCTTACAACATCAAAAAAATAAGATATAAAATAATTTTTCTGAGCATTTTCATAACTTCAAATAGGATTGGAACATAAGTGCTATCTGAAATGAGCAATTGTCTCTATCCTTCACTTCTTTTATGTTTTTGTGAGAGTGCAGTGACCAATCTAATGATCCTGATCATACCTATATTTATAGTTTGTTTGGTCATCCAAAGCTTTTGTCATCTTGAAGATCATTTTGGCTAAAAATCTCACTAACCATTCAAAAATGTGAAAATGACAGCCATGTATATTTTATCAATTCGTATATTCTAATTGCACTTTTACCAAAATTTGAAGAAAATTTAATGTTTTTACTGTTTGTTCCATCTGTACAAACATGAAAACAATTTGCATTATATCAAATTTCTGATGTGACTGCATTCAAACAATAAATAAGCTTATAGAGAAGAACAGATTGGTCAATAGTCACAAACATATTGAAGCTTGCTCCTGTATGTTTTAAAAACACTTGTACACACAGTAATAGAATGAAATTGCCAAACCTTGTACTAGTATTTTGTCTTATAAATTATATTTTGTAGTAACAACAATAAATAAAAAAGTAATGCAAAAATCAATTTATTAAAAAATAGATTTTATAATTTGTATTATAGAAAAGAAAAAATATTACATACAATGAATTATTTGTAGGTCACGTAGTGAAATTTAAAAAGGAATTAATAAATAAATATGTTAATTTATTAAATAATAATTATATTATATACTTTACATTTCTAAATAAATTTCATAATATGAAAATCATTTTTTTTTTAATTTTAGTAAAATATATTAATATTTTTAAATCTTAGTAATAATTTAAATATATATTTAATAATATATATTAATTTATAAATATATTTTAATCTTTATATAAACATTCCTTTGATATTTTTGTCTGAAAAGCATATATATGTTTCTATTATTTTAAAAGGTACTTATGTGTTCTTAATATTAGAATATGATTTTAATTGTATGTAAATTGTGATAAGCTTATACTTTTTTACATATATGTAATATAAATATATATAAACTTATTCTATAATAAACAGACATTTTATTTACATATTTTTCTAATTTTATTGATGTTATTGTCTTTACTTGGATATTTTATTGCTTACATTTAATAACAATATTTTACTTCTATTTGGGTAAATTAATAAAGCAGTTCATAAATTCTTGGTTTAAATACACTGAGTGAAATTGAAATTGTGACATATGCAAGGTGATGGTTAGATTTGTCTTTGCCAACAGGTTAAGAAAGCATGGCAAGCAATAACTCAAGACACTTTATGAAATCTCTGACTTAATGCCATAGGTAGTGAATTGCTAAAATGTATACTATTAGAGCTATGTAAGCCATTTTTGTAAATAAATATATTTTTTGTGTTTCTGCTCTGAAAATTTTATTATGTCTTATTTATCTACTTTCCAATCTTGTCCATAACTTTCAGGCAAATTGCAGTTTCCCTTCTTTGTGTTGCTATTTCAATTTCACTGAATTTATATAAAATTTAAAAAATGTTTAATGTTTTTAAAATTTGATATTCATTATCTCACTTTTAATATTGAGTTATTGGTATATAAACAATTTTCATCTATTGTAAAATTAGTAAAAAATTCTAAAACTTTTAGGCTGATTTATAGCCTCTAGTATTCAAGAATATTCATTATCAGTTCTTTGTATACATTTAAAATTTTGCTATTTTCATTATTTTAAGCAGTGACAATTCAATTTTTCTAATGAAACCAAACAATTACCCGATTTAAATTGGGCTACTTTACCACTATTATTAATTATTAAATACTAAGTAATTTGGTAGGTGTTAGGCACCATCTCTTATTAAATTTAATAATTATAATTCAATTAATATTTATTAAATAATTTAGAATATGCTGGAAAAAAAGAATCATTCTAGAGTGGGACTTGAACCTGCAACTGCTGCTTACAGTGCAGATGATGCATTGCCAGTTACACTACCTTGCCCTCTGTCTGATTCCTCACTTCCAGACGTATTTAATTTAGATAAAAATCCTCTTTGGTTACTTATGGCACTGAATTGGGACAAGTTCAGCTACCACAGCCTATTTCATTATAAAATATTGGGTTTTGATGTCTATATATGTATCAGTTTTTTCTTTAATATATAACAAGAAGTATACTTCCAAAAGAATCTAGTTTATTCTAAAGATTCTAAATGCAATTGAGATATAAGCTCTGAATGTGTCAATTAGACTTTTACATGCTCCTATTCTCAAATTAGCCCATTACAAAAAGAACAGTATAACAGGTAAGATTGTCATCAGGATATTTATGGAAAGAGTTGTCACAATGTAGATAATTCAGATTGTTGAAGAGTTCGGAAAAATTTCGCATTTGTAATTTTGTCCATAATGACCAATGATTCAATTCCAAAGCCTGAAAATAGTTAGATACTATCTACATTTAACAATAAGATAATATAAAAATGTAAAATAATGGGTAGGATAATATAATTTATTAAGAATAGTACTTAACTTGGTTACAATGAAATTATTGATGAGACTGTCTCGTCTCTAAAATTGTGCTGCTGTCAACGGCTGCACACCTTAGAGGTATGAGGGAGTACATGTCAGGAGTTTCAATTTGGCACAGAGTATTTGGTGCCAAAATCATGCGCACATAAAATAAACCAGACTTGTAGGTAGTCAGGACTGAGAACCGAGTCAAAAGAAAGTATGAAATACTGAGACTCTTTCTACAAACGGGCGTGAGTGCGAGATTTGTGCATGCGTTGTTCGTGCTCTCTGAGTCATGGTCTCGTCCCAAAAATGTCTTCGCCGTTTTACTTGTTTTAAAAATTCATCTTAAACTTTACTACTATTAATAGCATTATGATTTTTAGAAAATTAAATGTAAAAAATTGAATAAGAAACTTTATTATTAATAGTTTGTTATTCATAAAGTTGTAGACACATGGATAACTTGTACCAACTGATTATATTATAAGCAGATCTTGAATTCTCATTGCAATGTCTCAGTTTTGAATACAGGATGCATATTTGAATGTCAATTGAAAATGAATAATATATTTTAAACATTTAATTTACGTGATATACAATTTTTTGTTTATCATTTTACACAATGTTTTATATGTAATGAAAACTTATATCATGTAATGATGACAAGGCCAAGTTTTGACAGGTATGAACAATAAAATTGGTATGACTTCCTTTGATCTCTCCACTTTAGAAATGCAAAATAATACAAAACAGATTTACTTGGATTCTGATTCAAAAATTTGCAAACTGGTTAATAAACATTTTTACAGTATTTAGATGATACATGATCAGAAACAACTTTATCAGGAATTTAATCATATCTTAGAATTTGAAATTGCATAAAGCATTTATAAGATGAACTTTGATCTTCATTTTCTTTATAAATCAGTCAGATATCAGTTGTATTGATAATAATATCCATTACTGTATTATAATAATTTTTTACATTTATTGAATTACAAGATTACAATTAGTTTATAACATTAATTTTCAATTTTTATTATTTTTTGGCACAAAACTTTATTGATGTGATTTATGATTAATATTTTTTTAAAGATATTTTATGATAAATAAAGGAATATTTATTTCATTAATAAATCTATAAAAAATTCTGTAATCTGCAAATACTTCATGTAATTGCATAGAAATTTAAAATTGATTAATTGTCAAAAATATTGAAGTAGCTACATTAATGTCTTTTACATACTTTATTATCTATTAATTAATTATTTATAATGAAAGAAATTTGAAAATTTAGAAATCAGAGAAGGGAATTGAGAAGTTAATAAATGATTAATATTGATTTATTTTATAAAAAATGCATGCTGTAGTTAGAATCATACAATCTGTGACCTTAAAACATTTATGGATGTGATAGAAAAATCCCTTTGAATAAATTCAATATATATATATTTTGTAATAAGAAAAATAGAAAACAAAACTGACAAATTAGGTCTATTAAGTATGTTAATTAGATATTTTATTGCTGTATTTAAAAAAAAAATATGAAAATGATATTTGTTCAAACATCACATTCTATCAGCTTTACATGTATTTGGTTTCATAGTGTTTAAACCAACGGTAATTTGAATTTTAAGTATTAAATTACATTATACAGAATAAGTATGTAAGTATTTAATTTAAAATATATTTTAAATATCCTGAACTAGCAAAAATTCATAAAATAACATGATACATTTGTATGTATGTTCTTAATAATTCTAAATAAAGCTGCAGAGTTTTGGTTGTATTAATATTTTATTAATGATTTTTTGTAGATGAATATAAAGTTCATGCAACTTTCATTGCATTTGAAATTTAAATTTTATAAACCTCATGGCTTGTTAAGGATTTTTTAGATTAAAATTAAGTATCTACGGTATATAAAAGATTTATTGAGTTCATCTAGATGACAATAAATTTTTATATTATTGGGCTGCAATTTGAAAAAAATTGTAGATCTATAAATTCCCACCGTCTCCTCCTTCCTCGACTGGAGAACGGATATGTAAAGCTTCGGTGCTGGATGCCCGGATTAACTAGTTGCATTATTTCAATTCAAAAATTTCCCCCTGAAAATAGTTAGTTAGATGACCGGCACAACTCTATTGCCAGCAGGAAAGTATGATGTACAGGGGCAAGACTACTAATTTGAGGTGGAGAGCGTATATTTTAAATTAAATAAATTTTAAATAAAGCAATTATTCATTGTGACGATGTCACAATAAATAATTGCTTGTAATTATTTATTTTTTTCTCGAGTCTTCTCTGAAAGAAAGAATTTAGTATCAAACAGAATAGTGATATTTATCTGTTAAAAATACCTATAACATTAAAATCCAAGTAATTGATGATTTGATCCAAGATGTACTGTACAATATAAAATTATGAATATGATATATTTTGCTTATTTGAAAATCAAAACGATTAGTTTACCAATAAAAACGGAGCTTTGTGCATTTATTAAAATATCCAGGTAGTTAATATAAAATTTTTGCAAAATTCATATAGAATGTTATCCCATTCTACCAAATTTATACATAAATATATTTAATACGAAGCAATATTTGCCGAATATAATCTGCCACTTTTTATAACCATTTAAAAAATGTTTTTGGACGAATAAACCGAAATGTTCCGAATTTCAAGTATTACTCAGAAGACGATTAATTCTTATTTTATTTAAATGCACTTCGGATCGAAATTCTTGCCAATCCCTCTTCAGTCTATAAACAATAAAATTGTTTTGTAATTTTAGTTAAATCATTACACCTTTGTTTAAAAAATTTTATTTTAATATTTCTTATAAAGGTACAATCCACGACAGAGCTTACACCTATATTTCGGACTCTTCGAAATCAATCACAGTAACACCTTGCATCCAGGAATAGACTAGAAGAAGCAAAGTTAAAGATTCTTTACTAAATGGTTTATCCTAATAGAACAATAGAAAAATGGACAAGAATACAGATACAACGGAAGTTTTTAAAGAACATATAGCAATTAAAAATAATGATAACTTAATTTGAAAAGCGGGATGTTAATAGATTACGTTTGGAATGAGGTTATATAGACTACATAAGAATAAAAGTTTGTTACACGATGCAGGTTGATTGTTATTACTGTGATTAATTTCGAAGAGTCCGAAATATCGGTGTAGGGTCTGTCGCGGATTGTACCTTTGTAAGACATTTATTTTAATATTTTTTATATCTTCGTTAAAAAATTTTAACTGTGATATTACAGAACAACTTTATTGTTCATAGACTGAAGAGGGATTGGCGAGAATTCCGATCCGAAATGCATTTAAATAAAATATCTGAGAATTAATCGTCGTCTGTAATTTTTCAACGCTCATCCTAGTAATTCTTGAACTCGGGTGAGCGTTGGATTCGAAGGACATTTCGGTTTATTCTCCAAAAACACTTTTTAAAATGGTTATGAAAGTGAGTGATTAAATATGTTTCTTCACTTTTCTTGACAATATAGAAAAATAAATGTAATAAATATATAACAATATATTTCTTATGGACAGCAATTTTGATATGTGGATGGCCGAGTGGCTAAGATGGCAGTCTACCATTGTGGAGGACCCGAATCGAATCCGGACCAATCGATAAACCGCAGGAATTTTTCGGATCGGTCCGTTCGGATATAATAGATTTTGTCCCTCACCACCTGGTTGCTCCATTCTGGGTCTGGCCGAACCCATAATGTTCTTGCAAAAGAAGCCCTCTCAGGCACTAAGAGAGGGGCCCACAGGGCGGAGAGAGTCAAAAAATAATGTGGACATTATCTCCATGTATATTACTTATTCCTCTTATTGGAATTCTACGGTAACCTGTGTGAAAAACAATATAGAGTTTTCTGTTTTTACATTAAGTGATAATAGATGCGATGCAATCCGGATTAACAATATTTTTTCAACTTTGTTTTTCATGAATGATAAATATTTAAAAATAGAGAGGATTTTGAAAATAATTTCGTTGATTCTATGTAAAATTGTTAGATATATTTGGATAGTATTTCTTTTGTTAAGCGCCATCACACATATTCGAAGTATCCCTAACATCATCTGGGGCCGGGGGCAGCATAAAAGATTGATGTGAAGCAAATCTGAAATATAGACCTGCTTATAGCTGCCCTCGGCCCCAATTACGATTTTGTCCGCCATTACGAATGATACCTAAGATTGTGCTTTGTTTGCTGAAAGACGTTCGTCTCCCCGCAGTGCACTACCTTGGCTGTCAGGATCACGTGATATTCCAATTTTATCCAGTCATGCTCTCAATAAATGACCTCAATGAGCTGGTAGGGATTGAGCTACTAGGCTATTCAAGTACTAGTGTGGCCACTGTACTCATCATTATTGAAAAACTCCCCATTATGATGTAGTATTCCGTAAATAGGTTTATATCACGAAGGATGAGAATGATGATTCCAATTCGAATTCTTTCGCTATTATTCATCGGTTGTTTATTTCCTCGAAAGAAATAATGAAATTTCAAATTGGCTTAATTAAACATACAAAAAGTACATTTTGTATGTTTAATTAAGCCTAATATAATATCATTTTGCTATTATAACTTTAGTGTAAATATTTTCATATTTGTTTATGTGAAATAATCCAAAATATTGTATATTGATTGTGTGGAAAGGTCACCCTCGATTGAGTTTGAAAGATATTCATTCGGCTGGAATCGATTGGAAGTTTGGGAGAAAGAGCTGACGTGTTCAGCGTTCCTGAAGACCCACGAGGTCAATTTTAGCTTCTCCAAACCGGTCCACCAGCCGCAACGCAATCAGAATTTTGTGGTAAAACCACCTATTCGTAGTTGGCCAAAATTCATACATCTTCAGTCGGTTTCGATACCATAATCTAGAGCGGGAAACCAATGCTAATAAGGAAAGCTCAGATATATAAGTATTTTGCGGATTTGATCATCCATTCATGTTGTTATTTTTGGGACAGTAAAAAAAGGCATCTTCTGCAAAACTACGTTTTATGTGAGAAAATCGAGATTTTAGGCGAAGACGATTGGTCACTTTTGAACGTGAGGAATCGGTAGACATTGAAAACCAAGTAATTTCCATGTATGTGTATTATATCTGAAAACTGATAGTTTTTGAGAAAATTAGCACATCAATTTTACATGGTTTCGAGAAATAGGCCTGCAGCAAAAATCAGTCAAGTGCACTGAGGATTTTAGCAGATTTTTATGGTAACTTAACCTCTTTTGTTTTATGGTATGAGTTTATTTATTTTTCAAACAATTTTTACGTTTATTAATATAATAGCGATCAAATCCGAATTATTAGTAATTATAAGCAAATACCAGCCGGATTAATAGGACAATAAATACATACTGATCCAAACATAGACGTTGGCAGAGGATGCAAAAAGGGCATTTGTCCTCTGGGATCGAAAAAAAATTCTACAAATTATAATCGTAAAAGTGTTTGAGATATGTATCTTATACCTTAACCATGGACACTGATTTTTGTATAGATGTAATCCTGTATTTTATAATGCACTTGTATAAAAATAAAACTTAAATTAAATAATTAAATAAAAATTTATTGATGTAATTATTTCTCAAAGCGTTGATTTTCTTGGAAAATTTTCTGCAGACGTCCGTGATTCCAAATTATTTAAATGAATTTGTCATTAATAAACCGTATCTAATTATTAAAAAATTATGTTGAAAGGGCAACACTACCTACTTCTTAGTGACAAATTCACTTAAAGCATTTGGAATTATTATATATTTACTGCCTGATTAATCTGGTTAGTATTTGGTTATAATTTTTGTGTTATTAGCGAATATGTTCAAAAATATCTTAAACAGTTTAAAAAGCTCATATAAGCAAATTCTATGATAACTATTGAAGTAAGTAGAAGTTCTAAGAATTTTAAACATATTTAATTATTTTCAGCTCTTGAAAAGATGCCGGATGGAAATAATGACAAGTGAGAAAGTAGAACGGAAGTTGCAGATGAAGCAATGGACAAATACATAGTGTTTTAATGGAAAATCAAAATGAAAATAAAGCCATATTCTTATGCTGAAAGAAACGTGGTCCACGGTGACAGTTACATTAAAACAAATGGATTAGATTTTTATCTAGATTGTTCCATTTAAGATCGTAACAAGATCCTGAGTCTAGATCAGAAGATTAATAGGATGTAGAAGAAACTGAAACAATAGAAATAGTTCAGAAAGGCAACACAAGAAGAAAGAGAGGCCGATGGAAAAAAAGTAAGCCGTCAAAGTAAAAAAAAAAAAAAAAAGAAATTCGTCCAAATTCCGTAACCAGTTAACTGTAAAGAGTGTCGATATAACTGCAGCAAACATTTTTCACGGGATATGAGGATGTCAATTTGCAAGAATTTTTTGAAAGTTGATTACAAAAAGCAAAAAGAATATCTTAGTACTCCTGAAAGTGTATTGCCGGTATGATGAAGAGTACGTACCAGTGGCGTAGCGTAGTGGGTGCGGCAGGGGCGGCAAAATTTCACAATAAATAATAATAAATAATAATTTATGATGTGCAAGAATATTTTATCAGAACTTTATGCATTTTTGCAGATATAAATATAAAGAAAGAAAAATCTTCGTTGGAGCAGATTGTAGAGGTCGCAAAGAACTATGTAAACAATGAGTCATCTTCCAAGGTAACTGTCACCATTGTCACATTTTCTGTTTATCATAGCAATGATCCCGTTGTCATTATTCTGCAGAAAACAAATTTGGGATATCAAACAGCTAGGAATGCTCAAAAAATTTTTCTCGTTTGCTGTATATGAGTGACCTGAAACTGTATGGAAAATCAGAGAGTGAAATTCACCCACTGACCAATACGGTACGCATTTTCAGTTCAGACATCGCGATGGAATTTGGATGGAAAAATGTGCCGCTGTAACTATGACTGAAGGAAAACTCACAAAAGTGAGGAAATAGAAATGCCAAATGGCCAGGTTATTGAAAATAAACAAAAGGCCTACAAATACCTTAGCATATTCGAGTTAGATAACATCAAACACAGTCAAGCAAAAACAACTGTTAGCAAAGAATACACCCAAAGGATCGAAAAATCCTGAAGGCAAAGCTAAATGGAGGCAATACAATAAAGGCTATCAATTCCTGGGCTATTCCAGTTGTCAGATACCCTTCTGGCATTGTGAACTGGACGCAGGCTAATTTAGATGCCCTAGATCGGAAAACAAGAAAATTGATGACAATTCACTACGCTCTACATCTACGCAGCGATACTTATAGGTTGTACCTGCACCGCAAATCTGGGGACAGAGGTCTTTTGCAGGGAAAAAAATGCGCTAGCTGATTACATTAACATTAGCCAAGAATGGCACTAATGGAAGTGAAGAATCGAAACCTGCTTTAGGTTCAAGGCACAAAAAAAAGAATATCACCAAAAAATATTGAAGAAAAGAGCAGAAGGTTGGCAAAATAAGGCACTGCATGGCCAATTTCTGAAAAATATTGACGGAAAAGTGGACGAACCCAAAACTTAGCAGTGGTTGACAACAGGAACATTAAAGAAAGAAACTGAAAGCCTTACTCTCGCTGCACAAGAACAAGCGATTAGAACAAATGCCATCAAAGCTAAAATTGAAAATTCATCAGCTAACGCAGACTGTGCAATGAATCGGATGAAACAGACCATATTCTCAGCTCATGCAAAAAGACTGCACAGACTGATTACAAATTGAGGCACACATCGTTGTCGAGATGACTCACTAGAACATTTGCAAAAACTGTGGTTTACCCACCTCGAAGAACTGGTGGGATCATAATATCACAAAAGTCACTGAAAATGAACAAGTAAAAATTTTATGGAACTTCAGATTGCAAACCGATAAAGTCCTAACGCACAACACACCAGACATGACCATTATCGAAATGAAAAAGGTATGGATTATTGATGTCGCGATTCCTGGTGACAGCAGGATTAATGATAAAGAACAAGAAAAAATTAAAAGATACATGGACTTGAAGATTGAACTCGAAAGATTGTGGCACAAACCAGCAGCAGTAGTATCAGTAATTATCGGCGCAATGGGGGCCGTTCCCAAAAACCGGGGCAGCACTTGAAGCAAATCAACACTGACAAAATTAACACCTGTCAACTTCAAAAAGGTGCGATGCTTGGTCTGCGAACATTCTATGCCATTATATTACGACATCCTAGATTCTTGAGAAGAACCGATGTGAATGTTAGTCAACACCAACATGTGATCTGTTTGTTGTGATTCATCTAATAGGAATAAATCAATAATAATACAGGTACTCCTCACTTTACGACCGAGTTCCGTTCCGACGACTACGTCGTTAAGCAAATTGGTCGATAAGCGAGGAGCTTGCGCCGGGAATATAGGGTTGTAGGGGATCGTTGTAAAATTATACAAATTATGCAACAAACTTCAAATTTATTCATAAAAAGACTATTATAGTACTATAAGACTATTATAGTACGCTTAGTGCGCATGTCCCATCCGCCACTGACCAACACTCAAGCTGAGAAAGGGGATTCCCCGAATTGGAGGTCGAAACTGGACTGGTCGTAAGTGCGAATGGTCGTTAAGCAGATAGGTCGTAAAGTGAGGAGTACCTGTAATAATAAATCACATACATTATAGATATATCCATTCCAAACACCCACACCTAGGGTTTCTCAAACGAAATCCCGGGTGTTTTTTAACCCGAGAAATATCCCGGAAAATTCTTCTCATCACGAGAAATCCTGCAAATTTCTTAAAAGTTCAGTTTTTTCTTATTTTGTGTTAAGGTTGAAGAAATTTTGCAAATAGAAAGTATAATTAACTCATAAACTGTCAGAATACATTTGTATTTATTAATTTTAAACCTACTTATTAGTTTTTTTCAATTTTTGCTCGTTATGGCATGTCACAAATGGTCAATAATCAATAAGTAGCTTATTTGTGGCAGGACTGAAAATTCTTTACTTGTCAGAACCTGTAATGTCTGGAATGATTGTGCTTATGCTGTCCTAATTTTTAACCATGCCCAGTGTTTTCAATAACTGCGTAACTACAGGTTGTGCAAATTGGGCAAGGATACAAACGAGTATGAAATTTTTCTTCATAAACCTGATTATTAAAGACAAACGAACTGCCGAATTATTGGGCAATAAGCTTAATGTTTCTATTAAAGCAGTCGAAGTAGACAAATCAAGAATACTAGGGATCAAAAGAAGTACTACAATCTCGAAAACGAACTAGAAATCTTCCAGGCTACAGGTGAAAAAACACATAACATCTGTCTTCTCTTAAATGCATTAAAGACGATTCCACCCACATGAATTGAATCGGAAAGGGCATTCTCGGTAGCAGAACTTTTCAATACTAAAATAAGAACCAGATTGAATGATTGGAGTACTCACCATCTTTGCTTTTTAAAATCTTATTATAAAAATTTACAATAATAATTTGTATTATATTTTATTTAAAAAAATGAAAATTACCTTTTAAGTTAGAAGTTTGATCTAAGCTTTTTTTTAAAAAAATTTCAATTCAATTCAAAGCGTTTTTTTCTTGTTGTTGTATGCAGTTTCCAGCAAACTTTAATAAATGTTTCCTATTTGTGAAAATTTCTACGTAATTCAAAGGTAATTCTTAATATATATCTTACACGGCATTATTAATATGATTTTGGAGGTTGCAGAACGTACTAAATTACTTTAAAAAATAAAAAATTTGATTTCAAGATATTTTGTATATCTTAAAAATAATTAATTCTATCCCGGGATCCCGGGAAACAGTTCATTTTTTTCCCCGAAATCCCGGGACAAGCAAAAGATCGGGAAATGAGAAACCCTACTCATAATGTAGTGTACAAAATACATGCACTGAAAAAATCAACAGGTACACAGGAAATAAGGAATAGATAGGGTGCTTATTATACTGTACCTACCATTCTCTCCCTTATAGGTATCATACTCCATACACTACACAAAAGCCTGGAAACATTACAGTTGAATAGAAACACATACATCACATTACAGAAAGCCACTACATTGAATACATGTCATATTGTTAGGAAATTTCTGAATAGAAACAGACACACACACTGACACACCTACTTAATGTTTGTTTTGTTTTGGTTGTTATGCCTTTACTCTGGTCTGGCATAGTACACAGCAACCGGTGTCAACCGAGTATAACCCACTAAACCCAATATAATAATAATTGTATTATTTCATTTAGAATGTTATAAAAGCACTAAAAGAGAATCTAATGTATTTTTAAATCTAAATATTTTAGTTTCTCTACTTTTAAAACGGTTTCTCCTCTATTAACTATTTTTCAAGAACGTTACATCTTTAAATGCGTTTTTCTAGAAATTTTAATACTATGTTTCTGCAATAAACCCACGATAGGATCTTTCTCTACGAGGTTTTAGAATTAAATTACGTTATTCTTTAAAATGTTTTATAAAAATAAAACAATAATTTTTTAAATATATATCTTTTCTCAAATAGATAAACAGTACCTTTTTAAATTCAAATAATTGTTTTAAATGACATGTAACTAAACACTATTACTATAATTATTTTTAGGAATTAAGAATTTTGTTTTCTTAGAAAGTATTCTTTTCGACTAACATTTTACACTTCTTTAGTTACTTAACTCTAAATTTATTATGGTAGTGTATTTGCGGTCGGATAATACAGGAAGATATACAATATATTGTATATTAAATTTTTAATGAATCGAAAACATATTTATCCCGCTATATTTTATTCATATCCATAAAATTTGAGCTTATCAGTTATTATGATAACCTTTTTCTTATGTGAACAGAAGCACTCAATAGACGATTCAACAAACGAGGTTAATAAAAGTCTAATGGAGTTAACCCTTTATCAGTAGTGGAATGCTATTGTAGTCTGATTAAGTAAATGCATTTTCGCTACTTTATCATATCATTCTGTAAGTATGCTAAATAAATAAAATCCTTTGATTTTCTGTTTTCAAAATAGCTATTTAGATCAATACACAAATTTTGAAAGCGGTTAAAACATATACACAACGAAAAAGAAAAAAAAAACAAACGTTTAATATTGATTAAATATTTCTTTAAATAGATTAAGCTTAGACATAGATTAACACATATGATTAAATCTAGATAATTAATCTAGGTGTTATGCATTCTATGTCACATTTAAAGTAGTTTTTATTGCTCTATTTCTGAAATAATACATATGGTATTTAATTTTTTATGGTATGGGAATAAATAATATATGTTTGTTATCACCCTTTTTTATGAATAATGTATAATATTTTTATATTTTGTTTTTAAATTATGCACATGACAAAAGATTTAAAAAAAAAGTTGTTGATAACAAAATATCTGATGAATAATGATTACTACAGCAAAAACAATAAATTATATAACAAGTCTAATTCAGAATTTTCATTCTCTGTACATTATAAATAGAATATATGTTCTTTAATGTAAACAAGTTGATGCGACTGGATACACGCATGTGATATGTTTACAAAATAAAAGCATTTTCAAAAAGAAATGTCAGATATGCCACTGTAAAATATTAACATTATTAAAATTTAACATTTTACTGTGAACATTTTTTAATGTATTCTATTGGGTTCATATAAAACTAAGAAATATATGAAAATTAGTATATGTGTGTAATAAATACAGATATATATATATATATAAATTAATGAAATGGTTAGATGAAGTCATACATTTATCAACAGATAAAATAATTTTATCTACAGTGCTTGAAGCAAATTCTATGCCTAGATAAATGATATAAATGTAATTAAAATTATTTAAATGTTTACAAATAATATATTATTCAACTCTGTATCGTATAAATGTTTCTTTAAAATTTTCAAATATTAATAATGGCGAGCTACAAACAACGTATTTGAGAGAGACAATCATTTAACCAGCGGAAGTTTATGGCAAATTTTGTTAATTCTAATTGTCGGATATTTATATATTTTTATACATCTTGTTAATAATTTATCAGTAATTCTCTTTCAAAATTTCATCAAGATTTATATATAAACAGAAATTGTGCAAAATGATGGATGTATACTGAAAAATTAATGAAAAATTTAATAACGAAAGTGCTGAAAATATTTATTAAATATTATTATTGCATACTGTTCGTTATTACTCCTGAAAGTATAATTGTTTAAAAGAAATAACAATAAACTATAATCTTTTCGGGTATTTTATATACTGTATTATTTTGCTCTTAATTTAATAAATACAGTAAGAAATTCTCAAGTGCAATAATCGTCTTCGTTACAATAAAATAATTTAAAATAAAATTCCCCGAACTAATGTTCCATTCATTGTATTTTCGAATGAAAGCCGAATAACTTTATTATTTTTATTAAAATTTAAAAAAAATGAATTTATAATAACATCATTTTCTATAAGATGAAGGTCAAGATCATAAATTCAAATACGTTTGAAAAGAATTTGAAAAATTTAGAGCATGCGCCGTAATAAGACCGTTGATCAATAACCATAAAATAAAGCGTATTTTACGACAAATTTCCGCATTTTCAACGAAAATAATTATTTAAAAATTATTACGAATATTTTAAAATTCACAATTGTTTAAAAGAAATAACAATAATTCAACGTTCGGAATAGTTGTAGACACTTACGTAATAACAATATACTGTTATTAAAATTTTCAATTGTTTATTTTTAAAAGAACGTCTTACGTAAAATAATAAATTCTAATAAATAATTAAAATTTAAATTCGATGTTTTATTTATTTCAAATTATTGAAAATTGTGTACGTATGAAGCACGTGCATTTCGAAAATATTGTACTTGAATAAAACAAAGAATATCGAAAATAAAAATTTTTGAGAAGTTTAAACTTTATAAATACGAAATTTGTAAAAATAAAACAAAATTTAATTTTTTTAACAATTAAAAGAAATTATAAAATTTACATTACATTTTTTCCCCCTTCTTCTTTCTTTCTTTCTTTACCTAATGAAATTTCGTATATCGATTTCCCGAAAGATCTTAAGTGCGGAACTATTTTCGTGATGACGTCAACGATGAGAGAAAACATGGCGACAGTTTGGCAACCCCAAGAAGACGGTTTGAGACAAATATTAAAATTATTAAAAGAATCACAATCACCAGATACAGCAACTCAGAGAATAGTGCAGCAAGTATCCTTATTTCGATTAAAATTTCTAATTTACGTTTAATTTATTATTTTATTAACACGATTACAAGTTGTTTAGGTTATGGCAGAGTTAGGCTTAATCGATCCGGTTTCGGAAATACGTTTATTGAAATTGATGTTGTTTGAATCTGTTTATTACGTTCATTCGTTAGAGAAATTGGAAAATATACGAGTATTTTATATATTTAAATTAGTTTATATATTAAAAATGTGCTTAGATGAGTTTATTATATGACAGTTCTAAGCCGATCGGTTTTTTTTTGTTTTTTTTAATCAATTTTAAGTGTTACTCTGGTGTTCGATTTGTGTTAAAATATGTTAACGTTTAATTGTTGCGTAATTGATTCATTTGCATAAATTTTATCACGTGATTTATAAAAATTGTTATAATTTTATTTATTTATTGTTGGAACCAATTTTATTAAATTTCAGTATGAACAAGATGCGTGATTATTTATAATTTGAATTCCTTTAAGTTATTCTTTGTTTTATTGCAGAATAATATCCAGAAATTTTATTCTTATATTAGCTACGGCTATTAGTTTTGGACTTACTGCACCACTTTTTTTTTTAGGAATTTTTGGCTTTTTTCTCTTTACTTTTTAATAAATTCTAATTCTGGTATGTGCAGTACATTTTGCAGTTCTCCTGTCTTCGGTTGGAGTAAGCCTTTAAAATGATTGTTTTAAATGTATTACTCTGACTGAAAAGGGGGAAAAACCCAAATTGTATGTATTGGAGTTGGAATTTATTACAGAATAGAGAAAAAAAGCCCAGTCAGTATTCATAAAAAGTGTGATAAGTTCAAAACTAATAGCCAAAGATATGTTGTTACATAAGAATAAAATACAAAGAAAAAAGTACAAGATGTAATAATAAATATCCAGAAATTTTAAAAATATCTCTATATGTGAAAATTAATATGTATTATATAAACATGAAATCAGTACTACCACTACATCATCATCATTGCCTTTTCCCATGTTTATATGGTGTCGGCATTTCCTTCTCTAATATGTTTCCTCCATTTCTTCCTATCATCTTCTCTCAAGTCCCATCTGATTCAAGTCTTCCTCCACCTTATCTCTCCAACACAGCCTTGGTCTTTCTCCTTCCTTTCACTACCAGTTTTCTGACCCTCTTTCTAACTAAATCTTCAAAATGCTCTATTCTGGAAATCAGTACTATTTTGATTTTAAAATTTATAATGCAGATTTTCTTATATGAAATCTGGTATTACAGTTTAAAAAAATATTTAAAAATGAAGTATATTAGGTCTTGCTTTTACGATAAAAAAGATTGGATATAAATTTAAATTGATTGAGAAATTTAATAAATCAGATTTATACTGTAATATATATTTATGACAATCAATCATAAAAAAAAAAATTTCTTAAATTCTTACTTTGCTATTCAATATCATTGTTCATTTCTTTAAAAGTTTTAAACTAAATAGATTTGAAAGTGAGTTGAATCATTCTTGCTTTTAAGAAGATAGAATTTTGTAGTAGTATTCATAAATTTATTTATAGTTTGTGGTTTTTGGAGATTATAGATGGTGATAGTTTTTTCCAAATATTGTATGTGTGGTTTCTGTTCAATATATTATTATTTAAATAAATTAAGTATTTCCCCCATTTCTTCCTATCAACTTAAGTGTTAAAATAAATCATTAAAAATTAATCAGTAATCAGTTTTCTAGTTTCAGATGATTTACCTATTGACCAAATGTATTTTATTGCTCTATAAATCATTATCACAATTAAATGATAATTTAGTTAACTTGATTTGACATAAAAATGAAAAATTATGCAAGGCATTCATAAAGGAATTTTTTTTCAAAAAACATTTTCACGATCTACACTGTATTAAGAATTTAGTTGCTGAGAATGGAGTCTTAAAAATGAAGAGTTCTGTGAAATAAGCTTCCTAAGTGTACTTTGATATCTTTTTCACTTATGTGTTTTATTATTTACATCAAGTAGGGTTTTATGGATACAGATATTCTCCTTGCTCTACTTTACTCAAGCATATTAAACTTCATAACAAAACTCATGGAAAAGAAGAGTTTTTAGAATTTCTGAAAACAAACATTTAATTTAGATACCTTATTCCATAGAACTCATCATTCAATAAAAAGTTATGACTATATTTTATAAATTGAATGCTCTATTCTGGAACATTTCAAAGCTGTATTAATAGTGTGTAATTTATTTTAACATAAATAAAAGCTGTATAACCAATAAACTACTATCAATAAATTTCCAGATATATAAAATCTAAAATGCATTATTTGGCATTAAAGATGCAAATTGTAAAAATTATTGTAAAATTAGTTACTATTTCCATAAGAAATATAAACTCCAGTAGCTATATTGACAATTTCAATGAACTATAGTTGTGTGCTGAATAAATTTAAAATGGCATATATATAAACAGAGCAAGTTTGTTTACATTGACATTAAATGATGTTTAATTTTTATTAATCAGATATTAATCAGATACCATTATTTGAAAAAAGGTGAAAGTATAGTGAACATAAATTATATTGGTCAAATTTTAAGAAAATAATTTGGCTAATATTATTCTTACTGAATCATGTTTGCAATCTTCAGCATTCATTTCTCATCTTATAGAATCAGTTTTACTTTCACTTTTAAAAAAGAAAATTTAACAAAAATAGTTGTAAAGGATTACAAATGTATTTATGTTGCTGATACTTCATAAAAATCAAATGCTACATTTGTACATTATTTTTGTTTACTTTCTGGATAGTTGCAATATTTAACATAGGATCAAAATTTATTTTTATAAGCCTAAGATATTTCAAGATCAAAATTTAATATATACAAATAATAATTGTATAACACAAAACTTTGATAACATGATTTAATTTAATGATAGAGTTGTAGCAAAATTGTCATAACACAATAGTTCTGTGCTTTTGTTTGGGAAAAGCCTTGCTTTTATGTTAGATGTAAATATTTGACATTTCCATTCTTTTTTGTGAATATCTGTTATTGATTCACTATCTGTTAAAAAAATAACAACAACTAAACAGTATTGGTAAATTCTAACACTTAATTGGCAAATCCCTGTTAGGTTCTGCACTATTGAACTTGTTTGAGACAGTTAAATGTTGTGACTTTAGGTTTTATTTAACTTATTTTGATTTTTATTTAATCAATTATCAATTTTTCTGGCTATATATCACAACTTAAGAATTGTATTGGAATAATTTCTTTGTTATGAATTAAATTTCACTCCTAAATTATGACTAATGAAAGTAAAAACTTGCAGTCAAAAGAGAATATATCTTTTATTCTAGAGAAATGAATTTTGGATTGCTTTGAAAAAGGAGAAAAGATATTATATATTGCCAAAAGTTTAAATTTAAAAGAAGCAACTATTCAGATCATAAATTATAATGAATAGAAAATTAAAAACTTGTTAATTAATTAATGCAGAATATCTTATTTTGCAAATTTAGTTGATTATTGTTATCTTTTGGAATGCAATCCTTTTTTTCATATTGGTATTTAGTCCTTGTGTAGTGTATGGTTTCACATATACTATACAAGATTTTATATTATCATATTATACCAGGTTGTCTGTATTTAGAATTGGATTTGAATCTTTGAATAAATTAAGTTGTATTGATATCAGGAGTGCTTGGTGAGTCTTTGGAATAATTTTTAAAATTGTTTGCAGTGTTTAAAATATTTATATATTGTAAATAAATATAAAGCATTATAAAAATTTACTACATGACTTGTTTCTTAAGTGCCCCTTGTTCTCATAAGAAATGATATAGGGATAATGTACGCTAGCTAGTTGTATATTGTGGTTTATGGCAATAATGTTTCAAACCTTCAACAATTGTAAATCTTAAAACACAGACTAATTAGAATTTTTTCCACCAGAGTGGTTAATTTGGCTGGAATCACACATTGTGACAAGAAATTCCTTTAATCCTGTAAAAAAATGAAATCTTGGAATTTGAAATAAAATTAATTTATTTAAAATGATGCAGTTGAAGTAAAATTAAAATCTTTAAAGACTAATTTAATTTCCATAAATTTTAATTTAAATACTTAATTTTTTAAATATATATTTAAATAAAGGAATATTTTACTGATCATTTATTGTCTTTTCATAAGCTTTTGAAAATTATATCAGTAAATTTTGTCAATTGAAAATACAGTATTTCACAAATTTTTAATCATAATATCTTAAATAAATTAAAATAAAAATGTTTTGAAAATTTTAGAAACAAGTTATTAATATATGTCATTGAATAAAAAACATTTAGAGAAGGCCAATAATAATTCAGTTAAAGGTCATTTTTTCTATTCCTAAGAGATTTTGAAAACAATAAAATACACTATATTTATATATCATTAAAATGACACTGCAATTTTATGCCATTTTTTCAATATGATAGATATATCTGCCTGATTCTGCAATATATAATACCATTTTTGCTACATCTATTATTTGTAAACATATATCTAGCCCTTTGGAATAAATACATTCTGGAATATCAAAAATAATCTGACTATTGATTACTATTTTTTTATACATTTATACAATGTAACAATTATAAGTGCTTTAATTTATGTGCTGATTCTTGCATAATTATAAACATCAAAATTTTGAATAAGAAATAATTTCAAAGTAGTTTATATAAAATCTTAAATACTGTATTTCTTGAAATTTTCAATTCACTTCTATGTGAACTTTTTAGAATGTGTACACATGAAATTCAATAATGCTTTACTTTATGCAAATTAATATACAAATTTTATATTTTTATGTTTGAGGTCGTATATTATAGAACAGAATTGGTTATTTATGTATTTTTTATAAAACATTCCATTTTAGATATTTTCTATATAGCTGCCATGTTATATCAGTGGACTTAAATTGTTGATGGTCTAAAGCAGGGGTGGCAAACCTATGGCATGTGTCCCCAAAGTGGCACGTAAGAGAAATCATCTGGCATGTAATGTATCATATAATTTCTGTCTTTTTCAATCATCCTTTCTGTTTATCACCTGATCATCTTTTTTTCTATCAGATTTTTTACGTTTATTCGAATTAAAGCATATTCGTTTAATTTCTTTAAATATCATTATTCGAAGTCTAAGACATTGGCACGCATTAACATCTTTAAAGCTAAGTATGCTTGTAATATGGCACGCAGACTCAAAAAGGTTTGCCATCCCTGGTCTAGGGACTAAAATAATGCTTCTAATATAGTAATAACAAAACACTTTTGTATTATAATCATTAGGCCATGATTAACTTTATTTTCAGAATTTAATTAGATATATCTTCTCTTGGTTTTTTTTTTTCTTTAATTATATGATAATAGTTTTAAACTTTGTTTCAATTTAACTGTTGTTATTTAAATTTTTAACATTTTCTCTATGTAGGTTGGATGATAGTTTTAAATTGATTATCTATTCCATCCCATCAATGTCTGTCATTATTTTATGAATAACAATAATAATGTAATGATAAAATTATTTGCTAAAGGATAAAAAGTTTTTACTAAAAAAATCCACTGAAAAATCAGATAAAAGTCATGAAAGCTATTAGTAATAGAGTGAAAGTAGTGAAAAATAGTTTCATAATCTGACAGATAAATATTGTATTGTATGAAAATGTGAAGTTAATGTTGAGTTGATATCAGGAGTAATGTATTACTTAATAGTTATTAATTAACATTAACCATATACTGTATAATTTTCAAAATATAGTAGAATTCACTAATTGTAGTCATGGATATTATTATCAGTCATGTAATGTTATTAGAGTTAACAAGTTTCAAAATATAATTCAAAGTGTTTGGTGAAATTTAATAAAAACCTATCAATTTTTCTATTATATGATCTGGATCAGGGGTCACCAAACTATGTCCTGCGGGCCAGACCCAGCCTGCTGCCACATTGTGTCACAAATGAGCTAAAATATAATTATTTAATTAGAAAAATCATAGATTGTAGATAAACTTACTAGGTAGAAAAATTAAAATAAGTGTAAGTAAAAATGCCAAAATTGGTCCATTCTGGTTTTTTCATCTGATAGTAATATAATTTTTAGGAAAATCAGTGAAATAAAAAATTTGGTGACATTTTGTGACTGGATATCAGAGCGCTTTGTGTGCAATGAAGTTTCTAAGAAAAGCAATTAGGAGCTTGCTGTAGCAATTATGTGTGTGTATTAGTAAATAAATATGTTGATTGTTTTTATTTTTTGTGTATTTAGTGTACTATATTGAAAAGAAATTGTTATATGGCCCATGCTTATCATTTTTTTCAGTTATCTGGCCTGCTGTGAAAAAACATTTGGTGACTCCTAATCTGGATGGTCAGGAAGAAGATAAAATTTGTTGATGAACAATTTCCAATCTTCTTTTTTCTTCTATAAAGTCTGAGAAGTAAACTTCTGTCTTTAATCTCAGAATGATTTATTATTTCTGCTAGTACATTTTTCTCTTTTCTGAGAAATTTTTTCTTTTTCGTTTTTTTCATTATTATTAGCTAAGTGCATGGATAAACAATGATGTACAGTACTCAACTACACCAAGTATCTTTTATTTGATTGGATGATATTGGGAAGTAATGATTATAGCTGGAACAATGTAGGATTAAATGGAGTCATCTTAAAACTGAGTTCAATATATGTTCATGCAAAACAAATTTGTACTGAGAATAAGTAGATCCTGAGTCAAGCCAGCTTCTTCTTTAGTTTTGATTTTAATTGATTTATCTTTAAATCGTCATCCTGAATGTTAATTATTTTAATTGTTGTTTGCTTACAATTTAAATTGTTGGTACATCTTACTTTAAATATATACTAGCTGCAATGAATTAATAATAATAATAATAATTGTAATTAATAAATCTTCAAGCTATACAGTTTTTCTATTGTTATATATATACCATTACATACAATATTATTTGCTTCTTTGCAGTGACAGGAGGAAATTAATTGTTGTCTTATTTACTTTATCTCACTTAATATTTAGTGTGTAGGCATGTTCCAAAGTGACTATAATAAGTAGATTTATAATATGTAACTAATCAACTATTAAGCTAATAATTCATAATTAATTTATTATTGATAAATTTTTATTGTTCAAAGTAAAAAAAAAATGAGAATAAAAAAGAAGTTTGATATGAAAGTTGATTAAAATTTGTATTAATATATATATAAAAATAGGAGTGAATTTATGAATTAAAATTTACCTGATTAAATACATAAAGTTTCCAAAAATATTAAGTATTTAAGAAAACAGTTTTAATTAGTTGCATTAGAATCATAGTATATTTTTTATATTTATTTCATTATTACCATTTTAATTGCTTTCTGATGAAATTCAAGAGTAACAAATGCGATTTATATTGCAGTAACTTATTTAGATAATTTAATTTTTCATATAAAGCTGTGTATTAGAATAAATCAAAAGACGTCAACATATTAGAAGAAATCTGTGGCTTGGAAGAATAAGGTCCAATGTCATGGGTATTTTGACATTGGTACTTATTATTCCAAGTTGCACAATATTTTCACTTAGGTCTTTCAAAGAACAGTATAAAATGAATGTTTGATTCTAAAAGAAATATCTTTTTCTGAATTAACATTTCCTTATATGTGAATAAAGAAATCACTTTTAAAAATTTGACTATAATGTAGGATTAATAATTAGTTTTAGATTTTGTCACAATAACTAAAATGTAAGGACATCTGTATTAAGAAATCTTAAATAGAATTATCAAGAAAACTTATTTGTGGTGGTGAACAAATTGTAATTTTTTAATATTGGAATTATAGTGTGTGTATGAGGAATTAGAATGGATAGGCCTATATAAATATGATTATACAGACTGTTTGACATCAGTTGTATTAATTCTTATTGACTTATACATCAATAATCTGTGATTGAAAAACTCTTTTCAGAGTGTAGGGATTTCTATTTCTGGAAGATAAAAATTTATATATCTTCCCAAATATTTAAATAAGGCAAGGCAATTTTAGTTGTTCAGTTTGAAATTACATCATAGTTTTTACAGGTATAAGCTGAATTTTTTTTAATTTATAAAATATTAAAATAAACTGAAAAGAATTAAGATTAAAATACACTTTTGGTATTTCTTAGATATAAAAGTTAATTTTTAAATTATGTTCAAATATAGTTTTGAATACGAATAATTTTTAAATAGTTACATGCAATTTTATTTTAAATGTGTATAAATTTATTTAATAAGAAACAAACAAAATAGGAAGATTTAATATGTAACTAAATAAATCGAATGAATTTTTACAAATTTATTCAACTTTATGTATAAAACTTCAAAAATGAGACACTAACATGTCAAAGTCAAACAATATTTTGTAAGTCAGTCTATCTGATTTGAATGCTAGTTGCTTTGAATCTTTATAATACTAGGATTTTCTGCATACAAAATGAGTAATATTATTAATTTTAAATTTCTGATTGTACATTTTTTATTCAAAAGAATCAAATGATCATTTTTTAAACTCTATTATTGTAATTATTTTGTGTTTGAGAAGACATTCATTTCTGAAAAAGATGTACTTTGTCCCTTAAGAAACAAACAAATGCAGAGAGTATTTTTGCTTTTTTGTTTTGTTTCAAACATTTCAAGGTATCTTCCTATTCCTTTTTCTGCATTTACTAACTCTCCAGAAATCCAATGATGGAAATTGTTGTTTTGTCACATTATTCTTAATTAACCTTTAATGATTTTGTTTGTTATCATTTTCTTTATGAACATGTCTAATTTATTATTTTTTAATAATTTTTATTGCTTGGTATAATTTTAATTGTCATTTTAATTATAAATGTTCAAATTATATGAAATTACAATACTTGTAAATCTGTTTTTTTCACATAGATATCACAATAACTTACGGCATATATGTTTGCAATAGGCAGAATGTATTTACTTTTTTATAGGCAACTTTATCTTCATTTTAGATTTATTTATTTCTCTCACAGAATCATTTCTATAATTAAAATTATGCCATAATTAAAAAGATATTTTCTCAATGTATTTCAAAGCATATTACTGGTTCCAACTTTGATAATTTCTATTGCTTTGTGATCTCCATATTTTTCTTGCAATGTTTAATAATACTTTATAAAAACAGTATTTTATAGTATATGAAAACAATATTAATTTTTATACATTATAGTTTAAGATTGATAGTGTATTTATAAATATGTGCAGTCTGGAAATATTCATAAAAATTTTTTGTGGAATATGAATTTGGGGAAACCAATTATGCATAGAAATGTTTTAAAGAAATGTTGCCAAGAGGTATGTTATTTCAAAAGAAGAAGGGCGGAAAAAATATATCAAAATTATAATTTGTAAGCCAATAAATCACCAACTGCCGTAAATGATCGGGCTAACTTTTGGATATTGGCAGTTGGTGATTTATTGGCTTAATGTTATCGGGTTTAGTGTGATGTTTATTTGTATATAATTTGTAATGTGTTACTTAAAATTGTTAAATTATACTTATGTAAGAAAGACAGATGAGGGAGGGCAATGGCTAAAATGTATTTTATCATTTGAATTATAAAAAGTAAGGAAATGATGCAGAGGTTTATATCAAGTTATATATTAGAAAACAAAGTTCATAACTTTATAATGAAAAAATTGAAAAATATTTTCTGTGTATTGATTAAATAATTACAAATGATAAAAAAATCTAATAGAGTAATCAATAACAAAACAAGAAAAATTAAGATAATGCATAGCAAATTAATAATAAAAAAATCTTTAAAAATAGGTAGACCTAGAAGGCATTGAAGTAATTAACCACTTGTCTTGCAGAATGTCATGATATACATCAAAGATTTAACTTTCATGCCTCTTGGCTCAAAATATTTGACATTTTTCAGTTTCATATTTTTCTGATAATATACAGTGGGTGATCAGTTAATGAATACAATCCGTTCCAAGACTGTTCGTTAACCAATTATCAATTTACCACAGATGTTTATGGGAATTTGATTAATTCATTTTGGAAACTCCAAAAAATATGTAAAAAATTATATACTTTCTTACTATGTTTATTTACATGTAATAAGAAACAAAAAGCAATCTCTCCATTTTCTCATAGTTAGCACATCTTTATTTCTCAGATGTGATTTTCATTACTCCTTTAGCTGCTTGAGTTTTCTTGATTATATCTTTCTTAGCTAAGATTGTGTCTACTGTAAACCTGTTCAAGCTATACTGCAGGGGTGTCCAACCTTTCAGATTCTCTGGGCCACATTGGACGAAATCATGGATTTATGGGCCGGAGTTAGCTAAAGAGCAAAAAAAAAGTAGCAAAATTTTCTAAAAAGTAGCTCAAAAATAGCCATCTCAACAGTATATATATAAAGTTTTACGGCTTTGTGAGACTTCTTTTTTGTGGTTGATGCCGTTTAAATAAATAAATAAATAAATAAAATAAACTTGTCAGTTTTGTTTACACGTTCATTGGGCCGCATTGCAACTTGCGTTGGGCCGCATGCGGCCCGCGGGCCGCGGTTTGGACACCCCTGCTATACTGCCTAGCACCATCAGACATCTGCCCACTCTCTTCCTTGGCTATTATCTCTTGCTTGGTTTTTAAGGTGAGCATGGTTCTTGACACTCCACTCTTTTTAGGCTTCATAATAATATCAATGTCTTTTTGAAATAAAAAGTTCAGAAAAACACTCACAAAAATTCAGTGAACAGAAATCAACTAGTGCAGGAAAGAGTTATGTAAATGGAGGCCCGAATGAAATTCGAAATTTTGGTGTTAAACCGTTAACGAATATCCAATAGGACTGTTAAACTCTTACCTTTAGGAAATAGAAACCAACATAAAACTAAAACTTAACGAGTGCCCAACAGTCTTGCAAAGACTACAAAAAATTATGTCAGAAAGGTAAACAAAAAGCTGGAATTACAATGGAAAGTTTCAAAGTTCAGAGGAATAATATCTGATTGGTATCGGGTTGAGCATCTCCTGTGCTCTGAAAGGTTTTGAATTGTTACCTGGAGACAAGGGAACACCAATTGGTATTAGTTATTATGTCGCTTCTTTTTGTGTTTATTCTGTGAAGTGTTCATTGTCTGAACATAAAAATCTTTTGTGAAAGTGTTCATTATCTGATTTGTTCACTGTCTGAACTGTTCGTTAACTGATCACCCATTTTACTTGATATCTTTATTCAACTATATCATTTCATTTTCTGTAAGAATTTGCTTCTATTCTAGTATTTCATGTCAGTGAGTGAGGCCAATGTAACTTTAATATATATGATATGACATAGAATCATAAAACTCATAATTGCATTTAATTATTTTTTTATGCTGATAGTATATCATCCAATGTAAATCAATAAATTATTCAGGTGGTTTAGGATTGTGTTTTACATGATTGGCTAATTTCAATTCATGATCACTTAAATATAGTAAGTAAGGATAAATTAATAAAGTAGTGAACAGCAGAATAATTTATATGAAATGAAGATTCACTATATAATAATTAGTCAAATATACAATAATAATAATTCATTATTGCATTTTATTTTATAAAAATATTTTACTTTTATTTTTAATTACATAAAACTAAATAAAATGAAATGCTTACATACATAATTTTCAAATTACAGTTCACCTAATATTTAGTACAATGTATTCTTTACAGCAGTATGTTTTATTATGCATATTGAATGTACTGTAAATAGTATGTAAAAAGAAAATTAAATTTTAAATTGAATGTTTCATTAATTCTGATTATTATTATTATGATGGACTGAAATTAAAGCCTTAGCTTTCATACTATTGATAAAGGACTGTAAACTTCCTTACAAATGTCAGTTAATAACAACAAAACAATATCTACACAATAATACTCAATAGCATACTGATCCATACTTCAGTTATCTTTAACTGGTCAAAGGGAATATTTACTTGATCAGTTGACCAACTAAAAGTAGATTGGAAGAATATTGCAAAAATAATTATTTTATTATGTTTCTGCACTATTAATATAATATAGTAATAGCACATTAAGGATTCAATTCTAATAATATATGTATCTATATTTTTTAAAAAATCTTTCAACTATGTGACATATATTTAATATTTTTTATAATATGATGTGATTAAGGTCTAATACTAAACTTTTGTATAAATATATATAATATGACAGAAAATTACAAAGTGAATATCTTTTTTTTTTTTTTTTTTTTTTTTTTTTTTTTTTTTTTTTAATATTTGTTCATTAGCCTGAGGTCTCACACACTGCCTTTGACAGTTGATTGTTCAGGGTGTTATATGTATTTAGGCTTTTATCAAATATCAAAATGAATGCATCTAGCTTTATTTTTTTATATATACAGTAATACCCCAAACTTATGCAATAGATGGGACCGAGCGACAACCGCGTAAGTTGGGGTATAATTTCGCATATAAATACATACAAATTATTTTTAATTGGAGCTGGAGACTAAAGAAAACAATAATTTAGAAAAAAATGTTTGATAAAATCTTAGATAATACATGTGTATTATTAAAATCGTAAACCGAAGTTATTTTGATGTAGAAGGCTTCATAAAATCTAACAAATTTGTCTGACAGCTCAAAGATTGTTTTTTTTTTCTCCTGCAAAATTTCCTCATAGCATGCTAATAATTTTTTTATTTCTCTTTTTGTAGAAGAAATGCGCTCTTTGTTGGAGTCTATATTTTCTAAAATTTGTAACCCCTTTTGAATTGAACTGAGGCCTTCTGTCAAGTTTTCACAGCCTCGAGAATTTTTTCTTTACCTTTTATAATTGTTCTGACCGTCGATTCCGATAGATCAAACTTCTTTGCCAATTCACAAATTTTCATTTTTGTATCGAAGTCTTCAATAATGTTAACTTTACATTCCAAAGATAAAGTTTTTCTTTTCTTGTTTGATGCAGAAGAATCAGTTTTACTTTGTTTGGATGACATAGTAGAGTCTCTCAAGTCCCCATAGATATAACAAACACAGAAATAAATAACACAAAATAAATTGTAGCTATGTGTCGATTCCGCGCGACATGTCCGAACATGTAAGCTGAACAATTGTGTGGGGAGTGAGTAATCAAGAGTTGCGTGGTGCTCAAACAAAAGACGAATTGACGAGATTTGAAAATCGCGTAAGTCGAGGTATTACTGTATATATATAAATTTCATTCATTGTGTCTAAAAAATTGAAAAGAACATTGAAGGATGAAAATACAAGTTAGAGGATTTAATGATGATGATTGAGAATTATAGTATTATTTTTGTGGGGGATAAAATAGCTCATTTGCTGTGATATTTTCATTACAACACAGAAAAAATTAATATCAACATTGTACTTTTTCATTTTTTCATATTTCGGTCATCACCAGCTAACAAAATAAATGTCAGTTATATATTTATCTTTAGTGAGTGTTTTTTGGAATAAATTGTGTTAATTAATTGTGTATCTATAGTATCATAGATTGTTTTCTGGTATATGTTTTATTGAGCTGATATTGTTGAGTTTTGTCACTGAATTTCTAGTTTTCAATGTCATGTAGTATTTCTGTTGATGTATTTATTTTGCAATATGTTATTTGTATATTCTAGCATTGTTTGTGAAATAAAGTTGTTGTATGTAATTGTTCGTCTCTGGTCAACAGTGAGATGCTCACCAGTGGCCAAGCGGTTCCGTTCCCTGAACACTGGGAGTTCAGTTGTGGGTTTGCATCTCGCCAGAACGGGCTGGCCATGTGGAGTTTTCTGGGATTTCTTCATGTCTGTAATGCCTGAATAGGGGCCAGTTACCCTTAAAAAGACCTCTTTTAGGGAATCTTCCCTAGACAGATTGTCCAAGTGTTGTGTTGCCATAACTTAACAAAACAAACAGTGAGATGTGGGTATTTTTGTGTGAATTTGTCATGTCATTATGTCAGTTTTGTGATTATTTAATAGGTATGGGAGATAAATTCATTCATATCTTGAATTCACTTTATCCATTGACATGGATTTTCAGTCTTGTGATCAATGACTGAACTGCTGCTAAAGCACTTTGGCTGGGTTTGTGTGTGTGAGAGCAAATGTTTGTGTTTGTGATGCAGTAGCCTTACTTGGGCCAGTGTTGCATTCACAATGATGGTCAAGGGGGGCTAACAGCTTTTTTTGAACATAAGCCTCTGCCTAACTCACAGGTACAAACCTTGTTAGTCTGTAGTGAGGTGGATATAACCACTAAACACTGGTAGTGGTTGTTTGTTTGTACCTCACCAACAGGCTGGTTGTATGAAGTTTTCTGGGTTTTCTTTGCATGTCTAACACACCAATAGGTGCCAGTTTCCCACAGAAAGTCCTTTTAGGAGGCATCCCCATTGGCAGATTGTTCATATGTTACATTGATATATCCCATCAAACCAAATGTCTGAGTCAATATTATACTGTATGTCACAATCATTTTGTTTTTTTTCTCCACTGAAATGAGTGTGCTTATATAACTAAAACCAGGTATTTATAAACCAAACACTCCTAACATGGAGAACAGGTACTATTTTAGCAGCTGCTCATTCTAGATTAGACACTACTCCACAAGTAGTGTCATTCTGCTTCATGTTTCTTCATAGACCTTACTGGAAACTTATGCTCTTGCTGGCATTGCTTTCTGGGCCATTAGATTGGGGAGATCTCTCATCTTGACAAGATTGTTGACTAGTGAGAGTATTATTATCATTGTCATTGTAATAATTATTTTAGAAATATATTTCACAAATGAATGGCACAGGCTTGTTACATTCTAATGATTTTAGTTCTAACAGTAATAATACTGATTATTGTTTTCTAATATATTTTTATTCTTTTATCTATTAATATATTGAGATGTAAAATTTAAAAATGTATATTTTATCCTCTAATGATCTAATGATAATTTACATATGATTTAGTTCATTTTTATGTGATTTGTCATTTTGCAATTAAATTTTAACCTGTAAATTATGTAATCCATGTATAATACATTATTACTGTTTTTGTTTTTTAGATACATAAAATGAAAAATTGAAATAATTCACAAGTGAATAATATGTAATAATTTTTAATTATTTAAAAATTTATTATAAGACACATTTTATTTACAGCACAGAAATATAATTTAGACTGTAAAATGTAATTTGGGTAATAAAAAATAAAATGTAGCTAACCAGTTTTATTTTTCATACTTTCATTTATCAGGTATTGCAGAATAAACTGAAAATAATAATAAAACTATATCTCACATTGCACTGGTGTGATTTCAGATACAATGCAATTTTGTGAAATAAACATCTTCATAAGCTTTAAAATTGCCTAATAACTGATGTTATGTTCTATTATGTGTATGTTATGTTATGTTATGAATATGTTTCTTATAAATATATCTAACTATACAGTACTATAAAATTAAAATATTTTAGCTTACCTTAATCCAAATTATTACAAAGACAATGAAATAATAAATCAAAAGCCTGAATTTTCTTTAACAAGTACACTAAAAACAAACGATGGACAATCATAACCAAATTGCTGTGATGTTAGCAGCAGTCATTATATTTCAAAATTGACTCAAAAGATGAAGGAAAAATAAGTTAATAAATTTTAAAATATTGATAAATTGGTATGATTTGGGAGGTGGTACATTTTTAACCTCTCCCTAATGTATGTTAACTTTATAAAGAACAGAAAGATATAGCAGTAGTTGTGGAAGCTTTATTTGAAAAAATATAAAAATATGATGATCTATGTTGTTTGGATATGCAAAATTCTGTTTTTTTTTTTTTTTTAATTAACAGATGAAAATATTGCTTTGAGATTTTCTCCCTGTGTTTTATCATACTGACATACATATACTAAGTTAATTAATTTATATATATATATATATATATATATATAACATTTTTTAATAGTGCTTGCTTTTTTGTTATCTATATTGTTGGATTCAAAATTTTTATATAAAAAAATTTATTTTTTTGAATTATAAAATTCAGCTCATTTGTTCAGAAAAACTGATGAATAGGTGCTTAATTTAGTAGCCATATACAGATGATGATGATGATTTGGAATAAATGTACAAATATTTTATATTTCTAACAACAGGTTTTGTTTTATGAATGCTAAAATTGTTAGCAATTAGCAGAACTTATTTTTACTAGGGAAAGGAATTTCAAGTGCAGCACCGATTTTTAAAATTAGCAGTACATTGGTGTAAACTATGTTTGCACTTACTATGACTATTAGAGGTACAGTAGAGCATCGATTATCCGAATCAATTGGGGACTGGGGTTGTTCAGAAAATCAATTTTTTGGATAACTGATTATGTACGAAAAAATATATTAACCTATCCCATGTTGAAATTCGTTCAAATCCTGGAACATCCTTAAGTACCCTCTCATGGTCGCACCAGTGCTGCCAGCTAAAACACACACACCAACAAAAATAATATTGGAGTAGCCCAAGACAGCCAAAGATTGCAGCACCACAGCACTAGCAGAAATTTAAATTTGCCGACTGAAAAGCTTTTGGTTTATCGATATTCGGATAATTGATGCTTTACTGCAGTGTTCTGCAACCAGTGTGCTCTCACTAGGTGAAAGGTGTGACGTGAACTTTTACATATGCTATTAATTTCAAGTTTTATTTATATGTTAAAAACAATAATATTTAAAAATTGTAAAATTTTTAAAAATAAACGAGTTTCAAAAAATTAACTCTTTTTTATCCGATTTCGAATGAGCTAAGAACTGAGATGGACACTGAAAATTAACAAATATTCCTTACTTTATTGTTCTTTATCCATACGTTATTATCTGAATTATCCAAATGCATTTCACAAATTTCTTGTGCCTCTTCAGTGGATGAGTCTCATCCACTGAAGAGCAAAGAAATTTGTGAAATGCATTTGGATAATTCAGATAATAACGTATGGATAAAGAACAATAAAGTAAGGAATATTTGTTAATTTTCAGTGTCCATCTCAGTTCTTAGCTCATTCGAAATCGGATAAAAAAGAGTTAATTTTTTGAAACTCGTTTATTTTTAAAAATTTTACAATTTTTAAATATTATTGTTTTTAACGTATATACTAACCGATCCCATTGCTTGATATTTATTGATTATTTTATTTATATATTTTTATCACAGTTGCTGTGTTTCTTATGGTTGTATTTCAAGTGGTATTTCATAAGTGCTGCAGCACTTATGAAATAAGATGATGATTGTTATTCTTTATTACAAGCCATGTATTTTTTAAGAAATTAAATGTAAAATAAATTTAATCACAGGTGTTGATGTCTGTTTAATAATAATAATAATATGTTAGTGACATTATGTAATTATTAATAGTATCATATCATATGTTTTTGAAAGGAATAACATTTTGGTGTGCTGTGTTGAGACATGTTGAGTCATGGTGTGCTGCAAGTAGAAAAAGGTTGCGGAACACTGTTCTACTGTATTTATCAAGGAGTTAAGTAGCATCATTTTTGAAATTTTGAATTAGTCTACACTTTTTGGTTACTTTCTTTTTGTCTACAACTGTCCCCAAGTCACAAACAGCAGTGCCACTCTGCAACAAGAAGAAAAGAGCCACATGATAATGAGAAAGTTTCCTGTGTATAGTAGAGTAATAAGAACTGTACTATTTAAATTTATTTATTTAAAGAATAATTTTGTAAAATACAGAAATCCAAAGTAATAGATGGTAAATTGAGAGATATTGCAAAAAAAATATTCAAAGGTCAGATAGCTACAGGTGGAACAATTGTGAATTATGGGATTTGTGACATTGTACTTGACATTGTGATTGTAGACAAAAAAAAAGAAGGTCAACATTAAAACTGGTAAAGATGTAAAAAACAAGGAACTGTAAAAGAACTACTACTTCCAAACAATCATTCATTAATAAATCATTTTTATAAAATAGACAACTCAGTTTTATATCATTATTACTCCTGTGTTTATTCAAGCTGATAACCACTCTTCAAGTTAAAACATTCTGTTCTAAAAGTTATTTAGAAAAGTACACCAAAAGATTTGTTTCAGATGAATGTACTCTTCAAAAGGTCTGTGTATGATTCAACTATTACAAAAATCAAAGATATTATACATGATTCAATAAATGGTAGATGAACAACAAATGAACTAAATGTTTATTCTTAGAAAGATAATCTGGCCAATGTTGTTTAAAACTCAGTTTCTTGAGAAACTAACTTTACAACAGTCATGCAGATCTTCAATAGCATTATGGTTAGCTTATGACTAACTGTTGCATACAAGGTGTGATTTGTAACAGACAAGGCAAGTTACATGCTTTTTGAATTTTCACAGCTTAAGGCTTTGTATCAGAATTTGAAACACATCACCTGTATACCTCATGTAATTCACAGAGAGAATAAAAAATAAATTTTGCTTTGCAAATGAATATATAACAGAAGATCCTAGTGAAGTGTTCTGCATGAATACAGATGTACCAAGAATTGACTAATCTCCTATTGTCTCTAGCATACATAGTGACACATTGAGTATCATGGATTGCTGCTACAGTTTTTCACTGTGAAAACTGAACTTTCCTGAATGCTTTGTGAGGATTCTAAAGCCATTTTAAATGTAAAGAAAGTACCAGCTAACAGTCACCTCAAGAATGAACTGTTCCCAATCCATATCTACAAGTTCCTGGAGGTAGCTGTAACTAAACTTGAAGAGGAAGGTCTAGAAAAAGAAAAGCAATGGCGTATTGTCAATGAAGTTAAGAACAATGTCAGAGAATTTGCAAAAGTTGCTGTCAAGTCTGAGGAAAAATCTTGATCCTGAGAAAGTTGCCACAGAAAGTGAGCTCCCATATACTTTTCAACAAATTAGCTCCTCTCGTCAGTTGGCGTAGAGAAATATTTTTCATTATGTAAGCATCTTTTGGAGAAGAGAAAGATGAATTTTATCATGCAATCAATCAAGAAACGTAATATAATTTACTAAAACAAATTTCTGATGTAGATTTGGTGATGTGCTAAAAATAATGGATGGAAAAATGTTATTTTATTTATGTTCAATTTAAATCTCATTCTACTTCAGTTTGAATAATACAGAAATGTTGCAGTTTGTGGAGTTATTAAATAAACATGCGTCTTTTTCTGTTTTTTTTAGCAACTTTTTGCATCCAAAATTCCTCTCCTTAATTATTATTAATATATATGTTATCGACAAAGTGATTAATATGGGCATTATGAATAATGACCAACAAAATTGGGCTTTGTAATAAATTTCAATAATTTATCAAATTGACTGGTCATTATGAATACTGCTATCATGTAGTCAAGCAAAGTGATGGTAATATGTTGAGGAGTGATCATTCGACATATGCTAGCCAATCAGCACTCGCATCTGAGTTGCGCGTGCGTATTGCGTTTAATACTGAATTTGGCGGCGGTCGCGACTGTTTATGCTCTCAACAGCTTCCTCCTAGAGGGGAGCCACCGATTGTTTAACGTCACTGGTTATTTATTCATGATAGTTATTGAACACACATATCAAAAACTAGTATGTATCAATATCTAGTGACGTTAAACAATCGGCGGCCTGCCGGCAGCTCCCCTCCAGGAGGAATCCATCAGGAGCAAATCAGTTGCAGCTATTGCCATGATGGTGCACATAGGTAAAATTTTACCATTTAATTAATATAGTTAATAGTACTTAGTTGTAAAAGATTACATGTTCTTTTTAAAATACTTTGAAATAATTCACAAAAAATAAATATTTCTAAATGAAATAAGTGCAGTTTTTTTTATCAAATTAAAATGTTGCACTATTTAAAATTTGGTACTAAACATGATACGCACTCAACGCGATACAATCGGCAACTCAGAGTTCTGATTGGCTAGCATATGTTGGATGATCACTCCTCAACATATTATCATCACTTTGCCCAACTAGTGATAGCAATATTCATAATGACCAGTCAATTTGATAAATTAATCAATATTTATCACACTGCATGCCCTTTTTGGTCATTATTCATAATGCCTGATTAATCACTTTGTCTATAATGTATATATTATTATTTACAATTTGTAAATATATTTTAACTGTAGAAATATCAATAATTACCCAAACTGGCAAAAGAGAAATATTTACTATGTAGATTGAATAAATTAATCTTTGATGACTAGAAAGGTATAGTAATTGATTGAATTTCCTGCCTACAGATTTTTGTATTTGAAAAATAACAGGTGGAGAGTTTCATCCTAATAAGTAAACTATAATATGTAGATGACAGTTTCAAATGTTTTTAATAAAATAAAATTTTCACAATAAAATGTGGATTAAAAATTTTTAGTCTTTTAGCTTTAATGAATTATATATTCATGTAATAATTTTCTCCATATATATTCCTTAATTAAAAATTTTAGAGACTAGAAGAATTAAATACATATCCAGATTTTAATAATTATCTCATATTTGTTCTTACTAAACTTACAACAGAAGGTGAGTTTTTACTTTTTCAATAATTTTATTAATATTTATTAAATATTAATCATAATTATCCTCTAAATGTATTTATACAGTCAAATCTCTGTACAGTGATTATTGATATAACAATAAATCTCTCTATAATGATAAGAAATTTAGTTCTCTGTGCAATTTGTATTAACTTAATGTAAAACTTTTTGATTGAATTATATACTCATGTGTGATAAATCTGTTTTGCAATAATTTTTTTTTTTACTGTACTTGTAAAATACATGGTATTTTCCATTCTCTACAACAATGATGAAGCAGTATATTAAATTTTAATTAATATTAATTTAGCAATTGTTTTGAATCAAAATGTGTTGCTATCTTAATACAATGGTTAGGTAGGCATCAGTAAAGACAAGAGCATGTTGCCTGATTTAGTGTGTTTTGATATTTTAGCACCTAAATTTTTTATTTATCACTTAAAATTAATTATATATTTTTGCTTTGTTTGGCTGAAACATTAGCTTAGCTTTTGAGCAAGTTTTTGATAACATTTAACACTAAGTGACAAAAAACCAGTTTTAACTTTCTGCTAGAAAGGATCTAAACTGGCTCTTTTTAGCATTTTTTAGACTTGAATTGTATTATTTCTAGTTTTTTTAAGAAATTATAAAGCATAGTAAATCTGTACATTAGACAAAATCCAAAATCCCCACAGCATCTGATATTACTAAGTAAAAATAACTGTAATAAAATTAATTTTACTTTTAGAATTAGTGTGATACATCCTAATATGATTTCTGCAGAAAACTTGTTATGTTAAATGAGTTAGATGTTAAAAATATTCTCTTAGAAAATGTACAGGGATGTCTTACTGTTGCAAATTATACTTATTAAAATAATTACAAAAACTTTCTCCTTGACTAATTCTAAAATATAATTTCTTTAGTTTTACTTAGTTCATTTTTGACTAGAAAGATTCGGATTCTGACTGATTTTGAATTTTAATGTTTAACATACTGTATACTGTAGAAATAGTATGCAGTAAAATCACCTAAATTGTGTATTAGAGGAGACTAATAATACTACATGTTTTTCTGTTCTATCATTATCTAGTTTTGTAGAAATGGCTGTTATTTGTAGTCCAATAATAATAATTAAATAAGGAAGGGGAAACTTTTTAAAAAACTCACCATAACAATAAATATCACTACAAAAATATTTTTTTTACTGTTAAATATCACTATAGAGAGATTTGACTGTATTTTATTTGCAGTACATAAACTATAGATTATTTTAACAGCTTTTAATTATTAAACAATAATAATAGTAATAATAAGTAAATTCTTATTTGAATCCATTTGGATATTACAAATATTTTGATAAGGAAAGTTTTTGTTTTGATTATTTATAACTGTTATATTTTAATGTACTCATTGACAAGAAAAGTTATGTACCCAATTACTGCAAATATGTCACAGCTATCTCAGACAGGTATGTAAATGATTGCAGTTGTGATCTAATTTTCCATCAGATAATGCCACTAGTGTCCCTTTAAATTGTTACCCCAGTACTCTATAAAAATGTTTGCAAAGGTTCACTGTGTTCAGTTTTCAGTGCACCTTGTTTGTTGTTTAGAGGGCATATCTGTACAAAGATGTCAAAGACATTATGCATAACTGATGGAGTATGACAAAGGCTAAATCACTAAGTTGAGGGAAACAGGATGGCTGTTTTGCCAATTTGGTTACTATCTATGTTGACCTGAGTGTGAGGTGGTGTTGGAGCAGTGCATATGTGAGGGAAAAACTTACATGGCAAGCAGGCTCTGAACTCTGTATCCCTGTTAGAACATGAAAACAAAGAAATATTTAATAGTAAGACAAGTACAAATTAGTGCATTAGCATCCTTGCCTACCAGAGATGTGTGGAAGCCTCATCATAGTCCTGTCTCTTCTCATATTATTGACAGGTGACTAATAGAAAAAAATTGCATGCATGATGACTGTTCTGTTATGCATCCTGCCATGAGTAGTCCAGTTTCATCTGTTTTATTTGCAGTGATTTCTATATTTATAGGGTGATAGGAGGCATTACTCAGTGGTATATCATCAAAGAAATGAAAAGAAGTGAGAAGGGCTAGTTGGAGGGAAAGTGCAGGGGCCAAAAGTGGGTGGAAAAGTTAAAGAGAAGTGAGAAGAGGAAGGGGGAGGTCATGAGCGGCACCAGGAACTTTATTTAAAACATAAACAGGTTACATATGGAAATAATATTTACAAAAGAAAACAAGAGAGGTACAGATTTTTAGGTCTGTACATAAAAACGTGACTATAAGTTCCTTGTTCACAAAATTAGACATTGCCTGGGATAGTACCATAAAATTTACAATATTGATGTCATAATGGTGAATACCATGATTAGGTTTACAGGAAATTCTGCTTAGTGGATAGAGTTGTAACTCACCTACACACAAGTAGCTATACTTTATACACATGTTAAACGCGGGTTGAACTAGATGAAGATGTTTCTTACTCATTGTCGTGTTGCAGGTCCAGTGCCTTTGTTGGCTCAACAAAGTTTATAAGTGCCTTGAAGATCTATTTGCAGTGATTACATGACAGAAAACATGGACTAGCAGCAAATCATTTTTAATGATGAAATCTTGTTTGAAGCACCACCAATGGATGACCATTGGTGAGTGCTTCAATCTTGCTTTACTGTTGAGAAGCACACTGCCTCCATTACTGCATGCTGGTTCAAGGAGCCATCTTGTACAACAGATGGTCCTAGTATTAGTATGATGGCAGCTTTTTGAATTCTTAATTACAAATTCAAAATAATGTAGTCACGAATATGAAAATTTTTAAGATTTAATAATTAATAAACTCCAAAAATTAAACTTTGTAAAATAAATTAAATTATTATTATTTAATAAATTCGTAGTTGAATTTACCAAGGTTTAGGTTATTGATTTATTTGAGTCTATCCAGTTTTTCTACCTCCTTGATTAAAGATTAAATACAGGCCTACCTGTACTTACGAACTTTCAGACCTATGAACAATTTGACTATATGTCTGATATTTAAATTTCGCATGAATTCTGAAGTTCTTTTTCCACTCATGGAATAGTGTTGAAGTCAGTCTTTAGCCAGTAATAAATAATAAATTTTTAATAAATGATTAATGTAAATTTATTTCTATTGCATATTGTCATTTTTTATTTTTGTGCGAGTTCTGACATTCCATCGCCACTTGTGAGATGGTATTGAATTCAGTCATATTGGAGTAATTGAGTTTTTCACTATTGTTTGCAATTTTTATGATTAGTGCTTTAGAAATGCATGTAAAACAACATTAAATTTAACAGTGGAGATAAATGCAAGAAGTGTGGCTCTGTTACTTTGGAAACTAAACTTGACATTATAATAACTAAGTCAAATTTAAAAAACTGCATTTGAAACACCCACTACTAAGCAGTAGCAAGTGGGTAAATGAGAGTAATATGTTCTATTAAGTATTTTGAAGGATCAAACACTAACAATAAGTACAGTAAGACTCCACTTAATGCGGGGGATGCGTTCCTAGACAACAAAGCGCTAAGCGAAACAGCGTTAAACGAGACCATTTTAACATAGAGTAAATAGGGATAGGGAAACACGCAACCAAAAAATAAGCAAATTTTACTATAATTTTAAGTTATTTTTATATAAACTTTTGCATAATAATATATGTTAAATAACACATTACATTTCTGTGCGCATATGTTTAAGTTAATTTTTTGTGACGAAGGTCCTAGCTCTTCTGAAATTTTTGTTTTTTATAAAGAAGTCGTATAGTTTCATTGGTCACTTTCTTTTTCTTTCCTTAAGCAAATGTTGGTAGCAGGAGATTGCATCCAAAATGCCTTGTTTTGCTTTGGCATTCTATCAAAATCTGGATCATTCGGTACAATTTGATCAACGATTTCAGTTATCGTTACCAAAGAGTTTTACTAAGGAAATCTATAGAGAAATTTTTTGGGTTCTTTGTCTTCAGAATTTCTATTTTCCAGTTTTACACGAATTCCTTGTTCTGCCAGTTCTTGAAGGTTGTCATTGATAAGGCTCTTACCAGAAACCTGCAGTAACTCTCCAATATCCTGCTCGTCTACATCTCCTGTATCGATTATGTTGACAATTTTGTCAACCTAATGATGCAGTGATAGGCTTTTCTTGAAAATTCTTGGATGCCTCCAGCCATAACTTCTTCCACCGTTCATGCATTTATCAGTTAATTCTTGCCGAGCAAAGTTGATATTTCTTATGGCATCCATGATGATATATTTTTCCAAAATTGTATGAAATAAACATAGATTTAAGGGAAGTACAGCACTATGACGAATTGCCACCTTTTGCTAATTTGTTCATGTTTGGGAATAATTGTATTATATACAAATTAATGAAATACCACGTTAATTTGAATCAGCGTAAATTTTGAGCATTTTTTAGGCATCAAGCAGACCGTGTTTTATTGAATCAGCGTTAAGCGGGGTCTTACTGTAGTTATTTTGTGTACAAATGTACATCCTAAGTTAGTTTTTTACTTACAACAATACCCTGTGAACCTAACCTGTTTGTAAGTAGAGGAGCACCTGTAATATATAGGGAGTTGTTTAAAAACAATGTTTCAGTTAAGAAAGGCTTTAAATATTTTTCCCATTAAAATATTCTGAAGTTGCAGATATTGAATGAAGTTCTGATATAAAGATCTTTGCAAATATGTATCTACCGTGTTTAAGCTTAAACAGCTAATTATCTAGCATTATACAAAATCAATTAATGCAGATGTTAAGTAATGAAATTTAAATATCATAAGTTTTTAATCCATATCAATTTTTGAAATTTGATTATAAAAAGTTTAATAGAAATTTTTGTTCAACTTTTTATAATTAAATATAATCTAGATAAGATTATAATTTCTGTCTTGTGAATTTTGATAATTGATAAAAACAAACATCTTCAATTTATCTTAACATTAAAAATATAAAATTTGAGTATTGTTTGGATTTACTTTATAATTTAAGCTTTTTATTTGTGTTTTTAGATGAACCTACTAGGTCCCTAAGTGGCTTGATTTTGAAAAATAATGTTAAAGCTCATTTTCATACTTTTCCTCCTGAAGTGACAGAATTTATTAAATCAGAATGTTTGAACAGTGTAGGAGACCCTTCTCCTCTTATAAGAGCAACTATTGGAATATTAGTAACAACAATTGCATCCAAGGGAGAATTGGCAAATTGGCCAGATTTGCTACCCAGGCTATGCCATCTATTAGATTCAGAAGATTATAATGTTTGTGAAGTATGTTAATAATTTTTAAATTCTTTATGTAAACTTTAATTATGTATTTAATATTTTACAATCTAAAACATGTAATGTAAAATCATTGAATTACCATGTGTGTATAGGGGTCATTTTAATATAGAAATGTTAATTATTGCTAAAATTAATTTTATTCTATTTTACTAACATTTAAATAAATAGTTTAAAACCAAAATTAATATTAAGGCATAAAAAAACAAACTAGTGATATTTATAAAGTTATATTATATAAAATTTCATGTAAGTTTATGTATCCATTTAATTAATGCTATTAATATTAATAAGTTTGAGTATATTTTGAAAATGTATTTGTATTTTTATAATTTATAGATGTTTAGTAATCTGTTATTATTTAAAATGTTTAACAGTAACTGTTACTTATTAATTTTATTGTTTAAATTATAATCAAGTAATTTATTCTGATTTTTTGTGGTTAATTCTGGTTACAGGGAGCATTTGGTGCACTTCAAAAAATATGTGAAGATTCTGCTGAAGTTCTAGATAGTGATGCTCTTAATAGGCCATTAAATATTTTAATTCCCAAGTTCCTGAATTTTTTTAAGCATGCCAGTCCAAAGATAAGGTCACATGCTATTGCCTGTGTTAATCAGTTCATTATGAGTAGAACACAGGTTTTGATGTTACATATAGATGCATTTTTAGAGGTAAAACTTTATGGATTTTAAATATTTTTAATGTATACGAAATGTGGTTTATTTTAATTATATAGAAAAATGTTTCTATTAATTTATTTAGTCTTTAAAAAATAAAAAATTAAAATTTTTTTACAGAATTTATTTCACTTGGCTTCTGATGAGGATCAAGAAGTAAGGAAAAATGTATGTAGAGCTCTAGTCATGTTGTTGGAAGTTCGTATGGACAGGTTGATACCACATATTCATAGTATTATAGAGGTAAAATTTAAATAATTTTATTTTGAGAACGAGATGTTAAATGTTTAGTGTTTTATTAAATGTAAAATTATTGAAATAGTATATGTTAATGAGAAGCCAAGATCAAGATGAAGGTGTAGCACTTGAAGCATGTGAATTTTGGTTATCACTAGCAGAAGAACCCATTTGTAAAGATGCACTATCGCCTCATCTACATCGCCTCATTCCAAATTTAGTTAGAGGAATGAAATATTCAGAACTAGATATAATTCTCCTGAAGGTAAGGATAAGAAAGGAAATAAATATAGTTCTCTTAAAAGTTACTGATTATTTATTGTTCTTTAGAAATAAAAATGCAAAATTAATTTTATTATATTATCAGCAATAGTTTTTAAAACTGACATTTTAGAATATTTTTGTTTTAATGAATTAATGTGCATATATAAATGGATTTCAAAAGATATGTCTGAAGCATTTATCATCACTCTTTACATACAAAGTATTAGTGAGAGGAATGTTTATGAATATATAATAATATTTCTGATTATTGATTATTGTATGCATATATGAATTGTAACAAATAAATCATTTTTAGCAGATATTTAAATAAAATAGTAGTAAATAAGATTAGATAAAAATAGATAGAATATGATTATTCTATGTTTATAACTATGTTTATAACTTTACACGAATTATCTTTCAAGTAAATATTAGATATCATTAAAAATAAATAGTAATTTTTGTTTTTCAATGATTGACACTGACTTTAATATTTCATATCCATAATGTATAGTTGTTTAATTTTTTAAGTTATTGATAGGGACATAATTAGGGAAGCTTTTTCTAGTTCATATATAACTACTTTATGGATGCACTATGATTTATTACATAGTAAATTTTAATAATTTATATACACCATTACACTACATAAATTCATTATTATTTAAAGTCATAGAAACTATTGTTTTTTTCTGATTATAATAAACTATTTCTATTTATTCTTTTTCATTAGCTTCCTATCTGATCCTTTAGTTTTTGTTTGTATGCATTCATTAATTTTTAGATATTTTCTCCTTTCAAATAAATTTTTTTCTTTCATTGATAACTGTGGGTATTATAAATTTTATTGGATTTATAATGGAATTTACCTTATTTTATTTTAAACAATTGATTATTATTTTCCTTTATAATGTTTATTATCCTCCAACTTTCACTTATTTAAAATAAAATGAAATATTTAATTTTATAGGGGGATGTGGAAGAAGATGAAATGATTCCTGATAGGGAAGAGGATATAAAACCAAGATTCCATAAATCTAAAACGCACAGTTTGAAACATATGGATGATAATGCTGAGGTGATATTTCAAGAAGTACTGGATATTCTTTTTTAATTTGTTAAATACATATATTTACTATTTATTTAATAATATATATTTTATATATATATTATTATTGTTTTTGATTTGTTTTTTTAAATAACTTGTATATTTTGTAGGATGATAATGAATCAGATGAAGGATTGGATGATGATACTTCATTATCTGATTGGAATTTAAGTAAGTTTTTATAAATGTCAGTATCTAAATATTTGTGAGTTGTTAATTTATGTAATATATCTGTAATGTTTAGGTGATAAATATCTTGGCTAGTTGTAAAAATTTTTTATGAATTTAAATGTATGTATACAGATGCATTTCTATGTGAAGTATAAGCAACAAAGATTTGAAAAAGATGTTGAATTATTTAAATGTAGAAGTAAATAGTATGTATTACCCTCAAAAGTTTAGATAATTGTGAGATACAGCTCATTGTTCAAATGACATTATATGTTAATCATCTTACTGTAATGTTCATATATGTAAATATGGGAATGTGGTAACTGATATAATACATACGTGCAAGGTGCCAAGAGGAAAATAGTTCACAACTAAGGAATAATAAGGATTTCTCAATTGAAATCAGGAAAAAAAAAAAAATAGCAGTAAGACATAGCTTCTATTATGAAATGGAGTTTATAAAACTCTGAACAAAAAATGAAATTTTTATATCGATAAAGTATGATAGACTAGAGATGATATACAATAAGTTAGTGTAGAGTGAAAAAATGTCTATATGTAATATTTCTAGAATTCTTAGTGCTAGAACTTAAAAAATACCATATTTTAGATCAAAAACAAATTCTAATTTGGTTTACGCATTATAATAGAAAACTACTATTGATGTCTGAATATATATAAATGCAAGGTTGCAGTAGGAGTGTGACCAGATATCAAGGAGAGATGAATAATTGACAGTAGTATTTAGTGATGAGAAAAAAAATGAAATTAAGATAATCATGATGGCTGGATGTGATATTGGCATGGCCTATAAACAGGATTGAATCAAGGACCAGAATTAATTTTGAGAAAAGAGTCAGTTTTACAAAATTTGAATAGAAAGCAAATTATCAAGACACTCAGCATAAGAAATGAAAGTTACATTTTAAATAGACTTAACAGTAGTTAATATCTATTTTTTATAATGATCAGGATGTCTGCTTACTTGGAAAGCAGTAATTATTAGAGAATTTTACAACCTTGTCAGTTTTTTTTTTTTTTACTGTTTATCATGCTTTTTATGATGTCCCATCTTCATCTATTATTTCAGTGGGTGTCTTGAATCTGTGAAAAATAAGTGTGCACTATATATTTCCATTCTTTATTTTACTATAATGGTGAATCTCCATCTGCCTATGCCAGGAGAGATTATGGGTCTCCTGTATGAGTTTAATTATTTAAATTGATAAAAATTTTATAAATTTTCAACACCATATATGTGTCTTTGATATTAGCTGTATTCAGTATATGACCTGATACACAAAGCTTCTGGATCTGCTGAACTGAATGATATCAGCAAGCAATCAGTGGCTGACTGATTCTACAAGTTCTGAGTCAGTCAGAAAAGATGGTCTAGAAGTGCTTTTAAGATGACTGTTTCCAGTAATGAATTAGTCATGTTAAAATATTTAGATGAAAGTAAGAAAGCTATAGTTAAAGTTTTTCCAGATACTATAAAATAATAAATAGATCTGAAAATGAACTTTGAATTCACAAAAATTATGTGGAATCAAATTTTCCACATAATTGGCACTATGGTTTGGCAGGAAACTTTTTGTTTGTTTTAATTTATATGAGTTACAGATAAATCATTGGAGATAAATCATTCTTTATTGCCATAAAACCTCTATGTTATCATTGTTTGTAACTTCAAATAACAGTTCTCATCTCAGCCATGTAATATTCAATGTGCTCCAGATTACTATCAATGACCAATTGAATTGCATCATCTGGATCAGGTTGTGTACTGAATACTATCTTGTGACAGTTATGATAATCAGGTCAACAAAATTTACATTAGAGTGGAAATTGCCATGTATGCAGGCGATTATATGAAAAATAATGTGTATGATCACATGCACAAAGAGGCAAATTTATATCAGTTACTTGAGAGCCTGTGATAAGCAGAAAAACATTTTAACCAAAAATTTTTACACAATAAGATGGATAACATGTAGCATGATGATATTATCATAGAAGCACAGCTAAGTCAATTTGGTAAAAAATGTCTGCAAAAAATTTCTGTTATTGCATGTGAGATTGCAGGTTAATAATATATATACATATTATTGTGTGTGTATAGCAGTGGTTCCCAACCTTTTCTAGGATGCGGAACACTTTTGTGAGCAATTTTCTTTAGTGGAACACTTACTTAAGTTAATATGAAATACATAAGCTTGTCATCAGTTATTTTATTAGAATTGAGCAGTTTTAATTCAAAATCTCTACTCATATTATTAATGCCAATTCTAAGACAGGAAAAAATATATCTAAATAACTTTAATGGGAAACTTGTGCCTGATGTTTTTTACATATTTCATTCAGTTTTCATCATTGCCTTTATCTTATTCGAAACAGTAGTACACTCCATAAGTACGAGTCGTACATATATATTTAAGTTTATGAAAATTTTATGATTTTAATTTTTTGATATTCGGCGGCTCGAATACGATTGTACACTTTCCGATTTGCGACTAAATCTGCGGAACACTTGGGAGATGCTTATGGAACACCAGTGTTCCGCGGAACACCGGTTGGGAACCACTGGTGTATAGTGACATTGAATATTATTATTTTAAATAAATATAATTTTTGTATGATTTGTCATTTTCAAAATATTTGAAATTTATATTTTTACTAAAGCATTGTTTATTTTAAATAGGAAAATGTTCAGCTGCTGCTTTGGATGTTTTGGCAAATGTATTCCATGAAGAATTATTACCTGTTTTACTACCAATTTTAAAGGAAACACTCTTTCATCAAGATTGGGAAATTAAAGAATCTGGTATTTTAGCTTTGGGTGCTATTGCAGAAGGTTAGTTAAAATTTTCGCTAATTTAATGATTAGTATACTTATAAGTAAATAATTAAATGATTTAAAATATAGAAAGGCATTTACATCTTAAAAAACTCTTTTTTTATGATTATATAAATTTATGAATTATACACATTTTTAATTTTCATAAAATAGAAAAATTTAGAACATTCTGTAAATTAGAATTAGTGTTATAAGTGAGAATGGGTCTAACATTTTATGTACAGTTACATTTTTATGCATCCTCATCTTTTTTAACTTGCCACAATATTTTATGTATTCTAAAGAATAAGTTTTAGTTAATGGAACTGTTCTTCCCTGGTATTGTTTATGAACACTAGGGTGTCCCTTATTTTTCGAATATTTTTTTTTCCTAACGCATAGGGCCTAGTTTTGTTTATTTTACCCTTAAATACTCCCACAATAAATTTCAGCTCATTTTGATCACTAGAACCCGTGCCGACTTGCATCGAATCATTTCCATACATATCGTGCTAGAGAAGTGGCACGTATTCGCTTTGTTTGCCATATTTATCAGGTATGGAGACACTCCATATGTGATAAAGATCCACCAATTTCTTGACACAGGTATAGATTTTTTAGGTATTCTAGCTTTTTCCCAAAATATGATACACTCGCGTATTACAAGATTTACGCTTTCACTCACAGTTAGTTTAACTTTGCAAATGTTAAAAAAACAAAACTGCGAGTACTTGCCGATTTGACGGTAATTTTGCACCCGTGATTTGGTGGTTTATCTCTCCGACTAAGAAAATATGTTTTTTAGTGATTTGTAATTCCACTGACATCTTCAAAAAAAACTATACGTGTTAATAGCCCGACAAATTGTGTTAGAATGGCAAACAAAGCGAATACGTGCCACTTCTCTAGCACGATATGTATGGAAATGATTTAATGCAAGTTGGCACGGGTTCTAGTGATCAAAATGAGCTGAAATTTATTGTGGGAGTATTTAAGGGTAAAATAAACAAAACTAGGCCCTATGCGTTAGAAAAAAAATATTCGAAAAATAAGGGACACCCTAATGAACACACTACTATAAAAGTGGTTCTATTTAACCTAACTACAGATTTCTTTTGGATGTAGTAAAACTTTGAAGACTGCTCAGTTTTTAATAAGTTCATTTTTGAACTGTATTTTTAAATAACAATAGTAAAATTGCATTTTTTAAGTTTAAAAAATTAATTAAAATAACAATGCATTCAAATTATATACAACATTCTAATATTTATATCAAACTTGTTCTATGCATTGTTAAAAAAATAATCAACAAATTACATTCTCATTTGTAGTGATATCAGACCTTCTCGTCTTCCCTCACTTGTGGTTCTGTCGGAAAGGGTGCAATCCACCTGCATGCGGTAATAAAGGGTTGTAAAAAGGAATGATAAATATAGACAAAGAACCATAAAAGGAAGGGAGAAAAAAGGCGGGAAGAGGGACAGTGAGAGGAGTTCGGGACACGGTAGAGAGAGGAAGGGCGAAGCGGTGGTCCCTGAGTGTAGAATAAAGTTTTTTTTGTGTAGAAATATCTGTTTTAATTTTGTGTGACGAACCGACGGGGCAGAATCCGCTGATTCAGAACAGGTTCCCTACATTTGCATTGTTAAAAAAATAATCAACAAATTACATTTTCATTATTGATAGTTCCAAAAAGTGCTAAACCATTATACATTTTTCCTGTCTTTAGAAGAAACCAAAATTAATTTGAAGTTAAGAAAAATATTTAACTCTAAGCTTTAAAAATTTCTATGTACCTGGAAATGAAATTGTTTTTACCCCTCAGACTACAAAGGGAATTAATATAACATAACCAGTCAAACAACTTTCTCTTTGGCTGATTTTGTCTCAAATGGATTAAGGCAATTTTGGCCAATAATATATTTAAATAGTTAATTCTAAAATAATACTTATATTATTTCCATTTCCAGAAGTTGAAAGAGCTTGAGATAAATGTATGCTGAAAAATTTTATAGATTTGAAACATGAACTCTCATGTTTAGTTTAAATCATACTGTTGTATTATAAATAAGATTTTTATTATTATTAGTGTTGTTTAAGTTTTAAAATAAAATTAACTTACATCCTTATATAAAGAATTATGTAATTGTGCATTTCTAATTATCTTGATATTTTTTTTATAGGGTGTATGAATGGAATGATTCCACATCTTCCAGAACTCATTCCTTTTTTGATTTCATGTTTATCTGACAAAAAGGCTTTAGTTCGCTCTATTACGTGCTGGACTTTAAGCAGATATTCACATTGGGTTGTCACTCAACAACATGATTTATATTTGAAACCATTAATGACAGAGGTAATTAAATTAATATATTAGTAACTTTTAAAACAGGTAATATAATACAAATTTCATCTGTTTAGCTATTAAAGAGAGTATTGGATGCAAACAAACGAGTTCAAGAAGCTGCTTGTAGTGCATTTGCAACATTGGAGGAAGAAGCTTGTACAGAACTAGTTCCTTACCTTGCCTTTATTTTGGAGACACTAGTATTTGCTTTTAATAAATATCAAGTGAGTTAAACTGTGTATCTATTACAGTGACTTAAAATGAAATGATTAAAAATAAATAAATATTTGATAACCTGATAAATAAATGTATTCGTACTATGATCAGAATATTTAGTAAATAAACAGACGTTTTTTATAATTTAAATATTTTACACAATCCTTTAATTTTTCCAGCATAAAAATCTTCTCATATTGTATGATGCTATTGGTACGTTAGCTGATTCAGTTGGACATCATTTAAATAAACCAGTAAGTTGTGTATTATTATTATTATTATGTTGGGTTAAGTTTAGATATACTCGGTTAACACCGGTGGCTAAGTACTATGCCGGACCAAAGTCAAGGCATAGTAACCAAGACAGAAATTAAAGAAGTGTATCAGTGTGTGTGTCTGTATTCAGGAATTTTCTCACAATATGACATGTATTCAATATAGTGGCCTTCTGTAGAGTGATGTATGTGTTTCTATTCAATTCTAATGTGCCCAGGCTTTTGTGTAGTGTGTGTGGTATGACACCTGTAAAGGAGAGAACTACAGGTACAATAAGCACCCTATCCATCCTCCACAGATGCCTTATTTCCTGGGCGAGTTCTGTGTACTTGCTAATTTTTTCAGTGCATGCGTTTTGTATATTGTGAGTGTTTGGAATGGATATGTCTATAATGTATGTGATTTTATTGTGTTTGTCAATGAGTGTGATGTCTGGTCTGTTGTGGTAAATTGTTTTATCTGTGATTATGGCTCTGTCATAGTACATTTTGTGCGTGTTGTTTTCCAATACTGTCTGTGGAATGTATTTGTAGTATGGTTCGTGGATGTCTGCTAATTTGTGTTTCTTTGCAAGCTCTTGGTGTATTATATTTGCTACTTGGTTATGTCTGTGTAAATAATCTGTCTGTGCCAAGAGCTTGCAACCAGAGGTGATGTGTTGTATAGTTTCTGGCATGATGTGACATTTTCTGCATGTGTCATTTGTGAGTGTTGCATCTTTGAGTATGTGTTTTCTGTAGTAATTTAAATATTTTACACAATCCTTTAATTTTTCCAGCATAAAAATCTTCTCATATTGTATGATGCTATTGGTACGTTAGCTGATTCAGTTGGACATCATTTAAATAAACCAGTAAGTTGTGTATTATTATTATTATTATTATTATTTTATTTATCTTTTGAAGTAAAATTTAATTCAATTTAAGACTACATTGTACATTATATTAATTCATTTTTAGTTTATAAATATAATCTTAAAATTAAAACTAAAATATTTTAATTGATCCACATGATAATTTAATATTCTACAGATATTAAATGTAGATTTTCATATACTATTAAATGTTTATATTAAAATTTCATTTAATAATATCTTTAAAATAATATTTTTTATGAATACAAAAAACTTTATTGTTTGTTTGTATTTAATATTTTATTATTAAAATATAAATGTATATTTAGCAATAGTTGGATTAATTTTAGTAGGGTTTAACACATTAAGCATCACAATAGGAAGTCAAATTATTACCCTGGGTCATCCTCTTTTTGTGAACAAAATAACACAAATTTGATGGCCATTTAATATAATTTGCCTGTGCATTGTTAAAAAACATTTTTTTCTTAATTTTTAGGCAAATTGTAGAATTGCAATACTTTGCCTGAATGATTATTTTTATTATGTTATGCCACTGTATATACTAATCATCAGGTCTTGAATTCAACAGAACTTGTACCATAATCAAGGTTGCATAAATGAATCAATACAAATTAAAGAAAAATATAATAATCATTAAAATAATATACCTACTGTTTTTTTTTACTGTGTATGTGCACTGAAAAAAAAACAAAGATTGTTTTTTGAATATTTGTTTTTGTATTTACATTATATTGTACTTATTCACATTCATTGGGCAAGAAAAACATTAGAAATGGCAAATTTTGCTTATATTTCATATTTTTTTAGGGAGAAAAATTCATTTCCTATTAGTATTCTGTTATAAAAAAGTTTACTGGGCTAAGTGAAAATTCCATGATCCTAAGCCTTGCTCTAACTATTTCCATTATGTTTATATGGCTAGCATATTGCTCCAAAGTAAACACAGCACAAATTTCAATGTATAGCTTGTGCTGCATTTTTTTCAACACATGATGCTTACTTAATGTGTTAAAATAAAAAATTTGTTTTATAGATGTTCTAAAATGTGTTTGAAAAAAATATTAATATAGAAATAGTTGTATGAGACTTAGCAGTTTGATATGTAACAGATATCTGATTATCATCAGTATATTTCATGTAAAGTCTCATTGGCAATTATGGAAGAGCTAATATCTGTAAGAATTTTGAAATTGCAAGTAACAGATATGTGAAATATTTTTTGATTTAAGGTATCTGATAAAAGCAAGGATATGTAGTGAATGGAATTGTAGAGTAGTATTGGTAATTACAGCAGTGACATAATGCATTAGTAATAATAGCATCTATAGGATATTGCATAGTAATTAAGTCATGTTTTTATATGCACTGATTTTGCAATTTATCCTTAATGTAAAGTAGTTGTTAATAAGTTAAATTAAAATACAGTGGAGCCTCGCATAACGAGCAAAAATAAATTGTGAAAAATGACTCGCTTAACAAGCAAATTTTCGCATAGCAAATAGCCAGGAGAGGGGAAGTCCTGGATTGTGTGCATGCTCCATCTAGCACTTGTTCAGCTAGCATCTTAGTATCACTTGTGATCACACATTTTTCCAACACATATTACATATAAACATCAACAACTACAGCCCGTTATATAATAAACACACTAAACGATATGCCAAATTCTTGGGCTATGTAAAGGCTATAATTTCATAGTAGAAATTAATTAATTTGATTACAGGTAGGCAGTTAAGCTGCCATCTCATATTAAATTTAATGACTGATTCCAAATTAAATTCCAGAAATGTCTAAATTAAAAATTAATTATTTATAATTATTAAATTTAATATGAGATAGAAACATAACTGCCTACCTGTAGTCAAATTAATTAATTTCTAATATTTAATTATAGCCTTTGCATAGCACAAGAGTTTGGTGTGTTTATCAAACAAATTATCTGATTTTTTTGGTTTTCTGCAAATTGAATTCGCATTTCAGGATAGTTCATTCCGGCGCTAGAAGAAAAGATGATGATTCATGCTCCTTAACAATGTTCATTGTATAATATTTCTTTAAATAAACATTATACATAAAATATTTGCGTATATTCTTTGGCATGGAACGCATTATCGTATTTTACGTTAATTTCTATAGAAAAAATTGTTTCACATTATGAGTAAGACTCTGGAACAAATTATGCTTGTTAAGCAGGGTTCCACTGTTTATAGAAAATTAACAGAGAGTAGAAATAATTATTATATAATTGTAACATTTGAAATGTTTTTTTCAGGATTATATAAATTTATTAATGCCACCACTTATTCAAAAATGGAATGTATTAAAAGATGATGACAAAGATTTATTTCCTTTACTTGAGGTAATGCATTTCTGGTTAAAAGACTAAATGAATATTTAAAAATAATATACTTTTAAATGCACGAAAATTACATATTAAAAATGATTTTTTTTTTCATGTAGTGTCTTTCTAGTGTTGCAACTGCACTACAATCTGGATTTCTACCATATTGCGAACCAGTATTTAGACGATGTGTGTCATTAGTAGAACAAACATTAAATCAGAATATGGTAAAATATTTTTATTAAAATATTTATTCAAAGCAACTTCCTACAAATGGTTTTTATATTCCTATTTGTCAATATTACTGTTTGTATTATAAACAATGATGACAAAATGTAATAAATTGAAATGTAATGTAAGTTAAAGTATTCGTACTGTCTGATTGATATTTTGATATAATAAGATTAGAAGCTAATAAAAGACTTAAAAAGTTTAGAGATAAATTTATTTTTTTTATTTTTCTTAGGCAAATGCTGCTCATCCAGATCAATTTGAGGCTCCTGATAAAGATTTTATGATTGTTGCCTTAGATCTTTTAAGTGGTTTATCAGAAGGTTTAAATGGACATATGGAATCTTTAGTAATATCAAGCAATATAATGCAATTATTATATCAATGTATGCAAGTAAGTAAATTTATATTAAATATTCACTTTAATATTAAAGTACATGAAATTGTGCTATATTTCAAATAATCTTGCATTTTAAATTAGGATCCAATGCCAGAAGTACGGCAGAGTTCTTTTGCATTACTAGGTGATTTAACTAAGGCTTGTTTTCAGCATGTTAATCTTTGTATACGTAAGTATTATAATTATTTGTATTCGATTTGAAATAGATTAATACCTTTATTTCCTTGAAAAATTCATATATAAATTATAGTTTTTCTTCTTTGAAGTTTATATAACAAAAGTTTTAAAAATTGCATTTCATTAGAATAAATAACTATATTTCTTCTTGCCATAAAAAATTTCAATTAATAGGGAAATAAAATTAAATAACAATAAATAGGTATTAAGAGACTAGAAAAATTATTATTTTAAACAATGTAAAGGAAAAATAAATGCTTTCTGTAAAATGTGATTAGAAAGAATTATTTAATGTAGTAATTTTTATGACCAAATTTTAGGCCAGCATTGGTTATTGGATTAAAAACCATTTTGGGTCATTTCCTCCCAAATTATTATAATTGTTTATAAATGTATTGAATTTAAATTTATCTGATTTTATCAATCATATCCAATTGAATCTGTATCTCAAATCTCACAGGAATGAGAAAAAATATTTGAGATATAAAGGTTCCTACACAGTAAACAGTCATAGGTTTGATTGGTGGTATGTATTTTAATAATACAATAGCAAGTACAGTATATACCTGTATTAGGTATAAATAAAACATTTTTTGGCATGCCTTAACAGAAATAGTTTAAAATATGTCTTTCTACAACCAATAACAAATGTGAAGTATGACTAAGCAATGAAAAACAAATGTTTTCATAACCCCTTCTGGATTCTTCCTTGGGTTTTCTTAATTCTAAATAAGCATGATCTTCCAATTTCATTCAAGAATATAAATTGAGTATAAATTAAAATCAAATCAATTGAAAATTAAAATGTTTTTAAAAACCATTTAAAAGTTGTTCTGAAATTTTCAAATTCTAAATTAAATTAATTTTTAAATTTGTATTATTTTGTGTGTGGCAGCAACTAAACATTTCGCTTTTAATATGTGTACAGATAAATATTATTAAAAATAATATAAAAACTAAAACTAAACTCTTATATTTTTACCTTTATATAAAACAACTATTATATAATAGCAACCTATTACCTTTATATAATAGCAACTATTCCTTAAGTTTGATTTTTGAATAATAACTTTTGATTATATAATCAAAAGTTGTTATTCAAAAATCAAACTTACAGAATAGTTGCTATGGGAGCAAACCAAATAGCTTTCTATTCAACCCCAAGTTTGACTTGTGAATCAAAAGTGAAGTCTTTTTGTGTCTCCTGTCCCTAAGCAAAGACTTTTCTCCCCCTTTGTTAACCCTTTTCATGAATTCATGCAGAGTCCACAGAAGAAGTCAATGGGTGGTCCTTTTGAGGAATGAATTGTAGATCCCACAGGTGATCCATTGTAACTTACATGCTGCTTCTTTGTAAAGTGTTGGTTTCAGTTTTGGTGAGGACAACATTTTGCTTTTACTATATATACAGATGATTTTTCAAATTTTATTATTATGAGAAATAAAGGTTTATATATGTACTGTATATAGACATGATAGATCAGTTATATTCTTTAAATATAACTATGCAAATGATAAAGGCTTATAATAAAACTAATTTATTTTTAATGTAAAAATATAAACATTTCTGTTTGTTGCCATTACAAATGCATTTTACAGTCTATTTAAAAATTGACATTTGAATTACATTTTTTTATACAGTTTTTTAAAATATATATACTTAAAACGGCTCTAAGTGGTGGTGATTGAAAATTTTTTACATTTTAAGAAAAAAATAAAATCATTATTATTAATTTTGTTAAACTGGTTAGATATATATTTATTTAAATTGAGACACTGATTTTTCATGTACTAAAAGTAAAAGCTCCCCATATTTAAAAGTTAAAAAGTTTCATATACAAATGTTAGTTCATGTATGAAACTAAACCAATTCCAAAATAGTTTCTCTTAATATACTGTACTTATCTAATAGGGTACTGTGCTATAATATTGTGATCATGCCAAAAGACAGACAAATTACAGTAGTGCATCGATTAACCGACCGCATTCTAGTCGGCAAATTCAAATGTCCGCTAGTGATGTGGCGCTACAATATTTGGTTATGTCTTGGCTACTTTAATGTTATTTTTGTTAAATGTTTGCATGTTTTAGCTGGCAGCACTGGCTTGACCATGAAAGGGAGGCTAGTATTTAAACCAGGTCTAATACACTATACTAATAATGTATTTTTTTCACACTGAAAAGTAGGATAACCTTTCGGTTATCCTACTTTTCAGTTATCCAACCAATCCCAGTCCCCAATTAAGTCGGATAATCGATGCTCTACTGTATTGTCTTTTTCGGACTAATTTTTGCAATTATTTACATAGCAATTAAATGTATTTTATTTTATTGTACATATTATGTGCCTATTTTGGTAAAGCTGCTTTGTTAAAAGACAGTTAAACTATTTTTGCTTGAAGTTAGCTGCTGCAGAGAGGTTCCAAACACTGAAAACAGAAGATGGCTGCCATCCTAAATTATATGAATATTACATACTTAAAGTGAAGATTGTTACATACAAAAATTATTTTGAACTGATTATCCAAAAAATTAAAAATGCACTTTTCCACATAATCATCTATACTGACACAGACATCTTCAGATTTATTAGTAATGGCAAATACACATATTATACTGTTGTTGTTTACTATATAAGTAATGCATTTTTTACACAATATCAACTTTTTCTGATTGGCTGTCTCTGATATATCAATACATTAGGTATTTTTACCAAAATAAAATAGAACAAATTACAGTATTCTTAACAATTTTGTAAAATGGAGAATAAAGGCATGTTTGTGTGCAAGCGTCATACCATTTTAGTATTACAGAAAGCCATCATATAGGCATATTACTGGAAAATACATGTTTTATACAAGATAAACAATAAAAACATTGATGTCATAAATTTTCCATGTTAAATTGTTTCCCCATATTAGTTGTTTTTTCCCCAAGTTTTGCCAAAAACAGAATAGATTGAGATTTCACTGTATTTCTATTTAAAACAAATACTGTATTATTATACAATTATTCACTTTTCTAATTTTTAAAGTAATTAGTTTATTATTATATAAAATTATTTTTACATTCATATTTTAAATTTTTTTACAGAGGATTTTTTACCAATACTTGGTCAGAATCTGAATCCAGAATTTATATCAGTATGTAATAATGCAACTTGGGCAATAGGTGAAATTTCAGTTAAGCTTGGTAAGTAAAATTTTTCATTTTACTTTTGCTGAATTAGTTATTGTTTTTATATATTGATAATTATTTATCAGTACTTCAGAATAAAAATAAAATTATATCGGACAATGTTTAAGAAATGTGGAAAACATAAATATCAAAATATTTTAAAAATTTCAGGTATGATTTTGTAAACAAATCAGTGTTATATGAATTGCTCTTGTTTATAATGAATACATATATAACATTTTGAAATATATTCCCCGGTATTGATATATTGTCGGCAATTTTTTTTAAGTAATATGAAACAGTTTAATCACTTTTAAAATGCTGCACAATTACTGTTTAACAATCAAAATATTATCAGAACAATGATCTTTCAGAAGGCATTTCAGTCCTAGCAAGAAGAAATTACATTGACAAATTATTGGATATTCAAAGTAGTAAAATAGTGATTTTTCTGTCTTACCAACATTGGATAGACTAGTATGATATATTGAATGTTATCTTAACTTACAAGAGAGATCATATTTTCAATCAGTGCACTTCAGGAAATTAGGCAAATGCGTAATCAGGAATTTTGCAAAACTATTTATGTAGTTGTATTAAGAAACTGATTGCTGTTTGAAAACACCATTTTCTTTATAAAAAGAATAAACTATAGGCAATGTCTGTGTCAAGCATGGTGCTTCTACAACATAGTTTCACAACTTTCTAACTGTTAGAGAGTTGTGGCAAATCTCTCATAACATATTTTTGAACTTTTATGTGAAAAAAATCCAGCTATTTATTAATTTTTCAGTATTTTTTAAATCTTGTTAGGTTCTGTGCAATTGAGGAAGTGCTTCTTTAAGACAGTTAAAAATTGTGATTTTAAAATATGCAATTATGCTTTTCAATGTTTTCTTAAGATTATAATCAATCAGATAAAAACTAAAATAAATTTTTTATATATGTATGTATGTATTATTACTTGTATTGAATAATCTTTAGGATGAGAATTAAATTCACAGTAAATTGTGTATAAGGAATGAAATCATTTAAAAGGAACTTTATTTTTTGAGAATCAAATTTCAAATCATCATAAGAAAGAGGTAAAGTTTTAATATATTGTAAACGTTTAAATTTAAATTAAACAATTGTTGCTCAATTTAAAAATGAACAGATTAGAACTGCTCTTGCTGTAGGATCTTTTCTGTACTGGTCATTAGTTTCTTATATAATGATTTCACACTACATAAGATATTACAGGAACTTTAATCATGTTGTTATGAAGGATTATCTGCACTGTTATTTCAAAAACCATGAGAACTGTTTTTATCTTTAATAATATATTTTTCCTTTTGAAAGATATTTATAAATAAGTCATCAAAGTTAATAATTTGAGTTTTATACATATAATTCTTAAAAGATACTTTAATTCAGATAGAAATTAATTTGTAAAGTTGTAGCTGCACTAGTAATTTCATTTTTTATTTCAGCATTATGCAGATTTATATGCAGTTTGAAATGCTCAAACATATTACAACTAAATTGACTTTACATTTATATTATAAATAATTTCATATGATTGTTCATTTTATAGAATATTAACTGAATATTATTTTATAATGTTCTTTAAAATGTTTTTGCTTTAACAGGAATTGTTAGTTTGAAAAATGTCTTCAATCTAAATTTCTCTAAAATTAACTTAATAGACTATTTTTACTTAAAATCCTCTGTTTATAAATAAATGAGTGCAAAAATTGTGGTGTATCCTACATTTTCCTTTCTTTTCAGATCAGTTGATATTGGAATATTATCTACTTATGGAATTTAAATATGTTATTACCATTAACTTGTTATATGCATCATTTCTTCAAGTTCATTACTGTAAAGATCACAAATATTTATTAGTTAATAATTCATGTAACAAATACTTTTGTTATATGAATTTTGATTAAAATTGATAACCTTGAATTTGCATGTATAGCAAAGAAAATTTGATTAATTGTAATATAGTTAATTTTAAATGATTTGAATGATTTCAGGTCAAGACATGAAACCTTATATAGGAATGGTTTTAAATCAACTAATTAGCATCATAAATCGACCAAATACACCTAAGACTTTATTAGAAAACACAGGTATGAATAATTGTGTATTATATTTTAAAATATAAACTTGAATTTTTGTGATTTTTAAAAATATTTTAAAACTTAATTTAAAAATTCATGCTTTGAATTAACTTGAATTGGGATTTCTTAAATAATTACATTCTTAAAAAAAGTTCCTAATATTTTAATAATCAAAACTAGTCATTATATAAAATTTAGTGACTATGATTTTTATAGTTTTTGCTCAGAGATTAATATATATTTTTTTTACCAGGTTATTTATCTTAATAACCTTAGAAATTTTCTTGTAAAAAAATTTTAAATCAATATTATTAACTTTATGAAGTTTGTTTTATTTTGTGAGTTTTGATGTCATTATTTTTGAAAATTCCAGTTTCAAATGTTATCCAAAGAACTGAAATACTGAATTTCTAATTGAAAATATAACATTATACAAATTAAAAAACATTTTTTTTATAATAGTAAAAGTTAGGAACTAAAACAATATGTGTTTATAACTTCATTCAGGTAGGTTATTTTCAGCATTTAATAGAAAATGTAATAACAGATGCAGACTGAAAATATATATGTAAATATGTTTACATTTGAGCAATCAAATGTTATAACAACTTTATTTCATGTTCAAAAGATTTTATTAATTTTTTTAAAGCAAATTTTAGATATTGTGTGAATGAATTAAATGAAAATTAAAAGTCAGTTTTTCTTGCTATTAACAAAATTTATTACCATGATGAAAAATTCACATTTAGGTAATATTTTTGTTTTATTATGTGCATATTCATTCATGACTTTATTCATTTGAATTTTCATTAAAAATTGAAAATTTTAATGAATTTTGATGTGTAGATTTTAATAATATAATTTATACATTAAAATTCTCAAATTTCAATGTATAAGTGTAAAGTGAATAAAATTAATAATAATAATAGTGATAAATAATAAGATTTTCATTTAATGATTTTGTTTAGTAATATAATTTAATTGTTTTTATGAAGTAATATAATTAAAATCCTGAAATAACTACACAGAATTATTTAGAGTTAGACATTAATATTCTACTCAAATTATATTTAATTTTTATTATTAAATTAATGTAAATTCTGAAGAAGAAACAAATTGATTGGAATTTTAATGTTTAAATTATGCTAAAAATTTTATATTTGTAATTTAAAATTATGAGACATGATCAAAATTAATGAAATCAGATTTATTTTAGAATTAAAATAAAGCTGCAATTTATCATATAATCAAATTATCTATATATAATTATCAGAAGATAGCATAGTTGAGAGATAAGATTCAAAATAAATTGTTTTGATATGTAATTTCAAACATTTTTGAAAATATTTTGTTTTCTTTGCAAGAAAAATTATGAAAATTCATTAAGATGTTAATTTTGTACTTTTTTAAAATTGGGAACAATAAGAAAACCACTTCATATATATGAAACAAAATATTATTTGGAAATTTGCTTATTCTAGGAGGCTTATAAAGCATTTCTTTCTCAAGTATTTAATGTTTGAAGCTATAGTTATTTTCATCAACGATACTCTATTCTCATGATCTCAATAAAAAAAATCTTTAAAAAAAATTAATTCTTATCACAAATTACAATTTCTAATTATAAGTTAGGTATGTTAAGTTTATTCAATGGTTTCTAATGGAAAGTACAAATTATAAATTTTTATTTCAATAATACTATTTATTGAAGAATATGTTTAGTGTTTGCACATTATATTTGTTCAATAATTATGTTAATAATGTTGAACAAACTGATGGATTTTCTTCATTCTGTTCTTTAATTCTGAAGAATTATGTTATGATAAAATTATCTAATTATTACATACATTGAATTTCTTGATAAATTTTCACTTAAAATTAATAGAACATTGGACTAATTCATTTTTAACTGTTTTTATATGAATACTTCTGATATATAGAAATAATTATTTGAATAGGCAAGAACAAACTCATTTGAAATAATTTTAAATGTTGATGATGATATTCAAATAATTTGGAAAAAAAAAACAAATAAATATAATGTGACATATGGCCTGTTATAAATTAAATGTAAACAGGAGATAAGTACTAAAAACTTTTGTTTCTGATATTGGATCATTTCGAAAATTAATAAAAACTGATATGTGTGCAAACTGTTATACAATTCATATGTGAGTGCATATACTGTACACAGTAGTTCAAAAGTTTTAGTAAAGTTTATTTGGATATCTCAAGATACAAGATAGCAAAATTAGAATTTTGATATCCAGTTTTTCGTGAAAATAATGCTTCATTTACATGTAGTGTATTTTGTGGAGAAAGTAAATTTTAAAAGAATCTCATATGACTCCAGATTTTTAATAAATGTCTATCATTAAGTGCTTGCTTGTAATAGTTACCACAGTTGCAAGTACTAGATTTTAACATTAAAAATTAACTTTTATACTTATTAGTTTATTATTAAAAGTTGTATTAGATATATAGATAGATGTGTAATGTTATGATTACAAGTAATTTTACTACTTTCTTTTACAAAATGTTTTTGGAGATATTACTAGTAGCTGTTTTCATGAGAGAGAAATTTTATATTGATTTAATGATTAATTAAAATGTACCTTTTTTTGTATTTTGTCTGCTTTATCTCCATTTTTTCATAGAATAGAATTTAAAGCCAGGTGACATAGATATAGTTGTCAGTCTTATATAAAATCACTATAGAATATGTTGCTTTATCTGCTAGAACAATGGTTTCCAAACTTATTATTCCCAAGGACCCCTTCTCATAGCAAAAACCTGACCATGAACCCCCAAGTGAAATGACTCTACACAACTACATAATAGCAAAATTACAAATTTAACTTTGATGTCTTGAATGGTGATGTACAAATAAAATATAAATAAAACATTTTGATATTTAAAGTAATTTTTATTGAAATTACTAGCTGAAGCTTGCTTGTTTTTCAAAACCAGGTACAATATATTTCTAATTGGGCTCTAAATTACATTATAAAAATATAAAATTAATAAGCTTTTTATTTTATCTATTGAATTTTCATAGAAAAACATTATTTTTGATCAAAATGAATTATTTTTATATTTTTAGTCATTAAACAGTTTTTATAATGATGAAAAAAACAATCAATAATTATCACTGTTTTGAAAAGAAAAATGAAATAAATGTATAAAATTCTATAAACAAACAAAATAAATTCTAAAATGTCATAATGTATTTAAATTATGAAGCTCACAGCTTATTTTAACTTCATATTCAACCTTTCACAGACCCCCCTGATGTTGTCCATGTACCTCAAATTAATTCTAATTTGCCACAGACCCCATCAGTGGTTCTAAGGACCCCCAGGGTCCATAGGAACCACTTTGGGAAACATTGTGCTAGAACAAAAGCATAATTCTGATCACTTTGTTCATTTGATGAATAAAAACTGTTTACTTTAATTTTTTATACTTAGTTATTTCGAATTGTATTAAAATGAGTTTAGAGTCATTGCAGTAAAGGACATTTGATACCTTGGTATTCAAATTTCCTTTTATGTTACATTATTAGCTTTAGTTTATCTAGACATGTAGACTTATAAATTATATGAGAAGTTATGGAGCTAGACCAGAGTTGAATAGTTACATTTCATATTAGAACAATACTGCTTAATCATCTGATCAGTTTTAATGGAATAACTTCATATTGTTTTCTTACAGTAAGATAAATGCATTTATTACTGTTATATTAAGTAATACAATAGCATTATGTCAAGGAGTTTTTAATAAAATTATTCAATTTAATTCCATAAGGAATCAGTTTTTCTGATGTGCTAGGCAAGTAATATGCTTGGCCTTTTATTTCACTCTTACACTTTGAACAGCACAAATGTATTGGGGAAATCAAAAAACTTATTTTAAGAAAAGCAATTGATATTATATTCTGAGCCTGTACTATGATTTTTGTGTGTGTACATATGTATGTATATATATATGTGTATATGTATGTATGTATGTATGTATGTATTCACAGAAATCAAAGTATATATATATTCAAATGATAAACATAATTTGTCAAATTAAATTTTAAAAAATGTTTTCAATAGATGTATAAAGAATTGAAACTGAATATCTTTGGATTGATTTGATTAGGCATGTAGAAATAACTTATTGCATTGAAAATATTTTTAAAAAGTGTTATAAATATCAGTAACAAAACTTCACAGAATCAGAATAATTCAGTTCCCCTGATAGAATGATGTGATATTAGTTTTATATTAATGCATTATAATATATTACACGCACAAATTCTTATACTAAGTTACCTTCAAGTAAGCACCTCCTTCACCCTACATATTTCTGCCAACATCTATACTACTTGTCAAAGCAGTCCTGGGAGCTATTTTTTTATGATGTCTTTATTTGTTTCATCACTGTGGCTTCCATTCTGGGGCATATTGGGATCAGCATAACTTCTCTTCCATTTAGGAACAGATAAAAGTCTGTGAGATCAAAATTAAAGGAGTAAGAAGATTGGGAATGATCTATATGACTATAGTAAGTAGAATGTTAAAGAATATACCAAAAAACAGTCTTTCGATAATGTTTTGATAAATGTATGGATGCTAACAAAAGTGTGAGCTGTAGAAGATGATTATTTTGAAGGATGTCTTCTGTTAATAAGTGTATTATTAATGTAACAAAAATATGATTTATTTTGACCCATACATATATTAATTTAAGAGAATTTTTAACATCAGCTGTATGAAATAGTCTCGGAACAATGTAGTTGATTATTTTCTTTATAAATTTTATTTAATAAATATATCTAAGCAAAATTTTTTGTGTTTTAAACTCTTGGGATTATACATTAAATTTCTGCTCTAAACTAGTGATTTCCAAACTTTTTTGAGCTACTGCAGCACTACTACCCAGAGCAGCGGTTCCCAACCTTTTTTTTTTTTTTTTTTGAGCAGGTACCACTTTGATTTTATTGTTGTTAGCAGGGACCACAAGGTTTAAGAAAAATAAACTTTAATCAAAACTTTTAACATAAGTAATCATTAAACTCAAGAGTAACATGCTTTAACAGTACTATTATAATAGAAAACATAACATTTTTAGTAAAAATTAAATAAAGTTTGTATCAATGTGGGAATAATAATTTAAAATGAATAAAAGTTTTAAATCTTTTATGGACCATATTTTAGCTCTTGCGGACCACTGGTTAGGAACCGCTGACCTAGAGCAACATATTTCCATCAGTCCATGTACTGGGGGGGTGATACTGAGTAGTGTCATTAAGTAAAATGAGTATGTTGTGACATCACTTAACAAATGATCAGCAGGAAACGCAATACTGAACTTCATAACATTCTCATTGTGAACTACACTTTTGTTGACAACTCTAGTTTTCTGAAAGGTTGGTGTGAGCTACATTTGAGTTTTGATGACTATTGAATGTATGCTTTAATTCTTATTTTATTGAAACATAGGTAAGATTATTACTTTTGCTTTAAAACTGTATTGTTTAATATCATTTATAGCAAATATAATGTCTGTATAATAAAGAAATAATATATATTTATTTCTTAATTATACAGACATTATATTTGCTGTAAATGATATTAAACAATACAGTTTGTGCATGTGTATGTGGAGCTTATCTGTAAGAAGTTTTACTACTTCAATTTTTATTCTCCACTTAAGATTACTCGCTGTGACTCCACGTGGTGCTTATATCATGTAATCAAAACAGGAAGAAACAATCCTCATTGCCAATTGATTGATTTCTGCTATTGGTGACACATGTATGACTTTACACTTTTTTGGTTGTTTCAAGGTGAACAACTGTCACAAACCTAACAAGAATGGTAAAGGTTTAGTTGAGTATTGCTCTAGGCTGTACATTTGGTAGAAGTGGTCATTGATTTTAAGTAGGTGAAACCTTTTCACAATGAGTCACAATGAATCATTCAGTATTGCCTCTCTGGTGCCAGTCCATGAAAAAATTTTGCCAGTTCACAGAAAAATATTTAACCATAATTGAAAATCAGGTTTTCACAACTAAAAAAACTGGTTTTTGAGCCTAGACTTAAAAGATAAAAATTAAATAATTATTTTATATTTTGAAACAAAATCGTCTGTCGTAAAACAGGAATATTGTTAACTAATAAGTTTCATAAAACTAACTACAAAAACAAAAAAATCCCCTTATGCCTAAAATGTATGCAATTCAATAGGGAGAAATCTTGCAACAACAGAAAAATGTCTGGCAATACTGGTGATGGGTGCAATGTTCATGTGTGCCCTCTCCCAAGATCAAACTAACTTAGTCCAGTTTTTCAGTTAGTTGAAGTTTGTTGTTGTTGTGATACTTCTTTTAGTTAGTAAAAACAGAAACCATGTAAGTAAATTTATCAATGTTTATTCTACTAATATTTTTTAATTTTTATTTCCATTAAAAATACAGTCAAACTTTCAGATTACTGTGAGGTCCTGGGCTGAGGCCTGGGCAGATTACTGAGGTGCAACAGATATGAGAGCATTGCTAAGTGATAGGGTTGGACTGCCAAAGGCAGTTGGGAAGTAACTATATGATTATAGTTTACTAGCAAATGAGCCCAGTGTTGCTTGGGCAAATGATTTGGATGATTTGGTAAATATTGTACGTTTGGAAATTAAGTTATTACTATCAAAAACAAAAACTCGCATTTAAAATAGTATAGTAGAAGCCATTCTTCAGGTTAAGCCTTAATCTTCTCTCCCGGGGGAATTTCCAAAAATCCCTTCTTAGTGTGCATTCTCATGGCATACCCTAACTGTGTACCAAATTTCATCTTTTTAGGTTCAGCAGTTTGCTCTGGGCAATGATGAATCAGTCAATCAGGTCATGTAATTTTATATATTTAGATTAAAATTATATATATGAAAAATGTCACACATTTGAGAAATGTATTTTTCTGGTTTGCAAAAGCCATGAATTCAAATTCTATATCAAGCTGTTCTCATTCCAGATATTTTAACAATTTAAATACTTTTTAATTTAATTTACCAGTATTAAAATTACTGATGTCTAATTTTAGGCAAACAGAAATTTCTAACTTAGTTATTTCTAAATTATAAAAATTATTTTGGTAATCGATTTTCATAATAAAAATTAAAATTTTATTGAAGAGAGATTTAAAAACTTCTTCCTGTAATTTGGTTTGAAAATAACATAAATTAAAAAAAATTAAAGGTCTCAGTATTCTCAGAAAGTTTTTGAAAATGAAGAATACAGTAGAGCATCGATTAGCCGACTCAATTGGGAACTGGGGTTGGTCGGATAACTTGGGGGGGGAAACGAATAACCAAAGAATATGAAAAAATACATTATTAGTATAGTACAGGCATGGGCAAATGTGGCTCTTTGAGTTACGTGCGGCTCTTGCTGAAAGTGCTATCTTTCCCAGTCTTACCATATTAACCATCACGACAGTACAGAACTGAGGCTCCCATGAATTTTGCAAAACCTACATTTCGGCTCCCACTGAACTCTTACTTGCCCACCTCTGGTATAGTATATTAGTATACCCCATGTAATTAGTATATTAGTACATCCCTATTAACCTACTTTGCGTTGAATATTCATCGATGTTAAGCCTAACAAAATTTTTTTTAAAAGAATAATTGTTGCTACTGTATTGTATAGTGTATATTGTATTGTATATAAAAATTATATCTTTATTTTGCACAAAATAAATACAAAAATAAAGAAAAAATAGAAAATTAAGCTTTGTTTAAATACTGGTCTCCCTTTCATGGTCGAGCCAGTGTTGCCAGCAAAAATACACGCAAAAATTTAACAAATAATATTAAAGTAGCCAAGACATAGCCAAATATTGTAGCGCCACATCACCAGCGGACATTTGAATTTGTCGACTAGAATGCAGTCGATTAACCGATGTGACGGTTGATCGGGGGTCGGATAATCGATGCTCTACTGTATTTCTAGACTTTTATTAATATGCATTTAGTAGACTTTAAATACTGGAACATGAATGTGAAATTTTTATTTTATAGTCGATTATCAAGTGCATTGTTTCTGAAAACAGTTTTAACTTGTTAAAACTGCAGTCAAACAGCAATGTTGGCCATTGAAAGAATTCATTGAATAATTCATTTCAGCACATTTAGCTAATTTTTACTATATGTTTCCTTTTATTTTAGATATATCCTTTTTGATAGATTCTTTTAAAACTATATATGAATTTAATCTAAACCAAACAGTAAAAATTAAACATGTTGTTTATAATTTTGTTTAAAATTGTTATAATGAAATGAAGTTACATCAGTTAAAAGTTTGTTATTCTGTGTTTGCTATTTTTTATTTTAAATGTATGATGATCTAGAATTTTTTTATTTAGACTGTTTCAGTGTTAAAAACAAAGATTTTTAGATGTCTGATTAATAAATATTCTTTTATTTAAAGAATAATTACATTAACATTCTCTAAAGAATTGAAATCTTTAAATTTTATTCCACTTTTTTCCCTGTTCTTCTTTTATTAGATTTAGTAAATAAGAGGGATAAAAAAAATTATTATGCTAGTTCTAATAAAATAAATCTTTTAGGTTTGGTATCTTATGTCAGAAATAGTTAATTGGTATAATAAATTTTAGCTAAGATATAATAGAAGTGAAATTTATATGCAGTGCTTTCTATCGATAGATACAACTTAGATTTTACATTATATTGACTGTGTTCTAAAAATAATTAATCGTTCAGTTAATTTTTGTTTTCATAGTAAATAATTTTATCTAATCAAACATGTACGTGTAAAGTTAAAGATGCAGTCACGGGCTTTCAAATCATTAAGTAGAGAATTTTTTTGAAAATTTTGCCCTTGTCTTCTGCTGGGAAAAATGTTTAGAAAAGGCAACTATGTAGATAAATAGCTTAGACTGTGTACTTTCAAATGGTTAATTTAATAATAAATTACATTTTAAAAAATTAAGTTGTTATTAAAGTTGTCATTATTGTAATAATGATACATTATTAGTAAGAGAAATAAAATACGTAAAACTGTGTTTTTGAGATTAACAAATTATCATCTTATCTTTGCAAAAAAGAAAATGGGTAATTTACATATTAAGTAGAAAGTAAATATGAAACTAATGTTTGTTTTGTGCAAATAGAATTCAATGATTAATTAGAAAAAATTAAATAAGTATGAGGCATTTCTATCATTTTATATTATAAAGAATATTAAAATATATTAACTTCTTACTAAGAGCTAAATGAAAATAGCTACATGCAGAGTATTTCAGTTCTTATTTCATACAAAAAGTAATAATCTGGATAGATAATTAACATATAAAATTAAACTAAAAAGAATTATATATAGGTCTATTACACTTTTGTTTCTGTTACTTCTCTAGTATATTCTTTCAATACAAAATTTTTAAATAATACTTTGTGTTTAATTCATCATGATAGTAATCTGAATTGAAAATTTTTTATAAGCAGATTGTTTTTTTTTTTTTTTTACAGTCTCATAATAGTAATTGGCACCCATCAAATAATGTTACCTAAGAAAAAGAGAATTTTGTCATATTTTTTAATTGTTTCAGATACTGTAGCATTCAAAACAGGTGTTGTGTAAATTTGAGATTGTTAAAAAATTACAAGAGTACTATATAAAATATTGTAAGGGAACTGAATAGAAAGATTCTGATTCAAGTGAGAATAGTAATATCAATTAATGATAACATCTGTCAAAGTAAAGGTTTAAAAAAAATTTCATCTTACACAAAATTGGCTATTTAGTTATGAAATAGGATATATAAAATAAATTATTTAATATTAGTTGGTTAAATTTATGACTATGAATAAATCTGCATTAATTTCACGAAAAATTTATTTTTTGCTTATGGTTGTATTTCAAACAGCAACATTCAAAAAATACATGTTTCTTCAATCATCAGAGAATATAGCTTGTATCAAAAGAACTTTCATTTAAAATTAAATGACTAATTTTTTAATAAGATAAAACAATGAGTAAAGATATATATTATTAATCTTTTTTATAATTTTTTTTTTCTTTCTTTTATGTGTATGTACTACTGAAAATTAGTTATTTAATTTTTGATGAAAAGCCATTTTGAAATAAATTATATATTATCTCATTTTAATATACAATAATACACATTAAAATGAGAAATATGACATGTACATTTTAATAATCCTTGATTGAAAGATAAATTGGAAATTGTCAGTTCTGCTTGACAATTATATTTAATAAACTGGTACTACAAGTTTTACAACTGACATTTCTATAATATTTAGACTTTATATTTATTATATTAAAAATTATTCTTTTAGTTTTATATATCAAATAATTTGTAATTTGTTTTATTTATTTATATATTTTGAATAATTTATTAAATTATTAAAACTTTTTTACTAATAATTATTTACTGCTTTTGTAAGTCTGTTCAATCATGTACGTATTTATTTGTTTATTTTTATATAATTACTATATAATTTTAAATTTACTTATTTTTTCTAATTTACTTTCATTAAAATTCAAGCAATATATTTTTAATGTTTAGCAATACGAGTGTTTATTTTAAAATTTATCAGGTAATGATAAGAAAATTTATCATTATCTGATTCATTTAGATTGAAATCTAATAAACATCTTGTTATTGGTTTATTTATTTTCTGTTACATATTTTTCATATTTATAAATTCAGCTTATAAAGAAACTTGGTAAATGATTAAATATAAAAATATAATTCTTTAAACAAACTTAATGCTTCTTATACACAAAGACTATTTGAACCACCTTCAGAACTATAAGTATCATTTAAATATTACTAATGGTAATAAAACAAAATGGTTTTAAAAAATTAAACGATCATAGCACTACCAAAATATATTTAATATTACAGTAGAGAGTCGTTATCCAAACACCGGTTATCCGAACTCTTTCCAGTCGGACTGTGTCGTGCTGAATCGAACTTTTTTGATACTAGATTTATTTCTAAAGTATAATTTTTATATTTTTCAATATATTTATTTTGTTTGTACAAAATGAAGAAATAATTTTTAACGATGCAATCTCCTCGATTATTATTATAAAAATTTTCATTAGGCTTAAAATCGACGAAAATTCAACACGAAGCGACACGCAAAGAAGAAAAATTTCAACATTGGACAGGTTAATATATTTTTTTGTACATATTCGGTTATCCGAACAACCCCAGTACCCAATTGATTCGGATAAACGACTCTCTACTGTACTTTATACATGAATGTCAATTATTACTGGTTACCAGTTGTAATCATATTTTATTCAGTTCTGTTGAAGACATTCAAATAAAAAATATGCCATAAAAGTATTTCATAAGATTTTTAAAAAAGCCATTATATACAATTTTTTAAATTATTATTGAATTTTCCTGAACTTTCAAAAAAAAAAAAACACAGTAAAATATAAAATTGGCTCACCACATTATATTTGAGAAAATTCAAAAAAAAAAATCAATGTTTGAAAATGCATTACAGAAGTATTTCATCACATTTAAAATGTGTTCTTAAACATTAGTTTTTTATTTTTTGCTTTTTTAAATCATTAATGAATATTAGTGGTTATCAATTTAACAAATGTAATCATTGTTAAATTAATAACCACTAACATTCATTAATGATTTGTTATGTTTTAAAAATAATCAGATATTTGACAAAAGAACAAGAAAATGTCATGCAAAGAATAAATATTCTCTGTTTTGATTTTTATTGGTTATCTTAATCATATTTTTTGCTTTAGATTTTGTTACACATGTAATCATACTAATTATAGTGGAATTTTGCATTGTTTCTGTTACTTTTGTTTTCTTGCATATGATTGATTGATTTACTTATTTAGTCTTGGAACTAGTCCCATATAAATAACATTATTTTTTCCCCATCTCCATATCAGTCATTGAAAAATTATAGTCCTAATCAACATTTTCTTGCATTGATAGTTTTTATAAAATTTGAAACAGTGATTTAGTAGTTAATATCTGATGATCTTGAGTGAAAAACTTGATGCTGTCTGAATGTGCCTTGCTTTCTTAAGTGTCACTTGGATTGCCTGTTGTGTTGAAAAATTGAGCTGTCGTCTTCAGCTATCCACCATATTGTTGAAAATATATTTAGTTCATAAACAAATACCAGAATGAGAAAATTGTGTTACTTTCATCATTTTGATTTTTTATGAGATTGAAATGTGTATATATTCTTGTACCAAGCTGTGTGAGTCTCCTGGCATCTGGGAATATGGAAGGGGGAGGATAAGAATATGGCAAACCAAAGTTGTGCCTGAACTTTAGCAAAGCACAAAGCATTGATGAAAGCGAAATCTTTCCTTTACATGCACATCATGAGTGAAGGTGATTGTGAAAGCATTATACATCTTGAAAAATTAGACTTTAAATGGAGGCATAAAGTTTGCATGAAACAAATACCAATCAAATGTTTCTTCAGCAAGAATTAGTGTTTTAAATGCAGTGTAATGTTGTACATTTATTTCAAAGAATAATAATCATTAAATTGTATTCTTATAGTTTTGAATGTTGATTGGACCTTATTATCATTTTTATTTTTCATTCCTTTAAAATTGATACATTGAGGTTTTACTATATTATTTCCTTGAAACTGATAAGTAACATAGAAAAGGAATTAACAACATTTTTGATTTCTTTGTAATACCATTATTCAAATACATATCTCTAATATCTAGAATGAAATGACAAGTAAAATAATTTCATTCAAATATGATTTTTTTTATATATTTGTATTTGAATGAAATTATTTTTTTTCTAAAGATACCTCAATGTTACCAGTATGAATTTCAAATAAAATTAATTAATTAAATTCTTTGTATCCAAGATCTTTTTTAGAATGTCAGAAAGTGTTAGATGTTTTATAATACAATTAAATATAAGGAAATCACAAATATAAGCCTGTATTAGTTTAAAAGTCATTAATTTATTTCTAATTAGGAAAATGGTGTTTTTTGTTTAGCTATTTAAAAAATATATTAATAATACCTATAATGTTTTCAGCTAATACAAAATAACATAGATGTGGCAAAAGATTATTATTTAATATTTAAATTAGGATAAAATATTAAATAATCTTTTGATATTTTGAAAATACATAAATTAATTGAAAATATTTTGTCAATGTTGCATATCACTTTCTTTACTTAATTTTGTTCCCTTGTTCATCTTCTAAAATTAAAATTTAATTAGTGTTTATTATATATACAAAGTCTTCCAAGAAGAATACTACCATTTTAAATTACTGTAATTATGAATTGAGAAGTATGCATTCTACACCAATTGATAAAGTAACTGTTTGAGTTTCAAATGTCTTTTTATCTACTGCCTCTAGGAAATACCATAAACAAAAATGGTGACTTCACAACAGAGATGTTTTGTTTTCTGCAGTTCTCAAACTCAGAATCAGCTACCATTGTGCAACAAGAATGTTTGCCTTACATGGTGGATTACTTTATTTTCTGCAAATGACAATTTCAAAGTGGTCCACCATGACTGATTCCAACTTTGCAAACTGAAAAGCACAAAATGCTTTGTCTGTTGCAGAGTTGCCGTTTTTGTTTATGGCATTTCCTAGAGGCAGCATACAAAAGGACAGTTGTATGCATATGGTAAATGAAACTTGAATATGCACGTACCTATAAGCCATTTACCAGTGTGCGTCTTGGAACAAAATATACAATAATGTTACATTTTTGAACTTTATTGTCTATTTTGTTCTGAGATGCACACCGGTAAAAGGTGCATTTTACATTACTCCGGTGTAGAAATTCTACTATTTTTTGAAACTTAAATGTTTACTCTATCAATTAATGTACAGTACATTGTGTACTTCTCACATAATAATTGACATAATTATAACAATTTAAAATGGAAGCATTTTTTTGGAAGACCTTGTATATATACTACATCCATACCTGCTGCTTCTTTTTAACTTGTACTTAGTTTTTTTTCTAATAAAGAACATGCTGAATACAAAGTAATAGTCATAATGGACTGTAAATTAGAATTTATTATAAGAATATTTGATAATTACTATTATGTGGATTATTTATACTTTATGACCAAATATTTAGAAGGGACTCTTAACTTGGAAAATGCAAATATGCATACGTATATGTGTATAAATGTATGTAGGTTATTTATATCTGTTATGAGTCTAGTATATTGAGGATTATAAGAAAAATATATTTGTAAACATACAAATATATTTTTCTTATAATCCTCATATATTTGTAAACATACAAATATATTTGTACTAATGAAAATAGCATTGAAACTGTGAGTAGTTTATTTTGTATATTTCATTATTAAACATATTGATTTCAAGAAGCATGAAGTTTGATTATACATTTTGTGATGCAGCTTGTTTAGAATAGGAATAACGGAATCGCTAAATATTCATAAAACTTATATTGATCAAAATTATATAGCATTGAATATATGTAATTTTTTAATATAATTTTATTTCTGATTTTAAAACACACTACTGAAGTTTAATAATAAGTTTAAATGAATTGAATTTGATTATATCTTTTAAATTATTCATTAGTATTTTATGAAATTAAAATTGTTTAAAAGATGTAAATATATTAATTAATGCTAATGTTATTAGTATTAAATAATTGTTATGTATGATCATTTACTAAGTTTAAAAACACACACAATTTCCTCATACAAATTATATCCAAAAGAAACAATTAATTTTAAATATACTTTTTATAAAATATGAGTTAATATAACAAAAAGTAAATAATAAATAACACATCTTTTTCAGTGACAGTTGAACTATCTTACTGAGAGATCTTTTGTTACTCAAAAAAAATATTTGCTTAAAATAAATCAAATTAATACAAATTTGTTTTTTGCAGTTTCATTATTCATTTTTTAAGTGAAGTGAATTTAGCATTTTCTTTTCTCTTCTTTTAGGAAGATCTTTGGAAAAGTATAATAGACTGCACGAGGAATTATCATCTATAAATTTTTTTTTCTATTTTTTATTTTTATCACTTAATACTATTTCCAAAATAATTCTTTCTCTTTATATTCAATTTTTGTCTTTAATTGTGTATGTATTTTTGTTATTTAGTGATATTTATGATATTTTTTATTACAGGATATATATGTTGCTGAAAAATATAAAATTCTTAACATGAGAGTGTGTTTTTGATTCAATAACATTTTCAAACATTTCATTTATTTCTATAATTATTATGAAAATTATTTAATTTCTTTATTTGATAAATTCATCATTTATATTTTTTTATTATATTTTAGCATTAATAATAGAAAATTTTAAAGAGCACATCACATAAAATTATTATTATTCTTAGTATGAATATTATTTTGTAATTACTATTTTTGTGTATATGATTTTAATATAGCAATGTAATAATACATTCATTAATGTCACCATTACAAAATTTGAGCAATTAGATATTACAAATTATTTGTCAAATTATTTTTTTTATCATTTTAATTATCCTTATTTTTATTTTTTAATTCCCTTGTCAAGACGTTTCAAATAGTAAAAACACACCAGCTATGCACCCAAGGTAATTTCTCTTGTCAAATTGCTTGAGTTATTGGCATGTTCAGCACCTTCTCATGCAATGTTTGACAAAAGAAACGAAAAAAAAATTGAACCATTCTGACATAGTCATGTGGCTTCATTTACATTTTTTAAATTTTATTTTGGGTGCATGATTTGTTAATGAATGAACGAATATTCTCACAACCGTTAAGTTTGGTGACAGTAATGTTTTTCTCTTTTAAATGCCATATTTAATGGCTCATGATTTTGCCTTATATGTTTGTTTGTTTATGAGTTGTCTTTGCTTTTTTTCTCTCCTTTTTTGCTCCCCGTCTCGTCTCGTTCCATCTCCCTGGTAACGTAGCCATAACAATTGGTCGCCTTGGTTACGTATGTCCTGAAGAAGTCGCCCCTATGTTACAGCAGTTTATACGCCCGTGGTGTGTAAATGTTTTTTTTATTTATTCTTTTTTGGTACTTTTTTCTCTCTTCTCATGTATTGAGATTCTTGTTTTATAAGTTTTAGGAACCAAAAACTATCTCAAAAAAGTAAACAATTATTTTAGGATTAGACAATTTATAGATTTTAATTTATTAACTTTTTTTGCTTCTCTTTATAATATACAGTGTGCAACTAATATACAACCAAATTGAATTAATTAATTTATTTTATTTATTTATTTTAAATTTTTTGACTTAATTCTCATGTGTCAGTTCTGTAACTACATTTTGCCTATGTTGTCTAACATTTCCTGCTTGTATTATAATCAACATAAAATTTAAAACAAAGACCAAAAAAGTTCCCCGTGTGGAACAGAATAATGAAATTAATAAATTAAAATTATTGTTTTTTCTCAACCTTTTGAAATTGAAGGTTGAATAAGCCCAAACACCTTATTACTGATTATTCATTTATTTTATTCTTGTTTTCACTAAGGTCTGCTCAGTGGAATAGTTCATATACAGAAAAGTAAAAATATACTTTTTAATTTTTTTTATCTATTTAACTTAGTTATTAGAAAAAGTACTTAATGACATTTTTTATGATATTTGCACAGTAACGGATTTAATAAAGGTAAGAGCAATAAGAGGAAATAATTACTATTATTTATTACTTTATAATTTTTATAATTTATCCATTATTTAAATATAAGTATGAATAAATAGATATTAAATATTTCTAAATAAAAGACTCAAATAAACAGCAAAATTATTGCATCAATTTTTTTGGTACATCTATAAATTTAAATAAATATTACTTATAATTATTTTTTAATGTTTTCATTAAATATATTATTTTTGTTTATAAATCATCATATTTTAATAATAATCTTTTTTTTCTTATCAGATATTCCCCATTTAAATGAAATAAAAATTTTATTATTATAAAATAAATTTTTTATTTTTTTATTTATATTATTAAAGTATATATCCTTTACTATACTAATTGGTTTCATTTTATATTCACAATATTATCACATTTATCGTGTTTTATTTAAAGTAATTTACATCTTCAAACTATTATATGTTTAATTAAGAAATATAAGTAATAATAATAATTGAAGAATTTTGTATAACTTTACAGGTATGTTAAAATTATCAAAATATTTAGACTAATATTGAATAATCAAATTCTGAGACAATTAAATTCAGTATTAATGAATACATGCAAGTTATAGAAGCCAATAATATATTCATATGTTATGAACTGTAGTCAAATATCTCTTTATGGATCATTTGCCTCAATAGTTAAACTTAACTGAAATCAATAATTTATCTATCTTGCCAAAGTTGATTGGGTTGGAATTTATTTATATAAATATTTCTTTGTTTTGATCTTTTCCTAAATTATTATTCAAGTTCCAGTTATTTATTTTATATTCTATTCAAACTTAATGATTCCTTTAATTACTACATTTTCAAGTTTGTCAGCTTAAATGAGTAGCATTAATAAATATTAATGAACATACATTAAAGTAGGTAATAATTATGAAAAGAATTCTAATTCGATTTTGTAATAATTCTGAAATGTTGGAAGTTAAATTATAATATATAACTTTAATTGCATTTATATACATTAATTTTATATAGCGTAACATTTTTCTTTAGAGCATTTATTAACATTTCAGCATTTATCTTCTTATTTAATAATAATTATTTTTCAAATTTAAGAAATACTTATTTTAGCAGGAAGAATAAATCAGTCCTCATTTAATATACTGAAAATTGATAGAAATATTGATATGTATGTAAATGAGTTAGCTTTTAATGACAGTGTAAAAAGTAGAATTGCAGTACAAAGTAAGAAATTATCAAACAATTTTGTATTCAATTGGCTATTCTGTAATTAATTATATAGAAGACAGAATTGAATTGTTAAAAATGTTAGCTTATATGATTTAAAATTAATACTATCAATACAAATTGGTTACTGTTTAACTATGGATTAGAAAGTCCCCTAGACATTCTGTGCATAGGCAAAAAAAAAAAAGACAGATCTATTATGAAAATAGGGTAGTTACTTCAGAAAATAAGTTAGTTTACATCAATAAGCAAATTTACAAATGAAATTGAACTTAATTACTAGCTATTGTATTAACAATTTACTTTTTAGAATCTATACTTATTAATTAATTTGGATAAATTGCTTGAAAATAATATTAAGTACAGTACATTGTGAATAATGCATTTACTTTGACTGTGAAATTATTTATTTCTTGAACTCGGAGAAGGTGTCTGATCCATAATCAAATGTGCATTATTGTAAAAGAAGAAAAATGGTAAACTTTACCTCAATTGCAATGCTTAACAATGCACACTGATTTGCATTTGTTTTCCTTTCCTCGCCCAGCATGGAAATAGACCATTCCTGGAAATCTGCCAACTGGGGCTTCAAGATCTGTGGCCAGACAGTAATATTTTTGTTTTGTTACACTTCTATATATTTACTTATTATTTTAGTTAATAACCAATTTTTAAGTTTCAGGTAGAAGTATTGAGTTCTATTTTTAAGCATACTTTCTTTTATTATTATTATTTATTTACTTATTCTTTTTGGCTGTATTATGGTAACTAGATGTGTTTTACCATCCTCAGAGGGTTGATCTGGAGATTTCAGTAGTACAAAGTAAATGTTTTTCCTAGCAGAATCATGAGTTTTAGAATGGTTAGTATGAAGTTTGTTAGACTCTGCTAATACATAGAAAAAAGTTAGGGACACTCATTAAAATGCTAACTATCTTGAGTAAAAATATTAAACTTTGAAAAGTAATCAGAAATTTGTGAAAAAATCTCAATTATAAGTTTCAAAAAACCATCATTTAATTTTTATTCAGAAACTAAAACTCTGATTCTTTGTAGATATCTGTTTTCTTCAGACATTTGCAGTTTTCAAAAAAGATGTTCTTAAAACTTAAATTATCAAATTAGATATTGAGTTTTTATAAAATATGAAATTATTATTATTCATTCATGATGAGTTCTTAACTAATAAGATGTTTATAGTTTATATTGCTACAAAATTTCTAGTCTATAAAATTACTTAGCTGGAAAGATAATTTAGGATAATAATTTGATAACTATTGGAAAACATTGTTGGTTTATAAAAATATCTTTGATTATATGAAAATAAAACAGAAATTTAATAACATATGCAATCAATTAATTTAAATATTAAATGAACAGGTGGATTCTTTATCAAGCTGTTTAATAATTAATTTGCCTTAAGTAGACTAATAAAAAATTTGGCTGTTCATTTAGTCAGCAAATTAAATTTCTGTATAAAAGTCAAAAATAAATGAAACTTATTTTTAATTTTTACCTTAACATTACAATTATATGTATTTATGTATACATAAGGTATTCAGAAAAAAAAATGTATGTTCATTATACAAAACATAATGCAAAATAATAAGACCACTTATGTGAATAGCATAATATGTTGGCAAAAACTTTGTAAGACTAAATATTACTGGGGATCCCTTGTTTAGAAGTGCAACAAACTTGCATTATTTTAATTCAAAACTTCTCCCCTGAAAGCAGTTGATGACTGGCACAACTCTATTGTTAAATGTAAAGTATGATGTACAGGGGCAAGACACTACTACTAATTTGAGATGGAGAGTGTATATTTTAAATTAAAAATGTGATTAAAAATTGTAGCTTGGCATTCTGACAATGTCAGAATAAATAATTGCTCATTATTTTTTTTCCTTCATTAAATTTCAGTGTCTGTTCATTTATATTTGAATGCTTCTCACTGAGAAGCAATTATACAAGTACACTGGTGGAAAATAAAATCCCAATACCAAGAAAGCGTTGTGCTAGGTAAACGAAACTTGGTAGGCATGTTTTCATGTCTGAAAGATGACGTCTATTCAAATTTTGCACTAGACGAAGAAGAGTGGTGTGAGTAGCACCACTATGAACATGCAAATCATGTTTGCTGTAAATACGCGATGTAAACTTGTTGAGCATTATTTATTGTCCAGATTGAATGTTGTGAGTTAAGGTTTGAGTCAAGAATCCTTTAAGTAGACGAAGAAGACAGTATCAGCAGCATACTGAGTTTGAACGAGGCCGTATAAGGCTATGAGAAGGTGGATTTTTTTTCTGCACTATTGCAGAAAGACTTGGCAAGGATGTATCCACTGTGCATGATTGTTGACAGTTGTGATCACAAGAAGGTGCTGTCTCAAGAAGACTGCCGTATTTGCTGCATGGCTATGGTGCATCATACTGCATCTGCAGCAGAAATTAGAGCTCCTGTTGGTGCCAGAGTGACCCAGTGAACTGTAACAAATCAATTACTTGAGGGACAGCTCCAAGCCAGACACCCCGTTCATTCCAGTAACTCCAAATTACTGCCATCTGCAACTTTAGTGGTGTCCAGCAAGAGCTCATTGGAGGGCAGAGTGGAAATCTGTTCTCAGATGAGAGCTGTTTCTGTCTTGGTGCCAGTGATGGCCATATGTTCGTTAGAAGGATGCCAGGTGAGCACTTGGAACTAAGCTGTCTGCAGTGTAGACACACTGGACCTACACCAGGAGTTATGGTCTGGGGAGTGATTTCTTATGACAGCAAGAGCACTCTCGTTATTATCCCAAGCACCTTGACAGCAAATTTTTACATCAGAATGGTGATTGAACTGGTTGTACTGCCATTTATGAGCATATTCAAGGAGGTGTTTACCAACAGGATGATGCTCGTTTTCATACTGCTGCTGCCACTCGACATGCTCTACAGAGTGTCAACATGTTGCTTTGGCCTGCGAGATCTTCACATCTTTCTCCCATCTAGCATGAATGGGACATTATTGGATGACAAATTCAGCATCACCCACAACCAGCATTAACTGTTGCTGATTTGACTGACCAAGTGCAACAGGTATGGAACTCCATCCCACAAAATGACATATGGCACCTGTACGACACAGTGCATGCACGTTTGCATGCTTGAATTCAAAATCGTGGCGACTACAGCAGTTATTAATGTACCACCATTTCACATTTGAAATGGTTCTTCTTGCACATACTCTAGCCTGTGACCTTAAAAATTCAATCAAATAAGTATGCTACCTAGACAAATGCTTTGCCTGAATTTCATTCCTCTAAACTAATTTTTTCTTGGTGTTGGGATTTTATTTTTTGCCAGTGTACTATCTTTGGAGAAGGTTTGGTTAATGTCAAAACTATTTTGATGCTTTAAAAGCCAGATTAATGTTTTCATTTATTAATCAGATCATCATTTCAAAATTTTGAGAGATATTTATTGTCATACCCAAATTATTTCTTAGACATAAGTAATGTTTTTTCATTATTCTTATGTATGAATACATTTCAAGAAACTATTTTTGTTGTATTAGTATTAGATAGAGGTATTGCATATGATAGTTTTTAAATTATCTAATGTTAAATTATCACATTAGTTTTCTTGTAGACAACATGTGACATAGTGAGCATGAAAGCTTTTTACATTGCAGTATTATAGTTGTCATTCTTGTTATACGTATGATTGAATATATTATACTATTAATATTAGAATTTTTCTATTTTAAAAATAGATTTAACATAAAGGAATTTTTTTTTAATATAAATTGTTATTGCTGGATTTATCTAGTATAAACACCATAAGATGATCTCATAATGTAATTGATAAACCTATTTTATTTATAATTAAGGTCTAAGAGACTATTTTTAAAAATAGACTAATTTTGGCTAATTTTTGGAGATCTCATGAGAATTATAAAAATAAGTATAATCTTATAAATTGACATCTCTATTAAAAAGTTATAAAAGCTGCAAAAGAAGAAACCACGCATACCAAATTCCAATAATATTTGAAGAAAAAAATATTTTCAGCTCTTGATAGGTCTGCTTCAGGTTTTAAACACTGTGTTTTACAAATGTTCATAGAATTGATACATTCTATAAACCAAACATTAATTTTTAAACAGTTCAATGCAGTTTTAAACCTGAAGCAGGCCTAAAAGGACCAAAAATGTTTATTTTTTCAAATTAAATATTGCTGGAATTTAGTATATATGGTTTCTTCTTTTATAGATATTTTTAAACCTGATAGTGATTGAACCAAGATCTGACTTAAACATTTTTGAGAAATTTTAAACATTTATAGATACAAAATTCTTGAAATTTCTATATTAGAACAACATAGAATGTAGATAAGTATTTGCAATTTTGAATAAAGTAAGTGAAAGATAAATGTAACAAAATTAGATTTACATATCCTCATTCCTGTTTGTCAATATTAGCCATATTTGGTATCATTCTTGCCATGATATTTCAAGTTTTTAGAAATTGGTATATATTTGGATTGTTTATTAGTTACATCAATTACAAAAGTAAATTACAAAATTGCTTTGTATACCACATTTAAAGTGGTAAATCCAATAGAGCCCAACTTTTTCTGTCAGCAAAGTCCTACTGGCTAACAATTCAGTGAACCTAACACTGAATTGTTACAAAATCTCAATGATGCAACAAGTTTCTTATCAGCTCCCTACACAAAATGATAAGGAAATTTCAGAAATTTTGCAAATTGATATAACTCCAGAATGGATAATTTGATCCAAAAACAAAATGCTTACTGCACATGTGCAGACCCATTTCTGTCTACCAATACCTAATTCATTCAAACCTGCAAAAAAATCTAGATGGTTGTTTAGGTAACACAAACCTCTCTTTAGTGTAATATATTCATACATAGATATTGAAGGATGTCAATTAAAAATTCTTTTTCTTAGAAGGTGTTGATACATGAAAAAGGTTAGGAATCCCTAAATTATATAAGTAGGAGGACTACATAGGATCACTTCAATAATTTTATAGTTCATGTAAGTTATTTTACGAATATTTTTCCTAATTAATCGAATAAACAGCATTATAAATATATTGCTGAACCTACATTAAATGGGGATTATCTGTACATATCTTTATATGCTTATGATGTTTTATATTTTTATTTAGTAAGTTTATACTGATCTTTTTATTAGTCTTTAATTGCTAATTTTGCATTTTATTTTATAAGTTTTAGTGAAATTTAAAACAAGGAATAAAAATTCTAACAAGTTTTTTGTGTGTGTATGAAAGTAAGTTATCATGTATGATATATAAACTGAGGTTTACTATTAATAAAAAATGTTTTTAATACAAATCATTTATTGTATTGCAATATATATTATATTTTTACTTGATAACTTACTAGTTTATAATTTTCATTAAAACAAATTATTGATTATTTATGATTAATTTTTTGATTTTTCCTTTAAGAATATAATTAGCTATGAAAACAACCAATTAAATATTACTAATGAAATGTTAGTTATCAGGTTACTAGGAGGCTATTAGCCTCAAAGTAACCCGATTACAAATCAATCTTTCTTCAGTTAGAAAGAATTGTTTTACATAGTAAAGATGATAATACTTGCTTAAATAAATTTATTTAGTCATCTGTTTAGAAGATTTAATGATCTGTTTATTAAAATATGAAATTATACATAAATTAATGTAGATGACTTTTATAATTTCTTCTTATTACTTAAACCAACTACAAATTTAATTGAATGAATTAATATTTAATTCAACAACAAACTGATTTTGAATCTTCAAAGACTATTAATACAGCTTCATGTAAAAATAAATGAAATAAAATGATTAACATAAAAAAATGAATTGATACAAGACACTGATACAAAATAAAATGTTAGGAAAAATAGTCAATGAAATATCAAACCTTAAAACTTCAAAATGAATACAAAGGTGATATATTAATTATGCCAATTACTGCTTCATTAGAGTACAAAATTATGTACAAAAATACAAAAGATCACTTAGTTTGTATTCCATTAAAGCAGAATTGGTATAATTTTAGCTTATGAAAGATTAGGTTTGGATTAAAGCTATTATCAATGCTTTGTTATCAGCTAAAGAAAATAACTGATTAAAACTCAAAAATTTTTGAATTGTTAAAAAATTAGAATTAGTTGCATTTTTGCATTTGAACCGTTTCTCTTTCAAAATTCTGCTTGTTTTAAAATAAAATGAGCAATTGTGTTATCTTTAAAAAATTTCTAAAGAAGTTTAACATCAAACTGCTCAGAATATTTAGAAGATATTGCTGCATTAACTTAATATTACAAAGGAGTTAATGGTTTTGTTTTATATAAAAATAATAGTCAGGGAAAACAATAGAACAAATGGAAATTTTATTCCATATTATGATGAAATAGTTTTAATGTAGCTAAAACAATGCACCTAGCATGAAAAAGTAAGAATATTTAGGAATTATTTATGAATAAGATTTTGGAAAGATTCTAAAATACAGAAGTGTTGAAAATCCAGATTTGGTTATTGAAAAATGAATATTAATGCTAACTTTGTTGTTCTAATATTTTTTCATAATTTATAATTTTTTAAATTTGAAAATATGATTAGATATTTTTTGTTTAAATTGTGATTCTGTAAATTATATTTTGAATTTTTGTAAGTACATTTCTTGTGAAACATTGGCTTGAACTTAGAATGCTTCAACTTCAGTTATGGTGTATTTGGAATTTTCAGTACTTAAAATGCTAATTTACACATATATTTGAAAATTTGGATGAGGTCCAGCTCTAGTTAGTCCAAATTTTCAATGTTTTACTATATTAACATTGATTGTCAGTATAAATTTTCTTAGAAAATAAATCTATCAAAATATCATCTAATTGTTTTGTGCAATGTTATTTTGAAGTTTAAAAAAATGTTTGTAATTCTTATACTTTTTAATTAATTTAGTAATGCTTATAATATATAATGATGTAAAAATTACTTTTTCTTGGAAAAGTCTAAGAATGACAATAATAATTCATTTGTTTTACTGTAATTGTTAAAATGATCTATGATGTCATTATTATGTGACATATGAGTAATTCTTTAAATTTATTAGATATAAATTGAATCTGAAAAGATGATTAACATTGCTCCACATAAAGTTGCATAAGATAAAATTGGAGGCTAAAACATCTTTCACAGTATTGCTTGTAGAAATCATATGTATTAGAAACCATATTCTATCCATCTTACAAAAGTATTCAGCAATTATAAAACTAAAATACTATATTTTACTGTGTTTATTGCTCTGTATAGTTCAAAAAAAATGTTTCTATTGCAATATTATTTTTGGAAGAGTGCCTCAAATAAATTCTGAGAATAGCAAGATTGTTTGAGTCAGTTGTACTTTATTATTCCAAGATTACATATAATATTTTGTATTTTACTTATAGGCATAATTGTTTGGAGAGTAAGACAGCAGTAATTTAATAGGTGTTGATGGAAATTGCAACTATTCTCTGAATATTATGATTCATTTATAAATTAGTCTACCAAAGATTATTCTATACATTTCTGCATAGTATCATCTTGCATCTGTAATATATAGAAATGAAAGTCGTCATACAGATTAGAAGACATATTTCACTTCTACATGTGTTACAGTAAATGAAACTGAATAATGATCTACATTTTGCAAAATAAGTTCTCAAATTAATGCTACATAGTGTAATGTTTTGAAATTATAGATATAGAGTTATTATGAAAGGTGCTACCTTCTTAAATTATCCTTTGGATGTGATATAAAATGTAATTAAAGTTTTCTGGTAAATTATGGATTATGTGTAATTAATTCCGTCCGAAAATGTCAAGAAAATAAATTTATTTAATATTAAATCACTGTCAATAAATCATTAAGTATTCAACAAATGCCTATCTGTAATATGAAATTAATCATTCATCAGGTTAGTAATAAATTTAACTAGCTAAAGCATATATAATCAATTATTTGTAATTTGATGATTCTGCAGATACCTTTTAATTATGTTTGGAGTATTAGAATTGAATGATGATGATGATTATTATTATTATTATAATTTTTCAGTTGTGAAATAGTTTTTGAAGATTGTTATAAATCTGTTTAAGAATAAGCTACTGACTAAAAAGTATCTTTAATTTTTAGAGTATGAAATCAGATTCTTGTGGTTTTTCATTAATTATTATGGGTCATTTAAAAATCAGGAACAATTTTTACTGGGTGATTTCAACATCAATTTTATTTATCAGTTGCATCTTATACTTTAGATATTATATCTGAAATATATTGAATAATTTGTTCTGAAGATATTTTTCTGTATGTGATGATTGAGTTTAATCAGCCTAGTACAGTTGATATTCAGTGTGTTGGTTGTATTATGTTTAATTTGATTTATTCTAATTTTCTTAAAAATTGAAAGAATTGTTAAGGATCAACATTATATTCACAAATTTTTACATAAATGACATTAAAAGATGTAGGTTTTGAAAATTTGTATAAATTCAACTCTCCATGAAAAACTGTTCATAATTTGTTTACAAAATGAATATTTGTTTATTATTTAATATTAAAATGAAATTGTACAAATTTTAAATTCTCTTAATTTGAAGTTATTTATGCATGAAGCAATCTTTAATAGAGAACATACCTTGATAATAAAGAGATTTGTAAAATTTATCATGAGGATTGTCAGGACAGGAAATATTTTTTTGAATTTGTATGAAAATATCATTAATTATGGTATATTATTATAAAGGTTTATGAAGAAGTTAATGTATAATAATGCTTACTCAATGTTGAATTTTTGTGCTTTAAATATTTTGCAAAACTTTTTAGCATCATTTCATTTCTATACTTGATGATATTTATTGATTAAATTAGCAGAAATATGCTGAAATTCTATGCATTTTTCCTTTTACTTTTTCACATAACTTTATTTAAAAAAGTACATTTGTCTGTCTTCATGCTAAATTTATGATACACTGCATGTTTTAGAAATAGTGATATAAAATACACCAAAGATACAGGTTTTTTTTGCAGTTAAAGATTTTAGTTACTATTTAAAACTAAGAATAATTGTTGTATATTTAAAAAATATTTCATTTAAAACAGTGAATGATTCATTAAATTCATATTCAGAAAAATTTCTGATACTAAGTATAGTATGATTTATATGACTAATTATTTTTCCATAATATATCATAAATCTTTTGATACTGAATTCTCATTAAGAAATACTCAAACAAGAAAGCATCTCAATATTTTATGTTATTTTTTGATGTCGAATTATCTTGCTTTATCATATATTATTGTTATTTGAATGTAGTATATAAAATGACTAAAATTTATGGAATTATTTTACTTTCCACGTATTGATTTTTTTAAAACCTTTATTATTTAATATGTCATTTTAGAGAATGATTGGATCGTTTCAAAATTTTTAAAAAAATTTTGATTTATGTTTAGTGTAAATTAGATATTATTATATAAGACAAACTTTTTATGGTTGTAAGATAATATATACCATATACTAAAACCACCAGAAGAATCCTTCCCGAAACATACTGCAAACATAATTGAAGATTTATTAATCTTTCATAAATTTTGTGAATTCTCATAAAAAAACAAAAAACAACTACTGTAGCAGTGATTATATTAGGATGTTTAAGCTTCAAGACTATAAATCAAAGGTTCTAAAATTCTGAATAAATTACAAGAACAAGAAGTATATAGAGTAAGCAGTTATAATAAACCAAAAGAAAAAAAACCTGGTTATCGGGAGAGTTTGTTTAAAACTATGTTTGTTTAAAAGTTTAACTTATTTATATAACCATTTCCCAGAATGATGTGAACTTTCTGCTTCCATTGATTAAATTTGGGTGCTTTAGTTGTTGACGAAATTTCATTCATAGAAATTTATTTAATTCAGAACTCTACAGATTTTCTGTCTATTGTTATAGTGATGACAAAGAAATGGTCATTATTATGGAAATAAATCTTATAAAATTTAAACTGAAATAGATTGTTTGATAATAGCCATGAAAACAATTTCTTCAACTTTAATTTTATAAAGAGACATTTATAAAAAATAATAATAATCAATTGTCTACTATGTTTTTTTAATTTAGAATTTAAATTATTTTCAGGGTTCTCTAATCATTTTCATTATTCCAAGCACTTCAAAAAATATAATAAGTCTAATTAACACAATATATTTGTCAGATTGCAGATACAAAAAGACATCTATAGTCAAAAGATATTTTTCATGGGTTAGTCCATTAATTTGTAAACTGTTAATAACTAGAATGGATGACAAATTTTACATTTTCTTAACATTTATTTTTGATTTAGTAATCATAATAATAATAATGTATGAAATTGTTTCCCCCATGTAAGTATTTTCACAAATTATTCTTTGATATGATGATTTAAGTGTAAGTAATTCAGTAAATAATAAAAAAAACTTTTATTGTTATTATTCAAGAAATTTATAGACAAGATTATTTAAATCTAGTTATTATATTTAAATAGAATAATTGTCCTTAAATGGGAAATATTTAAAAAAGGAAACAGCTAAAAACGTAGATTTCTCACTTTCAACTATTAATATATCTTTAGACGTTCAAAGTATTAATTTACAATATGGAATAACCAAACAAAAATACACTATGGATCTCAGAAGAACCAAGAAGAGTCCAGTACTGAAGATTGAAATAGCAGTTGTTTCTGTGGCTCATTGTTAATTTCATATCAGCAAAACAAAAAATAAATAAAGTTCTTAAAAACTTAATAATGCATTATTAAAGCATATTATATATAGTCCAGATCTTGTTTTCTGTGGTTGTTTTCCATTCTGTAAAAGAAAAAAAAGGACAATGAAGAAAGAAACTTAGTTCAGTAGATAAGGAATGCATCATTATTATATAAAATGGCCTACAAAGTGTTTTTAAGAAATTAGGAGTTTGCTATGAATAATAATAATTCAAAAAAGATCATAACTGCAATCCTCAAGCTTCTCCAGCTATGAATAAAAATCTAGAGAAGCCTCAGAAGAATTTTACTTATATATTTTCATACAGAAGTAAATTTTGTTGAAACTATATTTATGTATTAAAAATATAAATTTTATATTACAGTATACAAAGCAAGTAAATGAATTGTATAATTCTTTAGAGTTTACTATGTAGAATTTGGTCTGTGAAAGTTTAAAGTTTGAATAATTAAGATTTTTTTAAAAAGAATTTTGTATCTATTTGATACATATCATAACTTATTCCTACTTTGTTCTCTTTCTGAAATAGGGCAAATGTTCTCATAGATGTTTAAATTATTATATTTGAAGAACCTTGAGAATTTAACATTGTTTAAATGTATTTAAAAAATTGTTTATGTTGTTTATAAATTTTGTCACATTTAAATAGTAATTATCTTGCTAAATGTAACTTAAGGGATTTAAAAAAAAATAACAACTTATTTTTAGTAATAAAAGATTATTATTATTTATTAATGTAGTATTGCACTTGTATATTAACTGCTATAATATTTTTATTGTCTTTTTAAGTAACTAATAAGTTCTGTTATTTTTAATTTTATTTTATTTTTAATATATGTAGTTTTTAATTTATCACAAATATCAGTGAATGGTGTTTGGGCTTGTCAGTAACATTTTTGCACCTGTTTGCATTAAAAAAAAAAATTGGTTTGTATATTGGCATGCTTGTTGATAAGTTTAGTTTTTTAATTATATTTTAAATATTTTTTCTTATTCTTATTATTACAAATACTTTTTTTTCTGTTATTTTGAAGCTGCAAATTACAAGATACTCATATCACTTACTCACAATCAACTAACTACACAATTAGATGTTTTTATATTTATCTAATTAGTGTATTTGAAAGAAAAGTAATGAAATATTGAATATTAAAGGTGTACTTCATTAAGAAACATTCGTGATAATGAAGAGAAAGATTCTGCATTTCGTGGGATATGTAGCATGATCGGCGTAAATCCGGCCGGAGTGGTTCAAGATTTTATTTTTTTCTGTGATGCTGTTGCTTCTTGGGCAACTCCCAAACAAGACCTCAAACATATGTTTAATGAGGTAAAATAAAATTTAAGATTAATAATAATTATGCAAAATTTTTAAAAATTTTATATTATAAATGTGTATTGATAAAAAAAATTTTCTGGGATTATAGATTCTTCATGGTTTTAAGAACCAAGTTGGTGAAGAAAATTGGAGACGGTTTTCAGATCAGTTTCCTGCCCCTTTAAAAGAACGTCTTGGGGCCAATTATGGTGTCTGAATAAGTAAGATTCATCATGTGGTACATAACTTTATGAATATAAACATCAATATATCTTTGAACTATAACCGTATATTTTAAAACTTTTTCAGGTACCATTTGCCAAAAGCTGGGAAAGCTAAATCACTGACCACACAATATTCAAATGAAAAAGGGATAATTGGGGTAACTGCATTAGATGATTTAAGATCAAGAAATTGAGGAAGATTAAACCAATGGAATGTTATTTAGAATCCATTGTTCGTATTGTTATAATTTTTGAAATAATTACAATAATATAAGATATTAGTCAAAGGTTTTTCTTGTGGGGAAAATTATGCTAAGAACATCTCCTTTGATTTTTCTCTTCTATAATGAAACGTTGACTGCAACAGAATATATACTATTCACTTTGTGAACTTTTGAAATTGAAATGATCATTTTCCGTGGACTTTAACATTTCCAATTTTTCTTAACCAATTTTAAGCATTAAGTATATAATGTTCTAGTATTTTTATGGTATAACTTTAAATAGAATTTTCCAGTTGAACAAAAATTGCATTATGTGCTTGTCATGTATTTCAATGATGATGATAAAAAAAAAAAAGCCCTAGGATAAGTTTAGAAATAAGTTTAATCAGATTCTTAAAAATAGTTTTCATTTTCAAATTAGGTTTAAGATAGTTTATAAGATTGGTGTTGCTTGTTAGGAATTGTGTAAATTGTTAGTTGCTAGTGTTTAAAAATAAGAAACTCTATATTAATATAGAGTAATATGCAAGTTAACTTTTCTTAATATATGTTTGCTGTCTTAAATTACTTCAAATATGACTAATAGAACAACTTTGTTTGACTTGAAAAAAACTTCTTTCAGTTTCTTCGTTATTGCTCAACTTGACACAAGATTTGTTTATCTGACTAAGAGAGAAAATTTAGCTTTGTTTTTCTGTAATCTTATAAAAATCACTTCAATTTAAAAAGTTAAGCTTGTGTCACCTTTTCGTGTTACCCCAATTTCATGTTAACACTTCAATATCTGTTAATAAGGTGTTGTGAAGTGCCTTATGTCCCTTTCTTGTCCCCCCACATATGTCAGGTTCCACACACAGGGGTGGGGGGAAGGGATGGTATTTAAAAATAATAATAATAATATAAAGACAGGTTTTTGTAAAGGATGCTGAATGCATTAAATCTTATGATGTAATTAATTTTTTGAAATTAAATAATAAATTTGTTGTAATTCAGAAAAACAGATTTAAAAAATTTGAAGAATATGGCTGCTCTAAGGTTATTTTATCACAGTAAATATAGGTGTTCATATAATATTTTATGAGGCAGCTGCAGAAATATAATGTACTTAAAATGTAAAAAAAAAAGGGAAAAATGTTCTAAAGAACAAGTTCCTGTGTAGCTCAGTCAAATGTGATGAGAATAATGTTTCATTACATCAAAGAAAATAATAGTGACAAAAAACTTTCAATTAAATGTGATAAAAAAGATATATTTCATGAGTACAATTGGGTGGGTGGGTGGGACCCCCCCCCCCAATCGTATGCATGTGTGTGTGTATGTGTGGCATGTATTCTTACTATGCATCCTCATGTCTATTTTTCTTTCACTAGCATCTCATGTTGCATTATTCATATATAATTCATACCACTTGAAAGTAATGCAGTTTTAAAATGTATAATACTGTTGGAAATCACTTTGTTGTAATATTCTTTATAGGTTCCTAAACTATGGCATTTTTGTAATGTAAACTTAAATCTCATTATTATTATTATTAATATTATTATTATTATTATATTATTTTTTATTATACATTTTTTTGCAAAGAAGTTGAAGGGAAATCTTTTTGAAATTGTCTTTATATTTACTGTTAACTTTTTAATCTTTTTCTAAATTCTTTAAACATTTCTGCTCAAGGCCACTGTTTGAGAGAGTAATTTAAACTTGTCACAACTATGAGCTAGTCATATTAAATATATATATATATATATATATTATAAATATAATTATATGTAAACAATGTACTGTATATTTCCCTTCAACTTCAGATCTTAGTCAGTATTGTGTTTATACTTGATGGCAATAAAAAAAATTTAGAGAGAGAGGGGGAGAAAAATAAAAAAATAAATTAATTAAACAAATATCACTTTTCACAGAGGTTGAACCTCTGCTCTCACTTAAAAATTCGGGTGCAATCTGCAAATTCTGAATTAACTAATCTCTCTAATTTCAGTGGTCACAGCATATTTGTATATATATATATATTATATTCTCATATATATGTATGTATATATATATATATGCATGTATAAAGTACAATCATTCATTATCATTTTATACAACTTGGGAATGAGGCCTATAAAACTCTGGTTGTCAATAAATTGTCTTCCCTTTCCTGAAAAAATCAAAACATTTAACATTTTGAAAACTAAATTAATATAATTTCAAAGATTTTAAGCAGCTGGCTGCTTGAAACAGCCCAAATTTTCTTATTTTTTAAATTAAGGCCAACTGGATTTTGACTCTCTTTACCTCAATCCCAGTTGAATATGGTATATTGTTATGATTTTGACTACTGTGTAAATTTTTGAGTGATATATATATAGTTCAGATTTGTTCATTTCATACATTGCCAAAAAAATTTATTATTATTATTATTATCATCGACGTTGCATATCATTTGTGAAGAACAAGATGTAAACAATGCCCAGCACATAGTAGTCAAAAGACATAATAATTTTCCAAGCTTTGTGCCATTGTTAGTGTAAATTGTCTATTATTGTATTTCACTATACTGTGCATATCTAAAAACTAAAAATATAAAAGATAAAAAAATACAAATGTGATCATGGTTGTGTAAATGTGTTGGGGGCCATAATTGTAAGATATGTTAGTTTAAATTGTGTATGTATCTAGGATTAAGACAATAGAATATAAGTTTGTCTCTAGAGATTCATTTTTTGTACATTTGAGGTACAAACTATATCTATATGTTAAGGGTTTGCTATGTATGAATGCTGCATGACAATCTGCATGATTTAGACCAATAAAATTTATCAAGTGCAGTCTGTTAAAAAGCTGTGGTGGTGTAATTTTATTCAAATTATATTCCATTACAAAAAATTCTACAAAATAATATATTGTAAAAATATAACAAGCAATAAATAAGTATAAATGTTATATAATTACTTGGTAGTTTTCAAGTATTCATTAAGTGCACATTTTTATATATTAATAACAACTGGGAATTATAAAACTGTTTTTTTATTTTATGTTTGTGTGTTTTTGGGGTAAAGGAATTTGGAAGTTAAGTTTTCAGTAATAACTTATATGACATCATTCAAAAAAAATCATATTTTATTTCTTAATTTTTTCACATTTAATTATTTACTTCATTAATTTAATAGGAACCATTAAAATATTAGAAAAAAATTATTACAATGAAATTTCTTTACTTGCCAATTAATAATTGAAAAATTTTAGTCTGTTTATATAACTTGTATTTATACAGTAAAATTGTATTTAATTGTTTTCAAATTACATATACAAATAAGACTTTTTTTATACATTTATCTAAAAATCTCCAAAAAACACACCATGATTAGAATTTTTTTTTTCTTTATAAACTACCAGAGAAAGGCAAAGTGAAATAATGTTACCAAATAAACAAGTACAGATTATTAATATTTACATTTAATTAATTCTAGGAATATACAAAAAAAAGATTCACGACATTTATATAACCCAGTTTTCATTGATTGGATGGAATGTCAGAATATTTTAAATTGACAATTTTAATGATGAAGACAGTTTTGCAAACGAATGCTTTAATCAAGAGGACGGTCTGCTCTTTTATAATATATAAAATCAAAAAATGAATATAAATTCAAATATTGTGTAAATTGTTTTTTCTTTTATACTTGAAAGAAATAGTCTTTGTACATTTTAATTATTTAACCACCCTTTAATGCAACATTGATAAAATAATCAGCCATACAATCAGGATATCCTTTTTTGACAGAAGTTACATTATACCAGATTTCATTTCATCGACAAAAAACGTATAGTATAAGGCTAGAAGCCAGTGCTTCGTAATTTTAAGAAACTTTTATACAAAAGAATTGAAATGCAACCAAGATACAAAAAGTTATCTTGACTAGGCCATTCAGACTAGGAAGCATGCAGAGATTAATTGGAAAATTTTTGCCTGCATTTGAACATCAAAAAATTTTTCAAAGATTTGAAAGTCACACTTTTACTAACATCTTTAAACTAGTATTTAAATAGAGCTGATTTGATTCCCCGACGAGTTTCAAACTTGCCAGAATCATTCTCTTTTAAAGAGCACACAATTACCTGAGAAACTCCCATAAATTTAACATTAGTTATTATCAGCAGGGAGTACCAGTACTTAGTTTATAATTAAGTTCTGTGTTATATGATGGTAAACAACTTTTCACTTTCTCCCTATCCATTACGGCCATCAATCCCATGACTTCTGAACTGTTTCGGCACTTGAGTAAGTCTGGAAAAACTACATTGTCCACACTCGAAAGTCTTTGACTTTCTTCATTATTTGGAATGCAAATGTCATTCATAATTTGTATCACATCATTAGGAAGTTTGTCACTGGAAGAGCGTTGATGACTCCTGTGGTGTCGTTCATGACGATACCACTTTTGCATCTCGGGCGACTTACTAGAATAAGTTTTGCTATCACCATATATCTGTTGTGGAAGAGGAGAACGTGTATGGCGTTTCAGTGTGAGAGATTCTGTTAAATATGAATGTTGGTCGGGTCCATAGTTCAATAATGAATGCTGACTTAAATCCGATCGCTCACTACAACACCGTTCAAAATTTTGATGAACTTTACTGGCATAGAAACGATTTTCTGGTGTTTCCAGGTGATTTTCAATGGATTCGTAGATGTGGTCGACGTAAGGAGTACAAATATCCGAATATGGCTGATACGGAGAACTTCTGTACCATTTTTCTTGTGGCCAGTTTTGTAAAGTTGCAGTGTTGGAATTCGACACATAAACTTCGGCTTCGGAAGACTTGCTATACCTTTGCACCACTGGTTGTATATTATATGAAAACTTCTTCAATTCTTTAGCAACATTAGGGGTTAAATTATCTTTTTCAGCTTCCTGGCTGTTGGGCACTGTAGTATATGGGAGACCTGAAAGCATAAGAACATAAGTCATTTGTTAAGGATTGTACCTAAATAAGAATTGTTCTAATGTACCTGGTGTTGTGAATTTGAGCACTATAGAAGAATTTTCTTCTTTCGGTAAGCTCCAGGACTCCGGAGGTATCTTTAAGTGAAAAAATAATGAGGTACTATTTAAAATTATTTAAGGATATATTAATGTAAAAATTTAATTTTTTTTAAATATTTATTTTCATGATATTGATTTAAAAAAAATTATTTCTGAGTTTTAGTTATTAAAACCAATATTATACTAGTAGTATAAAGTTGCAACAATTCCTGTCAGAAGTCACCGTTGTAATCAATTATTCATTAATTAAGAAATCCTTGATATTTTCTATCCTAAAAATATTTCAAGATTGATCATACATTTTGTTATTTACAAAAATTAGTAGTATTTAAAAAATTGTTAGAGTAGCAATTAAAAAAGGGGCATTTTAGATAGAGAAAATGGTAATAATTAAAGAATAGAATAAATAAGATAAAAAGAATAGTGCAAATCATTCAAAAGTCAAGAAAAAATTTATTTCATGCAAAAATTCATGCTTGCAATTTATTATTTGAATTTTCATTTAACTTAAAAGAAAGTTTTTAATTGTATAGTTTTAATTTTGGTAACATTCCAGAGGGAATTTTTTACAAAAGTATATTTATTATATTAAAATATATATGTAATGTTTAATAAAAACTAAATTAGGAAAACATGCATTAGCAAAAACAAATGAAAATGCTATGAGTGCAGGCAATACCTGAAGGAATAGGGCAAACAGAGGAAGATATCAGAGGGTAGGGGATAGTACCCACACTATGTTGGCTTGGGCTGGAAACTGCAGGAACTGTTCCATTTGGCTGATGACTAGTCAAGGCATCTTCGGATTTTGGGCTGTAAACTTGTAATGATAACAGGCCTCTTTGGTGGAGAAATTTTCTTAATTCTTCTCTAACCTAAATTTTAGAGATATTAAATTTAATTGCATTTAAAAATCATGGTTAATATTTATTATGTTGTATAGCAATGAATACTTACCTTTATACTTCCAAATGAATAGAAAACCAAAATGTATAGTCCTTGCAGAGTGTTGACCACCATAAAAATATATGCTAAGAAGATTGTCTCTCTATTTGCATATAATAAACCTGTTGTCCAAGTCAAAACCAAGAGACAGAACAGGATTATTGCCAGTCGGATCCAAGATCTGAAAGTTATCTGCAAAATTTAAGTTCCCGAATGCTAGGAAAGTGAAAATTATTGAATATTTTGACTTACCTTATGCTAGCAAGTTTTGCTTCTTCTTTACCTTTGACAGTAGTTGCTAAATTTGAATGCTGACACATTATAGAAATGGCTATTATTAAAAACACAGATCCTCCCTGTAAAGTACAAATTTTAATAAACTTTTTATATAAAAATTTTAAAAAATTTTTGCTAAATTGTACTAACAAATAATATTCCAACAGCAGGACCAATAAAGCTGTAGGTGAAGTAATTATCTGCTCGAAGCCAACAATATTTTTCTGTTCCATAACTGTATGGATCTACCGTAGCAGATATGGCAACAATTATAATGGGCACACCGTAAGCAAGAAGATAATACCAACATCCTCTGGACTTTTCTGGTTCTACCATTTCTGTCAACATGATATAATATTGAAAACCTTCCAGGGAAGCCCAAGCAAAAGTAACTAACAAGAAGTAATGTAGAAGACCAGCAATAGTACTGCAGATAATGTGGTATGTAGTCTGATCTATCCCTCCCAAAAATATTATTTCAGAAATTAATAAACAGAGGAAGAGGTTTCTGTGTATTATTATATTATCTCCAGTTAGATTCCTGAAAATAAAGAAAACAGAAATTATTATATACATTTTGATCTTTGAATAATAATGAAATGATCTTTTACCTTAACAAAAAGAGTAAAAAGACTGTTATGAGCAGACAAAGAATGCAAATTGTACATCCAATAGTTATAATTATCTTCATCATGTCTTTATGTCCTTGATATTCCTAGAATTAAAAAAACAAATTTAAGAAAAAATTTCAATAGAATATAAAAGAAAATGACAGTAAATTTTTACCATTATAGGTTTAACATCCATAATCACAGCAAAATTGGTTAAGTGATCACAGGCACAAATGGTATGAGTTCTGTTAAAGTGCTGTACCCAACAACCTTGACCTGACCATTCTCTAAAATATAAAAATTAAAATTATATGTAGCATCAGATTTATTTGTGAACTTTAAAAGCTGTAAATATAATTAAATTGTAGTTTGTTTATTTATCGATTTTTTTTTTAAAACCTATTGTCTCTCACTTTTTTGATGTGTTCAATGAACAAAACTAAAGCAATTTACTCAGAAAATTGTATTTCTGCCAAATGTTTCTTTATAAATAGAAGTCAGACTCTACTGTTATTACATTTTCAACTGAAAGCTCTTAAAATTAATTTGAAAAGACATCTACTGAAGGATTAGAAGTCCATTGGATCCTCTCCAAATTGTCTATGTAATAATTTATCAGCAATATCAGGATTAAGAGCAGTGCTACTGAAGGATATAAAATGATTTTTTCTTAATCAATAATCTTGTTGAAATGCTTTTTTTATTTAATAAAAAAGTATTAAATATTTGATTATAAAGTTTAAAACTTTACCTCTCATGAAAGTCCCAATAAACACAATAAGGATTGGTAACATTATCTTCCTGCAAAATAAATATGTAATTAGGAAAGAGTAAAATATTTGTAAAGGTATAAATTAAGTTCTAACCTGTAAATGTTTAAGGGTAATTATAACTGGCTGGGTTAATCTGATCATTCCATGTTTACCCACCGATGCAGCAATCACTCTAGAATTAACTATTCTAGTGATGTTTCTCGGACTCTCTTCTTCTGCAGACAGATCCCGCGAAAGGGAACGAGGATGGTAATTGAACTCTGGTTTTAAGAATTCACCGACTCTGCTGTATGCCATGAAAACTACTTTAGCCAGACCTAAATTAGCATTATTATTTGTGAGTCTTTATCTTATTTTAAACATTCATCCATTAATTGTAGTAATTAACTTACCATGTCTGGACATATCTGCCAGTGCTTGTGCCGGTAGAAGAAGCGAATCTTCCATTCTGATCCAAGCAGTACTTGCATTGTCATCCTTAAATTCTTCTAAGATGGGAAACTGTACACTTTTCAAACTTCTTGTATTCAAAACTTGTACAGATAATACTGTTAGAAATGAAATATATAATTCAAATATAGCTTATCATCACAGGAAAAATAATTTTAGCTTTTCAAATGTACTTACACACATTATTTTTTGCAATGGTAAATGAGTCATCCTGTCCGGATGCATCAGCTAGAAGAAGAGCACTCTCTTCTAACTCTCCCAGTAGAGAAGAAGTCACTTGTCTGCGGTCCGAAGAACTCAGCTCTTCCCAAGCATCAAGCTGATCGTCTTCTAATAAATTACTGACCGTCTCTAGTAAAGACTGCAGGATACATATTATGTAATTTCATACTTTCATAAGAATATGTATAATGTACAATGATGACAAACCTGTAACAGTTCTCTTAGCACATGATACCTATGCCACATATCTAGAAAGTTTTCCATGCTATTCACTGTCCTGGTTAAAGTCTGTTGGATCACATCGCTGACATCTTTCAAATCTTCACTGAAAACTGCTTTGTTGACTGTCATTAATGCAAGTTCTGTTGCTACACTTATGACAGATTCACCTTCTTCCATCTTAAAAAGTTAGAAAGAAAGGAAAGTTCCATAAATTATCTAAATTCTAAAAGAAAAGAGAGATTATAAAAATAAATTTTATTTACCCTCCTCCTGAGGTTTTCGACCCAGAATGATTTGCATTCCTGCAAATCTGGAACATCAGAAGACCACCTGATAGGATCCACACCACAATGCCATTTAGCAAGCCCTATAAATATAAAGTTAGTTTTATGAACTAATTTTAGCTGTTCAAAATTAGCGTTAATTGCTTTCTTGTATTGTCCAATATGCTGTTTGCTTATAGAACGGTTATAAAGTATACTATGTAGAAACAAATTATTATAGTTTACCATATAAATGTTTTGCTATAGTTATATAATAACAGTGGCGTAGCTACGGTTCTCCAGGCCCAGTGTGGAACCAGATTTGTGGGCCACGAAAAAATTTTCGGGTCTTTTTTCTTGTGATTTTGGGGCCCCATGGGCCTATCGCTTTCCAGGGGCCCGGTGCGGACCGCACCCCCTAGCTACGCCACTGTGTAATAGTTATGTTGTAATCTTCCACATTTGTCTTTTTTTAGAAGTGCAAAATTTCTTTGAAAAATCCATTATACACACGTAGCCACAGAGAATCCCTATTCAGAGCACTGTGGCTGTAACCAATAAACGGAATTGACACAAAAATTGATTTACCAACTTTGCGAAGACTGCAGAAAAGAATTCTGCAAAAAAATATTAGTTCAAAAACTTGGAATATGTAGTTTATCATGGAAATGTTGCAACTTTGGCGGACTTAAAGGATCCTATCACACTGCACGTGTGAAGCATCACCGGAGAGTAATTGTGGTACTAGAACATCGCCATCAAGTTTTACACCTGAACAATGGGGTACACATTGACAACATTCCTTGCATCAAACAGCCTTCGTGTTTTGTTTTGTTTCATATATTTTCCCGTAAAGCGGAAGTTTTGGAACTAAATTTTTTTTGCAAAATCCTTTACCGCATCCTTTGGAAAGTCCGTGTGCAAATTTTGGTGTCAATCCGCTTACAGCTACACAATGTTCTGAATAATGGAGGGCCATAATTAGTTTTTCTTATATAAAATCGCATTATTCGGTAATGAATTTCTCTCACTCACGCTAAATCTTCATTGCTAAATAATGCGATTTTATTTTTAATTCGTCATAAAATTAATTTTCATAAGTGATCGGTTTATATACGTTTCCCAAGTATATAAAATCGAATTACCCAGATATATAACGATACGGCGTGACAGACAGACAAGCAAACGCTCAAGAAATAAGATATATTATCGTTCGTAGTCCATTTTTTCCTATTTCATTACCATCTGGTCGGATTTCGATATGAAATTCCAGAAATTCTCACGAACAAATGATGTTAAAACCAAAATCAATATTTACTCGACTTATATAATGGTTACTTTATGACAGTTCAACGTTTGTTTCTGCTGCAGCTTTAAAAACAGATACTGATATTTCATCTATATGATTTGCATTTTTATTTAACTTCGACTAGAAAATACATTTTATTACATTTTTTTCTTTCTTTCTTGATTTCGTGCGGATAAAACAGCAGCATATAAAACGCCCGGTGCCAGTTATTTTATGTGGATTTTGTTCACTAAACATTGTTAATCTGCTTATGATTTGTTTTATTTTGTAATAAAATGACACTGTACTAATTTGTCAACTATATTTTTATTTAAAAAATTGCTGCAAAACTCTCCGCGCTTTCTAATTTAACAAAAGTCTAATTGCCGCTCGGAATCGATTCCGGATGACGCTAGCTTAATTTGCATAAATTTAAAAAAATGTATTAACCAATCGAAAGAGTTCGTTCGTTTAAATTCGATATTAACCAATCGGAGCGTTCGTATAAATTCGAAATTAAATTATAGAAAAAAAAAGCAGATGTAGAAGTAAAAATTAAAAAAATGATAATATTTTTCCTTAGATAATATGATTTATCTTGTCCGGATCAGTGCATTATTTTTTTTAAATTTAATTAACTTTCTCTATTTACGTCAATTAATTATACATAATACAAAAACCTATACTAATTAAATATTGTATATACATACATATATATATATATATAAGATTTTGGACCATTTCCAAAATGAATCCAATTTAAAAATAAATAAATTAAATTACCTGAGGATCCACCTGGACATTTCTGAACGTTGAAATCTCCTCCTTTGGTCCAATTCCAAAACAGATCACGTGACACGACCGGCATGCAAAATCCCTCGCGGAATTCGAAATTCAAATCGCCGTTTCCTATTGGCTGTTTCGACGACGTCTCTACAAACGGACCAATAGAAAGAAGTGATTGTCAAACGTGCCGAAAAAGTATTTTTTTTTTATTTATCTATTATATATATAAAGTTTCTTTTTTATTTTTATTTATAGCTTACCTTTGGTTAAAGTATCTGTAGTGGCTACAGAAGTATTGGTATTAGCTATAGATTGCTCCAGATAAGGACTCGTAACAGCCTCTAACGTCACGGAAGATGAAAGAGGAGAACTCGAAGGATAAATCATGGTGGAAGTTGGAGTGGCACTCTCCGTTCTTTCGATCGTTGTTTCGTTGGTGTTGTTACCCATATTTAACAACGAATTTAATTTTCCCGGCGTTGTTCCCGAACCTGTAACAATTTTATTTAATTATAAAACTCGCTTCTGATTAAAATCAATTACTTACATTAACACCCGTTAAGAAATTTCCATCGTACTTTTAAGTGCGGGATTAAAATTTTGTTTTAAAAGATCCTAACCTGAAACGCAATGATATTGCACCTCTAAATACTTAAGCGTGCCGGGGCATGGATCTCCAAACATATTACTAGATACGACCACGCTGCAACTAGGCTTTAGACTGCATCTGCAGAAATTATCATCAATTATCTAAATTCAACGTTTCGGTTAATGGCGTACCTTTTACTACTACTACTTACCTGTCTTGCATTATCAGAAAGGACCTGTATGACATGCAATTTACACTCCAGTCCAAATTACCGTGATCGTTACATATGCTTATGCTAAATCTTCCATAATTGGCCCGAACTAATTTTATAAGTCCGCCATTTTCGCATCCTACTCTAAGTTCACGCTCTTCGCAAGCGTACGTGGTGATATAATTAAGACGTTCTGAAAAAAAAATCAGATAAAAATATATTTATAATACATAAGATATATTAGGGTTATTTATTTATTTATTATATATATATATATATATTTTTTTTTTTTTTTTTTTGCTTTTCGACTTTAAATGATGAAATATTTTACCTAACAATGGCGGCCTCAAGGAGAAGGATGAAAGGGACACTGGAAAAATAACAAAGAAAAAAACACAACTGAATTTTAAAAAATAAAAAATAATAAAAAGAGTAAAAAAGAGATTTCTTTTTAAGAAAAATAAATAAATTTTTTGCATCATGCTAAAAAAAATTAAATATAAATAGTCTTTCTTGATAAATAATATCAAGATATTAAGAAGTTTAAAGAGAAAAAGGAAAAAATAAACTTTATTAATTACAATTTTTTTTCAATTTTTAAAAGTTAATTATAATTATTTTGTTTAATAACAATAAAAAAGTATTTATAATTTATTTATTTTTAAATTTAAATCTATTCTATACTAATTAAGTAAGTCGCATCCATTAATGATAACGTCGGCTTCGTTTACGCATTATAACAATAAAAATAACGTTATAATTTCCGAGACAAAAGTCTTTGTGTATGTGTGTGTATATATATAATATAAGAATAAAAACATATTTAGAATAAAGAAGGAATATAAAAGAACAATTAACATTAATGAAAAGAGAATAAATTTAGAAGAAGACACCTGCGGCTCCGGATAATGATAACATCGAGAAGATTAGCGAAACAAATGAATCGACCATTCCTGTTAATGTTATCTCGTTTCAAAAATTCCCTCTTAATTTTTAATATTTTTCTGCGTCGAATGTAATATTCTACCGAATTTAATTAAGCATACTTTAAACAACAAGTCATTAATAAATGTGAGCATCGAAACGAGATTTTTTTTTATATGTACCGTACGTGTATATATGTTTGTATGTATACAACTGTCTCAGAAGCATGTCGTTGTCGTCGTTTCTCTTGAGAAATATTAATTTTTAAATGTGGAAATGATATTTTTCTTTCTGCTTTTGACAAACGACGAGAAAGGATTTACGCAATTTCCCAGACGATGACAGTTTTCGGGTCTTTATTGGTCACTTCCTGTGTCAAATAGGAGGTCATCTAACGGTAAATGGACTCGGTGACGGCCCATTGAACTAATGACAATTTTCACACAATTATATATAAATTCCTCATCCGTGAAATAGCGCATTTTATGCTCTTGCAGTTTAGATTATTAATAATTTAATACGCCGAAACGGAGGCCATTTTTTTATTTTTTTTTAAACAAAGTTTTTCTTCGATTGACCTACTTACTAGTATACTTTGTATAAAATTATTATAAATTAATATTAATGTTTAAAAATATATATAATTAATTCGGAAACTTATAATTAGAGAATATAAATATTCAATATTTTTAAAATGTTTCCATGCGCTTCCGCCCTCTAGTGTTAAGTGTTGGAACTAAATCGCGTCGTCTGTTTAAATGAATGATTTGTTTGTCATTTTAAATTAGAATCTTCCTGACATTCTCATAAATATTAATAAAGCGGAAAATAAATTGAGTCTATATCCATTTTTACATATTATAAAAGTGAATTAGCTAAAGATATTCGAAAGTATTAATTAAAAGTATTATTACGTCACACCGTGAATTTATTCACTTGATTAGAATAATTTGCATTGTTATTTCGATATTTCTTTCTCGTAAAAATAATATTAAATTACTTTAAATTTACACCACAACAACGAAAGCAAAAAAAAATCTACGTCACAAACGAACTATTGTTAATTAAAAATTCGAATATTTAAAATACGCCAATAACCACGTGATCGAAATTATCCAATTAAACAACTTTGATCTGTTGTTTATCTGTTTACGTGGTAAATGAGCGAAGTTTGTAATTTGTTAGAGTTCATACAAATGAAAGATGGCTATAAGTTCAGTCAGGTGATCAACTATCTGGAAAGAACGTAAGAGAAAGAGCATCCATCGTCAAATTATCTTCTATCAGAGAAACCATTTATTTCATCCAACAGCTGTTGCATGCTTCTGTTCAAAAATACAGTAAAAACAAACGTAGAATATATTCAATTTTTAGTATCAGATTTACAGAAAGAATATGTTAATAATAATACAAATATATATATATATTTCTGTATTGTTTTAAATATGCTTTTTTTACATTAGAAAAATCACTTTTGGCACTTACATTCCTTGTTTGTTGATCAGAAATGTGAAGAGAAAACGTTATAAATCTTTCTTCCTCATTATCTGGTTTTATCTTATGATTTATAACCAGAATTCTTGATAAGAGAAAGCTATTATAACAGTTAAGATTTATGGCTAATACTATTGACTGTTATCTACGATGTTGGGGAATTCGAAAATGTTGGATTATGAATTTTTATAGAAAAAAAAAAAATTGGATCAGAAAAATATATATATTAATCTCTGTTACCCTCTTACAACGCTTCGTTACATGGAGGTGAGTCAAGTGGGGTGAGAGAGGTTGGCACAAGCGCACCAAATGTATTTTCCGTGTTGTATCGATCTAAAAGTACACTTCAAATAGAAAATCTCTAGATTTGAAAATAAATTTGAATACAAAGGAATTCATTTTATGAAACGTTTAAGCTTGACAAAGGCCCTTTTTTTAATTAAAAAGTGTTGTTTGAAAGGATGAATTGTGCGTTTAACAACGCATCTTATCGTTTTATCTATCGTGCAGAGGGTCGAGAAGCGAAGCGTCGCGACTGGTTGAATGGTTGAACACGCGTCGCGAAACGAAGCGACTCGCGCCGAGATATTTAAAATATACGTACGTATTTTTAATATTTGAGGTGTTCTGGATAATTAAATATTTTAAAATATTTGTTCTGAATGGCTGACGATTAGGAAACATTTCGTTAGAGACGCGCGCCGCTTCGTTCACAGTCGCGTTCCGACGCGATTACGCACGAAGCGGAGCCACAAAATTAGCGATTAGTTCAAGTTTTCTTTATAAACAAAACTATTAAAGTTTTTATATTAATAAATAAACGATTTTAATCTTCTATATTTTGTTACAAATAGCAAAAACAGAATACAATATGTTATAATATATGTGCGCGGCGCATCAAGGGCACGACGCGCGAAGGTAGAAGGTATATATATATATTCAAGTATAAAGCTTAAGGTGAGGGTATATATTCAAATGATATATTCTTTAAGATATAATTTTTAAAATAAACATTAAACATTTTAAAAATGCCATTAAAGACTAAATCAACAAGACTAAATGCGGACGCGACCTTTAATTTCGCGTGCGTCGCGCCGCATAACAGAGAATATAATCCTTACACTCACTGACAGGTAATTAAGTTAAAAATAATAATAATTTTCCACGATTTAATTTCAATATTTGCGTTTAATTATATAAATTCCGTAAACGCAATACAATAGCATATACAGTATATATACAAGCAACGCGCCGAAACATAATACAATCTTGAAAATTCTATTATATTATTACTAATAAAGTAATTTAAGAGGAGAGATATTGCAAAAAATTCGTTAAAAGAAAAGTATAATATATGCGGGATGGACGGATAACACGCGACACCATCAGTAATAAACAGGGAGACAATGGAAAGCTAGTTATGACGTAGAGGAAGGGAGACACTCATCAAAAATCACTCAAGTAGTCCAAGACGGAGGAAGGAACAAACACAGAGAGGAAGGAAGGAAAAAAAATCAGCTTCTGTTTTCTAAAAACACATTCCGCTTTAAAACAAACAGCTGTTTGGAAGACTGTAATCAACGGTAACACGCGATAAGACAAGAAACACGGGTCAATGGATAACGCAGTCTTGAATTTCCATGCTATTTGATTGAACAGTTCTAAGAGAACAATGGAGAGAAAAAAGGGGGATGCCAGCTGGTGTAGTAATCCTGTGGACGTTTGTTTGAAGCAAACGAGTGTCGGCCGGCTAGTTGAGTGGATTGGACTCCTGACGAAAAGAAAAGAAGCCACTTTAACAGGAGGATGGGAAATTAGGGGGTGAGTGATCGTCTCGCTTTGGATGGCGAAATTAAGTGAAGCAGACATCTTTTCACTTTCTCTACTACTTTGGTATGTGCAGACCGAAATTAGATAGAAGGAGACTTCAGTTGCCGAGCCCTACTAATTCTACCCCATTACTTATTATTAAATTTGACAACGTACTACCCAAATTAAAAAGGATTTGATGACGTGTTGACAATCAAAATCGACGTTACTCGTTAGCGCGGCAACGAATTTTACGCGAATAATACGAGAAAAATATTAGCGAATTTGTATATGTCTCGATGATATTTTTCTTAATATATTCTTCTAAATTAAAATTCTTCGAATTAATTTTGCTGTCGAGAAATTGGTGTTTTCGTTGTCAAAATTGAACTTTTATCATCCGAATCTAAATTATAATCAACGTACATAAAATGTTTTTAATAAAAATTACAAAGTTGACGAATAATATTTATTAAAATTTCGATTTATAGTTTACAAAGTCTTGCAAGATATTCCTTGTAATATTCACGCCACGATTTCGTTCGAACATTACGCTACACAATGTTCTTTAACACTGATTGAAAATGTTCAATCAGTTCATATAAATAAAGAATATTGTCAAGAACAATTCAAAGAAACTTTTGACATATAATTACACAACGTTTTGACATTTAAAATTAATTTTTTTTTTTTTTCAAATAATATCTCGACATTACTCCAAAACTCCATCAGAAAAGTCATTTGCATAAAAAGAAATCTTCATTTCTTTGAATTATCAAAATGAAGATCAATATCATGAAATCTAAGAATAATTCTAGCATCATCCCACATCTTTTACCAATCTGAAACTTAAGATTTTAACAAAATTTTTAAATCCCATCTTTTAAGAGAATGAGAAGAGGAAGAAGAAGAAGAGGAGGATGAGGAGGAGGAAAAAGAAGAATTATGATGCATTCGTTATTCAAATGCAGCAAATTCAAATGCATTCGAACCTTCAACAACGACCAGTGTCCGTTGTTCAGAGGTTTAACTATATATATTATTCGCTTTGATAAAATACAACAATATAGATATTTTTTCGACAAATTATTCTCATACAAACTAGCAATTCGAAGAAGTATTAAATCTTAATAATAATATAATTACCGATATTCGATCTTAATACATTTTTAATGAAAAATCAATTATTATAGCCTTGAGCGGCAGAATTTTATTATTATTATTATTATTGAATAATGTATTTTAAAGCCGAGTTAGAAATGGAAGGAAAGCTTCATATCGGAGTCATTTGCAAACCATTTGGAGCCATATTCTTGTCACTGTATCAGAAACAGAGTAAACATCAGGCAACCTCGAATGGCGATAGAGAATGTGCCTGAGGATACTTTTGCAAATTACTCCAAGTAAACATGCGATAGACTATAATAATTTTAATCTTTTTTTATATATATGCAATATGCAAAAATATATAAAATATATATATTTATAAATTTTATTACACCATGCTCTTGACAACACTATTACCTGGAGATTTAAATGTAGTTTTACTCAATAAAATTCTGATAAATTCCTTATCTTCTCTAAAGAAATGTGTGTATACCATTTTTATTTTTAAAATAGTAAATAATTTCTAAATTTAACAAAATTATTTTGAAAAAGGAATTTGTATTATCGAAAAATTCTTTCCTTTTTTTTTCCTTTGTTGCTTTCAAGAAAAAAAATTGAGTAAGATATTCTTCGTATTGTTACGGATAATCGGATTATCAATGCTAACCGGATATGGTTATTCTAGTTGGATGAACATTTTAAAGGTAGTTTAACTTGTTTAAAGCCGAAATTCTCTCCAAGAACTTTCTTAAGGGAGGATTTTTTTATGTGTGAGATATGATTTTAATCATATTTAACTTGGGTGCTTAGTCTGGAAGAGGTTGTAGAGTGTTGTTTGGCATATGCTAGATGACGAGATATTCGATCCGAGACAGGTGGTAAATGTATTATCATCAAGCGAAAACGGTATAGAATTGATGCCCCGAGGATGGAGAAGGAACGATTATTTGCTTTCACTCAATTCAGTTTTAAACGTGGTGGAACGTATAGCGAGACGATAAAGTGCGGTTCACACTAGGCGATTTTTGTAATTCGAGCGACGTGCGACGAGGTCAAACGAGTTGATCTTTATCAAATTTACAATTATAAATGCCGTGTTGTAAGCTATTAAATGAAAAAGAATTCCATCGAGTGATTGTAATGGAATTTTGTGTGAAGTGAGCCACAAAATTGCTCGCTTGTAACGTGTGAACCCAACTTAAAATAACCATCAGTTAGTAAGGATATAAGTGATTTTTATATGGAAAGTATTTTACCTGCCAAACAGCTTTAGCTCGAAAGTAAAAATATAATATATCTTCACTACATTTCCTGAATAAATGCTGCAAGTAGGTCCTACTCCAGTGATGAATGGTATCGCGTGTCTCGTTTACGTAACATACTATGAATAGTACATTAGTTTTGTATGGGATAATTATTTATGTTGGGATATCGATGACAATAATTATACTATAGCGTTTTAACTAATAACGACATTTTATTTGCACATAAAATGTATGATTTTATAAACGTTAGACGATATATTCTCCCTCGTATATTGTTGACGCTGTCATCTTAAGCGCGGGTGCATTTTAAAATTCTCACTGCACTACACTCGCTGGAGTGAGTGAGTTCATACACATAAATGTATTTTAACCCCGTGGGGAGTTTATTTATTTTCTCCCCTTTCTTCTAGTAATAGAAAGGACGAAAACTATTATCGTAACTTCCATTATAGAGGAAAATTTACCGAATTTTTCTACATGGTTTTACAGTAAAACACTTTGTATGTAAGCAAACACAATATCGTTCATTCTTTGTAAATGTAGCCTGTGACGTGTTTAATGACGGACGAAACACGAACTCGGTCGAAGTGTTTACTGGATATCTAATGCTGTAAGTGGTTCTGGACTATGCTGAATTATTTATTCACGGTGAGATATTTGCCAAAACACATTTGAGGCAACTGAGCCGACAAAGGAAAAGACAACTTTCCACAAAAAATAATTGAAATAATGGTCTTAAAAAGCATTTCCTTAAACTCACTTTAAGCTATTGCTTTTGAAAGATTTATCACCATTGCTGATAAATATAATAAAGTAAACCTCCACAGAACAGGCTTCTTTTTTACAGCCGACACCACCAAGGTGTAAATTTTTCAATGGAGTTTTCCCGTAATATACTGCATCAATATCATCCCTGCCACGTATAAGATACAGAAACGTATGACACATTTCACGCATTCGTAGTTAATTTGGTGATTTTAATCAAATATAATCCAACGATATATAACGTGAAATCCCATTTATAACCATCTATAAACTAGTTTATCGTATATGCATACAATTAAGCGCTAGAAGATATAGAAAACTCAATATTATCTGCTGATTAGTATGTCTCCGAGTAATAAATTATGATCGTAAATAATAAATCTGGTGACTAGATACCTGTCGTAAAGCCTTAGATTCGAGTGTCATGGTGTTGCTCCTTTATATAATCAGAGTTTCAACCCATAAAACACATAAGATATGCCTTTTGGTACAGAGTAAACACGAGAACTTTATTACCTTAGCAAAGTTAAGAATGTATTACCTAGAGTTGCGTGTGAAAGCATAGGTGAATAATGAGTGGAGTAAAGTGAAATTCTATAGGACATTACAACCTTTTATATATTTCCTATCACGCAATTTCAAGATAAAAATTGAAAACAGAATTTTTTTTTTTTTTTTTGTAATTCTCCATTTCAATATTTTACCTTTTCTTTAATTAATTTAAATTGCATAGGATGGGTAATTTTAGTAAAATTAATTCCCATGTAAAAGAGCTTCTTCGCAGCGGAACAAAAGAAAAACAACGTTTTTGAGTAGAAGAATCTAGTTTTTTCGATTGTCTTTATTGTATTTTAGTACAAAATCCCTAGATTTAGTTGCAGCAATTAAGGATTAATAAGCGAGAAGGAAAGTAATTTTTTTTTCTTTCTTTCTTTCTTCTTTGGCTTCCTACTCCTTTCTTCTTTCTCTTTCGGGATGCTTACATAAAATTTGAATAAAAATTAGTTTAGATAATCTCACGCTTATAAAATGAATAAAGTTAAATTGGTGTAGTTTGAAAAAGTTAATGTCGTTCAGTTTTTCATTAAATTTTACTTATATAAATTTCTTAAGAGAGTTTCGAAGATTCTCGAGAATATTTCGCGTATCTTCAAAGCATCGTAGAGTATTGGGAAGCAGCAGCAGCAGCAGAATTTTTACTCTTCCTCCTCTTTCAATTCTTTCAGGCGAAAGATTGCATAACAAGTAGCATAAGGAAAAGTCAATCAGAAACTTAGCTACCATCTCGACAGCAGGGGGACCGTCTGTAAACAGACGGTATTCGCTTTCGTCTCTCGAGTTAATCGAGCGTTTAGAGCAGCAATTCCTGTGATTTCACAACTCTACAACCCGTTCGATTCGTCCAATCCTGCCTTTAATAACTTCCCTTAATCTGAAAGACGAATGAAAAGTCTTTGGTACTTTTTGATAAAGACAACTGAAGCAATAAAGGATGGCAATTATCTTGAGATTAAATTTCGGATAGGCGATGAAATTTTATAATCATCAACTGATTGCTCCCGCTGAAATACCACTAAGCATCAAAGAAAGAAAGAAGAAGAACAGGAGAAAAAAAAAAAGGTACATTTCCTAGATACAAATTCATCAAATTAATATCGATCGGCAACGTTTTAGTAATTATTATACTTTGACTAATTAAACGATTACTTTTGAAAATGGGCTCTTCCGCGTAGGAAAATGGTTACGTAGGACTAATTCGATAAGTCAAGCCACCGCTAAAAACTAAGCGTGAACACGACCGGTGTGTTAATTATCAAACTAAACACGTTTATCTTGCCAAGTAGCCAGACTGTAACCATGTTGGTTTGGTTCCATACAGTCCATATCACCTCGAGCCTTCTCGGGATATTGAACGATGCGAATCAGACTTATGATATTGATCAGAAAAATACAGGATTACATTCCTTTCTGGATATGGATCAGATGGACGCTGGTATAGACAGCTAATCGGTTTTTGATTTGAAATCATAGTTTATGGCACATAAGAAAAGGGGAAGAAAGAAAGAAAGAAGGAAGAAGTCGACATAAAACATTATCAATCATACGTCAGCAGAAAAGGCGCATGTATAAGATATTTTTCTATCGTCAAAAGTAGATTCGCGTATCCGTCTTTACAACCCAAAAAGTAGGTAACGATTTTTGATATTGCGTGTTCAGACTGTCTTTAGTTGCAGGTTGGAGTGTCTTGTTCTCCACCCGTCCTATTGATTGGCTACGGAGCTTCTAAAGATTGAAAAATTCCACGTTGCCATCAGGGACTGACCTCTGGGGTGAATTTTTTTATTTTATTTTTATTTTTTTTTTCGTTTTTCCCTTACAATTTCTCTCGTTCGCCAAAGTTATTTTGTAAGAGCGCTTTGATAAAAGATAGATAAAAATAGATTTTTCTACGGTATCGAGTTTTATAAGGAAAAAAATCAGTTTTTATAATTACGAACATGTTTTTTTTCTTTTGTTTTCCACTTCCTTTTTTTTTCGTTGCGGGTTTTATCAATACCCCTAAATTTAAAATGGATTAATCCAATTAGCGCGTAGACTTGTCTTTTTCTTTAGTAATCAGACTATTGTAAAATAGTTCTTGTTAAATTGCGAGTTGGAAGGAGAAAATTTGCTTGTAGAGCATTAAACCGAGGTTATGTGATGATAAATATGCGTAAACAACCTTGATTTAACGCCGGTTTTTATTAATTTTAACTCAGTTTATACCCGTTTTAAAACTCAGTTGTATGGCGCTACGTGATTTTAATTATTATTATGTATATTTTTTCAATTATAAAACGTATACCTTCGTAATTAATGAAGTCTAAACATGATGGAAATTTACGTAAAAATCGGATAAAATTTGCATTTATCATGTTTAACGACATCGTACGTAATAATAGTCTAATAATGTTTCTTAAAGGGATGAATTTGATAATTAATGATACGAGTAGAAGAAACAGAGGGAAAAAAATTCTAGGATAATTAAGCTATTAAGATAAATATATAAAAGTTTTGAAAACTCTTCAATAAAATTACTATATCATTTATAAACACACATAATCCTACCTAGCAAGTGTCCTACCTTTTTAGGACATAAGGAAAAAAAAAAAAAAAGAAAATTCGGTTCCCATCTTCTCCATCTTTTGACACGAGATTCAAATTTTTTTCCTTTTTTGTACTTTTCTGACGAAATGAATTATGGAAATGAGAAATGGAGTCACGCGCTATGATATTGCACGGAAATTAATGGAATGTCGAGGAACTGGTAAGTCGGAAATGAGAATGAAACAATGTAATTGAACGTAGAAAAGACAAAGATCCTTTCAAAAAAAAAGATAAAAAAAAGTTGGAATTGGAGAAATATTTTGAAAAGTAAACGACTGAATGATGATTAAAATTTCGGTTCGATTATCCGGATTTTATATCTTTAACCGGAAGTTTAAATGGGAAAAGTTTACGAAAAGTTTCGGTTTTTTTAAAATATTGATTCCGGTATTGAATATACAATAAATTTGTTCGGCTATAAATCGATTTAGTAATTTTTTTTCTTTAAATTGCGTGGATAAAAATGAATTCTTCCCCCTTTTATATGTGTCATTTACTTACGGGTAACATCCCCGTTGGAATTTGGAAATAAACTCTCCCGCCGAGGAGAGACGAATGAGTATTTCGTATGCAAGTTCCATTACTTAACCAACGAGTCAATAGGCGTCCACCCCTAAATTTGTAATGGACCTATCCAATTAGCACAGATACAAGGTCTTTTCCTCCGGTAATCGGACTATTGTAGATCGGGTCTTGAAAATCGCATAAGATTCGCCGGCAGCGCGTTGGATTATGAGCCCACACTCGGCTAAAATAACTCCGACTTAACTAATTTAACGCACTCTATGAGGTTTTTAAACTAATTTACGCCACTCCGAGCCATTTTGATCACCGTTAATGTCGTATTGTAGCATTTCGCAGTGGCATATTTCGGTCGAGCGCTCACGGTGAATAATTTCATAAAAACGTTAACCTATGGTAAGAAGCGTATAATATTAATTTATCCACTCTTTTGCCATCGAGTAAGGGGGGAGCTACCGATCTGGTAATAAGAAGGAAAGTCTATAATTTGAAGAAAGTTCCATCAGCAGGTTTAGATTAGATTAAAATTGCATTACTCGGAACCGGTATAAAGAAATAGAAGTTAAAAAAAAAAAATAGGTAATTCGATTCAAAATCCAACAATGGGACTCCCTTATCGTGAAAAAACAAAATCAAATTCAAAAACGTTCCGTCGTCGGAGATCGTAACGAGTTCATACAATTCGATCCGATTTTTAAAGGTGCAGAACCTAGGACGTTGCAAGTAATCAAAGAGTAGCATCGAGGCGTAACAAACTCTCTCATCTCTCCCTTTTGGTGGTGTGTTGGAACGGTTCATTTCTTTTTCAAAGCCAGAGAGATGTTTTAAAAGAAAGTTAAGTCAAATGCGATGTGTCGAAGTCAGTCCAACAAATCGTCTCTTGACAGGAAATGAGATGAATGTGTTTCAAAATAAAGCATAAAAGGTTATTCTCTCTTCCTTTCTCTCTCTCTTTACTAACGATCTTTTTTTATTTTTTGAATTTTTTATGCGCTACACCTATCCCATTAACTATTGATTGAATGCTTAGTTATGAATGAAAATATAACTTATGCTTGGATGGTAGTGTGAATTTTAAATGATTGACGTTATCCCTTTGCAAATGGAGAGAGTTTAAGGAATTTTTCAATACCGTATGCACATTATGGGTGTTACAATTGGATTCAACGCAAATTAATGCACCGTAAAATATATATATAAACACGAATGGCTGTCTGTCTATCACGCTCTATAGCAAAGTGAGGCTCGTGATATTTTGTATTAAAATTACTAAGATGTGTGTGGGTTTTTCCATCGTTTTTATTATAATGTAGACAATTTATAGTATTAAAACGGGTCCTCCATCACTTAAATAAGTATAAAGTAAAAATTTTATAATTATTTAAGTGATGGAGGAAGAAAAGGATGTATATCTATATATAAAGCATTTTAAATTTTATTTATAAGCGTCAGAAAGTCGATTTTTCCAGAGAAGATTCGCCATTTTGAAGAAAATTTGTGGTAAAATTTAATTTCGAACGCTATTTTTCCCTTCGCATTTATATTGTATGCCAGTTACACACTGTATGCTGAGGCGTCGTTTCTCATATACCCGAAACACGTAGAAATAATTAAAATAAATAAATAATTTCTTGATAGAATAATGATGAAAGAGTAGAATTCACTTACATTTCTTTAAAAGCTTTTAAATACTGAAGTCAATTTAAAATGTTCGAAATCTCTCGAGTCGCAATTATCGATTGAATCATCCTTTAGCAGGTGAAGCAATGAGCACTCTCGTTAATGATAAAAATCTAAATTAAAATCTAAATGCACTAATATTGATGATTATAGTTTGCTTTAGAGCAGATCAAAGAACTAATATTAAGTTACATCTTGTTGGGTGATGAGTAATGGCGAATTACTACTACGGGTTAATAAAATTAAAGCAAATCGTAATGTTATTAACACCAGAAATCTTTCTGCTCCAAAGGAAATGTTTGAAAGAGGAGGGAGGAGGAGGAGGAAGAGGAGGAGAAAAAGAAGAAGAAGAATTAATGTATTTTACAAGAAAATTACTTTTCTCCGTGCGAAAATAAATTAAGCAATATGTTTGTCTTCCTCCTGCCAAGCAAGAATAAATAAATAACAATTATATCGGGAAATCTTTGTAAAAGTCATAGGAGACATCACTCAGATTCTTCACGTATCCATATGTATGAAGTTTAAGAAAAATCGTTTTAAATCCCCTTTAAAACCGAAATTTCCAGATGAATATTTTAAACGAAACTCCCCTTTTCCATAAATTTTACTTTGCCACAACCTATTTTAAGGTTAATAGAGGATGTAAACATTTTTGCAGATAACAAACCCCAAAAACGGATCAATAGAAATTAATCAATCTTCAACAAATTTTTCAAAATCGTCTCGCTTTCTATTTTACTTTATTTTATTTTTTATGAAATAAATAATCTTTCTAGAGTTTTTTCATAGTATTTTTTTCGTTTTTTTCATGGCGCATAAAAGAATTTTAAACATTTCTCCGGGGTTTTACGCGTTGTTTAACTCGATTACTAATAAAACTAACGCCAATTCTCGAGCAAAAATAAGAAAATTATATTTAAAAAAAAGTAAAAAACTGGCAAATCTTGTTAATAAAATAATCATTTTAAGCAAAATTCAACATAAAATCCCATCATTACTGAAATTATAGACATTAAAAAGATGTCGATTTGTAGTAGCAGAATTCGCTGGGTTGCTGTTTTTTGTTATCGTTTTCATAAGTAACTGCTCGGGTAAATACATAAAAAAGAGGAAATCTGTACGTTTTACGACAATGTAAACAGTGCGGAATCCGTATAGGATCATAAATCTTAATTAATAAATTTTCAGTTTTTGAATTATTATCCACTTAGCCAATAAAGAAGTTGGAAAAGGAGTCGATCGTATACTCTCTGGGGATGTTAAAGGAGATATTTCATGACAAACTAATAAAATCTCATCTCTGCTACCATTTATTATAGTCCTTACTTAAGAGTTTGGGATGGGTGAATATTTTGCTTCTAGCTAAAAAGTGTACAAGAATACCTTACATGTTATAATCTCGTAATCCAGGCAAGTTTCACACGAACGTGTTGCAGTAAAAATGATTTAGTAGTTGCTTTTCTTTTTATATTTATATATATATAAATATATATATTATGACCCGTCAAGCCTGTTTAGGTAAGACGTACCTAAACAATAACCGAGTGTAGCCAGCGTGAATGTTGCGTGAAGTTGGTATTTTTTGTCTTCTTATGAAATAACCCCCCTCTTTCCCTTTATATATATATATATATATATACACACACACACACCTACACACCTTCCTTCTCCCTTCCTGGTATTCAACTTATAGAAGAATTTCTTGAAAGGGTGTACAGAAAAATCAAAAAAAATGATTTTCTAGAAAGGAAAAACTCGACACAAAGCAGTGATACAGATGGTTATTTCTTTTCCCTTTTGAGATACCGTTGCGGATTTTATGGCCTTTTCATTCCCATATGGACCTTTGCCATCTTGTGCAGGTGCATCTAAACTTCTATTCCTGTAAAAGCGAATAATAATGACAGTAGAGACAGGTGTGACCATCTCCTACACCTGTCAATAGTCTCTTCCATTTAGCGATAAAAGTTATTGTTGTAATGCAATTTAATAATTGATTTACAAGTAATGAAAATATTGCAAAAATGCCTTCTGCTTCGCTTAAATTCTATCACGATCCGGTTCGAAGTTATAATTAACATGTGCAGATGCTAAAAAATTATATTAACCAGCTCACCTTAAGATGATTTATGTAATTAAGTTTACATAATGGAATTTCAGCGTGTTATAATGCATTTTCTTATTTTTCTACTTAGATATTTCTTTTTTTCTCTTCATCTTTCTTAAGATAACTTATGAAAAATAACACAACTGAAGCTCTAGAATAATATAATAATAAAATATGGTGCCTAACATGATTTTTCTACGTACTGCAATGCGCTTAAATGCGTGAAATACATTCTTAATTCTTTAATTCTTTTTATTTTTTATTTTTGGATGAATTTTTTCGTGTTCCTCCCTCCTTCAAATTTTATAACAATCTGTGATCTTGCAATAAAATTTTATCGGGGAACAAATTTCAATTCAATGCAGTGGAACATCATAGTTCTTGTAACCACACCCCGTTTTAAGAGAACGTGAGTGGAAATATATTAATTCTGTTCATGTTATGTTGGGTTAATGAAATTAAGAGAAACATCACGGAAATTTTCACGCTATCTAATCAAAATAAATGAAACAAACACGCGAATATTCTCTATAATAAATATATGATGCGCTAATACCCTTAACGAAATTTTGCCAGATGATCGGCTTCGGAGAAATTCATTTGAAATTTTCCAACGACGATAATTAAGGAAATTTAAATGTTAGAATATGAGAATTTTTCGCAAATTTATTTAGAAAAAATATATATATTATGGTTTGCATCGAAGAATTAGTTTTAGAAATTTTATAGAAGTTGGACTTATTTAACGAATTTTTCATCAGCTTGAAAATCAAAAATTTCGAAATGTGGAAGTGAAATTTTCACTAGAAATTTTGAAAATTTCGTAAAAGACATTCTAAATTTGTAGAAAATAAATCAAAAATTTGTTTTTTTCCCCCCGATTATTCTAATTAAAAACAGCTTTGGCAAAAGTTGAAATATCGATTATTTTGGCAGAATATGTTCAGATTTTTCTATTCTTCCTCCCCTTCTTCTTCTTCTTTTTTTTAATTTATGAATTCTGATATATAAAATAATATGCCTACGTCTGTTCCATTATTCAGTCACTTATAACTATGTCCATTTGTAGAATCGATTTTGGATGGGGATGAGAAAAGAACAGCGAAAATTTCCCAACGGCCAAAAAGTTTATGGAGGAAAAAAAAAAAGTCTTATGAAAGTAAATAACCCGGTGTGAATTTCCTTCTTTTATTTTTTTATTTCTTCTCCTTCAAAATCTTACTTTTCTTCCTTGATCATAGGTGTTGAGTTGTACAGATGTTCGAAGAATGTGACAAATATCAGTTTTTCTGAAACTTTTAAAAATCATTTTATACGTGTTGCAAAGGCTGTTTTTGCCTAATTTTTATAAGAAAATATTGACAGACGTGTATTTTATTGTTTTTCTGTGAGAATCTTTCAGCAGAATTCTCTGAAAACGAATATTTCTTTGGGAAAAAAGTCGAAAAATAAGAAAGTACTTTTGGAAGAATATCAGGGGGGAAAAAGTGCTTGTGTAAGAACAATTTGATAGGGATGCTTACAAGAAAAAAGTGCTTTATTGGAAAAAAGACGGAAATTGGTGCTTTGTAGAAAGAAGAACAAGAAAGGAGTGCTTAAAAAAATTGAATAGAAAGAAGTGTTTTAAAGAAATTAGAAGAGTGCTTATTGAAAGAAGAACGAGAAGAAATACCTGTAGGAAGAACGATTAGAAAGAAGTGCTTTGTAAAAAGTAAAAAAGAAGAATTTAAAAAAAAAAGATGCTTTGTAGAATTACTAGAAATAGGTGATTATGGAAAGAAGAACAGAAAGGGGATGCTTATAAAAAAGAAAAGGAAAAAAACAGAAATGAGAGCTTGTTGAAAGAAGCGAAAAGGGTGGATTGTAGAAAGAAGATCGGGAAAGGAATGCTTGTAGAAAAACCAAAAAAGGATGCTTATTGAAACAAGAAGACGATTCCCTTCTGATTAAACTTTTACAGAAAAGAAAAATGGGAAGTTCATATATTTATTTATTTATTTCGTAGAAGAGATATCGTAAATGGTCGATTGTGGCAAAAAACTCAATAAAACCATCCGATACAATATTGTAGAAATTCTAAAATGATGTCGAACATTGAAAAAATTAACCATTATGACCATCGAAGCGCTTAAAACGAACGAAACAAAGAGAAAAATCCTCATAAAGTAAACACGGGTGTATAGAAACCATAAAAGGATATATATCACCAAAAAGACCTTATGTAGACAGAAAGACTGTATACGTGGTACTCAGTTGTACATAAATCAAAGCCATCTCCACTTAGGATACGTCCAGGAATGGAAGATGATCGAAGATGATGGGGCTTGGGTAATGAGACGGAAGCAATAAGAAATCACAGCGTGTCACGAGGTTACAGCTAATGGGGATGTCCCATGAACGGAAAAGAATATTTGTCGACTAGCTTAGCTACTATTATGTGTGGGCCGTTTTGATTTATATTACCTACTTTTCTTTACTTATAATTGATGTCGGGTTATAAACGAATGAGTTTTGGCCATTTCTGTTTGATGAACGACGAGTGCGAGACCCTCCTCTGACTATTGTCACTTTAAGTAATTTTAAATGAAGTCTTTTAGCTAATGATGATTACCAGCCATCTTTTAAGAAAGATGATGCTTAACAGATATCTCTTATCGTTATGTTATTCGGATTTTAATTACCCTTCCACTACCAATTAATGATCTTTCTATGAATTGCTTTAATTAAAAACTACTTTGCAATTTATTTATTTATTTTATTAAAGAGAGTACTTTTAATTTACATTATTGTTATTTATGCGGTTAAAAATCGTTTTATTTAAACCAATAAAGATAAAATATTGTAAATTATATAAATAATAAAGGAAATTTTCAATTTTTCCTCTATTGTATTTGCTTTCATTTCGTATTCACAACACGAAGTAGCATTAACATCGCTTCATTAAAGCCACGCTTTTTTTATGTTAATAAGGCGAATTTTCTTATTTTCCTATTATTATTTATATCGTTAAGGATCTCTATAATTTTTTATATTAAGATAATATTTTATATATTATTAAGGAGACTCATTTACCCAACTAGAATATCGATTTTTATAGTAGCAAAGAGCAGTAATTTTTTTCTATTATTATCGTCATTACTTAGAGAATATTAATTTCTCCTATTATTACTTGCATCATTAAGGAGCATTATTATTTCTTATAGCCTATTTCTCGCTTTTCTTAGCGCTCTTTACATCAATAATACAATCCCTTCAATTTTTCTTTGGCAGCAATATTAAGGGAAGGGAAGGGAGAGTTTCTATATATTTTAAACATAAGTAAAATACCTGTCAGAAATTTGATATCATACATTTTTAACAATGTTTTTTTGATCGAAAATTTAAGCGTGACATTTTGTTTTCGACTGAAATCTATATATAAAAATAGAGTATTTTGACACGAGCGAGAGGGCGAAGGAGATCTTAGGAATAAGAAATATGTCGAAGGAACACAACCATAACTCGAACTTTAACATAAAATGTTGAAAAATTCAATTTGTTGCTATCTTTACGGATTTATTTATTCATTCTAGCACTTTACATCAAGTCGTAATATGCCATTGGCATCCGTATCAACTCTTTACCTAGGGATGGAAATGACTGCATTCAACAAGAACCGTTTTCCATGCCAATAACTTAAACTTTTCCTTTTTTTAGTCGTTCTGCAAAAGTCGAAAATCGTAAATCGTAACGTAATCTGGAAAGCAAACGTTTCGTAATACGATACGTTTTAAAGTGATATCCTCCTCTTCAAGACGATTCCTTTATGTAGTACCTATTATAAACGGTGCACTTTGCGTTAAATGTTAGCTTAACGATTATTGCTGGCTGTAGAAGACGTAATGCGAAATTAATGGTGTATGTTAATGCTCAGGTAGAATATAGGATATAGTAGATATAGTCGAATGAAAAGCAATTTTGCTCTTTTAGGCATTTGTAAAACGAAACCATTACAGCGATATGTGATAAAAGATGCTTAAGGATAAAGGAAATTCTCTGGAATAATCTTTCGGCTGAATTCATTTGTAATGCAAATGATACTCTTTGGAAAACAATAAAAGAAATAAGGAAGGATAAAATGATTGAATTATTGTCTATATAAATACTTTTAAACGCTATCTTTCCTCTACAGTTCTTCGCATAAAACAAGTATCAAAACTCCTACTCCCCGACTTTTCATACTTGTTTACCGTTAAAAATCAATTATATTTGATAAAATAAAAATATAATCCTATAAAGTATCCTTTCTGTACGTTATAAGTTTTTAGATGTATTCGATATAGTAACAAGATGTTTTTTAGACTAGATTTCGTTGTACTTAAAATCGAATTTTCGTGTTTTCCATCGATTTATATATTCTTTTAACTTTAAACTAAAAACGTTATTTTTATTTTTAAAGATGTATCTCGATATAAAACGTTTAAAAAGTTCTTTTTTATTAGTAACTAAAGATACTTTTATCTAGAGGACAGCATTTTTGATTTACATTATTTCCTCCGAAAAAGAATTTTTCTTTTTTCCTTCCTGTTGACCTAAAACAGTAAAAAATTTCGCTATCGTTTCCGAATTTAATCGATTTTAAAAAGAATTTTACTTTATCTTTAGCAGAAATCCTAACCGACTTTTGGAATTTATAATAATATAGAACTAAAAAGCATCTACAATATTTTGAAGAGAGCATCATTCTTAATGATACTTTCTTTCTAAAAAAAAACTAAAATTCTAGAAAGAAATAAAAGAAATAACATTTATTTAATTCTACTTTGGTATTCTATAACTAAAATGTAAAACTGAATTGTAAAGTTAAAGGCCTATAAAAATACAGAGAACAATTTTACTGTTTAACCAATACTACAGAGTCGAAGACTGTTCTAGAATCTTATACAAAATTCCAGAACGTACTGTTTTGTGCAGGAATGGTGTCTATATATATATATATATATATATATATTCTCCAGAAATTTTACATATTTTGCATTCTCAAACTATAAAATCTATATATATTCATATACAATTCTCGAAAACAAGTAAAATCAAAGAACAAAATACAAAACTCAATTCCAATTTAAGATTCTAGAACAGAAATTTCTAAATCTTGAATTAAAGAAATTTATAGAATATTAACTTAAATTTCTAGAACACTCATTTGGAACAATGATGCTCTACGGGTTTGTATTGTTGTAGGCTCCAAGAGCGCACTTTTTTCCCTTGTATTATTATAGGTTCTAAAGTTCTGTGTACTTTCGTTTCTACAATTTTATAGATTCCAAGTAGAAGCATTGTTTATATTTATTTCATAGAACAGAATCTTGAAAGGACAGATTACTCTTTAGTTAAAACTGAAAATGCTCTTTTAAGATTCTGTTCTACGAAATAAATATAAACAATGCTTCTACTTGGAATCTGTAAAATTGTAGAAACGAAAGTACATAGAACTTTAGAACCTATAATAATACAAAACAAGAACCTGGAACGTGTTACAATACAAAATAGAAAAAAAAAGAGTACCCTTGGAACCTACAACAATACAAACCCGTAGAGCATCACCACACGTCATAATGAGTATTCGCTTCATCACTTTTTGTTCCAAATGATTTCATTTCGGTGAAAGAGACCCTCATTTGATTTATGCATCACCAAAAAAAAAGAATTATGTTATATAGCGACATTAGTAAGAAGGTATTTTTTAATCAATTCATTTTTTTACAATCGGATGAGCTTATCCACAAATTATTTCATCGAGTTGACATCACGCTATCACTCCAATGATAAATGAACGTCAATTAATCGAAGACGAATTCAGTCTGTGAGCCAACGAATGAATCACTTTGCTAGCATTCGGGAAAATAAAAAGGGAAAAAAAATAAAATAAAAAAAAAGAATTTCCACCTCGAACAAAACCCAACCCCCCGATAACAATTATGGATGCACGCACGACAAGATATAATGACGCGTATAAGTCCCAACATCAGACAAAGAGAATTCTGTCAAAGGCATCCCACTACCAAAAACTATACAAGTTATCCACTCTGCAAAAAGTGCGATAACAATGGAGAGCAAACTAGCCATTAAATATCCTTACCTTTTTTTTTTTACAGCGTGCAGAAAATATGAGGCCAACGCGTTATACGAAACGACGCGACGTTATTTTCGATAGCGTGTGCCATTTTTCGTACACTTTTCAATGTAAACAAACATTTAAATCTCTGATATTTGTAGCGTTTGTATAAGAATTTGTCGTCAATTGTTATATTTGAAATATACAGTATATATTTTCCCTGTTGCTGTTGCACGAAACTATCGTGTGAATCGCCTTGTTGAAATGAGGAATTTACGACGCTTTCTACCGCTATTCCAGTTAAACTTTTGCCTTTTTTTTATCCACTCTTTTCCCTGCAACGATGCCTTTTATTAGCGTAATATTCTTGTATTTATTCTGTTTTATCTCTTATAGTCGCGTCGCGTCGCGTCGCAACGAGTCACGCAATATAGTAAATATTGACTTTCTTCGCAACGTTTTTCGCAAACCGAATACCGAAAATGATTTAATATCAAATTTTATTTGATAAAATAATATTTTAAAATGGCAAATATAATACATTAATATTTTTAAAATTAATTTTATACACGAGTATACCTCAAAACCTTCATTCTATTCTTACAATAATTGAAAAACACTTTAAAAAATTATTATTTCGATATATTTCCATATAAGTAAATTATATAATGTAAAATATAAATTGCCTTCACGTATAATAAACACTTCTCAAGATACAGAGCGTGACGGACAGACATATTCAGGAAAATTATATATAATTTAACATACGTAGAAAATGATCGATTTTTACTGTTGATAACGCAAAAATTTTTAATAATTTACAACTAAAATTTAGTCGAACCTTTAATGACGGCCACCTGTAAACGGCGGCCATTTTTCAGAGACGTTTCTTCTTTGAATTTCATACAAAATAACCTCCAAACAACGGCAACCTTCGAAGAACGGACACGTTTTACGTTCCCGTCAGTGGCCGTTGTTTAGAGGTTTAGCAGCAATTACAATTTTTTTATTCTACCACAAAAAAACCATAAAATTTTTCTAATATATTACAATAATTAATTACATAATTCTATAATAAAATTAATTTAAATAATAACGATGTCGATGATGATGATTATGATGTTGAAAAAAAAATCATCATTAAATTTTTTAAACGGAAGGAAAAAGAAGCCATCACATAAATAATTCAACAGAAAAATAAATTTGAAAAATATAAATTATAAATAAATCGCTTTCTTAATTATAAATATGTTTACCAGTTAAAAATTTGGTACATTTATTCAGTTTTAACATTAAAATTTCATAGAGGAGGTAGGAAGGAAGGTAAAAATGATGAAAAAATAATGATGATAATTGAAGGAGCAGAGAGTTATCCTCATCTACATAATCGTACTGTTTGTGCACAAATAATTTCAATAATATTCTTCAGGATATTTTTAAAATAATTTAATAAAAATAAAATTATTAAACAGTCCCCTTGTAGATCGTGTCTATGCATAATATTAAAGCTCGTCTGTTTGTATGTTCGAATGCGAAAAAACAAATCTGTTTTATTCGCATAAAATTCGCTTCTATAAAGTCTGTTCGTATGTCTGATATAAAAAATTAATCATAATTTATGGGAAAAATCCATAAATTAATTTTGTTTTTTTTTTTTTTGAAGCGTTTGTCTGTTTGTAGATCTGTTATAAAAATTCGTCCTAATCTGTGGAAGAATAGCCGTGCGTCTGTATGTCTGTTCGTAATTCTGACATAAAAACTAATCATGATTTATGGAAGGATCCACGAATTTACTTCCATCACAGTATTTGCTTCTACTCAATTAGAAAATCCTTAAAATTCTTCGACGAAGAGGAAAGTTTTGGGTAATTAAACATCTCGAGCCACTTGAAAAACATTAAAAGTTGACTGCAACAAAGTTTGAAATGTGTAAAGAAGAAGTATTAACGCCTGAAGCGGGTGCAGAAATCTGTGCAAACTCATACAAAATTAGAAGAAGAGCCATTGCATTATTACTGTAGATACAGGCCAGTGAATCTACTTACTTCCTTTTTAATCAATTGGTTACCGAGCGTCACGCGTGACGAATAACGCAATTCCGAGGTTAGAAGATCGTGAAGTAACCATCACACTTTTTAATTAATAACGGCAATAGTTACGATAAGGTAATTGGCACGTTAAGTATGTGATTGATCTTTAATTATTATGTTAATCAGGCATGTGCAGGCAATATGTTACGTTGCTTTTTTCCTCCCCCCGAATTTTTCGGCGTAACACGAAACAAAGACAAGAAATTTATAGCGAGTAATCCATATAATGGTCCTATTATTACAGTAAGTTGAGTTACCTCTTGTAAGTGACAGCTCGTGATGTGCCAATCAACTCGAATTAGCAAATCACTAAGCGTAACAGTGGCACAAAGACCATCTCCGATGTTAAACAATAGATGTATAATATCGCTGACAATTGCTAGTTCCATACACTAATAACGGGAAACAAAGACGGTTATTGGTATGGAAATTATCGGCCACAACGGCCTAATTATAAACTATCTAATCATATTTTTCCGCCTTTTTTTCCCCGTCTGTCTGTATGTCTGTGCGCCAAATATCTCGAAAACTAAGATAGTTGCGAGGTAATAGAGGGATAACTTTATTAAACTGTTAAAATTTTATGTTTTACTTATATAGTGTGTACGTTTGTCGATCCGTCTGAAAAATGTCTCGTAAACTATAGAAATTATAATGAGGAAATGGCGGTGATTATTAAGAATTTTTATATCGTATTGCGGAAACGTCTTTTGTCTTCTCCTGTCTGTATATCTGTCCGCATATTTCGTAACTTCCTGTCGAATCGTAACTCATTTATATTGCCTTTTCTAACATTTCTATAAGCAGTTTTTCTCGTTAAGAAAGCAAATTAAAGTTGGAATTTTCAATTTGTTTATTCAATTAGCCGTCCGCACGGATGTTAGTACGAAAAATTTCTAGATTAATAAATTAACGGGTGTTGGCACGAGAATACTGTCTAAAAAACATTAAATTTAATTGATAAAAATTTTAAAAAATCATTCGTAGGTAATTTTTATATAAGTGAATTCACAATATGAGCGCTTTTTCGATTAAATTTACCACATTTCCCTGTATATTCGAGCGTTTTTAGACTCAAAACTCATCGCATTTCCCATAAATTGGAGAATTGTTCGACGAAATTTACCACATTTCCCATAAACTTGAATATTTTTCGATCAGAACTGACAATGTTTTCACATAAACTCGAGCAATTTTAATTAAAAAAAACGGATTACAGTTAAAAAAAGACCCTTAATTAACCTTAACGGAGGTGGATTGTATCAATAACAAAGAGCAATTTTCCAAGAACACAAACCGTTTAATGATTCAAAGAGAACAATCCATAACTAAGAAGAGGATTGATAAATGCCGGACGACAAATAGCTGTCATGATCTGGAATTCTTATTAATGATTATTGGGGCCAGTTTACAAGACCCTAACACGTCCCAAGAGCGGAGTAAGGGTAATCAATAACTACTTAATAAAGAATATGCGTCAAACGGGACTAAGTTACATCACATTAATGAAACGATAAAGAAAGAAAGAAAAAAAAAATACAGCAACTAAATTTGAGGCTAATTATCTATAGTAAAAGTAGAGAAGAGAATGTTTGCATCTTAGCTAATTAAAGTATATAAAACTAGTGGAAGACTTTTAATCCCTGAGGAATTTGTACTTAATCATTTGGATTGGCAAAACACTCCATATCCGACTGCTTATCTATTGTTGTATAAGGAGGAACAAAAGTGCTTTAGTTCCATGTAATTTGTGGATGTAATTAACTGTCCGGGTTTCAAAATGGATGGTATTTATTCGTTTTGTTTCCATCAATTACTAATGGCTCCGTATACACCCATTTCTATAATTACTATTCATAAAAATATCTTTTATAAAGGGAAAAAACCCTAAGTTGGTATCCATTCAGGATGGATGTAGGGTTTTATCTCCATCCTCCTCCGCATATTTTTTAAAAATTTTTCTGTTTTTTATTAAAGAAATAATTAAGGAGAGTATTCATCTTCCTCTTCAAAGAATATGTATTTTCTTGCTTTTAATATAATTAAATTCATCCCGTTTATATCGAAGTGAGCTTTCGTGGAATTGAATGATGGTGGCTTTGAAAATTAAAAATTTAAATTTATTAAATTTAAAAGTTAATTTATTAATTATAATTCGTGTTTTTATGCGTTAATATGTATTGGTGTTTAAGGAATTTCGAGTTAAATTGGAGAATTTAATTAGTAAATAGTGAAGGAATTAGAAAAATAATAATATATATATATCTTTTTTTTTTTGCTTATTTTTTAATTACTCACCACCTCTTCTGGCTGCAACGGTGGTCAGCAAGCTGAGCAGTGCAGCCCACCAGCACAGCATTTCGTGTACGCCAATCTCACCCTCACTACTTCACCTGAAACGAGAAGAAAAGATGTAAGAGAAAATGCGATATGGGGAGGGGGGACATTACATCGTCGTACAGACTACAGAACGGGGTCCCGATCGGTTACCATAGTAACCGTAATTCCCAGGCGGATGCTTCTCCACCCATCTATAAACTATACCTGACAGGTACCAAAGAATCGTGGTGACAGAAACAAGAGAGATTTACTCTTATCGTTCGTCTAGTAGGTCTCGAACGAATGAACTGTAATAAAATCGAGCTCAAGTAAAACTGCGCGAGACCAGGGTAGAAAATAAATCAGCGACTTAATTCACCCCTTAATCACGTCTGGTTTGGCAACTGAGTCCACTGGGTTTAGTGACTCCTTCCTCTCCATCTCCAGACATTTTATTGAGGTGTTTTTTTTTCTTCTTCTTCTTCTTCTTTTATTATTATTTTTTCCTATTCTTAAGACACATTAAAACTACAGAAAGACCCGAAATTTATCAGAAGAAACGGGACATTTTCCGGATCGTTTAATTATCGTCTCACTCGAAGATATCTTTTTTTAAAAAATGTGAATTTCTGTTAAAACTATTTCTCTTTGGGAAGATTGATAATAAAAAAATAAAGCTCGACGACTCAGATAATAACATAGTTTGGGTGTGATATATGAGAATTTTCGACAGTAAAAGATGTCAACATCAGATACACTTCACCAATTGACGCTACTTAATTGATTTTTGGCTAAAGAATTAAGAAATAATTAAGTGTTATTAAGTAACCATTAATCATACTGACGTTAAATTGTGCTGAAGATATCTGGAGAGATGTTTATTGAACATCTCTTGGCAACAGGTGAGATGAGAGAGAGAGAGAGAGAGAGAGAGAATCTCGATGGAAACTTGAAAGAATTGCGTGTTTTCCAGTTATAAAAATGCACCCAAATGCTATTTTTTAATTATTGAATTTGTAATGGAACCCCTCAAAAGTCATCGTAACAATAAATTAAGTCTTAGTCATCGAAATGTGTTTAGATAAGTGTGTTAACAGTCATCTTATGTTACTAGAAAGATATGAGAGCAAAGTCCTCCCTTCGACATTTCGCACGTCGAAAACTATTACCTTTATCCAACCTTTGACCTTTGAACCGTAGGGAAACGTGTATAAGAAAGGTCTCCATAACATTAGACTAAGGAATTTTGATATCTTAACAATAATAATAATAGGGGGCTAAAAATAATCATTTCTACTTCTTAAATACGAGAAAGAAAATAATAAATAAATAAATGTAATAGAAATTTTGCCTTTTGTAATTTCATTTTAAAGCCGTTTCGTTTGCTAATATTTTAACATTACGAAGAGAACGAAAGAGGAAAAAAAAGAAAAAATGGAAGAAAGGTAATTGGAAATCATTCAAGAGCTGGATAATATCTAAATTCTTTTGGATGTAATTAAAACGATCATTCAAGCAATTTCAACAAGAGAATAAGGATGGGAGACAAACTTTTAAGTTCAACTATTCTAGAATTCATGGAAAAATCTCTCCCCTTTGGAATTCAACAAAGCAGCATAAGTAAAAAATGAACTCACGATACGGAATTATTAATAGGGGGAGAAGCGCCCTATTTTTCCAATCCACGTAATCGTCAATTATTCAAAACCCTCCCTGCGACACTTTCTACCTTTAAAAATATATAGTTTAGTGACTAGTTTCCAGTTTGGAATCTTAAAAATTCGACTAATATACCACAACTAAGTCTAGATGTAAGAGGAGTGTTGCCCTTTGTTCCTCTAACAAAAACAGCAGGGGGGATTGTTTAAGATGAACTCAAGATCAACATCATGCTTGCACTTTTCACCTTATTTACAATGACAATTATTTTATTATAAATTTAACTTAATAATTCATCTTAATTATAATTAAATGTACAAATTATCTTTAGACGAAGTACAGTAAATATATATATTTTTCTATACAGTTTCTCATGTAAAAAATAATAATAATAAAAGCAAACTGATGCCATTTTTCTATTGTAAATTGCATTATGGATATTTTATTTCTTAACAAGATTTATCTTCCTTAAATAAAATAAAAATCCAATTAAATTATTTCCGCCTTTTTCTTCTTTATTTTTCTTCGAATTTTTTAAGTAAATTAATTTAAAGATAATTAAGATAAATTTATATAAATTATATATTAAAATACAAGTTTACTTTATTAGATTATAGAGAGTTAAACGTAATGATATTTTTCATTAAGTTTGTGGAATAGAGAAGTGAAAAAATTTGTGATTTTTCGAGTTAAATTAAAATTATATTTTATTTAATTTTTTATTAATTTGCAGCGAAAGAAAGGAAGAAAGAAACCGCAATTTTCTCTTTCTTCTCTCGACTAAATCATTTAGATCCAATTAGTGAATGGTTAAATCTGAGTAAAATGTAAAGTAAGTTTGTACTTGTTGTGCTGGAAGAAGAATAAGTAAATCGTCGTATTCAGTCGCTAGCTCCCATGACAAACAATCTATCGAATTCCTATTCTGAAACTATATAAAAGACAAATCTCTACAGAAACAGAAACAAATCAACTGCACAATACCCATTTGTAGCCTAGTCTTACTATAGCTTGACATTGTCCAAATGGTTGCTTTGTTTTTCTCTTATTTTTTTCGTTGTAACGAATGTCAAAATCGGATGGTGATCTAATTTTCTTGTAAGATAATAAGATAATATAGTTTACGAATATTTACTGCAGCTGTTCGGAAATGGACCCTTTTTTTAAAAGCTTGATTCCCTCTTGTTTAACTTGTGAAGAAGTAGAGTTGATATGCTAACTCTTTCTTTTTTTTTTTTTTTTTTTCTTAATTCCTCTCCTGTTTGGAGAGAAATACTGCTATAAATAAGCTTCTCTACTACATCTTCCTTGGTTAAAGACGTGTAGCCAACTTCTTGGTTGATAGAGTTTTTGAAATTCTTGATTAAACTTGGATTAAATATTACAAGTGGTGATGTAAACAAGGTTTTTTTCCGATCTCTCAGAAGTTGTTGTTTTTTTTTTGGCTAAAATTAATAGAATAAAAACAACTTTCAGATTGTTAAAGTTAGTTTTTACTTTAAATTTTCGACTGTTCTTATTATTTTTTAGTTAATATTCAAGATTAAATACTCTCCTTCGACCGTATCGCGCTTAACTGTGAAAAGGTTCCTTCGTCTCTTGCGTTTTATTTACTGGAAACAACATTCAGATAAAAGAAGTGTAAAATTTCTTTCATTTTTAAAGATTTATATATATATATAATTTAATTTAATTTAACACGTTAAGGCCAAATAACCATGGCTTGCTTACACATCACACCAATTGCTGCTCATCTCACCTGCAGATTTCCCGAATATTCAGCATAAAAATTAAAGACGAACTAAAGTTTTCAGCTTTGTTAGCTGCTATTGTAACTAATTAAAGTATTTTTTGAACCACCCAGTAGTTTTTCCCCCCACTAAACCCTACTGTAAATAAGCTTACTCGACTCGTCTCGAGTTGTTGTTTACCAGAAACCATCAGCATAAAAACTGATTAGAGGGAGTTCAGAAATCGAAGAGGAGTCAGAGATTGACAGTATCTAACCAACCACAACGCACATTCGATTACTGGTGCCAGGATTATCCTTATTTGAGGATTATCCACGATGCGGACGTTCACCAAAAACTTTCAGCTCCAACTACTTCTTAGAATGGAATTGTGTGCACTTCTTTGTTTTTTTCTTTTTTTTTTATCCAATAAACTTCTACTAAAACTCGAGACAAACACGCATTGGAGGCATTGGAGAAGAGGCACGAATTATCGAAAATGTATCCATCCAAGATAATTATTCTTAAATGTAAATTGTACAAGTAGAAGATAGAAAGTAAATCGTAATTATATCTTGCTGATCGATACGTTTGCAGCATCTGTTTTTGTCTATCCAGTTCACACAGTTCATGTTTATTAATGATAAAAATATTCTAAGAGATTTAACAATGTAATACTTTACTACGACCCTAAGGCATGGGCCTGAAAGCAAAATTTCCTACTCGTATACGTGCCATGTAATATGAGTAATACGTGTGCTTCGTACAGTTCACGTTCTCTAAACGATTATTATCGAATTAATTGTTGCTAATGCAATTAAATACCTCGTTAAATATTGATATGCAACAGAGCTTGCTATAAGTGGTGCATCTCTTATGTACTTCACTATATAATAGTTTGAATAGAACGTGAATTTTAAATTTAAAAATTGCAATATCGATCTGTTAAGAGAAAGAGAAGACGAGTTATGCATGATTTATATACTGCATGATTTAAATTAAAAGGATCTTGTTCTAATTTATGTTTAATCGTCTTCATTAATATCGAAATATTCTGTTAATCTCTGTTATTTTTGAATGAAAACGCATCGTTTTATATTCAGCATACCTATACTCATGCTACGATTTCATTCATTTCAAATTAATTATCGATTTTTGCATGAAATAATCAAATTGCTTGCATTAGTTTTAAGCAAGCTTCAATAGGCATGACTCCCCTGCAATCATTTTCAATCAAATGCCAATGAATATGCTCTAGTTCAGTAAGTTTTAAGCAAGGATTAATGGGAATACTTCTTTGCGCTAATGTTATACAGCTGTCTGTATGTAAGTGCTTAATCTTTTAATATTTTTACGTGCAAAAATCAATTATTATATCATCCAGCAATAGTTAAACTATTGCAGGACTACAAGGATCAATAAATATTCTATTCTGCATTAATTTTACACAATTATCCTATCCACAGACGTGAAAATCCTCCAATACATTAACCAATGTCTCAGCAATTTTAAACAAGAAAGAAGAGATATTTCAGTTTCTAGCAATAGTTTCAAACACACCATCCCCCTCTTTGATCATTTTAAGCAGAAATCAATAAGATATAACTCCGAAATAATATTAAACAGATTATACTTCAATCGCTTTCAAACAATGAATCGATACGGTAATTTTATTATTAGACGAGTAGCCAAAGGGCATGACTTTCCAGTAATAATTTTCAAACACCCATCTACGGAGGAACTTTCCTTCAATAACACGCTCTCTCCTTGAATAATTTAAGCAACCGTCAAAAAACAAGTTTAATCAGCATCAATTTAAATTACCAATAGAAGCATCATTTTCATTATTTTCCAACAGATAGGGAGAAGACAGAAGAGATCTTTCCCATAAGAAAACACTAAATTTACTTTTCCATCTCCAACTTTCTTCACTTTCCAGCAAGTAAACAGAACTTAATTTTAAAAAAAGCACTCCAAATTATTGAATAGAAAAAGAAAATCAGTCTGGAATTTTAATTTTCATTACCTGCATTAAAAAAAATGCATGTATACGTAAGAACAATAACAATAACAACCTGCATACAAATATAAATAAAATTATATTTATAAAAAATAAATAAATAAATAAGGGGGGAGAGTATTGAAGGAAGAGTTGCCAATAGAAGGTATTAACGTACAAGCTTCATTTCATAATACATCCATGAATTATTCCAGTCTGTAGCCAAGTCTAATTAGTAGCTACAAGACGAAAATTTGCTAGAGGAAGTAAAAAAAGGGGGGGGACAGAAATGCTTCCAAAACAGCGTCATCTGCTGTAGACGAAAGACTCCTTTTACTACCCCTAACTTTACATGTCAATGAACTCGTTGTATTTTTAATGAAGCAAGAATAAACATGGTGAAAATGATGAAACGGGAGACGAGAAAATGCTTTACTCCTCCATTCAACTCCCCTCTTTTACACGTGAATTACCTAAGAACTGACTGAGAAAAATATCAAAAAAAAAAGATAATAATAAAATACACTAGTATCGTCTCTTTTTTTTCTATTTGAATATATTAAAAATTGCTACCTTTATGTTAATTTATTGCTGGTTTTTTTTTATTATTTCCTAAGCGAAACGTCGCGAGTAACTCCCGAGCACGCGATTGATATTAAGTTACTTTTATAAAGAAAATTAATAAATTTCTTTACATTCTTTTAAGTTTGTGGTTAAATTCTATTAAAGAAGAATTAAAAATATGTCGTACGTATATTTTTATTTTATTTTTTTTTTAAAGAATATTTTCGATTTAATTTAATTTTTTTTTTCCTCCTCCCCGCTTATAGAAAGATCAAAAGTTAAGTTTATACAGAAAAAGAAATAATGTATATACAGAAGAATATATTACATTTGAGAAAGAAAGAAGAATATATCTACAATTTTTGAAAGTTTTACAAAAATTTAATCGATCGAAAAATTCAATTGAATAAATTTTCAGAAAGAATAAAATTTTCATATTAAAAAAATACAATAATAATAATATAAAAAACGTATACTTTATAATTGAAAGCTAAAAAAAATAAATAAAATAATAAATTATATTCTAAATAATTAAATTTTTTAAAATGATATTCTCTTAACTTTACGAAAATTTGAATGAAATTATTCTAATTATTACGAAATTAAATTTATAATAAATGATAATAGTGATTAAATATAGTAATGAGTTTTAAAACTTGTGTTTTAATAACATCTTTCTCGAGTTTCGCAGTCACGAAGAGAGGAGAAATTTCGATAGAATTCGTTTAACTTTACTGCTAAATTTACTGTTAATTTGCTAAAAATGAAAAGAGTTTTTAAATTAAATTAGTTTTGAGAAAGTTCGGGTTTACCATTTAAGTTTTAGGGCCTGTTCGGGTATAGCCAGAACAGGATGGTAGAAAAAGAGGCTCGTTTTGTGAGCTTCCACTAAAAAATAAATAATAAAAATAGAGTGAAACAAAAGAAAATAAGTAAGGAATGATTCAGGAAGCGAAATACAGCAGGGTACACTTGTAATTTTACAGAACGGGCCTCCACAATTATGCCTTGAGGCCTCCTAAATAAATCCGTCTCTGGCAATATTTTAACATGATACAACTTTTGTATTGTGTAAAAATATTTGAGTGTCTATCAGGAAAATGTAACAATGCAAATTGCTACTCTACCTCATGACCTTACAATGGCCCCCCCTCTCTCTGTGAGGCCATCTCTCCCACAACAACAGGATAAATATACAGTACCGTATATATATACTTATAAACGTGTTACAGAGTAGAGACTAATGTTTAACACAGGAAGCTATCGTGTAAACACATTCGAGTATCGCGAAAATATGCAAATTTGCGAATTCTCTCTCATCTTAGCTCGATGATAATATCCAAAGCAACAATTAAACAACAGAAATTTTAATTTAATTTCGATCATATTCCCGGCCGCCATCTTTTCCTCACGCAACGATGTAGCAGGCTACACATCTTCAACAAATGTCAGATGACGTAATTACACAAAGATACACGTAATTGATTAAAAGCGTAATTTACAGAAAGGACGAACTAATACAGGAGTTATGAAGGCAAAAAAAATGTATAGAACGAATACGGAACGATGCCGTAAATCCCCAAACGCCTCTTTAACTCGATTATTACAAGAATGGAATATTGTGTTTATGCATGATCACATTAAATGGAGTCCGTTGTCCGATAAGCTTTCTGTAGAAGCGGTCGAGCATTTTGACGACTTAATCCAACAAGTCGACGCGATTTATCAACTAATCGTGTTAAAGGCATTAACATTTCGGTTGCATAAATTGAATTCAGAAATGATGATGTCATTTGCTTCCTTCTTCCTTCCATAAATCGCATTGAAACTCGATTATCAAACAATGTTAACTATGATAAATCGATTAGAAAACATTAAACGAATGGGAGAAAATCTTCTAAATGAGATTTAAACGAAACGTTTAAATAGTTTAACCATAAAATGTCGCTAAATTTAAACCAATAAACTATCTTAATACCCTAAAATTACGGCTCGTGGATGGATTTTTTTTTTCCTTACGTGTATACAGGTAAAGTGATAAAGTATCGGCCACTATTGGATGTAGTGAAGCGTGTGTATGACACTTTAGTAAGTTTTATAGGATAAGTTTAGCCAATTTGGTGCCGCAGTGTTTAGTGTGTTTTTTTGAAACGTTTAGCGAAGAATTCTATTTAGCAGAAGTCGGCCCTTTGACATAATAAACAGCGAACAGACATGCGATATAGTGGAGTAACGATATCGGGTCACGAACCTTCGGGGATGACATGTCTATAGGAATAAGCTTATAGGCGAGGAAGATTGACTACAGGGCCACTCCTATTTCCTATCTAGAATCAATTAGAATGGACTACTTCGAATGAAAACTCTTCCGGAGCCAATAAAATGGCGCCGTACACTTTTTACATTGTCCCAATGTAACCGAATGACTTTAGTGTTTCTAATAAATAAAACTTGAATGGCATCTCGTACAGCGAATGATAACACTCGATACATTTACACGAATATTTTTAGATGTAAATTTTTAGGAAATTCATTTTCTTCTCATTAATTAACTGCGTTTGGTTTTTACCATTCATTTATTTGTTCGCCAACTTTTACCGTCGCCGTATTCTGCTTAGCATATTTTATTAGCGTTGATATTTTTATTTAACAAAATAAATTTATTGAACTTGAATAGCTTCTTGTAGAAACTTCATAATATCATAATTTGCTCAGCATCAATAATCTTAACTGTAAATTTTGCTGAACGATTTGCATCTCTATTTTTGTATATTTCTCTTAACAAATTTGCAAAAGGAATTGGCTTATAGGCGAGGAAGATTGACTATAAGGCCACTCCTATTTCCTATCTAGAATCAATTATAATGGACTAGTTCGAATGAAAACTCTTGCAAGTTATTCATTCTTTCCTTGCAAATTTGGCTCAACGTTTGTTTCTTCCTCTCACATTTCGCTGAATATTTTCTTACAACAAATTTTGCCCGGCAGATTTTTAAATCATTTCTCGAAAAAAACACATAATAAGAATGAATGCAAAAACGTAGCAAATTTAATAAAAATTCATAGATCATACATCAAAATAAAAAAGAAAATTATTCGAAATTTATCATTCGACGATAACGTTAGATACAAGTCTATATATCCTAATTTACGTACTTCGGAAGAAAAATATTAAGATCTGCTGAGTCTTTTCCTACCGAAAAACAAAAAGCTTAAAATAAATATATTCGCGGTTACAATATCGTAAAAATAAGTTTATAACTCGTGTAAAAAATAAGAAAAAGCACGCACACACACAACACACAAAAATACATCTTTTACTGTTCCCACGACTTGCATCTTCCATTTTTCCAAAGCATCTGCTCCTAATATTTTTTATATAACCGCACATATGCGATTTTTCTGCATATTTTTTAGGGGGAAGAAAACCCAACGAAGTAGTTATTTTTGCATAAAATTTTCACGTTTATGCAATAACATAGAGATCGTAAAATTGTATAACCTTATGCATAATTTGCCTATCTATACTTTCTCATCTCGTAAAGTTAATCCTTATATTTTTATATACAATTTCGTAAAGTTGTTTCGATTCTAACTTTATGAAAAATTCATAAAACCTTTCTTTTTTTTCTTTCTTTCTTTAAATATATACATTTTTAAATATTAGGTTAAATTTACATTTAAATAATTAGATTGAATTATTCATGTTTATTTATATGTGTCCAATTAAACATGATTTATCGTGTAAGGTTACTCGGAATTGATGAATTAGAATAATGCTTCGTTCACTAACTCATCATAATGATTATTTTTTTCTTCTTATTATTTTTTTTTTTTTTAAGATAATCATTCCGGTTGGATAAAATTGTGTTTTATATGTGGATTTTATGCTTATTTTATGTATAAATAAATGCAAAAATAAAGTTTTCTGAAGTGATTTTTATGAATTTTAATAGTTCTCTGGGAATTTTTGAAATAATTTTCTTACAAATTTCAGACGAATTTTATCAAATGGATTTGTTTTCTTTATAAAATTCCAATTTTGAACAAATTTGGATTCGTTTCTTTGCAAATTTTGCAGAAAAGATTCGATTTTTTCCAGTCAAATTTGCCGTATTTTCATAAACAAACTGTGAAGGTCGGTTTCCCTGAAAATTTTGATTTACTTATAAACGAAAAAAAAGGGGAGGGGGGGGAAAATCCCAATAACTCTGAGGAACATAAAACCCATCTTAATCAGTTTCTAGCGATGTTTATTGCCTTGCTAAACTACATTAAAGTTTGATAAACCGATCAATGATTCGGTTGCAAATAACTTTATAAATTGCGAATAAATCCAAGCGAGTCAACTTTCAATTGACTTCTATAAAACTTTTCAACTGATCATCGAGCAATAAAAGCAATTTGAAGAAGACAAACAGCTATTTTCCCTATCGAGCTATTTTATCAGAAGCAGTTAAATAAATCTCATACTTTAATGTTACGTACGCCTCCATTGATAAAATATTGTCTCATTAATGGAAATCAAATGTAATTAAGTGACATTGATATGTTTCATTCGGCCTCTTACTCCTATTAATATGTTATGAATGGCTTTTATTGTCTTTATACCTTTCTCAAGAAAGATCATGGCGTTATTAATTCTATTTTTTTTATACGTATATATATATATATATATATTTTAGAGTTTCTTTCCCTGTAACAAATTGTAACATTAGCAAATCTTCATTCTGGTGATGTCCTTTCTTTCTCTCTAAGGTACCATACTAGGAAAGATGGATGTTGAAAATACGTCGCGAAGACGACCCCAATCCCCAACCAACAGTATATATTGTCGTATACGCTGTATTTTTAATGATGTACATGTCTTGTGGATGTGTTTGAATTTTTCAAGAAGCATCTACATTAATTATGTATAGACTTACAGACTCGGTTATTGTTTTCAAGAAAACACGAAAGAAATTATTTTATAAGCAATTTGTTCTCCAATTTTTTTCTTACTTTAATAAATTCTAGATCGAAAATAATGCTTTCTAAGTCTATATATATCTATATATATATATTTTATAAATATAATAAAAAATATCTAATTTCTTTAAAAAAAATTTGTTTTTTGTACACAGGAAACAAAAGATGTAATATGGTAATTTATATTGTTATCAAAAATGTTTATTTAGAATGTAATTTATTAAAATATACATTCTTGTGCTAATAAATATAAAATTAAGGGTTTTTTTTATTAGTAGAAAATGTCTCCTCGTAGATGCACTGAACAGTACTTATTTAATTAAATAAGAGTAAAAATAATTATATCTAACGAGAATTATAATCTGTATGAGCGTACGTATAAAATATAAAGTGTATTTTTATCGTAATCATGTATAGATTTTATATACAACACAGGAAAGTTCCCATTAGCATAAATAGCATTATACTTATAGGCAATTATACCTCTATATTTAGAGGAATAATTGCTTCCTACATAAACCTACAGAGGATTAAGATTAAAAATGAAAATTGTACATTAAAAAAATGAAAATATAATAAGAAAAACTCTATTTTTACTATAATCTCTAACCAAAAAAAAGTTGTAAATATTAAAAAAAAAGTCCCCTTGAGATACAGAAGAAGGAATTTTATAAGCAGCTGCCTTTCTAAATTTTAATAAAATGTTAATAAAATTTGCTTCGTATAATATTATAAATATATAAAAATTATCATAAAAATTGTTTTTGTAAATCCAAACAGCTCTCATGCTTCTAAAAACACTTTCTTAGTCTTATACAATATGACTTCATCTTTCTTTGTTATATGCATAACAGAAGAAACAACTCGAATTTAGATATTAAGGAAACGAAAAGAAAACATTCTATATATTATTTTAATTCTATCTTTTATTAAAATAAAGGAAAAATGCTTCAAAAACAACATTTTACATGCGTTAAAATATAGAAAAAATAAACCTAAATAACGTAAATTTTATTGTAATCCCTTATAGATTCAGTTGTGTGCATATTGCAGAAAGAATTTTTGTATTTGTAGATATGTATACATATATTTAATTTAAAGTAAAAAAAAAAAGAATTATTTTCTGTTTAAGATTTTTTTTTAAAAACATTTTCATAAACAATCTTTCCTATAAGAGTAATGGCTGAATACATAAGTCATATTGAAACTAACGTATTGGTTATCTGCCAGTCATATTAAAAAATATATATTATAAAAATAAAAATAAAGAAAAAAAAATGAAAACTACCCTTTTACGAAAACGTCGAGGGATTTTACTTTAATAATGGATGAAGGAGATCGATGCTCAATTTACTTCAATCTGAAACGTAGAGATGAAGAAAAAAATAGTAAAAACAACAGAAGCAACGTAAACCTATGGAGAAAATGCCGCGGGTACGGAAGATGAAAGTTAGATATGAAACTAAAAAATTCAAAAAAAAAATAATAATAATAAATTTAAAAAAAATTAGCTTCGGTTAATAATCTGTAACATCCTCACACCCATACATTACAATAAAAAAAAGCTTTCCTATTCCTAGCTAATCTTCATTAATGAATTAATTAAAGGTGAGTAATTAAAATTTGAATAATTTATTAATTTTATAAATGTTTAAAATAGCTAGAGAATACGTTGGTTTGAAGATATATGTAATAGTTAAAGTTTGTGTAGTCACATTAATTACAAAGATTTGCATACAAAGTAGTGAGGAGTAAGGTAAAGAAAACACATTTCCAGGATTGAAAACGGTCAGATCTAGTTTTAGTGTGAAGTCACACGTAAGATATTTTCGTTTAGAATTCGAATGCTCTGAATACTAAGTCATAGCATTAAGGGAGGGACAAGAAAAAAAGGTCTTTGTCGAGTACGATTGAAAGCTTGAAATTCATCTCTACAAATTCCGCGCACGAAAAGTTGAATCGATTCTTTTACTCAAGGAAAAAGCTCCAAACCAACTAAAACTGTTCTTATTGTCCAGTTTCAATATAGGGCTATGGTCGGCAATTGTTAAGAAAGGATAATGCATCGCAAAGATTAGTAATATGTTGTAATACCCTGTATTGAAAGAAGTAAGATGAATGCCACGCACAGGAACACACACACATATACATCCCTGAGCTTCGGTTATTGTTTAGGTTTCTAAACATAAAAGAAACTTCTCTCAATTCTTCAAGCTTAACTTCGACAATATGTTTAGACTATAAACAAAATTTTATATCTTAATATCAAAACTAATTTGACTTTCTAACCCCCTCCCTCTCTTTCTTATTGGGGCTACAATAAAGCTCAAAGGCTACGACATATTCGTCTTAATATTGTGAGAAATTTCTGCATTATCTATTTGATGTGGCAATTATTTCCATCTAAAAATCGATCACGGGATATAAAAAAAAAAAGGATTGTACACAAACTGACATCCATTACAACCCCAAAAAGGAAGGAAGGAAACGAGAGAGAAAAAAAGAACCTCACTATTTGCTTGGGTACCACCTCGGGGAGATACTCCACCCTAGTGTTGACTAAACGCTACTTTTTATACAGTAACATAACCCTTGAGGGGATTTTTATGGACAACAGGCGTGGCCCGAGTCAAACAGTGCTGAAAAAACTCCATCCCTACATCACAGCCAACGTCGTTAGCCAATGTTCTTTGGTGACTAACGTTCACCGAATTGAAGACTACATCTCGAATGACAACACCATCCACCAATGAAATTAGTGATAAGAGTAACCTTGCTGAATATATATTAAGTTACAAAGTAGATATGTGCGAGACTAATTCGTTTCGTTTTTTTTTACAAGCTAATGTATATTAAGATGGGAGTCTCTCTTTATGCTAAAGGGGTAGAAAAAAAGAAAATGGATATATTCTAACAAACAGCAGTTGCTTGGTAACTCGAGCATATTGAAATTGCAGTTTCTATATATTTAACGTGTCATAGTGACATATTGACCGTATTATGGGTTGCGTGTTTCAAAAATCGTAGGTACAGTACATATAAAAAAAAAGTTTTTTTCTTTATAGATATATTTTCTCTTATAAAATTGGTATAATGATATATAGGTATGACATAATTCAATCTCATTTTAACGATTTCTAAGTTATAAACTGAATTCGATCGGGGTGAGGAATGAATTTTTTCTTTGGTTCTTCTTTTAGTAAAATGCGACAAAATTCGATAATTTGATAGGGAATGAATGGAAAATCAATCACGTTGCAAATATAACAATAAATTTGGCTGAAGTGTGACAAAATTAAATAATGGAGTAGAATAAGACGAAGGGTTAGCAGCATCGATTTCGGTATCATACAATAAAGGAAGATTTCGGAGGAGAAAGCGCACCTTATCTTCAGATTTTCTTCTTCGTCTTCTTTTTTTTTAATACCGAGATTCAATCTATAATGGATTTTCTATAAAATAATATTTGACACTGATTATATCTCACGTCGTGTGATAACAATATTTGTGAATATTGATATGGAATCAGTCAAAAAAAAAAAATATCGGATAATGTAATAAAGAAGATATTTTCACGTTGGTGTAGAAGGTATGAGTATTTTGAAAGACGGTAGAGGAAGGAAAATGTTCGAAGTATTCGAAAAGTATAGAAGAAAGTGAACAAAAGAATGTAAAAAATAGTTTTATAATACGTTCAACCGAACGAAAAAATGTACAAAGTAAGATAACTTACACTTTTCTGTTCACTTTAGAACATATTATAAATCCATTAAACATCACGTAATCATAAAATAACTGGAAATGCCTTGTTTGTTTTAAAGCACTTAAAATATCCTGTTAAAATTTGAAAGAATCGAATTAAATATTTAAATGCCTCGTTTTATAAGGTACGACAGAATGCTAATATGTCTTTTATGTTTGAAGCTATCCTTAAGAACATTATATAGCTTTATTTATTATTTTCTACTCGTTTAAGTATATGCCTGTAAAAAAATGCATTAGCAATATATAAAGTAAGCTACATAGCAACGTAGTACATAAAAATTAAGCAGAAAACGTTGGAAACAATTACAAATAATCCTCAAATAATATAAAAATAAATAAGTTAAAAGTAATTTCTACTTTACTTCTTCTCGGAACCATAAACATAGTTCACAGTTATTGCTTTTAACAAATAAATGTAAGTCACACTTAACTGAAATCTGAGTGTTTCACTTAAGTGTGACTTACGTTTATTTGTTAAAAGCAGCTCATCAGCATCACGCAAATCATCAACACTCATTAAAATTGTTACAGAATTTTCTGAGTCTACGAATGGTTAATACAATACAGTGTACACTGTATATGTGATATTATATATAGCTTTTTTTCCTATCCGAGTAGTGTTTCTGAAGAAACGTTTTGTTTCTCGCTTTCAGGCAGCAATGTTGTTATCCATCGATCGTTCTCACTAGCGGTATGCACTTGTGTATGTGCGTATGTGGAGATATTCAATAGGTACAGAGCACTGACCGTGTCTTGTCATGTCATGCAAACGGACTCGCCCCGAAATAGAAGATCGATGGACAAAGACTATTTAGATGTACGATAATACAGAAAAGTCTCTTCCCTTTCTGCAAAGATATATTTTTAATTCTATAATTTGCGCCTCGTCTCGTTAATTCGATTACCAGCGGAGGTATACGTTACTCTTCATTAATGATGTGAGCCATACTTTTAAGTATGGTAGCCACAGGTCAGTTTACATGTTTGAAATTTAACTTAATAAGGTAGTTTTAACGATGATTACTAACAATGTCTTTGCGAAGCGTTGTCGTCCATTCTTATTCTACTATAAACGATTGTTGAGTGTAGAATGAAAATGTTGTCCCAGAGCTAAATCCCTTCGGGGGAATTGACGATAGATGGCTCTGTCAACGCCTATAACAGATAGTAGTCCCCTTCGTATGGACAATCAGACTATATTACAATGCCTGCGTTTGCAATCGAAGTCATTTGCAAATGTCATTTAATACGCGCTTTTTCAATTCTTTGTGCTTTTACTTACCAGTTTTTTTTTTTTATCGATTATATATGCCCATGTGTAATGACGATGTCCACAGATGGTAGATTACTAAACGAATTTCACTATAGTAAATTCGTTTTTCTTCTTTTTAAACTAGCCAATCGCAAACTCTCAATTTCAAACTGACGAATCGCAAAACTTGTATTTTTCAACAGTACAGAAGTAGATTTAAAGAAACGGAGAAGAAAGGAAAGGAAAAAAAGATACCAAAAGTCTATTTAAGACCTACTTTTCCGATCAACTGCACTTTATCAAATGTCACCACAAAATGACCAAACCCGCATCCTTCCAAAAGAGTTTTAAAAAAGAGGGAATTTCGAGAGTTTACCAAGTTTTGAAAGACGTGGATTACTCCTTAAGCCGTTCAGAATGGTTAATCACAATCAAATTTTTCGGTAAATTTAATAAGAAAAAGCAAAGTATATTTTAAAATATTTACAACTAGAGCTAGGTAAGAGTGTTAGGTAAAGATTGTTTATAAAAACATTTAACTCTACATACTTCACCGAATTTAAATTTTAAAATTTTAAGCAGATACACTTATCTCTGCGGGATATTCTGATTAACGACTGTTGACAAAGTTAAGTCCTGGCTTGCTCCGTTTTATCCTTTTATATAGAGTATTACAGGAATAATTTATGAATGTTAAGAGAATGTTCGTATGCTGAACTACAGTTTATTAAGTATTAAATCAGGTTTTTGGTCTTTATTCGCTTTAAAAAAACAAAAAACAAAAAATTCGCCATTCCAGACACAGGTTGACAAGACCAAAAGAAAAATAAATTATATATGTTTAAGACATGAATAAATATATTTTTAAAACTTTTAACTATTAAGTTTTTAAAATAACGAATTAAATATCTTAAAAAAAGCAAAATTAAATGAGAAAATAGCGAAAGAATTCGCGCTTCCCAAATAGTTTCGCTTAATAATAAAATCGATATTATAAATTAATATAATAAGTAATATCTTACCCGTGCCGTAACGAACTTCTCTATTGATTAATTTGTTGTTTATATTATATAATTTTTAAGTAATTATTAACGATACTAACAAAGATCGTTTTATCCACGTCCGTTCCGTTCCGTTGACAATCGCTCAATGAAAGCGAAAGCTGCCAGATAGACAAGTCAACGTTAGATTGCAGTCTGTGATTGGTGGGGACGGAATAGCGCCCTCTGTCATGCGCACGCATGTTTTATTGGGGTTGTGTGTACTGACGTTTTTGCAGACCACCCGGTCTCTCCTTAGGTGACAGCTGTGGATAAAGCGGTTGACCACATGGCGCGTCATTACGCCTTAGCACACATCTTTTAACACTTGTTCTGTATAAAAGACCCTATGCACATATTCCCTACTTATTTATCTTTTTTTTTTTATCATTCGAAAAATTTTCGAACTCTTCCTTTGTGTAACATGTTTTGAAGATGCTTTGATGCGTGCTTCTTTAGAAGTATGTTTGAAAAAAATCAAAAAAATAAAGAAAAAAATAGAAAAATGTTGAGCGACTTCTACTGCAACTTAAATTGCATTTACAGTTCTAGATGTTCCATGGGCGTTTTATTAGAAAATAAACTTATTCTGGAATGCTACAAATAGTTTTTTTTTTTTTTTTCTTCTTTCTTTTTAGAAAGTAGAGCATTCTCTGGAGGAAAGAGAAGAAAATTTTTTAGATAAAACAATTTATAGTTAGCTCTCCAACGTGTTAAGGAAAGGATATCACACCATGGCCATACCACATAAAGTACACTAATGAGATTTCACAGCACCATTGATTGATATAATAAATTCCATATATTATCGAGCATATTAGAATTTACGGTATGCAAGAGCATGGCTACACAAATTTGCAAAGAAACTAAACAAATTATGTATAGATATCACTGAAATACGAAATGATATAAGCCGTAGTTTTTAAAACGAGAGAATCAACACTTGGAACATTATGAAAGAAATTAGACAGGAATCCGTAGAGTGCTATAACAATAAACAGAAAGAAGAATATAAATTCTCTATTACTTAACTGGCAAAAATATTTTTAAAAATAGCGTCTTGTCATCGTCAACAAAATATCCGATATAACGTTAACGTAGTACACAGAAGCTCTTTTACGACAGATGAATGAGGCACACAATACTCTACTTATGTCGAAGGTACTCCCGGGGCGAAGAAAAAGACATTAAAATCCGTTTAATGTATCAGAAAGAAAAAGAAAAAAGAAAGAAAGAAGAGACTAGTCAGCGATAGTTAATTTATGATCTTCCCACAGCGTAAAGAACTTTCGATAATTAGGTCTACAAGTACTGAAGTAAATGACTCTCAATAAAATCGACTCAGATGGGGATCTTGTTTTTATCAACTGCTCTACTGTATATGGTTAAGGGTTAAACGTATAAATCAATATTTGTAAGAGTTCTATAAAGTATCATTAAAACACTTACACTTCTAGATATTTTGATTTTTAACGCTTGTACCCTCGAGCGATACTGAAGAGGATGCATTATCTGAAAATCAGAAAAGCGAACAAATTATTGGTTTTTGTATAGAAATAATGTTTCTGCTAACAAAATGTTTTATCGATAACAGAAGATTATCCCTTTGTTACGTTGGTAATCCAAAAGAAAAATCCCTATTCTAGGGGAAAAAAAAAGATGTTTATCGATGAGAAAAAAACGCCATTTTGATGCGTCATTCGATTCTTGTAATTCGATCTGCAGTTTGGGAATTTCAAAGAGTTAAGCCAAAGCTTTGTGATCGTCGACAGATTAATATTGTCTCAATTTACGGATTTATCAACTGGAAGATTATTATTATTATTATTTTTTTTTTTAAATTCTAAAAATTTTTAAGTAAATATTAAACAATTTTCTGATGGAGCAAACAAACGTTGAAGGATTATTAAAGCGAAAAGAGAAAAAAAATCCTATGATTTATCTCAAATAATCATTTCCTCTACGTCTAGTGTTATTAACTTATGAAGAACAAACATTTCAGATATATTTTTTTAAAGTAATATTTTCAACTTCTGAAAACTAAATGATAAGAAATGAACTCAAACTCTCCAAGTTTTAATGGATAAAATTGAAAATTATAAAAATAAAAATGTTTCTATCTGCAAAGAAAAAAGAAGAAAAAGAAACATACAAATTGAAATTTGAAAAAGAATTTTTACAGTTTAAATCATTTGTAATTGTTTGTTTAAAACATTTCGTTATATACAATCCATCTATCTCGCGTCGCTTCGAGTCTATTTAAATCAATAAAATATCGATAAATATTTATACAAAAATTTAAAAATATGTATATTTTTGACACGCAGATTATTTTTTAAACATCATCTTTACTTAATCGTAACGTAATTGCATATTTTTACGGCGATGCGACGCGACGCGACGCGCTCCCGCGACGAACACCACATTAATTTTACATCAACAATACTCGACTAGAGCTTATTAAAATCAATATTTTTAACTATAATCGCGTGAGTTGGAATGATAACTTGTCTACATTTACAGCCACAGAAATCAATTTTAAAAATTTTCAAAGACAAATTTTCCCATTTATAAATTACGACCCATAATTTGCATAAAGCGGATGGAGCGATTTAAATTCAAAGAAATCTATCCTAAAAGTGCGTCGCGCGTATGTTTAATCTTCTACTTAAATCGAAGATAGTATAAAGCCTGTAAGAAAACAAAAATTTCCTTCTTATTTTAGCCAAATAAAATGCAAACATCTAGTGATATTTTAGCCCATATATAGCCTATTTTCTATTCTATTCTATTCTATTTTTTAAATATATATATATATTTAAGGACAAATATAACTGCAATATTTCAATATTTTTTTGAACTTAGAAGCTTCTCTTGAACAGTTGACAGGTCTAGACTTGTCGTTCTAATCCTCTTTTCCTCAGCACTCTCTCTCACTCACTCTAATACTTTTTCCTGATATCAATTGGTTTGGCTTATCCAAGAATTCTTTGCAAATATATATATATATAAATTTTTTTCCTATATTTTTTGAATTTTTCTGCACTTTTTACTTTCCGTTTTCAGTTAATAAAATTGCCTATTTTTACAGCCAATCTCTATTCAATAGAAATTCTATCCGTCTGTATGGAAAAATATACAAATTTTCAACTTTATTTTTTTATTTTTTTATTTTTTTGTTACTTCGTCAGCAGATTTGGAGAATTTTTTTAAAGGGGAAAAAAGAAACGAACTACAATTTTTTTTCTTAAAAAAATAAAATAAAATACTGTATATAGAAGCAAGAAACAGAATTTACTACAACTGGTAATAAGATAAATCTGTTAGAAAAAAAAATATATATGATACAAATTACTTGAAATTTTTGTAAACAAGTTGCATTTTTAGAGGGAAAATATATATATATATATATATATATAATAATAATAATGTTTTTTTTTCTTTAAGTATAAGAGTTTTTTGGATTAGCTAAACAAGTTGTAAGCAAATAAACGAGGGAAAAAAAATTGTTGGTAGTTTTAAAATTGGCATAAAATTTGTGGAAAATTTTGAGATTTTTTGATAGGATACGAAACGAAATTCGAAACTTAATATGAAATGTGAGAGATGTTGGAAGTTGCCATATAACTCCAGATAAATTTGAAAGTGGAGGTTGGAAAAAATAAAAATAAAAAATCAACTAATCGTTGAAGCTAAGAGAACAAGATATTGGTCTATCTAATAGCGAATATATATATATTTTTTCAGTTATAAATTTAATTTATAAAATTATATTTACATTAAAATACAGGTTTTTATACTCGTATAAAATACCTGTATTTTAAAATATAACTCCAAACAATTGTACAATATTAAAATAAAGGAAAATATATTTTTATTTAATATTTTTTAGTTTTTTTAAGGTGTATTTGTTAGAATTTTTATATATTTTCATCGCTTCCTTATTAAAAATCATTTAAAATCTTTGCTATTTTTTTTTCCTTTGAGGATTAAGAAAATCGAATTTCTAGATCCAGGATTTATAAAATAAACATTTTAAATATATATATATATATATATATTAGAAAATATTTCACTCCTGATTGATGTCATTTGATACTTTGATGCTCATTTGATCTTACATCACACGATCCGGATTATCATCCTCTACTCATACTAAACACATGTTTATCTTTACTTGTTCTATAATATTTATAATATTTACTAAACTTTCTAAAGATTGAAAAATCTTTCGGAGTTAAAAGAATATTTTTATTATTATTATTTTAGTTAAACTATTGAGGAAACTTAACGCCTAGAGAGTTAAGCTTAATAATGTATCCTTGTATAAAGTAAACAGAAAATAAAACAGGGTTTAGTTTTGAGTTTTAAAATATTTTGTGTTGATCAGAAAAATCTTCGGTCACGACAAATGTACTTGTACGTGATATTTTTTCGTGATGAAACCGATAGAATTACAAATTCGAAACGTGTAAGTCTATATTTCTGACACGAAATTTACTATGGAAGTCAAATATATAAACAACTTCTGATAATTTTTCTTATTTTTTAGAAATATTTTGATTGTTTTGACCAGTTAAGAGCGAAGTAAACATGCAAAACAAACCTCTATCCTTGTTTAAATGTTACACGAAAAGCTTCATTTCTCTACTGTTTTAATAGTTTTACATACATTTTTACTAATTTTTAAAAGTAATTTATTTATTTTTTAAATATTTATAAATACATTTTTACATATTTTACACTTCTTAATAGCTTAAGCCGTGTTTTTCTGGAGTGTGTACGTTTAGAAATATCATTGCTATCGCGTGATTGCGTGAGTCACCGCATCATAATTATAAAAGGATTTTTAAACTTTAAAATTTTCAAATTTTTGTATTAAATATGCCTGTTTCTTATCAAAGCTATAACTCTCTCTTTCTATATACATATATTGTTTTATATTAATTTGTTACGGTCACTTTTTCACGCGACGGTAGCGCGTCGCGTCGCGTCGCGTACTTAGTTAATATGGCGCTGTAACACGAAGTAGACTTTGATGAATATAAAAATTCAAGTTAGCACGTAAAGCATAGTAGACAGACAGATATGCAAATAAGTTCTAAGTCACAAAATATTCTAGCAGTAGCCTACTTATATCTAAAACACTTTAAGTATTAAATGAGCCCACAAAATTTCGAACAATGAGCTTTAAAGACACTTGTGGCACGATGTTTAGAGCTTGTAAAATGAACGATTTTGTTGCAGAAAACCGTAAAATGTGCTTAAGTTGCATTTAGCCAATTTAGTAATTAGTTAAATTATAAACTCTCACCACCACTCAACATAAAAAAAATACTCGTTAATGAATAAAATTATATGAAAACCATTTAAAAAAACAAAAAGAAAGATAGCGCGGGTTAAATGAAGTCATCACGAAACTTCTCACGACACATGTTCATGCGAAACTTAATAGAGCAGAACAGTAAAGGAGGAACAAGTACATCAAGTGAACATTTATTCTCAGGTGTTTTTCACACGAAACAAAACATCGAACGTGAAGAAGAAGACAGGGAGGAAAGAAAAAAAAAATTAAAATAAAATCGAGTATTTTCTTTCTAAATAGGGAAATGAGAGAATTCTAGCGTAACGGTGAGATTAATGCAACAAAGTCTCAATTAATTACAAGTTTCATGGTCGTTTGAGTTGATGGTTTGGCTTGTGGGAACGCCCGAGTCGAACACAAAAAGAATCACCAGATTTACGTTTGCTTATTGTGTGAGATAATTTCATTTTCTCTTCGTGACCTCGATGTAACTTGACCCCGCTGACCCTCGAGTCACGTATACTCTAAGTGTAATTAATCGGGGGTCCAATCCTCCAATGACTTTTGACCCGTAGCGCGCGACTGCCAACAGGTCAGTCATCGGATGGATTGAATTATTCCTTTCATTTTCCTGAGGTCAATAGATCACCCGATTACGATAAACATGCACAAATTTCTTTTTAAAAACAAGTTTATTTTTTATTGTTATTCTATTTAAAATTGAGGGAATTTTTAATTCTTATTGACTTTACAAATGGCATTTTAAATTAGCATTGAAGGATGATGAGGTTTTTTTTTACTTTTTTTCCTGTAAAAAAAGACTTATTTTATTAAATAAATGAGCATTTTTTTTAAGTAAGATGATCTTTATCTTGCCACATGCATGAAGAATGTTAACTGTTTCGGCATTAATATACTTCATTAACTTCTTAGGGCCTTTTACTGTTTATAAGGCTTAAATATAAGCCTTACATTTTTCTAACTTTTTATTAAAATAAATAATTAAGTAGTCCCTAAATAGGCGAATTAATAAAGTGCTGAGTAGAAAGGGATGCCAAATAATTGATTGCGTGGTAAAAGTTTTAATTGAATCTACGAACGACTTACTGCATTGAAAACGAGATAAATTTGGATATAATCTATTTGAGAGAGTGGTCTTATTACTAATTATATGAATTAGCAATAATACGATGATCTATTGTATTTGGAAACATTATATAAATATAAATATTGTCGGCAACTGGCACGTGAAGCATCCCTGCAATAAATATCTTAATCAGATTTATTCTGTTTATATCGAATACAAAGAAATGAATTATCTTCTTTAAAATTAATCAGTTCGGACTGCTCAGCATTAAAGAACCTGCTACTTACAAAAGGAGAAAAGTCATTAGGTTGTGATTCATAGCTAGAGATGTATCTTCTTGTCCGTTAGTCTGAGTGTCATGAATTTGGAAAGGATTCGCTTTGATGGACACTCTATACAAAATTCATGAAACAATCAGACAGCCGAACCTACTTTTTTCCCCTTTCTTCCTTCTCATTGACGCTTTACTCGCCCTTTCCAATCGAGATTCCATCCCAATTTCTAGGGAAAAAACTCTCCTGTAATTTTCTAAATATAAGAATATGCGAATTAAATCGTCGTATAACTGAATTGTTAACAGAAATTATATATATATATTTGTTTTTATTTATGGAATTTACCTACATAAAATATTTATAATATTTTCTTTTCCATTCGTTTAAGTATGCTGCACATTCATCTGCATGCAGACGTCTGCGAAAAATCTATCGAATCAGACGTCTGAAAACTATATCCTGACTGGGAAAGATGATGCCTTAAGATGATTGAAATCGAGCAAAACTCTCCTATAAGGGGAATTATAAAGCAAAAATACTCTCTACAGAAAATTAATGTTTTGAACGATGGATACAGTTTCGACTACGTATATAAAGTCTGTACATCTCGATATAATTCGCTTATAAATCTAAATTTAGCGCTGTTACAATCGTAAAGATGTGTTATGACCAATCTAATGAGGATATTAAGTCATTTGATATATGAAAATTACACTAAATTGAGCTCTATTATTCTCAAAAGTCGAATAAATGATGGGTAATACACAGACTTCCTCCGTATCTAACATGGAGTGAACAACTCGCGCTTACATTTTCTATAAGGAAATGGCTTCCATCTAATATGATCGATACGAAATTTATTAGAGTGAAAAATATATATATATATATATTAAATTTTGAGCACCTTCCTATACGAAACACATGGAAAAATTAAATGAAATAACAACATTAATGGAGTTAAGGCGTTGTCTTTTGTCTGTTTGGCATTGCGTGTTATACAGGGAAGAGGCAGATCGTCAAGAGATTTCTACCAAATTAATCGTCAACTTGGCTAACCTATAAAAACGTGCAGAGAATATCCAGAATAAAGTTATTCCTACGAGAATATCGATGCGTGTGGCTCTTCCTTTAGGGACATAACCGGTAATCAAACAATAATTCTACGATTCCGAAATGAAATTTTCATTTTTACATGATTTAATAATTTATCAAATTTAATATATGACTTCTCTGATATGTTTCGTAGCAAGATAACATGTTCTATAATTTGTGACAACCCAAAATTAGGTTATAATAATTAGCTTTCAAGTAATTCGTAATTTTCTGAAGTGAACAATTTTATTATATTCCTGAAAAATTGAAAGATTGTTCGAACTTTCTAAACTCTATATAGGCTTTATATAGATGTATATTAACATATTTTATTGCCTAAACTAAGCTCTTATTAATATTAAAATCATTTTATTCAGTTATATCTTCTTAGAACTTCCGTTCTCTTTCATCCATATATAACCCGCATCCTGCTCTTTCTACCGTGTAAAACTTTTCTGCTCGCACAGGAATAAATTTTTTTTTATGTTCATTTATGCATTTATGAACATAAAAACGTTTCATAAATGCGTTAGGAAACGTTTTTTATGTTCACAAATAATTTAATTCAGTATTAAGTGAAGGGATTTACATAATGGAAGACATAAATGAAACGATTCAAATTTTCAATTTCGTATAAAACTTATCTGCAAGAAGATTTTCACATTATAAATTTACAATTAAAAACGTTAAATGAAAGCCATTATCACTAAAATGTATAAAAATCACGGGTTAAATTTCATCCGGAGTTAATTAAATTTATACTATTTTTATTCATTTTTTGCATTCAAAAATAAATAAAAAAAATTAACTTCTAATTATATAAAATAAAAAATTAAATAAATATATATATATATATAAGACTTTTATCGAGTGTAATTTAATTTTTATGCACTGTAATGGAGAAAAAATATAAATAATAAAATCGTGAAAGCCGAGATGACAAAGTAGCTTAACTTCTTAAATAAATAAGAATAAAATTATAAATCTAACTGTTATTAATTATGTATATAATTTAATAAAATATAATTCCTATCAGAGAATAAATAAAATTATAAATTAAATGAATTTTTATTTTACTAACTCCCAAAAACAAAATAATTTTTGTTCTTTTTTTGGATAGATCCAGTAAAAAAATAAAAATCAATAATTTAATCATAGGAGCGAGTCGAGTAAATTTATAAAAAGATATTTTTGGAAGATTGTGTAAATTTATGTAATTTATTATTTTATATCATATCGTTATTTATTTATATTATAAATAATAATAATATTTTTTAAAAAAATCGCATAAATTCAGGCGCAACTTTAAAGTCCGTGGCATTATTTTAAGAGATCAAATTAAGGTATTATTTTACGAATTTATCGATTATTCCAGTACTCGACCCCCTTATTTTAAATCTACGTAGTTTAGATAAGCCCTTATATACCCTTATTATATAAGGGATTTCCCATAAACTCGAGAGGTATTGGAACTTTCACCCTGCTAATGTGAACTAAATATTGACGTAGACGAATCTTTATTTTGGTTCAGGAGGCATTCGCACTTATCATACTATATTAATAAAGCGGGCCAAGTTACTCAGCTAGATTAGAAGTGGGATAGAAAAATAGGCTATCTCCATTCCAACTATTCCATTGCTATATTGTCCGTAGCTTATATCAATAAGTTATCTGAGTATTAGTTGGACCATCAGAATGCAGAGGATCAATCATCTTGTAATGTAATCGTTGCTATTGTCTGCTCTTAGCCATACCTGTCTTCGCTAAGAGAAAAACATTGATAGATCGCGTTGTGAAGATTGAAAGTGTTTGTCCACTGCGCTTCTCAATTGAAAACTCACCCCTTATCGTTTCTTATTCATATATTCTCGTGTCTTACTGCCTTCTTCTTTACTTAAAAATATATAAGATATTAATGAGTTCATTCGTTTACTAGCTGAATATATCGTTTCTTTTATATCTCTCCTCTGTTAAAATAAACATTTATTAGAGTTAGCTGCTTTAATTTGGAACCAGAAAACATCATTATTCTATTATAAAAGATCTCTTCTATAAACTTAGTTTTTCTCGTTATAAAAATTGGGCAAACGTAAGGACCCATCTTAGCTTTGTAGTAGATAGAAGATGGCTCCTACATGAAGCGGTTTTAGTACAGTTCAGGCTATTCAATTAAAAAATAAGATAAAGGGCAGAGTTTACTTTCCATTATCTACAGCTTTTTAAATATTAAACAAAGCTCTAGGAATAAAAGACTAGAATCTTCCGTTAATTCGAAGTTATAGGAAGACGAAGACAGTTACAGTTAATGAAAAGTGCAATATGGGGACTTCAGAGAATTACTTTTGTATCCAAGTTTAAAACTTCAATTTTTTTCCCCTCTGTCTTCAATTGCCTCTAACTATAAACATATTTAACTTGTAGTCATATTAGCATAAAACATGTTTTCACTTACATAAAATGCTTGATTAAATAGTTACGATAGAATTCCGTTATCATAGCAACTGGCAATTCTTGTTTTTAGCAGAGTATTGTCAAAGATCACTTCATTAGTCGTTGCTATCATTCAAAAGAGCTGGCTACTTAATGGAAGTAGAACTGACACTTTTATAAGATGAAGAACCCGTCGGCTAAATCACATTGGACGAGAAAAATTTTTGTGTTGTTGTCACAAATTAAATTCCCCCTCCGTGCAAAAGCTGGAGTGTAGTGTGTATATATCGATCTTTTCATTTTGAATTGAAATAGTTTTAATTACAGTCGGTAGCAATGTTTGTTTAGAAGTTGATTCACGTTCTTTAATTTTAAACTGACGACTTTTACTTCGAATACCTTGTCTTGCAATAAAAAAACCAACACTAACTTATACAATTATTCTATTTTAATAACAGAATTTTTAAAAAAACACGGTAAAATATTCATATTCCAATTAGTTTTTTTGTCTATTGAGCGAAGTTTTATACAAACTGAAAACATATTTCTCGAATTTTTAGCATTAAATTATATTAAATATCACTCTATTGAGACAATTTTGCAATATTATTTCTAAATATAAAAACATAAATTGGTCCTAAAGGCGCATCTTTCCCTCAAAGTTACAAATTGAACTTCCAACTCTCTTCTGGTGGGCATCTTCCCAGTACGCCTCCAAATTAAACCTCCCTAGAGGGGCATATTTCCTATTAAACTTTCAATAATTTAGTAATATTTGTCCCTCCGGTAGATACAAGAAAGATATTAGAAAAAAATAAAACTTTTTTGTTGTCTTTTCTCTTCTAGAAAACAAAAAAATAAGAGGAGGAAAGACAACAAGAAGAAAAACACTTTTTGCAAATCCTTGCTAATTCTTACATCGCGAAAAACTCCGATAAAAAATACATAAATCACATAGATATACAATAATATTAGACAACAGATCAAAAGAAATCCTAACAATCAAAGGTAAGTCTAGAAAAGCTGAACATTACAGAAAAGATACCGAACAATAGACAAAGAAAAAAAGCAATCAACTGTTCGCATGAATAAAGCAGGGTGATCTGAAAGAACGTTTTCTATTGGCTCGAAACAAATCACAGGATCTGAAAGATGGGTTTAAGGAATGGGATGCACCCACTAGAAGGGACTGAGATAAAAAAGCAATCAAAGCATACACGCTGTCACGTGGTCAGGGGTGAAACTAAGGTTATATACATGTCATTATAGACCTCTTGATTAATTCTTGACATATTAGCGCTTTATCTCCTCGTAGAGATGTTTTAAATAGTGTTTTCCGAGCTTGTTTACCTGAGAATGCGTTAAGTAGGGGTATACTTTTCTTTTCTATCTCTTATTGGATGCTGATACTCGTCACGATCTGGTTGCTAATCCCGACCACTTACCGTCATTCAATCCTATTTGTTCAGTTTGATCACTTGACACACACTTTTCTAACGTGGTAAAGCACAGACCAAAACTAATAAATATTTCAGGAAATCGCTTTAATTAAGCTTTCTAGTGTTTGCACGAAAAGAGGAATCCATTCCGGATCGATAATTGAAAACGACCCTTTGCTATCTTCAATCCTGTGTATCCTCAATCGTTAAAAGTGGATTCTTAATTAAAGATGTGCTTAATCATATTTAAATAAGACTTTTAACATTTCTTTCCTTAATTCCCCCCCTCTGATTCTGTTAAGTAGGATGAGTTCTCATCAGTGTAATGGTGATGAACATTCCCTGTATATACGGGTTTGGATATACTATTAAGGGTGGTAATCGATGCTGATCTTGATCTTCGACGCCATTAAGCAGAAGTAGGGCATTAAGCAAACTGAAAAAGACGAAAATTGCTTATAAATTGGCCAAGAAAATAATAAAAGAAGAAAAAAAATGTATTATTCTAGATGAAAAGAAAACGTTTCTTTTGTAAATCAACAAATTCATTCGGCCTTATCCAACTGTTATCTTCCGCTTCCTTTCCGATTTCCTGCAGCTTTTCCGGAACGTCACTTCCTCTAGTAAGATGCACGATTCACTTCCGACTGGTGTCGTGACGTCATTTCCTCCCACCTGTCCATCTTCGCTACGGATCGATACTTCAATCTGCTGCGGAACAAGGATAAGAAGAGTTCGATCCGAACAGGTTGAGTTCCAAATGTTTTATGTCGATAACAGAAGGCGTTGGAGCAATCGTGCGGTCCGTCTTTTCCTTGTACGGAAATTCGAATATATTTCGTATCGAAATTTGAACTTTTCGAACGGGAATCGTCTTCATTTCTTTCGCACCGGAAACTCTTCCGCATCTTTTGTAACACGAGTTTAAAAGCATCGGGATGTTGGGGGATTAAGAATGGTTTCGGCATTAAAAAAATGACAATTAAATCGTTACTTTAACGATCATTCGGCTTCTTTTCTTTTTAATTACTGCCCCAAATTGGTCTGTTCCATTTCTGCTAGTTAGAACTGGAGGAATTAGTCGAAAGAAAGTCTTTCCGGACCGGCTATCAAACTACCAGATCTAATCAGTCGATCACCAATTACCACAAAGTCTCTTTGGACATAAAAACTGCTTGCTATTTGGAACGGAGTGTCTCCTCTTCGACTACACTATGGAGGTTTTACTTCCGGGTCAGCAATTTTACTTCCGCTCTACCAGACTGTCTGGAACCCGTAATTTCTCTCATGTGAAAAAATACCGCATCTAATGGATATTTTCGCAAATAGCACAACAAAAACAATTTTCTTAATTTTTTTAAGTGAAAAAGACAGTTCTATTCTTGGAAACGACGACGTAAAAATAAAGATTTTCATTTAAATAAGCTCAATTTTCCTCAAATTCAATTGATTTGTTTCAATTCAATTTCGGGAGGAGAGAGAGCATCTGTGAACGTTTTATCTCAATTTTCTTTGTATATCTGTCAATTAGGACTTTATATAAATGAAATTTATTTCTATAAGCTTTAAATATACAGATTAATTAGTGGTTAAAGAGATTTTGACGTATGAAATTCATTCCCATTAATTTCATACGTCAAAATTAAAGGCGAGAGGAAAGGAATTCAATAGAGAATAACGTAAAAAAAAAATTGTTTTAATAACAAAATTTTCAGGAAAGTCTTGTTAAATCAAAAATATATAAAAATAAATAAATTTTAAATAAATTATTAATGAATTTTCATACAATTCACACGATGGAAGAGCAAATAAATCAAATATTGTTTCGGATTCCAATACAATTTACATGCGAAGTCTCTATAAAATAGAATTAAAAAAAAGAAAAGTAATGAATTTTATAATTATTATAATGAATTCTGCATAAGAATTAATTAATTAAAATAAAAATGGAGAATTTATAAATTTTTATAAAACGATATATACGATAAAAATGTACGTTTGAAAGTATTAAACGATAAGATTTTATGTCATAAATCCTAAATTTTATCACATTTTTAATGTGATATAATAAAGATAATGGCTATTTTTACAAGGCACAAATAGTTTTATTTCATGTAAAGATAATTGATTTGTAAAAGTACAAATTGGATTAGGTTCCGAGAAGAAAATTGTGAAAAATATTTAACAGATTCCATCAGAAATACTCAAAAATAGAATTTATATATAGGCTATAAGTTAATTTAGTTTTTAATAGAAGTTATACGGGGGGAAAATGGAAAGAATTTAATTATTAAAGTACTTTTACAGTTAGGAAGAAATATTATGAAACAATCAAGAAAATTCACGAATATTTCTTTAAAAAAATTCACAGATTTTCAGAAAAATCCACCAACTTTTTTGATATTCCATGAATTTTCTTGGTAATCTTCGAATTTATGGAATACCCAAGAAAATTCTTGGATTTAATAATTCATGGATTTTTCTATATTTCTGACAGATATAAAACAAAAAAAAAGAAAGAAAGAAATTCAATATGCCTGTAATTTATTGAGAAAAAAGACTGTCTACATGTGTAGAGAAAGACAGAGAAAGAACACGAGGATAAAGATACTAATTACTGCTACTCAACGTAATTATTCAAATCTATTCATTCTTTAAATATAATAGGGAAAAAAATAGTTTTAAACGAAATAATTATGTATATTTTTATTTTATACAAAATGGCAAACTTATAAATTAGAAATAATTTTAAAAAAAGGTAGAAAACATTCAAGTCTGCTGTTGATTCTAACAAAGAGATTGCGTATTACATTCATTGTTTTTCGAGTTGTCTACTAGAAAACAAAACGAATAACTTTCATCTAGTTCACTTTTAAAGTTAAGGTCAATAAATTACTTTTTTCTAAAAAAAAAGAGAGCTTGGATGCCCGATTATTGTTTGTCAAGACCAAACTGATCGACTCAATTGTGTTCTTATTTTCGGAACAAATTTCTTCCATTATGATCCAGTTTGTGCTCCCCCTTTTTTTCCACCATTCAATCAGTTGAAAGTTTACATTCGACACAATTGATAGCACGTATATTACCTTCACTTTCCTTTAAATTAAACATCTGTTTTTATTGTTAGAATCTCCTGAACTTCTTTTCAATATCTTCCTATTTTTAGCGCTCGTTTTCCCCCAACGAGAGACAATAATTTGGAGGGAAAAATTGTCAATTCGATATTCACAAAGCCCTAAAATATATATATATATATAAGGGAAATCTACTATGAAATTTCGTTTTGCCGGTGTGAAAATTTTATTTATATAGTAACTGATTTGATTGCGGCAACGAATCTTGCAACGTCCGTTGCTCGTGTGAAACGCTCAGAATCTTCTGAATCTTCAAGAAAATTACTGAATGCTGAGTAATGTTTTATGTTGCAATAAACAAAGGTTGCACCCGGTGGCGGTTAACTCTTAACTACAGTATCACTAAAGAGGTATTTGTGTTCTGCTGATGAGTGTATATAGCTAGTAATTAGTCAGCACTTGGGAGAATCGTTTAACTGTTAATTGTCTACACTTTATGTTTGCTATAATTATCATTTAATAGCATTCAATTTGCTTCATTTTTATGTAATCTTTAAAAATGATCTCTAGCAATCTCTTTGCTGGAGATAAATTTTAAACTTTTCCCTCATTGTTTATTTTAATATTAACTATAATTATTTTAATTGCTTTTGTAATTTTGTGCCAAGAAGAAGATCCTCTTATGAATATGAATATGATGAAATTCCTCTCTTTTTTTTATGCAATTTAATAAGCGCCACTAATTATAATCAAGGGGTTGATAACAAAGTTTCCAACCAATTTCCCATTAAATATAACACTTACAGGGTGTAATTTAACACTTAAATGTGGATTTAATGATATAGATTTTTCAGTGAAAAAAATCGATGGAAAAATTTCAAATTAAGATTATGTAATCTGTAGATTAAGAGGATTAATTAAGGATTATGAAAAACCACACTCGGTTATAAAAAGTGGAGCCACGAAGGAATTCTATACTTAAACTAGTTTCTTGGCTAGTTACAGTTTAGTTTATGTTGTCATTAGTGTTCATTTAACCTGTGATATACAGCGTGAAACTACAAAATTGGAGATAAATTTAGAACATTAAATCATGATACCACTTGAATTTCGTTGAAGAAATCAATTCCACACGAGGAAAAAAAAAGGGGCGAACGAATGGGAGAAGGAAGAAATCAATCCCAAACAACTTTTACTTTATTTTTTGAACGTATACGAGGTATAAAAATGTATCAAGACTCATTTATACCAGGCTAAAAACATGAGATTCACATTTACTAAGGTGTGCAAAGGACTAATAACAAAGAAAAGGTGTCGGATAACATCGTACAATTAAGCGAGAGCCGAGAAAAACCTCTTCTCGTGTATCTACATTTAGTAAAAAGGAAGGGAAGAAGGATCGTGAAAGAAGTAAATGTACTGAAGAACTAAAGGGTACATCAGAAAAACGGATTGCTGATTAGTTAGAATTAAGATCTATTAGATTCAGTCGTTGTTAAAGAAGAACACGCACCAAAGTGTTTACAAGAAGAGGGAGAAAAAGCAAAGATATACAGGGGGAAAAAATGGCGCGTTGCAGGAACGTGATGGTGGAATAATCCTCTCGCACCAAGAGACTAGATTTCCGAGCCGTCAATTTCCAGTTAATATGAGCGGAAACGTGAGTAGGCTGTCGAGTGATCGGAAACCCGGAAAAAGAACCTTATTAGTTCGACAAGGAATTAACCATCGTCTCTCCTTTCACATCCCAAAGGGAGACTAACTATTACCCTAAGGGAAAAAGAGACCATCCTCCCTTCTTCTACAAAGTCATTCGTGTGATTTCCAATAATAAAATCAATTATTTTTTACATTATTTTCAATTAATTAAAATTAAAATCTTTCTCATTAATACCGTGAGAAGTTTCTCGATAATTAGCTTTTTTTGGCCCCAAGAAATAAAATAAATTAATTGTGCTATAATTGGAGGTCGTGTATGTATGTATGTATGTAGCATATACATGAAAGTAAACAGCGTTGAAGAGTTGTTACCTTACCAGGAAACTTTTAAAAGGTTTTAAAATAGAATTATAAAATTGATTTTATTTAATTTTACTTCGAAAATTGTAGAAATTTGATTTTATTTCGGTTTTCTTCTTTCATTTTTCTTCTTTTTTTCCTTATTCATTGCTTGGTAGCGACTTCATTTATTGACTTACTTCCTCACATTTCTCGTTGCTTCACTCTCATGTTTTCCATTTTCTTTCTGTTCCTTTACTTTTTTTCATCTCCTTTCCTGTTGCTTTCAACATTTTCAACATCCAGAAACGATAGGAAACGTAAAAGTCAAGCTACAAAAGAGAGAAAGGAAACAAGGAAAGGGCAAGAAGTGCCATACTCTCTTGACTTTCTATACAACTTGCAGCAGAAAAAATCATTATACAGTTGATTTTTCTGCACTTTTAAGAATATATAAATATTAAATAACATAAAATTAAAGTTTTTAAAAGCTTTCGAACCATTTCTAAATCCCTATATAAAAATTTTATATACTGTTATATACATTTTTCTCAATCATCAATTCAGATCAGAGGAAGTTCTGGTCAAAGATCCAATTTCTAATTGACGGTTTTCCTTGACTTTATCGTGTAACATGATCATGCAGCTAGCATGAGGCAACCGGACCAGAACTTATGGAGATATTATGGTAATCGAAGTTCAAAATGGAATAACTTCTCCGATAACAGAATATAAACAGATTCGTAAATGGGAAATATATATATATATATATATTTAAAAAATTAAATTATGATTAATTATAAATTCAGTTAAATTACGTAGTTTATATGTTTTTTGAATAATTTTTATAGATTTAATGCGGATAAATTACGCTTTTCTTTTGAGTTGATGCGTTAAGTGGGTGTATGTAATTTGTCTTTAAGCGTGTTTATATTTGATTCATTGTATAAGGTTTTCTATGCAGTTTATATATTCTTATTGATTATGCAAGAAAAGTGCATTCTAAATACACTAAACTTAGTATAAGTCATTGAAATCAATCATTTTATGTCTGAATGTACGCAAATTTAGGCATGAAAATATGAAACTTTACTGCAATTTTCCACATTAAATCAGCTTCTGTACGTAATTAAATATACGTTAAATGCAATTATTTGACTCCATTTTATGCAAATTTGTGCATTACTTATGCAATAAAAACCCTAAACAACCTCATAAATTACTGCCAAGTCTTTATTTTGATACGTCTTATCATTGTTTTTCCGCAAAATAATTTTATAATCTTTTAAACTTTCACGCAAACAGAGATTTTTTTTTTCTGACAGAAACATTAAAAATTTTATACAAGCAATATCTTTAAACGTGAATTTATTGCACAGAAAATATATTTATTACATTAAAGTACTCTTTTCTTGAATCAATTATTAGTCCTTCAGGTAACCACTTTATTATTTTAGTATCCTTTCGATCTTCATCTTGCTTCGAGTGAAATTAAAGATAAAACAGAAGAAAGTAACAAGGAAAAAGTGGAAAAAACAAAGATTAATAATGGAAATAATGGTTTAATAATATAAAAAAAGGGACCATTTATAAAATATATCTATGCTAACTGCATATAACGTGGACAGTGGCTCAACTAACAAATAAAGACTTTGCTCTAGGGGTGATCTGGGAGGATGATGTAAAAATTACGATCAGAATAAAGAAAAATTAGGGCGATCAAATACCCACATCACCCCCATAAATACGCCATGTTACGGGGGAATTCTTTTATGTTTTTCCTCTATTTTGATATTGCATAGAGAAGTATTGAAGTAAATTTACCTGGTAAGATTTACCTTTACTTGCACAGAAGGGGAAGTTGAATTTTTTAAGTATCTGTCATTCGTTATTATAAATTTTTGAGCGCCTTTTAAATCTCGCCTCCAGTAAAAATTTGAAAATAAAGTAGCAAGTAAAAAGGAAACGTGAAAAAATAATGAGAAGTATCTCGAGAAAAGCATCAATTATAGAGAAAAAGCATGAAAATAATTGAAGAAGCGTAAGAACAAGTGAAAATCATTATGAAAAATAAAAATCCAGCAACGAATTGCGTAACTTTCTCCGGCAAAAAAGTTAGAATTGCGTGTGGTGCCATCTGTTATCAGATTTTATTTTTAAAATGGTAAAAAGTTTACTTAGATGAGTTTTATTTTTAGAAAAAATTGTAAATGCTAATAACGAGTAAAATCTTCATTAAGTCCGACCCCCTTTATCCCCCTATCTTCTTGACCCTTAACCCCCAAAATTTAATAGCATCAATCTCCTTAATACACAAATCTCCCTGCAAAAATTCAGAAATTTTCGACAAAAATCACAGGAGTTATTAAGCTTTAAAGAGGGTGAACAAAATCGTGTCCCCTCACACACAAATATAAACATTTATACATACAGAAAAAAAAACCCGAATTTCTTTGCATTTCTCGACGTTTCAAGGTATCCCGAGTCAAAAAATGTAAAAATCTTGGGGAGCCATTTTTTGACCGATGGTCATACTTTCCCTGTGTTATATATAACAGCCGGGAAAGTAAAATATAAAAATTCGAATCAAAAATTAAAGCGAGAAAAGCAAATTTTACGAGAGAATAAATAATGGAAAGGAGGGTGAAAGTATATTTACTAAAGTTATATTCCTACTAAAATGTATTGTTAATCCGAAAGTAGGCCCCTTACTCACGAAACCCATCTGGATCCTAATTTATCTTTAAATCTATTCGACTAGATCAAACACTTTCTAATTGACTAAATATTGTTTAAGAGGTTTCATAAAAGATGGTGGGAAGTCCGTTCCAATTAATTCAGCTTTAATTAATGACCAATAGAAAAGTCTTTCTAGTTGAATGTTCGGAAATACAGACAGCGGGTAGCTTTCCAATTTATCTTTAGTTTGTTGTATTCTATAATTGAAAATTTTCCTAACCCCGAGTTTTCATTGTGGGTGTTCTTCTTCCTTCTTCCTACTTCCATAACTTGGAAACACTAATTAATTTGTGAGCTATTTTAATAAGTTGTTAATTCCTGATGCGATTAAAATCAACTCGAAGGAACAACCTTTCTAGGATTTTATTGTTAATTGGCTTGTGTATATTTTCCTCTTCTCAACAACTGAATTTAAATTTTTCATTTTTATAAATTTCAAATAAGTTTAATTTACTTTAACATTAATCTTATATGGAATTTTCTGATTTTTTTAGACATTTTTACTATTTTTTTAATAAGGATCCTCTTCCGAGAACTATCATAAAGATCGATCCTCTGCAAAAAGAAATACTCTCTTCAAGGATTCTCATAAAGATCTTCTCTAAAGAGAAATCCTCTCTCCAAGGATTTTCATAAAGATCCACTCTAAAGAGGAATCCTTTCTCCAAGGATTCTCATAAAGATCTACTCTAAAGAGGAATCCTCTCTCCAAGGATTCTCATAAAGATCCACTCTAAAGAGGAATCCTTTCTCCAAGGATTCTCATAAAGATCCACTCTAAAGAGGAATCCTCTCTCCATGGATTCTCATATATATTCTCTCTAAACAGGAATCCTCTCTACAAGGAGGAATACGCTCACCAAAAATTCTTATATGGATCTTTTTCAAGGAAGAATCCTCTCCGAGGATGAATACTTTTTCCAATAATTCTTTTAAGGATCCTCTCCAGGGATTCATCCCTACAGAGTCTTATAAGAAATTTGTGTTGTACAGTCTTTGATCTTTAGATTTACTTTCAGAATTTCTTATTTTATATTTTTTAGAGTAGAGTGGATGACAGATTAGGAAGAAATGCCACTATTGATAGCCCTTTTCAACGCAGAATTGCAAGTGTAAGAAAAAGTTTGTTTGTGTAGACTCCGGTTTATAAAGTAAATATGAGTCAAACAGAGTTAAAAATAGGAATAAAAAATTTCAAACATATAAAACTTGTATTCTTTTAATTAATTGTTGAATTATTTTAGATTTTATTCTTATTTTTAGCATCTCTTTGCTTATAAGATTCATTATTTTACAACTTTCGAGGCTTCTGTTTTTATTATATTACTTTTCCGATCCGTAAATAATGATCATACGAACAAAAAATTTGTTTTATTTTATAAATATTTCATTTAAAAATGATTTAATATTAAATTTTTGATTATTTTCTCACATTTTTCCATATTTTTGCCTTATTGCATTTATTTTTAAAGCCTGTTTACATATGTAAATAAAGATAAAAATTTATTTTACGTGCTGAAAATATAAAAATTCCAAAAATATATTATAAAATAATTTTTTTTCTAATAATAAAAAATAATCATCTGAAATATTTACGTCTCGTAATTGCAAAATTTAAAAAATATATACAGTATATATTAAATTAAATTTTGACAATTTAATCCGCGAGGAGTCGTCTCGTCGCCTTTCAATTTCTATTTCAAAAACGGACGCCATTTTGTATTCAAAATAGCGATCTTCTAAAAATGAAAAGGAGAGTAAATTTCAAAATTTCTTTATAATTTTGGTTATAAAATAGTGAATAAAGACAAAATTTCAATGCTTTAAGATAAAAATGATACCGGATTTTTTTTTTTTTTTAATTTACGTATGAGAAACTATAGAGCGTGACGGACAGACAAAGTCAATTGGTTCATAAGTTGGCCTATTACATTTATTACCAAAAAAAAAAGTTGTTTTTCTATATTTTTATCAATAAAATATAGTTAAAATCGAATAAAGTTAACTATAAAAGGGAGATTTATTGTTATTTTAAAATTTCTTAATATCGCTATCACATTACAAAAATATTCCGTAATTTACAGTAAGGAAGAAAGTGTATAATTCCCTCCTCTGGAGAAAAGAAAATCTTCAATAACAAACACGTAGTGTTAAGTTTGTTCCGTTTTCAAACTGTATAAATCATCAGACTCATCCATATGTAAGATATACTTACTTTACTTACTCCGCGGCCACTAGGGGAAAAGAAGGCGCTTTACGCAACCGAAAGATGGCGGAGATTTTTTTTTTCTTCTTTCTTTCCTTTTTAGAATCCATCAGTAATCGAAAGTAGGCATGCAGATAGCAAAGTAGCTTGGCAAATAAATGTAGAATAAGCCTGAAGCTATTCATCTTATCTTTCTGCGTACAGTAAATTTCAATAAAAAGTTGTAATTTTGAAGTCGAGAGGTTTGCCCCGAGGATATCTATCTGTCACGGAGGCGGGAATTTTAAAAATAGAGTTTGTCACTGAAAATTCATTCGATCGATATGAAAAGTTATGATACTTCTTTAAATATATATATAAATGTATATATAGAAGCTATCCGAGTATATGTAAACAGAATGAAGTGCTGAAGAGATGCGAGAACTTTGAAGCCTATTAAGATGAATTTTTTAAAATATTCCCTTCTGTCAAGGGCTTTATATGTAAAACGCTTTGCTTGTTTGTATGTCTGTACGTATACCTACGCTTAAAATTATGTTTTAAACTCTTTCTATCTTACTTAATCTTTTAAATTGAAGAATGGCAATTGATTTATTTTTTTATACAGTCGAACCTGTAAATAACGGACAGTGAAGGAAATATTTAAAATACATGCAAAATAACCAACTTTTTTTTACAAAATTGACCGTTATTTTTGTATGTATTTTAAAAGGTCGCAGTTTACAGGTGGACGTAGTTGGGAGGTTCGACCTTATTGTGTTGGTTTGATTAAATTAAACGAATTACTTCATTTCTAAATGAAAAAATAAGAATAAAATTCATCGTTGCTTGTCGAAATTTTAAATTAAAAGATTTAATTGATTTGTATGTTCTTATAACGTAATTAAATCCTTACTCTTTCTCAATGTCTCGGTATTGTTACTCGATACAATACCGTAGTGATATTGATACTGGAAATTTTTAAAAGTTTCAATAGGTTGCCCGTCTATCTGTCTGCCATTAATCAATTATAAAATCAATTGAGAAAAACTTGTATTCTTTAGAATTAAGTAGCCAAGTTATAGGAATGTACTTTGACAAACGTAAAAAGGGAGAGGAAGAAGACGAGGAAGAAGGGGGTGTTCTTTAGATAAGAGAAGAGGGAGTCTAAACGTGTGGGGCTTATCAATAAGACGAGGGCCACACATAGGAAGTATGAGTGAGAAATAGCGTCAACTAAGAGGGGGCATAGACCTGTGTATCTCGCGTGCCAAACTAAAAACATCTGCTGAAAATTTGGTGAATTGCTATAGGCCTATCATATATAATAAATTGTTAACAGTCACGTACCTGTAAAAATCACATTACAAACTTCTTTTTTTATATCATTTTCCTGAATAAAAATTGAATTCAAATATATAGGACGGACATAAATTGAATAATTTTTCAACACTTCTTAAAAATAACTCTTCGTTAGAATAAACAATTAAGAAAATAAACTAGGTTAATGTTAAACTTATTCGCCATTTATTAATAGTTACTTAACACACATAAAAAAGGGGGGGTTTGTAATTGACACATCTTCTCCCCCCATTTATAAGTTAAGATTGAGTAATGCAACAGTCGGGCCTTTAACAACAAGCGATGAGACAGAAAAGGGCCTCCTTAATTGACACAACCCAAAATGATCCCCAGCTTTGCACAGTGGTTACTGATAGAGGCAACTAAATGCACTTTATCTTTTCAAACACTAAATGTCATGTCAAACTATTGATAGTCGAGTATAGAAAAATAAAAGAAGAGACTTAACTACGAGTTAAATTTGGATGGAAGATGAGGGAGAAGAAGAAAAAGAAGAAGAAATAAAAATAACTTACCTTAAATATATTCCGAAGTCGCAGAATTTATCTGGAAAAAAAAAAAATTATGATAATAAATTCACGCTTAAAATATTCAATAAAATGTACCCTTTTACATCGACACTCCGCCCAATTTATTTAATATATTCATCAATAAAAATATATTTTATTAGATATCTCGCTTATAACAAATTCAGTTATGGTTCACCACTCCATTCAATTTGCAGTCCATAAAAAAAGAGCTACACATACTTAATTTCTTCTTTTCCTTTAACACTGTACAATCTACTTATTCAGAAATGAGTGAAGCACTATTTTCCACAATGTCTTTCAATGTCCGGTTCTCGCTTTAAAAAAATAAAAAGTAAAAAAAAAGAGGGGAAGACGAGGAGGAGGAGGAGGAGGAAGAAGAAGAGAGAGAGAAACCATTCCAATCTTTCAGACGTACAACCTAGTTTCAACAAAAATCAATGAAATTACAACAGAGTAGACTTACACACCATCTTTCTAGACAAGAGAATAGCAGAGATTTCCAAGATGCTACAATAGTAATCCTGTGCTGGGATGTGACTGAAATTTTCTATTGATTCTTCTCACAGTCGATATATAGAAGGGCATCTCTATTAACAAGAGTTTCTTCTAACTCCTTATAAGGGCAATGGCACTCTACTGTGCTTCTTTCTCGTGTCGTACAACTTGTTTTGTGCCTATAATTAGCGCTTGTCACCTACACCTGTTGTGCGACACAATATCTAGCATTGTAAATTGAGAATTTAATTCCTTTTTTAAAACAGAAAACGGCACTGTTTTCGATTGAAAAAAGCCGAATATTGATGATATTTTCAATTAAAAAAACTGTCAAAGTATCGTTTTTAAATTATTAAAATTATCCCTTTTTTTTATTAGGTGGTTTGATAATTCATTATAATCCTACCGGCGTGAATGTAACTCTACATAATAGATGATATCCCGATAATGTAATCCTGTAATAGGCATTTATTATGCTATCTATCAGCAGGATTTCGTGGTGTTTTGTATCAAGAGTAACCCAAAATTGTGTTCTAAACGTTTCAATAATCTAATTTTTTTTTGTTGTTACCTACCAATCTGGTGGGATTATTTATTATAATCCCCTATAGCTTGTGATTTTTCATAGCTTTAAATCTGATAATCTGATAATATAATGTAGAATTAAGCACTCATCCCTCTGCGGGAGGAACCTCATTATTTGAACTTTCAAACGTGTTTAAACTTCGCATACATTCAAGTTGTTGAAAACGTATGTTTTGCTTACGTACAAACCCAATGGGAAAGAAAATAGATGGAAATTTTTATAAAATATAAAAAGAAATCGAAAATATCTTCATCTTTTGAATAAAAAAAATGTATATATATATATATATAAATTCTTGATTTTTTAGTTGGCTATTTTTTTTAAATAAAAGAATATTTTTGGAAATAGAATTTGAAGGGGGGAGAAAAAGTCATACCTCAAAAACCTTTTTCCCCCCTCTTTCCAAAAATTCCATTAGGTTAGGTTTTTCTCAAATTATCTTTTTCGCACGCAATTCCTGTTTGAAGAATTTTCAGTTTTGCAGGAAACATTTTTACGTTTTTTGTGGGAGTTATCCTCTATTTCCTCTTCTTAAATTTTTTTAAAGATGCACACCTGTGTTATCTCACTACACCAATCTCTAAAAATAACATCTCAAAAAATGAATTTCATTAACTTTACTCTTCAAATTATAAAATTCGTGTTAATTACTTTCGGAAACTTAAAAAATTCGAGCGTATTTTTACAAGATCCATCACCCCGGAATACTGAGTTATCGATGACTTAAAGATGACTATGAAGATGTTTCGAGTAAATCTTATGTACACACGATGGTGTTTTCTAGATAAAATCGTGCTTTGCGTGTTCTTTATAAGCAAAAATGTAGAAAAATACGTAACATTTTTAAAGATTCTAGTATACGGTAGGTGACAACCGCATAGACATTTTCATTATAAATAACCAAAGGTACAGCTCGATAGTCAACACGGGGCATGCTGCTCCAAACACCGATCCCTGCACCAGTTCAACATGTTTCTATTGTAGCTCAGATTTTCTACACTCCCCAATGTATGCCCCTTAATCCTCTATCCGAAAACCACCCCTATCTACATAATAGATCTATTCTATTCGGGTTTTTCAGACAGATTATCTTTCCTTTTAGCGATTTTGGTCGCTTGACAGATGTGAACGGATCGTTGTCGAGAAAAGGTTTTTATTCTGTTCTTTTGTGTCTATCATGTTTCTAGCAACAGAGTGTATTAAAGCAAAGCATGCGGATGAGATTTTGGAAATTTGCCAGGTGTCAGTCATACCCGAAGTTGGAAGGGGATGGAGATGAAAAAAAATAATATATATATATATATATATACACACACTAAAGATTGATGGCAAACAACTCCATATTGAGATTGCCTATGGCAACGGCTATTAACATCAATGAAGAAACTTCGTACGGATCCACCTGAGGGCATTAGTTTTGTTGTGTTGTACGATACAAAATGCCTTACTTCAAACGAAATTCTGAAACAATCCACTTATTTCCCGTGTAGAAAATTCTTAAAAACAACATTAAAAAGTGTTTTTCCTCCAAAAAATACGCCTCCAATATGTACAAGACTTACAATGAAGGGTTTTAATCACGTGGTTATGCTGCTGTGTAATAACTATAGAACCTATAAAATATTCTGGTGGTATAAGAATTATAATTACTTAGTGTACAGATTGCTTTGGTTTATCTGGATACGAGATTTACAATAAATATTAATAAAAATCTACAGTGTATAGGGTGAAAGGAGGCTTTGATATACCACTAACTTGTACACATTTTGTAATAAAAAGGGTTTTAAAAGTTAACGTACAAAATGTTTAGCTGTATCTCTAACGTGTAGCAGATTTGCAATAAAGGGTTTTAATTGTATAGCGTACAAGATGGTATCGATAACATCTGCTCGGTGTGAACGGTGGTAAGTCACGTGTCCATACCATCGTCGATTTTTACTACCATCGCTAGCTAATCAGCACTCGAACACTCCCGAAGAATGGGGGCAAATGGAGAGACGTGGGAAAGGGCCCATTCACGTTTTCTCTTCGAAAGTTCATTGGTTGTGCGATAACGAATCGTTTTCGCATAAAACTGCAATCAGATCGCCCGTAAAAAGAGAAAGATACAACAAAAAAAAAGACAATTTACGATTTTGATTTTACGGTCGTACAAACAAGATACTATAGTGTAACAACTGACTACGAGGAGTCATCGTAAGATAAACCTTATCTGAGTGATTCACATATGTTCCAATGTATTGGACTCACGTACGTATTATGTTGCGAGTTTAGTAATATTCTTTGTGATACAGTCGCTTAAAGAATTAAGAATAAATGGTCAGTGGGCGTGAGATCGATATCGCATTCTATTTTAGTTCTATCCTCCAGCTCCAATTTCTGGTATTAATGTTAATGCTATATTATTCTTTCGCATACTACACAGGACAGAAGAAATTTCAACACTTCTTGCAGGAAATTTCTCTGTAACTTCACTCGAGTTTCTTCACTGTACATTACATTATGAATCCTAATTTCTCATACATTAACACTTGTTAGTAATACTAAACACACACAAATAATCGATGTATGTATTAGGAATACAGGAATCAGTGGAGCATTATCCTATGGGCAAAAAGGGCAATTGCTTGAGGCCCCCATCAACGGAAACTTCAAACAAATCTTTTATTTCCTCGAAGAAAAATGTCTGAAATCAACACTGTACATTGGGCCTCCTTATTCAAATTTACCTGAGCCCCATAAAGCTATAACGCGCCACTAATAGGAATGTGAATATATACGAATATATTTCATTGTACGTGCATTATTTGTGTGTTCAATATTACTAACCATTGTTAATATATGAGCAAGTAGGATCTGTTAAAATAACTTCTTGAAGGCTACACTCATATATATAAATGTAGACAGTTAAACATGTTTAAATATAAATTAGTATGAAAACACACAGAGACAAAAATAAACGCAGACATACACGAAGAAAACACAGATACAAATGTAAACGTAGACATATACAAAGCAAATTGACACACAGATAAAACTATTATCATATACAAAGGCAATCAGAGAGGCAAACAAGAACATAAACACATAATATTTAAAACACACTACAGTTAAACACAAGCATAAATGTTAACAAGGTCAATTTTATCGGTTTGCGTACGGAATATTTAAAATTATGCCCTTAGTTTGATTAAGAAAATGTGAATTTCTACTTTACAAAACACTAAGAAAACTAAGAAAGAATATAATGAAGAAAATAAAAAGAAGTTTCCTTTACTTTCAAACTAACAATTGAAACTTTTTCATTGTTGAATTTACAATGACCCGGATAAAGCGTATACCATTTGTAACGAGTATTTATTCATTTGGTATATATATTTATCACTTCGTTCCCCGCTGAACATTCCGCAAACTTTGCACCATTACGTAAATTGCCTCATTTCGGCGAGCGACTGCCAATTAGGAAAAGGCTACACCTCTCACCGCTGACGTCAGCCGCATGACGTTAACTATCTCAGACACTACAACGTCCCCGTCACGTGACCTAATCCACTTAAAGGACAAAAATTAATACTGGAGGGGGCAAGTCGCATTCGCTTCGATTTATCAGGGATTTTTTTTTCTCTGTATATATGTCTACCCCTTTACGATTTAAACCCACACCCCGATTAAATTAATCTAGACTTTTTTCATAAAAAAACTATAAAATCATTTGCATATAGATGGAATTTTCCGCAATTAAAAAGTGATTAAAATGGGGTTGGCGAGTGTTACGTCACGCAGTTTCGCTTTCCCTTCAACTCCTAAATGAAATTTAAGGCTTTTAAGAGATTAAATTATTGAAAGTGTGATGTAATTTGTATACATCTAAGCATTAATTTGTTTGTGTTCGAGTCGGAAACAAGATTTATGACAATGTACGGATGCGAATGGATTGTATCAACACACACACACACAAGCGCGTATACTCCGATTCGCAAAAGCCATATCCTTAACACATTTATCATAGAGAAAGACTAGTTTAAAGCATCTTCCACCCCGAAATTCCATACATTTTATATATATATTTTAACAGCCCGGAGAGTTAATGGAACAATCCAACGTGACGAGGTTACGATTTCCCAATTAACCGTTCATTACGGATAATCGAAAACCGCGTCAAAATTCAAAGATGGAAGGAATGTTGACGATCCAGCAATTAGCAGACCGACGATTATCAAAGGAAAAGTTGTTACTGCATTTTTTTTTATTTCTTAGAATAATAAAACATTGGTTTTTGCCTTAGGTCATTTAACTTTTTGACATGGTGCTCGTCCATTAATTGCATCTTTCTTTCTGTGACGTTTGACTTCTATTTAATATTGATAGTCTCGTGTTAATTAATTAACTTGACACGGATAACCTTGGTGGATGGAGAAAGACCAAAAAAATAAGTGAAATAAATCGTAATTTAGTTCCTATCATTGTCAGTGATTCTACCAGATGATGATGATCATCGTCGTCATCTTTTGTTAGAAAAGAACAATATCGTTGTTTTATCTTTAAAAATTCATAACTATTAAACGTGCAGTACCTAGCTCGTAAATTATACCATGCCTTGCTTTAATTATGCCTTAAATTTAGGTATTAGAGTAGGGATTTTTGTACTGTTCTACACGATTTGTCCAGTGCTAGACTTAGAATTGTTGTGGCCATAAGATATAAAACATAACAGGCTCTCACCTTCCGCTGATGCATGTAAAAATATGAGGCCTTAAGCTATAATGCAAAGCCCCAAAGTTGCAGCTTATTTATGGTTTTAGATCCGCTGAATTATATACTTCCCACGTGCTCTTACTTCATTCTGTACACTTCTACGTGCCCTTATTGTATTCTATACTAATCTAATGTACCACTATTGTATTCTAAACTGTCATACCTTATACTAAATAGCATTTTATATTATTTATTTTTAAAAATTTCATTATTGAAATAGCTTTTCTTCTATGGCATCCCATCTGCTTAAGGATCAGGGAGAATTCTTTTATGACGAATGGATTAGTGGGATGATGAGTGAACAAGTCGAATTATTCACCGTCATTTTAGGGATTCTGTATAAGTAGCTATTAAGTGACCAAACCCTTTTTGACGAGAATACAATAAGTCGCTGCAACAGCACAACTGTCGAAAGGACAATGGAGGGTTTGGCTAAAACAGGATTTGCTCTCAAATCACTAAACACCATCCAAACTAAGCGTGAGACATAAATTATTACAACGCTTTAACTCATCAAAAAACCCAATTAAATCAATTAAAATGGCATAAAAAAAGGGGCAAAGAGAACAGTTTATAAAATCAACAACAACATAAGAGGCAATTAAAAGATTGATGAGGAGGAGGAAGATGCTCAACATGATAATAACCAAATGGCTCTTTGGAGTTCCGATAATATTAACCAATAACGTTATCGGGTATCAAATAAATATTAAAGAGGGGGGTTTTTTATGAAAAAAATTTAAAAAATAATTTATCTTTCGGTACTATTGATGTTATTTTAAAGAATGTACACGGAGAGGAACGTTTTAGTGTTAGAGGTTACACCGAAATGCGAGAAAAATACTGAGATAAACGACCTAATTATTCACTCTCGTCCTACAAGTTGCTACTTAATTACTGTATATTAATGACCAATAATTAGAGGGTGTTTCGTTAGAGACTTGTAAATCAAGAGGTCTGCCTCTTCACGTGTAATTTTTATCATTTTTTTATCATCTCTTTCATATTCCGACTCGGTTTTAATTCGTTGAGCAAGCAGAAATCTATTGGAAGTAATTATCTTTATATACATTTTTTTTTGTTTTTAATTCGAAATTTTAACATAAAAGATAATGGAAATTTATGATTTCGAAGATTTAAATAATTACTTAAAATATGAAGATTAATGTTATAAAATCTCGCTTGAAAAATCACAGATACAATCTCTATGATTATGGTTAATGTTAATGTTGTAATATACATAATTTTGGGTAGAGTAGAATGAATATGGAGCCATTCATCTGTTTTGAAGGTGAATTAATAAATAATTATCATTTTGACTAAGCATTGATGAATATTTAGCTCCAATTTTAGCTGGAAGGTGAATAAATGAGGCACAGAATTGTGTACTTCGGTCATTTTCGATAAAATTAAAGTGGAATTTGAGCTTTTTTTAAAGCAGAAAATGATATTGGAACCGAAAATGTGTGCCTTAAAACATGAATTAATAAATTTCCACTAGGCAGAGATGAATATACAGCTTCAATTTTTGATAAGAAGGTGGATAAATGTGGTTCAAGAAAGAATAAATGTGAGATTACATAATGAAAATTCGCATTTTTGGTGAAATATTTCAGGAATTTACGATATTTTTTTTCAAAAATAGCAAATAAACACGCTAGGAACCCTATTTATATTCTAATTTATAAAAATATGGCTGCATTAATATGCATAATTTGAACTAGAAAAGAGCAAACGTGGAATCATCAGTCCGAATCAAAAACAAGAATTAATGAATTTCGACTCGACTCGGACGAATTCGTAACATATTCCCACTAGAAAATAAAATAATGAGATACAAAACGAAGTTAATTTATCAAATAATATAGAATATATAATAAAATTTTATAATTTTAATATAAAAACCGTAAAAAAAAGTCTATCATCATTACAAATCTCTCATTGACTAGGCAATCCATACAAGGAGAAAATAAGTGTTTTTTACATTATATTCTGATTAACAAAGAAAAAAAAACGACTTTATAAATTAGCCATTACGATTATGTGGCACGTAAAATAAATAACGTAAAAGAAATAACCGAATAAAATATAAAAAATGGCGAAAAACGACAGCGATTGATAGAGTTAATGGTCATTAGTTCAACATGAATATAAAGAGAAAGAAGAAGAAGAAAAAGGAGGAGGGAAAAAAGTTTGATGCGATTCTTATCCTTTTAGTCTTATTGTGTTTTTATTATTGTGTCATAAAGACATTTATGTGGAATTGCATTTTTTCTTCTTATTCTCCAACAGACTTATATGGTACTTGGGACGAGCCAAGTTATAATCTTAGCAGTGGACTTAGGTAATGGCACAGCATTGGAAGATAGGTCAAAATGACAAATGCCGAGTTACTATTTCTGAATCTGTTGATGTCTTCTTTTGGCTCTAAGAAGAACAATCTGGTAAATATCATCAAAATGTCTGAAAAGACCGTAATAAATTTCTAGTTAAGATGCTATTTTCGGATCGATTCAATCTACGGTGCGAATAAAAATAAAAAATTCTAAATGGTAATGATCCTATACTACTACGGGAACAATTCTTATATATATATTCTCCATAACATTTCTACGAAGCCATAAGAGATAAATCTTTAAAATTTTTAGCGACGATAGCAGATTTAGTTTACTTTCCGAAATTTTTATTAAAATTTGCCTAACTTAAACACCATTCCGATATCTCTACTAAACGCAAAACACTAATTTTCTTAAAAACTATAACATTTACACGTATTTTTCTTTGTATTCCTTCTGTATGTTTCTTCTTCTATCCGTTCGTCTATAAAATTCTTTACTAATTTATTCGTTAGTCAGTAGATACGTCCGCAAACTTCTCGATAAACTCAAGCACGCCATATCTTTTTCTAAAATCCATTGTTACCACTTCCAAATCCTTTTAAAATCCTTTTAAAAATTATTAATGATATCTAAAGAAAGTAATAATTATAATTTAAGTAAATTTTCGATATAGTAATTAGTTAATTAGTCATAAAATCTTTTATTAAGATGAGGATTAAAGTTTATAAATGAATATATACGGCAATTAGTAACGTCATATTATAAATCCATATAATTATCGAGATGAGAAGAGTTTGTTGGTCATTAGGTCAGCTGAATTTGAACATATTACTTTATAAAACTTGATCATTTATAGCGAAGTTCGTGTTTACAGCTCTCGATCCGTGTCTTTAATTAAACTTAATGGAGTAAATTCGACTTAATTACTAAATTCCAGTTAAAAGATGATAAAATTTGTGATAAATATAATCAAATTTAGCTGAAAAGTATAGGCAATTGCTAAATTTACAGCTATTTTGACGGATAGACAACCAGACAGATCCTTTTTTTATATACAAACGTACGTTTGTATATAAAAAAAGGATCTGTCTGGCTGTCTGTCCGTCAAAATCTGTTATATTTTCGTGTTTCGCATAAAACTCTCTTAATATTTTAATATATAATGGCTGTTTCACAAAAGTAATGAATGTTTCACATGTTTCTAGGTGTACATTGCTAGGAAATTAATAAAAATGGACGAAATTCTTCCGAAATGTTAGGGGGAAAATATAGTTTTTAAGGTATTAAAATGTAAAAATTTATTTTTCAATTATTTCACGTAAAAATTTAAAGATTTAATAAGGAAATTTCGAGTTTTTTACGTAAAAAAATCAATTTTTTATACAAAAAAATTTGTTTTTATATGAAATATTTTTAATGTTTTAATATAAAAAAATTCTGCATTTCTCTGTAAAGAAACGTTACTTTTTTACGTGGAACATGGTTAAACAAGTTTACATTCTTTAATAGTTTTAAATTTTCTAAAAATTTGTTTGATATATTCACTCCTCTTTTATTATTTTCCAAGAAAGCACTTGTAATTTCATGTGGAACATTCATTTCTCTTCATGTATTTTCATGAAACACTCGCTTCTCTTCTAATATTTCATAAGAAACATTAATTTCCATCTAACATTTCGAGTTAAGAGCCATGAATTAATGAATAATTATCAAATTTGAATATTACAGAGATGAATACAACGCTTCAATTTCAGTCAATAATTGATTAAGTAAAGTACCGAAAACATTAAATAATTCATTAATTTTGTTTAAAATATTCTTTTAAACAACATTATTATTCATTTTAATTAAAATTAAATACGAGACGACGAAGAAAAACAAATGAATAAATCAAACTTTCGAGTAAATTCGCGATTCTTTTTCAAGATTTCGGAGGAGATTTAAGAATTTTTAACCGAAAAAAAACAAGGATTTCGTCTAAAGAATAAGCAGGAATTATAGTTTTAAAGTCGGCAAACGAGTAATTGAAAGTCGAAGAAATCAAAAATGGCGGATGTAAGCTACGTCACACGAGGAATGTGTCGTAACACAGGGAACGTCACTTAAGAGTTATAGTCAGAAATTTTCAATGTGTAAGATGCGAATTGTCGTTAATAAGTAGATCGATACTAGTGATATATATATATATATATATATATATTGTGTGAAGTGCAAAACTTTTAGGATCGATTCAATGTCAACACAAGAGCCAGCTGTTGTCATTGTGTTCACGTTTGGTAATAACAGTTCAGCTTCTTTGATGTTTTGATCGATCGAATTTGACACGAAATGTGGTAATTTAATAACAAATACATCGAAAAATGTGTGCGAGGAGCTATAATAACAATTTTTATGCGAGGATAAAGAGATTTCAAACTATCATATATCATAAATATCTCCAGGTAAGAATTTCTTACCCCCCTTCCTCCCTCGCTCACTCACTCACTCACTCACTCACTCTCTCGTCATTTTTCAAAATCAATTAATCTAACAACAATTTTATGTAATGGATTATCGTTGCATAAACACGATATTGCACGCAATATCCTTGATATAATTCCTATTTTATCAAACCAGGAAGGGAATACAATGTTTTAAAAACTAGTTCCTGCAGTGAGAAGATTGGGTCGAGTTAGCTTGAATTGTGTTACGTTGTTTGGAGTCAACGACGTCGTAATCTAAGAAAAACAGCGTAACAGAGATATTACCAGTTATTTTACCTTAACTACCGTCACTTAAAGGGGGAGAGAGAAGGTTTTTTTTTCTTTTTTTTGTGTGTGTAAACGTAGAGAGTCGAAGGTAGGTGGATAAGAATATTGATTGTCAAGTGGGCAATGAGACGTAGACAAGGGTGTTCACCTGTACGTGAGAATATATACAACGGTGAGTGAATGACTGAAATTGTTACGAAACAAGCAGAAAAGGGTGTGGCAGTCGTAACACAAACGAATTTTCTTGAATTACAATGTACCATTTTTAGTTATTTCTCACAGTCTAGCGTATAAATAGACAGGGATTTTTTTTTAATTTCGAAAGGTTCTTTTTTCCTACAGCGTAACGTTACTCCACGATGAAATTAACACGGGAACTTGTGTAAAAACGTAAGAGATCATTGACCAATTCGTTACGGACATAGAAAATATGCGAATGGCAAACCTTAGTTCGACCTTCCACGAAGATAAATCTCTTAAAACTGTGCTTCTACAGGGTAATTTACTAGTACTAGGATAGCAATAAAACACATTCCTGCTTTTACTAAGCGGTTTTTCTCTGCGATTACACACCCACCGTAGCCTTAAGATATGATTGAAGAGAAGATGCATGCATTTGCGTGCATCCTGCTTCAATCAGTTCTTTGATATCACGCAATCCCTTAAAACTAGCTTTGCATCCCTTCAAAGTTATTTAAAAATATATATATAAAAGAAAATGTGTGATGTAACTTTATAAAAATTTAATTTTTAACGCTATATAACTTCAATTTTTCTATTGTTTAAGAAATTAATGGTGAAAATGTAAGCAGATAATTGATTTTCGCTTGATTTTAAAGTGTAAAAAGTGCAATTCTCAAGTGAAAATTTCATATCATTGGTTGCAGTCGAGTTAAGAATTTGAAAGAGGAAGCCAGTCAATCATGAGGAAACCAAAAAAATGTTAACTAAACTAATGCTTCGGTTGGATTCACATATGTTCAACTACAATCACTCAATAGGGATTTCTTTCATAAAATATATATCAAATTTTAGATCTAAGGCTATAATTCTCGACGTTGTATATTTTTTTATTATTATTTTGTATTAACAAAATTTAGATTTTAGTGAATTAATATTCTTGGTAAAAGTCGCTCTTCCGTATCATTTTTGAAGCTTTTATATTAATTAAAGGAATTGTCACGCTTTAATGCCGCTTAAATAATTACGTTGGGAAGAAGAAAATATGGAAATAATACATAAATTTTTTTGAATTTTTATATTATTCGGTTGTAAATTTTCGACTCCATCTTGTAGATAGGTTTGCAGTTTTCAAATCTGTAAAAAAATTACATCTTTCAGTCTATTAAACCTAAGCTTTTCCTTTAGAAAACTCTAACAAAACAGCTTAAAGTAAATAATTCTAACCCCTCAAATGGACATAGAAAGGCCCCAAAGAGGATGAAGGGGGTCTTAAATGCGAAACGAACACGAAAGAGGAGTTGTATAAAGGGTTATTTCTTTTCAAACCCACCATTAAGAGGCCTTTACCTTATACCTTTGTTCTGTTTCTTAGCTTAATTTTTAAATGTTTAGCTTTATATATATTTATATAAGGATATATTATCCTAAATTTAAACAATATCCGAATGGCATATTGCACGAAAATCGGTAAGAGTAACAAACAAAAGAATGTCAAAGCCAAATGGAATAAGGAAACAGATTCTTGACTTAAGGAACGGTAGAGAATTCTAACTTTCAGAAGGATGTTTTCAAACAAAACAATCTCCAACGACGAACATGACAGATGTGTCCAGGGACTGCAGAATTGACGATGTGTGGTGACAGTTTGCTCATTTCACAAACTGTTGACAGTTTCTTCGAGGTCAAGCTAGTTTGAAGGACCCTCTCATTTTCCTTTTAGAATAATACACAACTGCCTTAATATATATATATATGTGTGTGTGTATATATATATATATTGATGGTTCTCTATCGGAAATTAACGTGCAGATACATTTACATCGATCTTCGAATCCAGGGAATTGAGTACGTACAGTACCTATAACTCGATTTAACAGGGGAGCAAACTAGATTGGCACAGTTTTCCCTCATGCTTTGCTTCATAGGATTAGAGCAATAGTGATTGCATCGTTGATATCCGAAACAGGGACCATAAGGGACCGTAAGGATGAGTGCCCTGGAGAATCGTATCCCAATTTAATCCTTTATTTCCAGATTTTCCCTTAAGATAATGCATTATCGGCTCAAATACGATATGCCCATAGAGCGTGCCACTTCACAACCCATCTAAATAATCTCATTTCTCTACGAGAAAGTAATAGTTTTTGCCAGTTTTGAAGGATTTTCCATGAAAATAAATTAAGTTAATTTCACGAAATTAGCATTAGTTGGCTTGAACTAGAGACTTCTTTAGCTGTTTTTTTATGGCTATTGATAGAATCAATAGAACTGATGCGAATGGCAGGTGACATTATCAGTTGAAATAACCTGGACATGGTTCTTCGGTGGTTGTATTGTTTCTTGCGTATCTGTCAGACTGTCAAATACATCCTGCCCAAAATAGTTCCCTGCAGACCAAATCATGAGGTTTCTTTAGAAAGAATGACAGCTTGAAATCAGAAATCTTTTCACTTCTGTGCCTATATTAGTTGAGGATTTTCTACTCGAATCTTCAAAACGATTAAACTTTTCATGTCATCATATAATTTACAAAAAATATTTAAAAAAAGAACATTTTTTTTCTCTTATTTCTCTACGTAAATATTAATTTTAAGTTTCTTACAGAGATAATTTTCTCGAGTTTTGCAATCCAAAACACGAATGATTGATTTTATAATCAGTTGAAAATTTTCAACAAACTTTGTTGAAATTCTCTTCCTTCTATAAACACGTGCTATCTATCTACATAATTATGTGTTGCCTCGCATGTTTATGTTATCTTGTTGCTCTTTTAATCCACTATGCATTTATTATCTCACCTATAGACAGGTGGGCTTTTTTATTAAGTTATCTTGTTGTTCGCTACTCCAACTTACAGCCATTTCTACGGCGCAGTATTTAAATATACGGTTAAATTTCTGTTTAAAAATTCGAATTTTTGAATATTACATAGAAATTATAGTTAATTTCTGCTAGTTATAGAAATCTTATTCTATACTCATTTATACTACTGACTTAATGGTTGAACGTAAAGTTATATTTATTACTTTCCACAATATATGAATTATAACGCTAATTTTTCACTAAGGAATGCCAATTAAATCGTTAATTTTTTTAAAAAATATACAAATTATTTCGCTAATTTTCAGGCAAAATATACAAGTTATACCATCGATTTTCCAGTAAAATCTGCCAATCATTTCTCTAATTTTCCAGCAAAATAAACAAATTGCATCACCAATTTTCCAATAAAATATGCCAATTATATTGCCTACTTTCTAGCAAAACACGTCAACTATATCACTTATTTTTCAACATATTTTTGACAACACTCATATACAATTCAACATCTCTATACCATATTTACTTTCACATCCAAGGAAAGAAAAACAAAAAATAAAAAAGGATAGTAGTAAAAACGTCTATATAAAAAGAAAACAAAGCAGGTGAGATATTTTATTTCATAGTAAAAAAATTTCACATACAAAACAATTATTTTGACATCTTTAGTGCAAGATTATAAAAGCATTATCTCACTTTCAGCAAGGTAAACAATATATAAACTCGTTGTAAATATCGAGAAGATGGAGAATTTTATCAACTCACTAAAGAATCAATTTCTCAAGGTGTTTTCCTTTTATATACATAAATTTATTATTAAACTTTCAATTCGTAATCTTTGAAGGCGTATAAACAAGAAGGCATTAATAACAAACATAGAGAGAATCAACATAAGAATATTTTTTCTAATATTCCATCGTTTATTCACTGCTTCGATTTATAATTCATATATTTAGTTTTCTTACTATTAATAGAATCTTGAATAATATCGAAACGTGTTGACACAGACATATTTTCTATCTCCAACAGTATTTTTTCCTCCCTTCCTCCTCCTCCTCCTCCTCCTCTTCTTCAACTTTTCCAACTTTCCAAGAATATGTTTAAATTATTGATTCATGTAAAAGATACCTCTCTTGATTTATTATTGATGTATTTTTATTAAAATTCGCTAGAAAAATATTTATTAGGTAAGAAAACAGCGTTTAAAAATTTAAATATATGATATTTTTTTTTCTTTTCGAGTATTTATAAATAAGTAGACAAGTTTGAGTTATATTCACTGAATAGTAATTAGTTTAATGATGTTAGAGTTAAGTTTAATTAATTTAGGACCAAAACATGATTATTAATTATAACTAGACAGGTCCTGTACTTGTCAGGGAGAGTATTCTGCCACGAATTTTGGTAATTTAAGAGGCCCCCTTCCATACAAAATGGGCTTTTAATTAAAACATTTGGTTATTTTGCTCTTCGTTTTTTTGTGTAATTAGGAAGAAAAAATTGTACGGTTCGTTAAAAGAGTAACCTTTTAAAAAAATATGGCAACATATTCATTAGTTTTAAGCACTTTGCACAGATTCTATTGAACGAATTCTTGTCAACTCTTCCATTAATAGATCTTTTCCTCCAACTCCACGAGGTGATCAATATGTTTTCCTCCTCATGAACACACTTACTACACTTTCTAACTATTTATAATTGAATGGGGAGAAAGATGAATATATTTTTGCTTTTAATGACATAAAAAAAGAGTTAAAATACACAATATATTTTTAAAAAATGCAATATTTTCTTATCATTTCTCTCAAATGGCGAGTCTGCAAAACCGTTTTCAAGCAACCCTCTAGTATCTTAAACACGTGATGCATCTGAAATGGAGCTTCTGCATGAAAATACTGAGGAAAGGAATGTGTTCAACCATTAAAAATGTGGCTAAATTCGACGGGAAAGTATAGAAAAACCACAGTTTAATCCACACATGCACGTGGTTTTTCTACACCCCCTCACGCGACTTTTAGTTAAGTGAAAAGAACATCAGATTGTTGAAAGGGTGGGTGACCCGAGTCTGGTGTCGAGGGGGTGAGAGAAATTAAGTAAATGCGATTATGATATCAGCACTTATTGTCATTTGACAATAGCAGGCGTCAAATGTCGTCAGGTTGTCGCTATAGGAATAGCATGTCTCCCGCTGTTAGAGCATTATATTAAAATCTGGGTGTGAAAACGGGCTTTACGGGGGTCTATCGACTCGTTTTAAAGAGTAAAATGGCCAAAGAACGAATAGAAATTATCCAAAATATCATACTTTTAATGACTAGTTTCGATTAGAAAATCGTTGTTGATCGTGTATATAATACTCAGAATAAATTCACGTTAAGTAGGATAATATTAATTCGCAGGAAAACATTAAATTTGTATGCAGTACAACGTGTTGTATGTTTACACGTTGGATAAAATATAAGCCTGCATATAGAATAGCATTAGTTAGGAGCGAGTCTTTATACGAAATTATGCATAAATGGCGTAACGAGTTTTAGAAAATCGTTGGAAACTTCTACTCTAAACAGTAAAAGATTCATTTTTTGCCTAATTTTTATCGGTAATTTTATCATAATTTAATTATTAGAAATTTAATTCTTTTAAGATTTGTCCAATGTTAAATATTTAACATTTTCTTCAGCAAGATACCATTAAGAAAGAAGAGATTTAACACATCAAGAATGTTCCTATAACGATAAATTTCTAGGATTATATTCTACAATTAAGGATAAGTTTGTAAGATAAAACAAATAGGTTTACAGGTATAAATATTATCTTTATAGGATAAAAGAAAATACATCTATAATGTTAAATTGGTAGAGGTATTATACACCTGTAAACACAGGATTTATAAGCATAATATGCCCAGAATAATGGACACATACACGAGATATATCGGCATAATATGCCCAGAATAATAGGCACATACACAGGACATATAGGCATATTAAAACAACGATTTAATAAAATAAATAATATTATTATAAACGTAAGTTAAGGTGAGCAAAACTCATAAACATGAGCAACGTCCCTATAAACGTTAATTAGCCTTGCAGGATGAGCAATACTCTAACTAAACCTATAATATTAGAGTTATTGATGATCAATATGCACAATTTAAGCTTAGGAAGACCAAACTGATTCAATTTAATTTTGCCATTCGAATTAAATTTAAACAGAGAACTCCCTTTCTCTGATTAATCGATGATGGATGAAGTTGGAAGCAGTTGATAAAAGAAAGAGGGGAAAAAACCTCATATAATTTTTTATCCCATCTTTCATCTCATATCTCATAACACCGCAGCGCCACCTGACTCGGTTACATGACGTCATCAATCAGAGGAACCAAAAAATTAAGCTTTTTCTCCCCCTCCCTTCCCCCTCTTCGGTAATTTTAAAGTAAATTAATTATGGAAATGGCATATTACGAAGCGCTCGCGCCATTCTCTTCTTCTTGTTACGTAATTTTCGAGAAATTCTATTTAAGGAATTACTTCTATGACGTCACTGTAGAAAGATTGATCACTTTTCATATTGTAGCGATTGCGATATTAATTTATTCTAGAAACCACTTGGATGGATAAGTGTTATTCGAGTACTTTCTCGCGTGTTGAATACCACTACCAATTGATATACATTCATGCACTTTGCACATCTATCACAATATTATACACTCTTGCAAACTATTCTTGTTTCTAAGAATGGTTTCTATTGTTCGTGCCCTATATTAAGGCGTGTGTGAAGAGAATTTCTAATGCTGCTAACTTAATCCTGTAATGCAATAGCACTCGGTGTAAACTGTAAACTGTAAAAAACAAAAACTAAATCTTACTCCTAAGTGTGGGGCTGCATCGTTATTTTTCGCTTGATTCGTCTTCAATTCTATGCAACTTTGTGTTTCCTTCCTCGAATTTTCTACGACTTTTTCCTCTCGTCTCATTGAATTTATAACTATCTTCGTTTTGTTCCCATTATAGACGTATTGTAAACTGTTCCGTTCCCTTTCTCTGTTTCCGTTTCATCTATCCTTCAAGGCTTTTGAATATTCTTCTCACCTTCCTCTATAGTTTAGCTTTGTTTTTTGTTGTTTTTTTGCTGTTGAAAAATTTACAAGTTATATTTTTGTGTATTCATTTTTATACATTCTTGCTATTTGTTTCCACTTCGATACACTTTTATTGTTTCTTCGCTGTAGTTTCCCTTTTTACAGCCTTTCATAAACATCTGTTTTACTTGTACGCTTTCCCAGGCTATTTTGCTCCAATCGAAAAGGGGAAAAAACTGACAAAAGGTGGAAAATATACACAATAAAATCTATCAGAAAGTAGAAAATTAAAAAAAAATCACACCAGGAATAATTTTAATTACAGGAAATAAAGTCAAAAAATAGGTTAAAGATTAGAAAATACGACACCTCGAATGTAGGAAACAGCATTTACTTACCCTCAAATTAGGCGCAGGAATTTACGTATGTCAATCATTTTTTAACCACTTAATTATACACATAACAACAGAATTTACACACGTACACACATAGAAAAACACAGAATCTGAAACGAATCGAAAGCTGTTACAGGGGGGACCGACTTCAGTCAGGAATTCCCATGCTCCACCCTAGGTGTTCCAACTCTCCTCCCACATTCTAGTAATGGGAGATAGTAGCAACATCTCACGCAAACGGAACATTAAGGAACATGTGCAGATCCAGGTCAGGTTGACTGACGGATAAAGCATGAGATTAACTCAGTTAAACAGCAGACAGTTCAATTATAATAATACCGAAACAGAACTCAAAAATGTTTAATGAGTTTAGAGAGGGGTGTTAACAGATCTTCACCACCCTAAACTATTTATTATAATAATTTTAGCAGTACCAAAAGGGGGGAGACGAGATATAAATTTTGTAACTCGGTAAAGGTGTTAATACCTGACCAACGTAGCCACTTTTCATTAATATGTATTAATGGATTGATGACAAGAGAAGAGATACATAGCCTTATCTGTTATATTAATTCAATTTATTAATTCACCTATTGTTATTTTAAAAGAAAAGAGTATTAATTAAAGTAAGTAAACAACAATTAAGTGAAGTAAAAGAAAATTAAAGAAAGAAAGACGTAGAGAAGGGGAGAGAAATGCAACACTTCAACACTACATTTTTTGGGTAGAAGCAGGCGAGTGCAATTGATGTGACCTTTTTTCTGCATCTCAAGCGTCCTCGAACTATATATCTGGAGCCAGGTGTATGTAAATGAAAGCTATAATATATATAACTTATATATTTTTTTTTCCTAAAGCTCGAAATGCTGAAGTAGGAGGAGGAGGAGGAGGAGGAGGAGGAGGAGGAAGAAGAAGATTCTTCAATCTTCCAAGCTTTTCCCGCATAAAAGCAGAGAATATTTTACTGAAAATCAACTTTAAAAATATATTTTATATATATATATATAAGTATAGGAATTATTATTCCGTATAATTTATTTTAAACAAGATAGATTTTTATAGATAAGTTATACACTTATAATTCCGAAAAATATCTCAAATATTACCAACACGCAAAAGTATTGCGAATCGTGTTTAGGAAATAGTTGCTAGAGTCTATATACATTGGCTACATAAGGGATAGGAGCTACATCGTGATGGAATTCTACTTCACGTCACGAAAATATCGACCTAAGAGGTTCTCCGTGATATCGTGACGATTTGCAGACAGTGTTGGTGCTAGACGTTCGAAGATTGTCTCCAATAATTCATCACGAAAGAAGCTCAAAGTTTCTCCGAATTGACTTTTGTTTGGATTTTTTTTATTTCCTTCGTGTGAGTTTCTTTACAGTTTGTGAAGAAAAACGTGAAATAAATCTGGATCCGAACCTTCGCTCTCACCGACAAAGACTAGCGAAAGCCTGGCGATCGATTAAAATCAATGTGTATTATGGAAACCTCTTATTTAATTTAAACCCCATATTGCTGAGCAAAGTGGAGTATTCCCAGATGCATTCCAAATCATCAATCTTACAACAGCGCTAAGGATAACACTCGGTACATCACGGTGGCATAATTAGTCCTAGTTAGCCATCAGATCCTTGCCTGCTATTGTTTTCTCCTTATCAGATCCTTCGTGACCCGTCCTGAACTGCCTTCAAAGTATAACTAAGGACTTTACAATGTGGAATGTCTTCCCCTCTCAGACTAAAAATCCCGCGAGCTGGGGGTGTGTTTTCACGTTTCATCCCACTATCTTCTCTTCGATTCGTGTTTATTTTTTAAAATACTTTAAAAATATATATATTTTTAGAGTGAAAATTAAAAATTTAACACCAATCTGATCGATATTTTAGTACAAAAGAGTCGATTGATTCGTGTTAAAAAATCATTTATCTACATTTTAATTGGTACATTTAAAAAGGGGGCATGCAGTCTATCTTGATGGAAAATAAACCCTATCACGCTATATATTCATGTTTAGAATTTAATAAATTATATAAAGATTATGTAAACGTTTATTTATAACAATCAGGTGTGTAGGAACACTACAAGATGCCATACAGTTACACAGGTTAACACCTGCACGTAGAGATAAAGTAAGCAAGATAATAATGCAGGATAACAACTAATTTCGTAGGAAAATCATGCAAGGATGAAAAACATGTATTTAGAAATTTAATTTAAATTTTAATTTCAAGTTTTAGAAAAGTTAAAATTAAAATTTAAATAATATTCCGCGTACAAATTTTATATAAAGCTGAGTATTGATTCGTAGTGTAAACTATTTTTCTCTATTTTTTAAAAAAATCGTACAGAAACTGTAAAAGTATCAGAACAGAAAGAAAATACATTTTTACAATCTCTAATTTTAAATATTCGTGTATACAAAATTTAATGAGTCATCCTTAATTAATTATACGAGGTCACACGTGTAAGGATAGAGGTCTTATATTCAAGATATGTGAATATATTTACGTTTATATCTTTTATATAAAGGGTTTAAACACAGGAACCTTATCTTTGCATTATAATTATCCCATGTAAATTAGCACAGGTTAATTAATTAGAGTGTGATAAGATATATTTGCCTTTAACATATTTACATCAAATACATTTTAAACGAAAATGAAATGAAAATTACCCATTTCAATGCTTTTCCTCCCTCTTAAAAGAATATTGACTCGTGATAAAGGTCACTTTTCTCTTTTTAAAACGATGTTTCAGAAGAAAATCTGGTATTTTATCATGTTAGAAAGTAAATCCTTTTTTTCCCTTCTATCCAAACATTCGACTTCTGAAAGTAAACTGGCTCAATTTGAATATAAAAAAAACTTAAATTTACTTAAATAATTATCGTATTTACTTATAACAAAAAAATTGTATATTTATATAGATTTAAATTGTTCGAAAGGTCATTTCTTTATGTCTAAACAATCCAACAAATTCGTCTTTGTCCCAAACCATCTCACGTAGTGTTTGGCCAAGTGCCATGCATTTCCCAAACTTCTAACTTAATCTGTCCTCACACTTAACTGACTTCGAAAAGGATGGACCCAGACAAAAACTTCCACAATACAAATTTTTTTTACTAAAAACACTGCGAGCGCCTTTTTTCCCTTTATATTTATTTCCTACAGTGACAAAAAAAGAGCCGCGTATCGACACGAGAAAATCAAACACTTGGATTTCCAAACCTCATTTTCTAACAAAAATAACTTTAATTAAGCTTAATTATGCGTTTAAATTCACCATCCCAAAAAATTATCTTGGCTCTACCTAGCTTGGGGGGGAAGGAAATAAACTTATCAGCAGCAACCAAGTGTGGCACGGACACACATCTCTGGACACACTGATAGTGTTTACTTAACGACTGATGTTGTCTATACTCTATTGCCACTTATGATAGGACTTTTATGGTTTAAGGCGACATAAGCCTGAATGGTGTAGCCGTTACACGAATTTCTAGAATTAATGGGAAGCAATTTATAGTTCCTGTAAATAATTTCTCTTTAGTCGAGCCAACAAGAAGATCCCGTGTATTATAAGCTAGCAACGTTTCTCTATCTATCTAAGTCTTGATCAATATTTGGAGAAATTGATTAGACCTATTTACCCTTTCATAATAAGGGAATAATTACTTGCTTCTTGCTTTATTATTCTGTCTTACTGTCAGATTAACCTTTAGTAGTGTAATGGCCTCTCTACTTAATTTTGGTTTCCTCTAGTGCCATCTTCAGCAATGATTTTTGTCCACCATTCTTGTATTTTTATGATTTTCTGCTGTTTATTTATGTTTACTGATTCCCATATCCTTCTCTCTTGCACATCTTTCCTCCTCATCCTCCTGCGTGCTGCTACTTTTTACGATTTCGCTCCTGTTTTGCATCCTCCTCCACGCAGGGATCAATTATAAAATTCGTGAAAATTGGTTTAAAAAAATTCAATAAAAACGGTAAATTTACACACTATTTCCATCTTTTATTCGTTAAAATATCTATTATTTATTTATATTTACTTTATTTTTCAATGTCGATTTTCACTCCTTATCTTCATAAAAATCTCTCATTTCTGACGCTTTTATTCTTTTCGCAATATAAAAAATTCGATTTTTTCTATTTCTACATTTTCAAAGACCTCGTAAACGTGTGTTTACTGAGAATTTTCCAAAAATATTGGCAATAAAGTAAAAAAAATGCGCATCCATAAATACAATTAAAACATTGAGCGTAGTAGTACAATTACCGAAATATTTTGAAATTTTTCATATGGACAGACAACAGACAATGTATATAAATGTATTTTAAGCATTTATTTAGTGAGAAATTCAATGCATTTTACAGAATCCCTATTGGTTATTTATATATTTTCTCCTTTCAAAGTCGATTTTTTCCTCTTCAACCTCCCGTGATTTGCTGTCTTTCACGCTTCCATTATTTCTGATCTTCACTTTCTTTTCATGATTTTATTATTATTTTCACTAACTCAAAATAATATATTAACTGCGAATTATAATCGATATTTTCTACAATAAGAAAGAATAAGATGAATAGCATAATAGAAACGGCATACTTAGGTTAATTAGCGCTTAAAATTAATATCTAAGGATAAAAATCGTTGAAAACTAGAATTTAGCGCTGAAAATTAACAAAAGAAAGCTCAAAAAATCGAAATTTCTTACTTAAAAGTACTAAAAAAAAGTAGGAATTTACAGTGTTAATTATCTTAAATCCTACCGCTAATTTCTATTGTTTAATACTTTTAAGTACTAATTTCTAATTAAGGAGTATTCTAAGGAATTTATTCGAGTGTAATCACGTGATTTCTCTGTGTTATACGCTTGCATTATTTCGAAACTAAATCGAGAAGTGCGAAATTTTATTATTTATTATTATTATTATTATTATTTTCACCTCACAAACCAGGCAAATGTTATATTTATATTTACCGAGAATCGCTGGGCGATATTATTAATACAAGTGGAAAACGTTGTACGTAGTAATTTGAAGAAGTGAAAAATAGATTTGCAAAGTGCAGAGTATTGGTTAATCGATCGAAAACACTCATTTCTGTGTTAGAGCGTCGTTTATAATTACATTTACAAGGATCTCAAATTAGGTTGAGTGTCAACTTATAAGAAAATTTTCCGAAATTTCTTCTTTTTTTGTTTCTTTTTTTTAATTATTTTGATATCTAACACGCTAGAAAATATCGATTAAAGTTGTACAGATGTAAGTAAAATAAACACTAAATTACAAGCAAATATATAAACACAAAAACACGTCTAAGCGTATAAACAGTACGCAAATAAGTACACAGACAGACACACGGACTCTAATGCAAAACTAGAAACTCGAACGTTGTTAACACGTAAACAGCATAGACAAATGTATATAAGATATATAATTACTGTACAAATACAAAATATTCATTAAAATACATATTTACGTCATTTTGACGTCATTCTTGTTCTTCTTTTATAACGAGAAAGCGTAAATGATGTTAGATTGACGTAATACACTATAGTGTACACTTTTACATCGAAATAACGTAATTATTAGATGTTCTCGTAAGAAAAGTGTACGAATGTCGTCATTTTGGCGTAATAGTGTACACTATTCTGACAAAACGATGCTTTTGTTTCGTCAGAATAGCATACAGCATGACGTCAATTTGACGTCATTTTACGTTTCCTCGCTGTAAATGAACGCAAGAATGACGCGAAAATGACGCAAGAGCGCGCGTTATTCTAACGAATAAGCTTTTAAACACATAAAGGCGCACGTGAGCATCACAATATACAAAAAAAAAATTATAATACGAACGAAATCAAACAATTTAATTTCGATTTAAGTATTATTTTCCCGTTAAAAGTGCGGTTAATAACGTCGAAAATCTGGAATTTATCTTCATCAACGAAATTAATTCCGACCGAAATGTTTAATTATTCATATTTTTGGGCAAACATTAAACACTAACAAACGGTGGACGAATCATAAATATTTAAAACTTTTCGACTGGATTACATCATTGAAAACTTAGCATAATGATACGGATGCAGTTGGCTTCGCTATCACAAGTTACACTTCTCTGCAATTCTATTCGGCTAGAAGATATGCGGGGGTGTTTCTGTCCTCAACGCTTTAAACGGGGGTCCGTTTTCGGTCCGGCTTTAAGAAATAAATCACTGTCAAGCTGTCAATGTCAGAGGTGTGAAGTTTGTCCGAGTTCCGCCCTCCGAAATGCAGACTCTAATGCAGCAAGATATGGGAGGTGTCGACTGGATGCAGCAAGATTAAGTTTATTTCGAGATGAATCTGTTGGAAGTCAATCCCCGTTTGTACCGAGTTTTTTTCCTTTTTTTCTGTGACGTAAGATTATATATGTGTCAACAGATTGAATGAGATCTGAAGCAAGATATATGCGTGGAAATCTTGAAGGATTAAACAGTCTATCTGTAAAATTGAGAAGGAAAAGCAATCTGATTGATTGCATTTTCATCATTTTTCTCATTTATTTACTATTAATTTTTCTTTAAAATATATTTAAAACCCTCCACAATTTAATGTATAACGTTAATTAAAAAGTACATATGTTGAGATACGAACTATAAAGATTTTTTTATATATTTAATACAATAAAACCCGTGTAAACCGAAATCTCACGGTACTACATATTTTTCCCGGTTTGGCAGGTTTCCGTTTTGAACAGGTTTTTTTTTTTTAATATATAAAATCGCCCCTTTCCGAAGAATTTTTTTCGTTTAAGCAGGTTTTCTTCCCGTTTTAGAAAGACATACCATTAATTAAAAAGTACAGTACATGTATTGGGATCCGAACCCACGTCTGCAACTATAAAAGATTCGTTTCCGTTCTATCGAAACGTAAAAAAATATATATTTAACAACTGGTTAGAAGAATTTCCAGTCACAAAGGGGGATGGGAACACACCTCTTGTGATCATAGAGAATTTCTCTAACCAGCTGCTATTACATTCTGTTTCTATGGGATAGTTGCACAGAAGAATTCTACAGATTTTTCCGACTTAAACTAGATTCAAAAACAGGTTTAGGAACCTGTTAAGGTCTGTAGAAATCAAAAAAGTTTTTGATGAAATTCCCGTTTCGAGTATTGAAACCAAACAACATCTAAGATTACATCTCAATAAATTGCTAACGAAATAAATCCGTTTAAAATTCTACATTAAATTGAAAAACAAAATATGTCAAATAACGTAACCAAGAGCCGAATTTTATTAAAAAATTTTAAGCTGAAACTCAGCACAGACAAACGAACGATTAAAATTCAAATTATAAGCAGAAATAAGCTTCGAATAACCTATTCCGATTGACAAAAATGGCTAATTTACGTCATAAAATATGCAAAATGGATTCATTTCTTCCATTCAGAAGTTGATGCAGAGATGATAAAACGTTGAAGCATCGATCCTGCGAGGAGGCAACAAGAAAACAGGTGAGAAATCCTTTAAAAAAGAATGCAATTTATACACGAAAAGAAAGTTTTATGACCTCTTTGATAGCTGGAGAAAATCATAAACTGGACCATAGTAAATCTTAAACAAGGCTAATTCATTTCCTACGTTTCGACCCTCCCCCCGTCCTTTTCGAGTGTGCAGATGATAATGATAATGACAGGTTTAGTTAATTAAAAGCCGCAAACACGCAAATTTGTGGTAATGCAGATGAATTCGATAAACAAATAAACAGATATGATTTCATTATTTTCCAATTCGTGTTATCTGGAGCGGAAACAGTACGGAAGGGTGCAGGTGACAGGATGTGTTTCCCTAGGCTATAAACGACCCAGGTAATTAATGATAATTAACATAATTATCGTCTACTAGTGACTTTCGACCTCATTCAACGACGAATTTTTCCCTTGACAAGTTTTATGGCCTCTTAATACATTTCAGGAAGAAGGAGGAGGGAAGAAAAAAAATTATGTGTTGCCTCCTAACTAGTTTCCTTTGGTCAGAAATTCTTAAGGTTATAAAAGAAATTGTTAGAAGGTATTTTCCCGACCTCCTACTTACGTTAAAAGTATAACAATAGCAAGAATGACGTTACTAAAAGTAGAAAATAGCAATTTTTTAACTACTTTTCTATTTATTCTTTAATAACTTTTACTACTTTTCACTCTTTTACACGGAAGAATTTTTAAAATGTTGACTTTAAAATCTAATTTAAAGCTTAATTTCTTGTTTGTTTTTGAAATTTAATCAATTATATATTTAAAAATTTTTTATAAGTTAAACAATTAATTAATTAAAGAGTTATTTTTTTTAAACTGGAATTAATTATAAGTATTTTAAACGTTAAAATTAGCTAACAACCCCTACTTTTTATGTAATATCTGTTTAAATTTGCAATTAATTTCGGTTTAAACTTAGAAATTGCTTAATAAATAATTTAAATTTTAATTATTTTACCTTTTAAACAGTATAAAATGCAATTTTTAATTTTTAGAAATTAATTAAAATATTTTTTTCTAGTTTTAATTAAAGAAAATGGCTCATAAATTCATTTTTTCCTTCCTGCATTAAAAAAAATTAAATCAGAGATAATAAAAATCGAGATAATGCATCCGATTAAATAATTAAATCTCATTTTAAACCGATTATCTGATCTGAAAAATTTATTCTCCATATTTTATTACCCGAGAGATCATTCAAAATTATACAAAGAGGAGGAGAAGGAAGAGGAGGAAACGGAGATGCAGAAATTAATGCTATTTTTTTCTTTTTTTACATTTATATTTTTGTTCATTGATGACGACAATAAAACAAAATTTAAGTGCAATATCCTACGAGATTTTGATAATTATTGTTATTTTTATCTTAAATATTCTTCAGTGGTTCTTGATTTTTATGGATGTTGAAGGATGAGATGAGAGCCGATGATGCTGATGGAAATTGCTCCCTTTTTTTAAATCACGATGGACGATCATCAACTTCACTTAATATGTAAAAAGGTGGTTATTAAGAGATCCTTACTATGATTTCCTACTCGGGTTTTTAATCATTATAAGGATCTCTGTATAAAAGAAAAATTCTTAATATCCTCTTGGGATTTCATCATACGTTAGGATCTTCCAGTTCCTCAAGAAGTATCTTAAGGATCTCAGCACAGGTAAGTATTTGCATCATCCTGAACCCAGTACAGGTAAATATTTGCATCATCTTCTAAATCCTGTAACGTGTAAGAAATTCACAATATTGTTAAGAATCTTTCAGCGCTTGAAGCACATTAGTGATGGCAATACATGTAAACGGTTTGAAGCATCTTAACGATCCTTAAATATGGTTTTTAAATAAGATTTTTCTGCATATTTGAAAATTTCGCAATTACTTTACAGGGTTTGAAGTTCGTGAAGCATCTTCATAAGGCTCTATATCTTTACAGGTGCTTAGCAACTCGTGGCATCTTTGTGGAGGATTGCAATACACTTTCGTAGTTAAGCGTGTAGTATTAATTGTATCAATGTCAGAAGCTTAATAGTTTTACAGCAGAGAAATATAAGGAAAAGTTTCAAGTTAACAAATAGATTAACACGTTATTATCGGCGATAGTAAATGGAGAGGATGGCAATAAAGTCCCATATTAAGTGGAGAACACGCTCTGTCAATCACGGTTTGCGACTAGACCCAGTGTTGAGAAAATATTCAAATCCCCGAAGGTGGAAGAAGGCAGAGATACGGTTGATTGACGCCCTCCCTTCTTCGCAACATTAGCATCGTTCCGTGACCGATGTGAAGCGGGTTGAAGAAAATTTCTCTGATTCCTCTGTATGTGGTGGGCTTTGGAAATTGAAGGATTGCTTCAATTGACAGATCCTTAACGAAGGTGCACGACAAGCGAGCTATCAATCAGTTGCTCCTCTTAATCTGGCTCTTCTTGTGTTCGCTGATTCGTTGTAAAGGCAACCTTGTTGTCGTTGATTTATCCGTGTAATGTTATAGGAACTGCTCCAACGATTCTAAGAATCTCTCTTAAAACTGTTTGCCCTTATAATTTAATTTCTACACTCCAACGGTATGGTTCTGTGATTGATTTATGCAATCTTCAGCGGAGCAAATCAGTCATAATGGCAAGTTCGCCCCCCCCCGGTTAAAGTGTTATGTGGGTTGAGTTGTCGGGGTTAAATCGATGTGACCATCTTGTAAATGCTAATGGATCCTAACCCGGATTCGAATTATTGAGCTGAACCATTTGATCTTGTGGCTCGTTTACAAATTTATTTTTGCATATAATTCTTGGCTGGTTTGTGTTCCGCTTTCGGTTTTATGACTTTATCACCAGATGGCGCTAATAATTGGAAATTAACACTATTTCTGTCATTAATATTGTTAATGGCATTCTTATTTTCGAGGAATTAATGTCACGCCTTTATAAATTAATAAAATAAATCGATTTTTATAACTACGTACTTTTAACTGTTATAATTTTGATGGAGAAAGTTATATATTATCACTAATATAGAGAAAATTAATTGTTCAGTCTAACAAAGAATCGTTGTTTATAAAGTTCAGTGGAAAAAAAAAAAACGTGTTTAACAATTACCTTGGAATCCTTATGGCTTGCATCTAATCAATAATTACAATCAGTCAACACGGACTTAACAATCAATGAGGTGTTCAAACAATCACAAACCACCTACACGTGTCGTAACAATTAGCCCGTTATATAGAAGACTGTGACGCAACGATCACAATCAGCCTGTTATCTGACATAACAATATTATCAACTTATACGTCACGTAAACAACAATATCAAATTATTATGACGTAACAATTACACTACGTTACGTATATACTGACTTGTATAGTTTGATTGTTACGTTATGTAGACTATACACTAATTTGCATAGATTGATTGTTACGTTATGTATACACTAACTTATAAGTTATACATAACGTAACAATCAAAAGCACAGATTCAACAATCAAAACAATGAATCCTACATAAACACTAAACAGAAAATAAACATTATCCATTATTCTTCCAAACAATTAAAAGAAATCTTGTGTTTTTGAAAACGAAACTATCAAAACAAACTCAATTGTTTATTTATTTATTTAGACACGAGTTGAAACTTTTTCCTTAAAAAATAAATAAATAAGTAAATGGAGTACAGTTTATCGTGATCTCTGCAATCATTAAATAATCAAGCAAATTTCATTGTTTAATGGCAAAAAAAATTTTTTTAAATCCCTTTATCTTTGCTATTGTTACTTCGAGTATTTCAATTTGTATTTTTTTTTTCACTTCTCGACATTTAATTTCCGTACTTTAGGAATTTTTTTTATTCAACTATTTAACAGAGCAATGAGTAAAAGCAATGAGGAAAAAAAATAACAGCATGCCATCTCATATGCCCACATTAAGAATTTAAAAAAATTTTTTTTTTTTGATCCGAGGCATAATGAGTTTCTTTCTATTTTAATGATTTCTAGCACCGTTTATTCATAAAAAAAGCAGCACAAATCTTGTTTTTTACAACACATTTTTATAGTCGATTAAAATTTTCTTAATTACTCAAATATTGCTTTCTCGTGTGTTATAAATACTGAATTTTTTCCCCCAAAAAATGTAAAAAATAACATAAATTTGCAGCTGTTATATCTAAAAATTACAAAATTAATAATCAATTATATTATTTTGAATATTTTTCCCTTCCAAAAATCTGATAATGGCGTCGTAGGAGGGAGGAGTGAACAAACATGTACACTCCTCCACCTTTTGTACTTGACAATATATTATTATATCACGCAATTCAGAAATTACGAGATTCTATTGTCGACAAATTTTCTGTTATGTTTACAATTATCAATGAGAATGTTAGGGAATTCATCACAATATCTAACGAGACAAATTTAATTTAATTAATTTTTCCAGTAATTAATGTTTCTTCTTTTCTCCTTTTTACAATTTTTAAAAATTCAAAATTAAATTAAACATATTAAAATATTTATATATACAATAATAAAAGAATTATTACGTATTATAGCTAAAACGTAACACCAGTAATACGTAATAGTAGTTTTCATTATTACGTATTAGTTAGTATACGTAACAATAAAAAAAATTTACTACCATGACGTAATAATGAAAACTACTTTTACGTATAAGCGTGAATTATTACGTTTTACTATTGTTACGTCGTTATTACGCGCAATGACGTTAACTTTATTTACTAATGACGTAATAATGGTTCTAAATGCAACCGATTAATAATTGTTACGCAATCGGCGTCACTATTGCGTAATAATAAATTATTATTATCGCGTTATAATTGTATGAAATTCGTGTTTATCACGTTGTTACGTAATTTAAATTTTTTAAAGAGAAAACTAATTCGATTTTAAAACTTTAAAAGTATTGTACTTATCGAAATATTACAATAATTAAAATAAAAATGGTGTAATAATAAATTTCTGAATGAAGATTACAGGATGAAGGAATTTTGTTATATTTTTTTCAGTTTGTAACTTTCATGTATAAGCAGGAAAGTAAAAGAAGTTTGTTCGTGTTTACTCTTTCCATGTATTGCTTACTATCATTCTCCTCTCTTAATCCCTCTTCCATCTTAGCTCTACTATCACCCACCTGACCAATTTCCCCCTATACTTCGGTTTGTTACCACCATCTGACCAATTTCTCCTTCGTCTTATATGCATTACTAACCCTCAGCTGACCAATTTTCCATTTTTCTTTTGCTTTACTATCACTTACCGGATCACTTTCTCCTCTTTCCACGATCTACTAACGTCTGTAAACAACTTATGACCTTTGCTAGATCACGTAACGGTTGGGGCCCGCTTCTAAATTTTGAAGAATACTTTCCGTTCATCATCCTCTACTGAATTAAATATATTAATCCACTATACGCTTCTATATTTAGTAGTAACTTTCGAGATACGAAGGGCAAGACGTCGCCGCCGCCATTTTGATACGTCTCAACTGAAAAGGTTGGGCGTGTTTATAATTTCTCTATAGAAAATTATGGGGTTTAGATGGATACATTAAGCGATAGGCACGTTACAGATGCTTATTCAGACTTTTCAAGCATGAAGAAGCGAAGAATAATTATTAAAATGAACTCAATTAAAACCCATGGCGCAAGAAGTAGCAAATTTAACCATAGAGTCAATGCACTTTAGTTAAAAGGTGGTGTGTTACAATCATGATTGATAATGATTTATTAAGATAATGCAACCTCGCTTAAGATAATTGTTTCGTCTACGTCATTTGTTTAATTAAGTTCGATTTTGTTTGTCCGTCCTTTACTAGATAGCATTGTTTTTACGTTACCTCGGGGTGGCAGAAATGATCTTTAAATTAATAATGAATTTTCTCCTGCCTCTTTTCTCCCCCTCATCTCCTCGATCCCTCCATCTTCTTCAATTCGGTTTGTACTTGAAAGTATGATAAATTTTCTTTACTTTCGATTAGATTTTGTTAGTGTAAAGATAAAAGCTCACACAGACGATATCCAAGTCGGTGATGAAGATCTATTATACCTGAATTTTCACATATAACAGTTGTAAGACGTTTGTGTTTCTCTCTCTCTCTAAGGAACATTACAGTCCAATGGCTAAAGCCTAGGGGGATAGCAGTCGTATTTCATACGAAATTATAGGTTTGGAGCTGGTTGAGTCTAACAAAATCTAGAACTTTACTGGCAATCTTCGTCCCTCCTATTCTTTCTTAAGGTAGGTAGAGATTAAGTGTTGACACGGGCGAAGTCCGGATAAACGGATTACAGAAAGTTTAATGGATGTACTCCTCTTCTACCTTTGCTTTCAATGAAAGGAATTGGCCGTGAGATCTATAGAAGTCCGGAAGATCACGGATTTTTTTATTGTTAGCACTCACAATAGAAACGATGGTAAAGATACTTGGAAAGAAGAATCCTCGGGATTTCTTCTTCAATAAGTTAGATTAGTAAAAACTTATATTTGATTTCTTTTTTTAAATTTAATTAGTTAAAAGGATGCAAAATTTTCTCTTATTCTCTTCATATTTTATGAACTGTACAGTAAAATCTGTCCAAAACGGAACCTGAATAAAGAAGGAAACCTGCCTAAATTCTTCGAAACGGAGCGATTTTCTATGTTAAAAATCAACCTGCCAAGCCGGAAAAAATATTTTCGGTACCGTAAGAATCCGGTTTACACAGGTTTTACTGTAGCAGATTTTATATTATGAATCATAATACTAGAATATATTTTTAAATCAATTATGAATATTTTAAATTAATATTTCAGTTTGCTTAGTTATATTTAAAGTTATTTTTTTCAAATTTATTTTAATTTATTTATACGTCTCCTTTAAAGTATTTAAATCATGCACGCTCCTGTCTTATCCAGTTTATTAATTATTTTATATACCAAACATAAAAAATTCTTTAAAAATTTAATTTTATAAATAAATATACTTATATATACATATACATTTTAATTATATAATATATTTATTACTCATATAAAATGTAAATGCATTCAATTATTTAATTTGAATTTATTAATCTTTATTAAAAACAAAATATGTTTTATCTTATAAAATCAGCTTTTTAAGTACAGTAAACCTGTCTAAAAGGGACAAAAAATCCTTCGGAACGGAGCCATTTTTCTGTTTAAAAAAACCTGTTTAAAACGGAAACCTGCCAAACCGGAAGAAATATTCGCTACCGTGCAATTCCGGTTTACACAAGTTTTGCTGTATTAAATTCTTCTTTTATTTCATTAACTTTTACAAAGTTTAAGTAAACTAAATCAATCTTTTTTCTACTTTCGTGCTTAAAAATAAGAATAAAAAGTAAAATAAAAGGAAAGAAAATAAGCAAAAAGTAATAGTTCAAACTGTAGAATAAACTAAACAAAATTACAATGGAAATTCTTCTTTTCAGCTTAAATAAACAAGAAAAAAAAAAGAAGAGAAGAATTTAATGAGTGGAATTTAGTGCAATAAGAAAATCGTATTTGATAAGGTATCTATAGCAAAGCTTTCTATTAAAGTAAGACCCGTGTTGAAACAATGTATTGAGTATAATAATGAAACAGATATTCGTCCTTTCTAACGTAGTGAAGCACCTCTATTGATTCTTTCCCTGTTGTAGTCTTGGGGAGATTAATCCTCACGCCCTTCCCGACATCCCATGGGAGTCATTTCCATCACGACCAACCTCCTTTCAACGTCCCGAAATAACTAGAAAAACACCTTTTTTTTTCTCCTCTCTTTTTTATCTTCTACCTGGCCACAAAAAAATAATTCCCATAGCGATCAATACGTATTCAGATGATTGGTTTTAATGTAATCCTTTAAACGAGATTAGAGGTAATTTATTAAAGAAAGAAACCAAGAAGAGTTGAGGTTATATGTCGAAGAATTTTATTAGAGTAAACATTTTTTTATTATTTAATTTTTAAAAATAAAGGATTTAAATTCTAGATTTATTGTTGTTTAATGTGTTTCGCGTGTCAGCCTTTAATTGCTCTTTAGATAAACGAAGTATATTGTTGTTTTAGTTGTTACAATGGAGGAAAATGTGTTCGATATTTTACTGTAGAGAGAAATTTCTTTCGTGTTATTCGTTGAAAAATTCATTTTAAATCGTATATTAATGTATTACTGTGATTTAGTGTCGTACTCGTTACGTCTAAACAGTTACGTCGTTGTTACACTTTCCGTATAAGAATGACATCAAATTGACGTAATAGTGTACAAAGCACGTGCAGTTTTTGGTAGAACACCAACGAGCTGGGATGCTCTTACACACGTGTAAAGTGACATCGAAGATCTTCAATTTTTATGTAAAAGTATACAAATTCTATTAAAAAAGTAGAAAAACAATTAACATTTTTTAAAATTTTATAGCACACCTATACGGTTGTAAACCATTTAATAGCATACAGTATATATAGGCTACTTGGCATACTTATTAAGTAGCCTACACCACTAATTGGCATACTTATTAAAGTATCGAATGCAGCTTACAAAGAAATTATTTTATATTTTAGATATTTTACAATCGTACAAAAATAATTATACTAATTTTATACACACAGTTGCAAGGTATAAACATATTATTACGTATTTTATCGCCTCCGTTTATAACGTACACAATAAACAATTAAATTACATTCCTCTATTCAATATCACGTAAATAGACATATTTCAGTGTACACTTTTCCTTGTACACTTTTTAAATAATGGATTTTTCTTGCATACATACATAAGGGAAAATTTTACAGAATCTCTAGTCACATAGTTGACAGGTTGGACAGAATATCCGGTCACGTACTCCGAGGGATTTCATCCCCCTTCTTCTGCAAGTCACGAGAGTGAATTCTCGTACAGATTTAAACCAAAAAAAAAATATAATAAAATTTTATCGATTAAAAATTTGTTAATGTGGCAAAGAATTCGCAATTATTAGTAAATGATTTATTACATTTTCTATAACTTTGTAAAAAAAAAAAAATCCAGACATTAAAAGTAAGTAAAAATGTATAATTTATGCAACACTTTACTAATTTTGAATTCGGTAATACATTAACGTCGAAATTTTATGATGTAATAAATTTTACTAGTTACAGTTTTAAAAAAATCTTTACTATAAATCCAAAAGAGTAAAATTAAAATGAAAAAAAAGAAGTTAAAATTTTTATTTTTTAATAAAAATGAATTAAGATTTATAACTTAAGTTAGATTGTAATAAAAATTATTATTTAAGTGATCTTTTTGCTCGTAGAAAATGGAATTTTATGATACTTTTTCTTGATGAAATTCAGTTGTAAATAAAATTTGAGGGATGCGGAAGAAGAGGAGGAGGAGGAGGAGGAGAAGGAAGATGGAGAGGAGAAACAGAATATGTCCTTCTTATACCTTACTTACTTTAGAAAATAAGTAAATAGACCAATAATAATAATATATATATGCATAAAAGTCATCTTAAGATTCAATTTAATTGAATATTAACACACGAAACATTAAAGATAATGCAGATAAACTATATTCAACTAAATCGATGCTTTAAGGATAATGTCGACGATGTGCGGAATTGTAACTACCAAATTTTAAAGTTTGAAAGTAAAAAATGTTTACGTTTTTGTACGGAATTTTTATTGCTGTTTAATACAGATACAGAAGAATGCTGTGTTACTTTAAATTTTGAAAAATATTTACCTCCCTTGTTTCCAGGTTACATTCTTGAATGGGTTGAAGTTCAAAGATTATGCGATTAAGAAGGATCTCGTAATTACGGTTCATAATTTTAGATTTTTGTGGAAAAATTTACGTCAGGAAAGAAGAATAAAGTAGAAAATTCAGGAAAATAATTGTTTTAAAACAAGGCAAAACGATTTTTAAAAATCTGTAACGTGCAGAGATAAAGTAAAATTGGCAAACAAAGAGGGTATTCTGTACTTAAGTAGTGTCTCGATTAGGGTAAACATTATGATATCTCGATTAAATCCTGATAAAAATTTAAATAAAATAGTTATGTAAAGAGCTTTTTAAAAGTAAATAAACATTAAAAAAATATTTAAAATGGCGTAAAATATGTTCTGCAAACGTAATATGAGAAAAATATACTTCACTAGAGAGATATACATCGAAATATAGATTTGTTTTTCATCCTATAAGCAAATAAAATAGCTTGAAACTGCATTTAAATATTATATAACCTGTTAAAGTAATTCCCCGTTGGCATCTTTTCCAAACTCACTATAATAAGCAGAAAGAGTAGAAAGGATAAATATAAAAAATTAATTTTAAAATAATCGAATAAGAAATAAAATAGAAACAAACGAAAAATTCACTTTCAGAAAATAAATAAATGAAGAAAGAAAAAGAAGAAAAAAATTCCAAGAGTGTAGCGAAAAAGTAGGGAGGAGGACACACAGAATACCAGCGAGCTGCTTTAATCCTAAAAATACAGTACGAGGAGCATAATAAGGAAATTTTAGTGTCAAAATTCTATTTAATGACACTTAAAAATCATTTGTGTAGCTCATAAATTCTCGGATACCAAACAGAAGTCTCTTAATTCTCATACAAAATCGCTGTTAAAAATCATGCAGGTGTTTGTCGGTTGGCGGTGGACAAAGACTCTCCGACCATAAAAAATCAAAGTAAAAAAAAAAAAAATAAGAATAAAAGTAAAAAAAAAGGCTGACGAGGCAAGCAGAGAATAACAACTTTGTGTCGAACAAACGTTAAGCTGATAAGATATCTCTGTATTCAGCTATTGCAAAAGTAAAATTCGACTGGACTAAAACCCAGGTAAGTGGACCCTTTGAGATTGGTCAAAGTAACTATCCATTTGGATGCAGTCGGAATAAAGATAGAAGCAAAGAGGTATTAAAGTTAATGCTCAAATTCTGATTTCTTTAAACATTTCGATACACTTCATTTCGTGATTTGATTGAGAAAATAGTTTCTAAAGGATAAATAAATTGAAGAATTCCTGATACTTATCTCCTTTACGTACATTCTACAATTTATATCTGACAAGTAAGTCGATTATCTTTAGTAAAATATAATTAAATATTTAAGTTAAAATAAAACTTTTAGTTTTAATTACTTTAATTAATTCATTTTCTCGCATTAAATTGTATTTGTTAACGTTGTAATGCGTTTTTAAAAACGTTTTTATTTGATTTTAAAATGGTTTTTACAGGAAATAATTTGTTTAAAGTGTAGAAAAATTCGATTTAACTTGTTTTTCTGCTTTTGATAATCCTTAAAATCACTCGCTTAGGCGTGATAATGTGTTTAAGTGCTTTATTTCGAGGATTATTTAAGGTGTTCAAGATGCGATGACGCGTCATTAATCTAAAAATAATATAATAGTTTTTTTTTTATTAAAAAAAAACTCATAGAAATATGTTATTTTAGAATATAATTTTTAAAATTTTAATTTAATTTATTTTATACGTCACGTATTTCATCCCTTCTAAGAGCCGCCATCTTGTTTTAAGTTGTCAAAGTATGAAAATAAGTTTTTTTATTAGGAGAATTTTTATTATGTAAATTAATTTTTAAATTATTTTCAACGTTAATAAGTTTTGTTCAATCTATTTGTAGTTAACGAATCTCGTTTTAGCGTGTTAGAGACGTGACAATACTAGGGAATGAAGTTAGCCACACAGGGGGCCGCGACCTACCGGTTGAAAAATATATTGAAAAATTTAATTAAAAATGTTAGAAAATAAATAAAATATACACTTGTAAGGTACTTCATAAAAGCAAAAACATCTATTTCTTTAACGTAATTTTAAATATTAAGAAAATAGGAAATTTTAAATAAAAATTTTAAGCAAAAATAGATTACTAATAAAGCCAACGTCTTACATCTCTGTACGTTTTCGTTAGAAGCCAAAATAGCCGGCAGACACGTCACAAAACACCATTGTAATATTTTTCTGAGCTCTGACATACCTTCATTATGAATTACATCAAATTTTACTTCTCTAAATGGAGGAGCGACTTTATTTTTCATTATTTTAACTTTCGTACCATTTCTCGCTATATAATCGAAAACAAAATTCGAGATTAAACAAAAATATAGAACTTGACACATAATCCTTTCATAAAGTAGATCAATCTGTCTGTCTGCCCGAATAGAATTAGCTATTAACGAAGCTTAAATTCGTTTTAGGAAAAAGGAAATTAGATGCTTTTAGTAAGAAGAATTGTAAGTGAAACAACACGTAATTGAAGTTGATAATTCAAAAAGAAAACAGGCACAAAAATGAGAAGAGACAAAAGCAATCTGTTTAGTTCTCTGCTCTATATTAATATCCTAGATTGGTACGATTTCACGCTGGATGCTTCAGCATGTTATCAAGTCAGCACAATAAATAACCAAAGTCTATTCTGTTTTACCTTGATATCAATCATCTGGCACCTTGCTACATCAGAAACTACATCTGCACCGATTCACAGTCGATACTTTAACTTATTTCTTCTTTGATTGCTGAAGAAACTTCTTCTTTTCTCGAAAAAAAATCTTATAATACCAGAGTTTCATCCAAGAAAAAAAGGGATCTTCGAGCTTTGAAGCATCCATTTTTTAATACTGAGAAGAGGATTAAATCCAAAAAAATTTATTAACAAAGAAGAAAAAAGCGAATAATCTTGACTTTCAATGTAATTTCATAAACTAAACCCACTTTTTATATAAAAAAATAAGTAAAAAAAGTGTCTTTCTGCATCAAAAAATGCAAAAATGTCTCCTCTGCTATCAAAAAATATCATAGTTATAAGTGGAGGCCACTTATTTTTCTGCATAGATTTTTATAGCATTTAATGGAATGTTGTCTGACTGAATTTTCTATTTTTATTGAAGATCGGGCCATACTTCATACTAACTTTTACTATAGTTTATTAGAGGAAAAGAAGAACGATGAGATCCATAAAATAGAACTATTTCGACATTTTGTGAGAACCTATTGCTTTTATTGAGCTATGTATCCCTAGTTGAATGTTAAGTCTAGGAAAAGAAGAGCTTAAAGAGGGATTTGTAGTCTGCTCGTGAATTGAATTGATGGCACATTTTCGTCAATCGTCCGGGGTTATTGGAATCTAAGAATTAATTATCTTGTTTTTCTTATATGATCAATTATTCCCATTCACTCTTAAAATCTATTCAACTCTATCAAAATGTCTCCCTCTTACCAAATCCTTCATATTAGTCCCCTTTTTTCTTGAAAATAATTTACTTTTTTATGTACCAGTAAACCTTTCCTTACCATAATCCCACCATATAGGGGCATTTCGTGGCATTAAATTTATATAGGGGATAATATCTTTTAGGTGAATCTTCCATTTTAAGTAGCCCTTTTTTTTCTTATTCCTACTAAAATTGGTGTTTAAAATGAGGAAACGATGCTGTAATCAAGCAAAAAAGGGCATCTTTAATGATTTTTATCTACTGATTCCCACATTTTACTTATAAAAAACCAGGGCCAACTACCGTATATAGGGGTATGAGTTAAGAAAATTTGAAGAAACCAAACAACAATTTCTGAATTACCAAACGACGTTAACCTTATATCGATGCAGGTGTATTAAATCTTACCTGTCATAGTTTAATTATGATATATTTTAGCCACTGCTTTATAATGATCAAGCTCCATTATAATTATCTTATTTCTAAGGCCTATATACACTATAATATAGTAAAGTGGAGGATGTTGGCTCCATTTTTTTATAATTACAACTCTTTTAAAATAAATTACCGTCTATAAATTATCTACCTTTACGATTTATATCAATAATTATAAGGCCCGAGAGGGCGTAAAGGCCCTATTAAAGACTGCGTGTGGCCTCTTGTTATCAGCTTTATATGTAAAAGAGGGGAAGAAAAACCGCACTTTAATTATATTTTATACTCAATTAAACTGTTCGAAACGTTTAGTTTTTATTAGTAGAATTATTTATCAACATATTTTTTCGATGTAGATATATATATTTATTTATTTTTTTAGGAATTCATTCTTTAATGAAGTCGGGAAAGTCTTCTCTTAATTAAGTAATTAGTGTAGCAAATGACAGAAGTCTACAATCAGAAGACACAGCTGGGGACATGAAACAGCGGTCAATAACTTCATCTTGCTGTATAATAATATTGAAATCGCTTCATGTTGCAAAATCAATGGATTTAACGACATATAAAATGAAAACTTCACCCATTCAGATGTTGATTTTTCAATTAAACAAGCGCTTAAATATTATATTTTCTTAAAAACTCTTATAAATACTATAAAAATTTAATATATGATATATATTTTTATAGATAAAGTAAGTAAAAAAAAAAAAACAAGAAGGCCCACTATATTATAAGGTTTATCTAGAGTCTAGTCACGTAGTTCCATTTGGATGTTTTCGAGATAAGAAATAGGGAGATGAAATTTCTTGTTATAAAGAGGCATTCCGATGTTGTTTTCCCTCCCCTTTCTCTTCCTACTCCACAAAAAAAAACAACATCCTATAAATAAACTATATATTCAAGAATGAAATGGTAGGATTTATAGTTTTTTTTGGATGCGCATTCTATATTTATGGAGTTAGATACAAAAAAAAGAGTATATATATTTATATTTTTATATACTTATACAAATAAAATCTAATGGAAAATGAGTGGTAAGATGCCTAAAGGTCGATTTATTCATATTAAAATATGTAGATACGTATACGGTGGCACTAAAAACCGCACTAAGATGCGGACGAAACGTTGGATATTCTGTAATAAAATTCTCAAAAAATATGTATAAAACTTATATATTTTCGAGGTCGTTTTGAATCTGCAATCCTCTCTCTATTTTTTAAAAAATTTCTACAGTAAAAGCTTTCAAAATCGTACTTACGAAGCGAATTCCTAAATAAAATTGCATAGTTTAGCCTATAGAATAGCATAAAATATTCGTGAAAATGATTCAAAATAAACAGAATTTTATTACTATATCATTTTTTCTTTTTGATTAAAGTGAATACATTTTTTAAGTAAAAATTCCTCTCTATTCATTCAATATATATATATGTATATTTTATATTCATTTCTAAGCATTCAAACCTTTAAATTCCTAAGCAAATATATTGCAGTTTGCTTTCTTTAGTATTTAAAAAATATAAAATTGAATATTTTTTAATAAAAATATACATTTTTTAAAGTAATTTATACGCTTAAAATTGTATATTATTTTCATTTTCGCATGATAAAGTAAAGAATAATGTATATAAAAGTACAGTAAACGTATTAAAGGATGCGAGAACCTACTTTAAATGAATTTTTACGCCTGAAATCGCTTTTAAATTAAATTTACATTTAAAAAAATCGTTTATAGAATATATCCTTTAGCTAAAAATTGTTTAAAATATTAAAAAATATATTAATATTGTTAAAATATTTCTTTCGACAAAGGCAATTTTTAATATTTTTTAGACCATAAATTTATCGTACAAATAAAAATAAATTAGGATATTTAAGTGCACATTTTTCAATAATTGTATTATTTAATTAATGCCTATATATATATATATATATAATGTATATTATATCCCTGAAGGTTTTAAACAGGAGAAACCGGGTTTCTCCTGTTTAAAACCCTCAAAAATAGAATAAAATGTTAAATAGGACAATTTTATACGTCTTCTAGTGCAATATAATACATTTATACGTCAATATATAAATAATATTTTAAAAAATAATGTAAATTTAGCCATTTTTAGACTCATTTTTCACACGCTCTTAATTAATTTAAACGATAAATTTGGCCATTCTACATTAAACACTGCTTAAACTTTTAAGCATGTATACATTTACTGTAAATTAAAGGCAAATTTTGTATACTTTTCTTTTATTTAAATCAATTTTTAAGTAATATTCAATATTAAAAAATGGCTCTCGTGTATACTAAAATGGGAAGCATCACCCAAACGAATTATCTTCTATCTAAAGCTATCTCGAACATATATAACACGAGAAATCACTAATAAATTACTAGAGAAATTATAATTATTCACATATTATTTTAACTAAATTCCCCAGACAAGACATGTCTCGAGATATATAATAAACATCGCTCCCCTTTACGCGTATAAAAATATATAAAGTTAGAATGATAATAAATTAATTTATAACACTGTAAACTAAAATACAAAGTCAGATTTTTCTTAAAGCCAGGTAAAACGGAAGTGATGTATAAACATTATCAACGTTGATTTCCGGACACAGGCATTACAATGAATCACACGGGACTAATTACGGTCGGATATACTTATATTTATATATATTATAATTACATAAATTTGAAAATATTTTATTCAACTCACATTAACTGATAATTGCAAAAGTCCGAAAATTGAAATTTCCTCAGGGATGAAGATATTCGAATAAATTAATTTCGTCTAACACACCCGCCATCTTTTATAAGAGGTTATCATACTAAATCATTTAAATATTACAAATGGCATCGTTACAACTCGGTTTAAAATATTTTTTAATTAATATTAAACGTGTTCTAACTTAGAAAAACCGATGATAAAGTTATTTTTAGTGTATAAATACATCAAAAACTTCATTTCTCTTATGGACCTTTCTAAGAGTGCAATTAAATTCTTTTCCACTCTCTCTCTCTTTCTCTCTCTACTGAAACTTTTTACTTTCTTATCCGGAAATATCTTTTTTTTATTATTATTTTTTTATTTTTCCCCCTTCTTTCCGTTTTGTAATTTGTTGTCAGCGACTTCATCTGTTCAATAAAATTATGTCTGTCTGGAAAATGACAGAAGTAAAGTAAGAAGAAAGAAATAATAATAAAAGAAAGAGATTCTCTCTCTCTTTCTCTTGTCCCTTATCTCTTCATTTAGAGAAGAATATATTGTTTACTTAGAAAAAAAAATTGGAGAATATAATTTATATAGAAAGATACAAGAAAATAGGATTTATTTTCAAAGTTTCCAGGTGATAATTTACTTTAAAAATTATCTGACGTTAGTCAATAGAGCAGGATGCAGATGGAAACTTTATCCTTTGATATCGATATAAATAAAGGAAAATACGTTATGTGTAATAATAAATAATATTTAAAAAAAAGGTGTACGGAATGTATAGCACGTGTTTTCGATATTTTTATAAAATTTGCGTGTTTATTTCCAGCTGTTTATTCCCATTAAGCTCACTTATTCAGTAATGTAAAGGTATTAAGCGTGACAGAAACGATACCTTTGCAATAAAAAAAAAAATAAAATAAAATAAAAACGGTAGAAATAATTAAAAAATCAAGTAGAATGTAAGTTAAAAACACTAAAAATGTGTCAATTAATCGATTTTATTTATTTATTTTTTTCGTTAGTTTTAACTTTAATTATGAAGTATATTAAAAATGACTCTTGGATATCAATGCAACAGCTTTTGATCTTTTATTCTGTAGTTTTGGTGTGTATTAGTCGATTGAATGGAGGTTATTGTTGCGGGATTAAAAAGACATAAATAGCTTCTGTCTGCTTTTAGGCAGATAAACTGAACATTCTGAACAATCCTTTCTAACAATGAAAGTCGATCGACAATAGAAAACTAGCGGCAAATTAGTTTGTTCGTACTTATTTTTCTGATAAATTTGTTATTTTTATAATATATTTCATTAGGGAAACTTACAAAAAAGAAAAAAAAAGCTCTTTTCTTTACATATTTTCGTAATTACACGTTTCTAACTAATAAATTACTGATATTATCTGTTCATTATCAGCTATTATCTGTTAATAACATTTATTTATTGTCTTAAACATTCAAAATAAACTTCAGTTTATATTATTTTTTTACATTTATACTCGTATATCAGTAATAAACGAATAACTAATAACATGTATTCAGTACCTTTAAACACTAGATATGTACTGTTTAGTACTATTTTTCTTATTCTCTACCACCTCAAAAAGTTAAAATTTATGAATATTTTGCTCTTTACTAATTAAAACAAACGTTTAATTAATAATTTTTACTGCTAAACTCATAATTTTTTATTATACAAATGAAAAAACGAAGCATAAACTAGAATTATTATTATTACTATTTTGTTTTCTAATGTCTAAAACAAATAAGCAATAAATAATATACATTTTTCGTCATTAAATACATGAAACAAGCGAGAAATTAGTACTGTATGCCTTTGGACATTAAGCATAAAAAAAAAGAGAGAAAAAAATGATCATTAGAATAATATAAAACAAGCAAGTAATTATTTATATCTTGCATTTAAATACACGAAACAAACAAGTAATTAATATTTCCATGTGTTTTTTTCTATGAGTGAAAAATCAACAATTTAATTAGAGTACATATTTATTTTAATCTTTTCTATAACCAGAAACAAAACAAGTGACGATATACGAACCGCACAGACAAATAAAACAGAATCTTCGTTTGAAAAAATACCCTATTTTCGGGGGCAAGACACGAAAAAAAAAACACCCTATTTTCCCCTACAAAATTCGAATTTTTTGGACCTCCTTCGGCGCGTAAGATGTTTTCGTAAGTAGTGCAGGTGTGCATTGTAACTAAAATGTATAAGCATCTGGCGATAAATGGATGCCACATACTGCGGTCACTGCCAGTGTTCTCATAACAATAAACTAAAATACCGTGAGAGAAACGTACCGAGAGAATAAATTCTATATACATAAAAAAATAAATAAATACACTTTTCTTCTTTTAAATATAAACTTTTTAAAGTTAAAGACACTTACTTTTTTTTTATATTTTATTTATTTTTTTCTATAAATTCACGATCCTCAGGTACTGAATCTGGACTCTCTCTCTCTTGCGAGCTGACTGACTCAACTGCACTTTGCTGATACAAGAGCCTACAAGCAAATGCTGGATGCTTGGATTCTATGCGTTGTCAAGGGAACTGAAGAATGTTCCATTTGTTACAGGAGACGTCGGTAGTAGTTTAACACAGAGTGGGATACGTGAATTATCACTTAGCACCTTTACCTGCTATTGGATTAGTTAATCTCACGTCTTTCTGCATTTTATCCAGCTAAATTCGAGCTTAGAACTTAGTAAATTTTTAAAATTATTTAATTTATTAACCTAATAAATGATTTTTATTATGAAAATAATACATTTTCCCTACTTTAATATTAAAATAAGTCAATAAACTAACTCAATTATGACGTAATACGTGTTTTAAATTTATCAGAAGCCATTGCATTTTTTAATTAATTTTTAATTAAATATGTATTTATATATATTTTTTAATTTTGAAAAATGTACATGTTTTAATAATATTTAATTGTAATTTAGTGTTGAAAAATTTCATTAATTACAATTAGGGGATGATGATGATGACGACACAAATCCTTTTGTAACTAGGAAATTGTACATTTGAGCGTGAAAATTATTACTTAAAACAAATGTAAATATCAATATTTATCAAACATATTAAGTATTAATTAAATAAAATCAACTTATGAAATATTTTGAATATCAAAATCTAATTAAAATTCAATAAAGTTGAAAGTTGAAAATGTAAAGTTAAACACATTCACTCTCACTCCCTCTCTGGCGTACGATATTTATTATAACGGTAATAAAAATTGAGTAAATGAATCTAATTATGCATTCTGACTTAATTAATCTCTTAAAATTAATTATAATAATAGATAAAGGAGAGAATGGGTACATAGATACTCCCTTGATGATAGCGAGTGGCTTTACAGAGGATCGTCTAGTGTAAAGAACCAAAAGGAATAGGGACCTAAACGTATAGTCCCTAGAGGAATTCCTACCAGAAAGGATAAGAAAAGGGGGGAAGAAAAGTATATTGTAACCGAGAAAGTTGTTCTGATCTTATGTTTGAACTTAGAATTTAATTTGTTCCACTCGGCTGGCTACACCTGAGTTTTGACTTTGTGTAAACCCTGTTATTTTATAACCATAGTCGAACCTCTCCTGTGGATACAGCAGATTAACACGTTCTCTCGCTGTATTAGTGATACAAGCCGGTTGTACGACTGTACATATCTGTACAAATGATTGATTTCGTGACGTTATAATTTTTTTTTTCTATGTTTAAAGGTTTGGAAAGTGTAGACTCGTATCTTGCATTGTTAATTGAAACATTCTGCGATTATATATTATTTTTATTGTTATTAAAGTGTAAAATATCAAAGAAATTTAAAGAAAAACTCCTGAATTTCTGTACAGTTTTATACTTGGAAGTACATTAGGGTAAAGTAAAGAAACTGAAAATATTTTGTCGATTTTTTCTTGTTAAGAAAGATTTTTAAAAGGAAAAAAATATAAGAACTTCTAAGTTTTTCTTTATTAAAAATTAAAAATTAATTGACGTTTTGATATATTATTTACTGTTATATACAGTAAAACTTGTGTAAACCGGAATCGCACGGTACCGAATTTTTTTCTGGTTTGGCAGGTTCCGTTTTGAACAGGTTTCTCTTTTAACGTAGAAAAAAAGAATTTCTTCCGTTTATACAGATTTCCGTTTTATTCAGGTTCCGCTTTAGACAGGTTTTACCATATATAAGTTATATACTAGTTGAGTATGTCTGGTGTTGTTCGTGCTTTTGAGGGGGTGGAAGATTGGTGAGGTTGGGTTGTAAGAGGGAAAAAACAATGGACTTAGTATACATTTATTGACAGAGTATTTACAAGAATGAAACTGCAAAACAGAGAAAATCGGGCTTAAGAGGGGTGGTTGAGTGATGGAGATCTCACAGTATTTTTTCAAGGATGTCAAAGAATATACATACCAAATTTAGTGCAGATACGTTGAACTGTATAGAAACTTTAATTCTTAAGATAAAAAGTTGGCTTCTGCCATCTCGTTACTTTAACATAAAATAGTAAGAGGTGGTTAGATCTATGATATATTATAATATTATACCGCACACGCACGTATACAGCACGCCCATAGCCGATTCCCTACTTAAAGTACAAGGGTAACAGGTTAAGGATAGGTAAAACAGTATAAGGATAGTGAAAAGAGTCGAGTTTAATAATGCTTTTACAGTAAAAAATAGACATTGCAACACTCAAATTTATTTTAGTAAAAGGTCGTAGCGTAGTAAAAAGTAAAATAAAGAGACACATTATTTTACAGTGCAAGAGCATTCGTTGTATAATTTAAGAGCAATAAACGAGGATATTAGGAACGTTACGTATCCATAGAAAGGCTGGTGGGTACACAAGCAGGATCTCGCACGATCACGCAGCTCACGAGACACAGATCCGGTCCCCGGGATGGCAAAAGATAACGGCTCCATCCTTCATCGCCAGCTTTCTTACACTAAGTTGCTATCTGCGCCTTCAATCTAACAAGCACTTAATGGCTACAAATGCTGCTTGGGAGGAGTAAAGATGGAGACGATGGCAAGAAGCTGAGATGCGTTTAGTGGTTGTTAGCACACCCAAACGATATCAAGTCTGTCAAATTACCCCTCCCAACACACACAAGCAAATTTATAACTCGGGCATCTTGTTTATTGCTTATAAACCAGATGCCTCTTACAGTAAATAAAAGGACACATGTTTGATGACGTCATAAATAATATAATACAAGAAACTGGAAACTTTTCTGTAAGTTCCTCTCTCTCTTATTTTTATTTTTATTATTTTTTCCCTTTATATATATATTACACGTAATATTTTATACATTGTTTATAACTTCCGAATATATATATATATATATATATTATTTATCCTCTATATTAATATTTCCCTAATTTTTGTTTTATTTAATGAAATATCGTTAAATCACTACTAAATTTTCCCTAAAAAATCCTTAAAATTTAATTTTAATTAATTGAAAAATGTAGCAAAACTCTAATAATTCCCTAATTTTTGTTATATTATTTAGTCAAATATCGTGAAATTTATACTAATTTTCTCCTAAAGTATGAAGTTGATTAACGTTTTAACGTTAAATATTGTATTTAATTTTATAAATCCTTTCTATAAATAATAAACTTAAAATCTACTTAAAAGAATAATTGACATAAATAAACATAATACAGCAAAACCTGTTCAAAACGGAAAAAATTCGGCACCGTATGATTTCGGTTTACACAGGTTTTGCTGTATATTATTGTTATAAAAAGGTTAATTTTTATGCATTCTGGATGCATAAAATTATCTTAATAATTTATAGTAAAACCTGTGTAAGCCGGAAGGCACCTTTTTCCCCGTCCGTTTTTAACAGGTTAACATAGAAAATCGGTCTGTTCTGAAGAATTTTTCCGTTTAGGCAGGATTCCTTCCGTTTCGGACAGGTTTTTATTGTATTTAAAAGGCTAGTGTTTTATTATTTTATTCATAAATTTAATAATAATAATAATAATAAATTCAAATCAATATTATATTGCTAAAATAGTTATTAATTTAATTAAGAATAAAAGTCGAAAAAGTAATATATAACAGTCGAACTACAAATAAATTCACCTCTAAACAGCGGCCATTTTTTCAAGAACTATTGTTTTAAACAGAAATGCATATGAAGTAACCTCCAAACAACGGCCACTTATGCTACCAATAGCCGTTATTAACAGGTTTATAGTTAAGCCGTAACATACTATACAACCTATCTAAAACAAAACCTGAATATAACAGAAATGCATATGAAGTAACCTCTAAACAACGGCCACTTATGCTACCAATAGCCGTTATTCACAGGTTTACAGTTAAGCTGTAACATACTATACAACCTGTCTAAAACACAACCTGAATATAACGGAAAAAATCTTCAAAACAAAGCAATTTTCTGTTTAAAAAAAACCCCTGTTAACAACGGAAAAAATATTCGATACCGCGTTATTATTCCGGTTTACACGGGTTCTACTGTACCAATTAATATACTTTAAAATTCCATTTTTTTTAAAATTAAATTAATAATTAATTTATATATTAAATTTTATTATTATTTTTAATTATTTTTAAAAAATTCGGTAGATTTTAATTTGAATAATCGATAAATATTTGAAGGACGTGACAGTAATTTTGATTGGAAAATATTACAAAAACGTAACCATGCGTAACAAAATTATTATTATTTTCATTTTTTAATGATGTAGATGATTTAAAATTTCATCATAAAATGGTAATGACTTTGATTGAAATAAGTTAGAAAATTATCCAAGCGTAATGCTTTAACTTTCATTAATTTTTCAATTTCTTTTTTTTTTTCAACAGAAAAAAGCACAAACTTTTTAACTTTTTTATAATATATTTTAAAGTTAAATTTACAGGGGCCATTTTATATCATGAAAGAGGAGAGAAGGATTTATATATATATATATATATAGACCCTTCCTTCAGGGGAGGGAATTTATAAATTGAGCTAACGACTACTTCAGAAACTTGATTTGTAGTCTATAATTTAAAAATATATTTATAAATTTTATTTTTTTATTATATTTTTTTAAAAGGTTTAAAGTTTAAATTTATCAATTTTTCTATCTAAAATTTATAATAAATTTTTTATGGTGAAATAATATATTTTAACTTCAAACTTTTTAGTTTCTAAGGCTACACTCTATTAATTTTTATGATATAATATTTTTTTTTCTTGCTTAAAAATCATTTTTAAAATATTATTTCTTGGTTTATATATATCGAAATTATTAAATTTTTTAAAATAAATTTTGTTTTATTTATTTATTTATTTTTTTCCATAATTTTTACATTAAATTAAATTGGTTTGTAATTTTTTTAAGCATTCAGAATAAATAAGTATAAGTTTCATAAGTTAAAATAATATTTTATTTTATTTTATTTTATTTTTTAAATAAATTATGTAAAAAAAAAATTGTAATTTTATCGTAAAATTTTTTCTTTAAAAATACATTTTAATAATTACAATTTTTTCTTTTTAGTTTTTTTTTACGATTAAATTATAAAAATTTCTGTATTTTATAATTATTTTTATCGATTATAATAATTAATAATTGCATTATGTTATAAAGAATCGTGTGAATAATAATAATAATAATAATAATTTATATTAAAAAAATTATAATATAAAAATATTGTTTTAGACTAAATTATACTCCTTTATGTTAAAAATATACTGTAAAACCTGTCTAAAACGGAATCTTAACACAAAGGAAGCCTGTTTAAACGGAAATAATTCTTTGAAATAGAGCGATTTTCTATGTTAAGAAAAAAAAACCTGCCAAACTGAAGAAATACAGCAAAACTTGTGTAAACCGGATAGTACCAAATATTTAAAAATAAAAAGTCGCTCTGTTCCGAAGAATTTTTTCCGTTTAGACAGGTTTTCATTTTATTCAGGTTCCGTTTTAGACAGGTTTTACTGTATAATTTTTATTAATTTTTACGGTAATTTTCACATTAAATTTTACTTAAAGGAAGAGCGATTATGAAGTAAAATCGAAGTTTTTAGCATTAAAAATGATTTTTTAAAAAGAGGAAAAAATATTTTTATATATAATTTATCTTTTAAAAATACATTTTTTAAATATATATATATATATATATAAAATTTAAATACAAAAATTTCTTTTAAAAATATACAGTAAACAATACACTTTACCTACAACACACAGATTTATAATTGATTAATTCTACTTACAATCCGAGAGTTTTGACCAAAAAATAAATACTAAATTATTAAATATTTAAAATACTTTTAAAAAAAAATTTATACGCGCTTATTTTCATTTTTTAAAAAAATATAATTATTTATTGAAATTTCAATAATAATATTTAAAAAATGAATAAATAACAATTGTAAGCACGAGGACGAAGATATAAGAATTTTAATTGAATAATATTATTTTCACCTTAAGGCCATTATAAATAATAGAATTAAAATTTACAATAAAATAATTTATTATTAAATAAACAAATAATTTATTATTATTATTATTATTATTCTGAATGGCGGGTGATGAGGAGTGATGCGGATTTATTCATCTTTTATTCTTTTGAAATTTATCCTTCAATTAACAGAAATGACAGCATTCAAATGTATATTTTCCTATGCAACTGAACTCATTCTTGTACAAACATAACATTTCCTCAAGCAAAACAAAGTTTATTAAAGTCCTCATCATTGAAGGGTAGGTAAACTATGCCCTGGATATATTTGATTTTCTGCACACAAAAACATCCTCCACGTTATGTAAATGGCGACCTCATGCGGTCGAAACGATAACTAAATGTGTTTAGAATATTCAAATGCGCACAGACACACAGACGGGACTGATACTGGCGACGATTCCTTTCATAAATTTTAAATATAGAGGGTGGTAATCAGTGTAATTTCTATAGAAACTTGTATGAATAAATGTATATTTAAGAGGTTATATCCTTTAAAAGGTCAAATTATAACCTCTTAAAGTATTTATTATTATTATTTTCGATATTAAATCGTTTAAAATTAATGTTTAATTGTCGTTTCTGTAGGCTGAACATCGATTTATTAGTGAATATTGAACACAAACGGCGGTATGTTCGACAGAGTTGCTTTTAATTATGTTTAAAATATTCATTTTTAAATAAATTTAAAGCATTTTTCTTGGATTTTATAAAGTTTAGAATGAATTTAAGTGCAGATTCAGCAATTGATCCGAACTTCTTCAGAGAGATTAACGTATTGAATTGCTGATTTTGATAGTTTTGGGGTCCATTTCACTTACAAACTTTTGAAAAATGCAATATATATATATATATATATGTTTTAAAGCAAATTTTAAAGAATTTATCTTCGATTTTTATCAATTTAGAACGAATTTTACTGCACCAGATCAATAACCTAAACATTCATAATCCAAAAATAAATGTAGAAAAATATTGAACTTTCATCTTAGTTAATTAAATGAACGTTTTTTCTTCCAAGAAATTGTAAAAAATATAGATTTTTAAACAATTTTTTAAACGGATTAATAGTAAATGTTGTAGCTCTTTCTATAAGGTTGAATATCCACGATTTCGAGTGAACCTATAGAAGTATAACGAACTGTTACCTTTTAAAATTTAAAAAGAAAATTAAAAACTCCTATAAGTTATATATATATGAAGAGATTTAAAGAATTTATCTTCAATTATACGAACATAGAATGAAGATTGTAGCTGTAGGTCTCATGGGTTGACCATCTTTGATTTTTGAAAAAGTATATCGTAATATTGAACCACCACTCCTTGGGGAGTTCAATAGATTTTTTTCCTTCTAGAAATGTACAAATAACAATAGACTTTCAATCTAGAAGTGTACACATAATGAATTTTTGAAACGTATCCTTATCGATAGAAAAAAATATATATAGGAAAAAATCCTGTCTCCTGTAAAAACGTTAAAATTAATTCCCTGAAATCTTAAATAAGTACTAAATATTAAGAAGAAAATGATAATTTATTTCCTTAAAATTTAATTTTAAACGTAAGTAAGAGGTTAAAATTAATATTTAACTTTGAAACTCAATTCTGGAAAGCGTGTGAAATGGTTTTTTTAATGATCCATATCATGGTCTTTCTTATAAAGACGTTAGAATTAAATGAAGTGCTAACCGGAGATGATTTTCTAAAGATAAATTGAAGAAATTCTTTTGTTCCAATTGGCTCTAAATCGGAATTAAACTCATCCACAAGAGGAAAAAAATATATATAAGAGAAAAAAAAAACAAATGCAGTGGAGCATGGTGCTTGCTTCTTAATGACAACTTGTGGTCAATACTGTTCGAGTCTATTAATGTCTAAGTGGCTATGATTTAAGTTGTTAAATGTAGAAAAATGTCAAAAGATTGCGTCAATTATTCAAAAATTATCTTAATACACTCGCAACTATCAATTGCATCCCTTAAGAAAACGAGAGGATCCTTAAGAGAACATCAAGATGATTGCTTGTAATTTATGCAACTTTATCGTTAATTCGACAAAAATTTCTGTAGAAATTCTTTAAATTTGGACATTCTATGAATATTTTAAGTCTTTTAAGCTAATTTATTCGATTTATTTTTAGATTTACACGACTTTAGATACATTACGTAATTAAATTTGTGATTCGAATGATCACATTATAATTCTCAAAAACTATTTTTTTTATTGAAGAAAATGCCTTCAAATAATGCTGTTTTTAGATTCTGCATATTTGAATTAACTCAAAATAATATTTTCCATAAGTTTTAGAGCTTTAAAAATATATTAATCGGACCTTGTATGGACCCTAGAGCCTACAGACAAAATAAGGAGATTGCTATTATGAAGAGATTAACAATTAAAATTTAATTATTATTTAATAAAATTGTTTATTATGTTTATAAATACTTAATAAACTAATTAAATTTTAGTGAAATTACATTAAAATAATACATTTTTAATATAAAAATTCCTAATTAAGTTGTAAATTCTATACTCGACCCCTGCATTTATTTATACAGAATTATATTGGCTCGAAGTAAGTAAATATAGTTTTAAAACTATTCATTGATATTTTACAAGAAAAATAAAATAATTTTTTTATAGCTCTATATCTTTTATATGAAAATTTTATGGTTCCTATTCTCATAAATCTCAGATTTAACGCATTACTTAACGTTGTTATTATAAGTTTATATGTTTTACTCTATTATGTTAACATTCCACAAAAATTCCAAGTTTTATAATTTTCAAAATAAAATTTTATATGGAAAATTTTCATTTAATTTTAAAAAATAAAATTAAAATTGTATTTTTTTTAAACTTAACTTTTTCTCCTTTTAAATATACCTATGTGCATTTGGAACGAGTTTTTAGCCTTCTAAACATATCTATGAACGTATGAAACTGTTCGATATAGCTTCTAAACATATGTTCATAGGGATGGATAGAAAAAAAACAGTTCTATATGCTCATAGATATGTTTAGAAGATATATAAAATGGTTCAACGAGCTCATGGATGTGTTTAGAAGACAAAAAGAACAGTTCTGTGTGCTCATAGATATGTTCAGAAGCTACATAGAACGGTTTTATTCCTACAAGCACATAGAACTGTTTTTGTCTTTTAAACACATCTACGTACACTTAAAATACGTTTCCAAGCTTCTAAACACGTTGCTAAATACATAAAACTCATCTCTCTTCTTAAACATACGTAGCACATAAGACAAATTAATCATATATAAACACATAAACACGAATTTTTAATTTTTAAACAGAATTTTCTGCTCTTTAAACAAATCTATAAACATTTAAAACTAAATTTTCATCTCATTTAACATCTTTTTAACTAAATAACTCGGAAAAGAATCATTAAAAATCGCTTTCACACGCCTGCAACTAAGATTTATTAATCTTTATACTAGAAAAGAATAGAGAAAGATTTATTCACTAAATAATTATTCATACATTAATTATTATTATTATAATTAGCCTGAAAAGAATTATTATTATTATTAATATTCGAAGGAGGAAGCTCAATCGTTGGCAGTAGTTTTTATTAACTTAAATCAAGTTCAATGTAAAGTTTCAGTTGCTATATTAATCCAAATAACGTCAGACATTTTGGAAACAATCTTGTTAACAGGTTTTTGTCGACGATGAGAGAGAGAGGATGGTGGGTCGTGACGTCAAAGATTAAGTGCATCTACAGCATCGTTTTTCTCTTGTCTTACTACTATTTCCATTCTGTTTCTAGTCACGTTCGCTTTAAATAACCTACTTGCATTGGCTTGACAGAGATATCCGACTAAACTCGACTGACTTGACAACCGACAACATTCTCAACCATTGACCACTTCGATTCTTATGACGTATCTTTACTTTATTAACTTATCCGGAATATTTTATAACGTTAAAAAAATTGATTAATTCTACAGATAAAAGCTAATTAATCGTTTTAAAAAGTAGGAATTTCTGCTGAATTTTTATAATAAAGATTATTTGATAGGTTTTTTTTCGAGTTTTAGTGAAGTTCTCTGTTTCCCTATCTATTCTCTTGATGGGTGGTATGTTCTTGTAAACCAGAGAAATACAGGAATGTATACAAAAAGTTAACATATCTATATACACTAGAAACATATTTTCTACTTTCTGAACACGTTTATAAATACACCGAACGACGTTTCTGCTCTGAAATGTATCTATGACCGGCCTAGAACATATTTATGAACACCTGTAATGCATCTTCAATACGTGTCCCTAAACACGTAAAACATATGAATGTTTAAACATATGAATGTTTCATGTGTTCACGCGCTTTAAAAGTCTTTATATTTAAATATGACGTGTATAGAGGTAAAAATAACATTAAAATTCTGTAAACATGCAAATAAATAAAGGAATTATTGGCAGAAAATGTTCATGTTTTGCTAATTAGAAGTTGGTTATACACGTATAGAAATCTGTATATTTTCCTTACAATTATCTGAAGAAATATGTTTGTGTATAAAAATTATAAGAAATTGTAACGTAGAAACTTATTTTCTTGCGGAAGAATTCGCATTAATAAGGCATATTTGTGAATAATGGAGTAGAGTTGGCTTCTATACATTCGAGGCGTTAACATGAATAATGCTAATAGAAATTAATCACGTGATGTCTAATATGTTAATTAGATATAAACGAGGAGGGAACTATATATATATGTATACAGTATATAGAAGTGTATATAAATACAGGTTTGTAGTTTAGACACATAATATACACAGATAAAGACAGTTAAGAGAGCGTATCTTAAAGAATGTAGGCCTTACTTTAATAACCAAATTTTAAATAAAAAAATTCACAATTTGAGACGATAGGGAGGCCTTTAAGTTTGACCAGGCCCTCGTTTGTCTATGCATAAAGTAGGCACTGAAGTTAAGCTACTGTTATAATAATGATGATAATTTTAGCTTTCAATTTGGTTCCTTCAAAATTGGAGGATTAAGTTTTAAAATTCGATTTAAAATTTCTATATTAACGATAGCTTATTACATAAACAAGGAGCCTGGTACACTGGAAGGTTTATACACATTCATTTTCGTTCTGTATACCATACTTACTGCCGTATGCAGAAGTGACGATGATATTACATCCTGTAAAGCAATGGATCGTCTCCTTTGGGAGTTTCTAGTCTCTCAGGAATCTCTACCATCCAAACTAATTAACAAGGAGAAGCTAATTGATGTAGGGTATTATCCTTTCAGTATATTCTGGTCTGTTTGACATCACGCATGATAACCTGTGGAATCACAACTTGTCACATGATCGTATGTCAAAGATACCTTTGATTACTTTCGCATTAATCGATACCCCTACAAACACCATAAAAAATCTCAAAATTTTACATCTACAATAATAATTTTCAATATTTAATCGAATTTTAAACTATTTTTTTTTTGTAACTTATTAAAAAGTTTTTTAAAATATTTTAAATTAAATTTTTTAAACATGTTTTGTATTCAACGTTTATAAAAATGCAAATGAAGTATGCAAATTACACGATTTAAATTAAATTTTCGATATATTTTTTTAATATTTAAAAATTATACATTATATATATTAACAATTTATGATCATCTATATTCGTTTTACCTGTTCGTTTGTCTGTCCACAAGACTGGTAGAAAACTAGGAAATAAAATTTTAGCCTAGTAGATTCCTTTCTAAAATTGTATGTATATAAATTACACAACGTCATCAAAACATAACCCTCATTCGTGACATCATAAATATCATCAGTGGTGACGTATTGCATCCATTAATAATCAAGCAAGTTTAACTTCAAAATTTACCGACAAACAAACTTACAAACGCACGAATTTTGTATAAAATATTTATAGTTTTAACTCATTAAATATATTAATAATTTTATTAATTTCTATTAAAAAATTAGCAAAATATTCATATAAATTGATGAAATAATGACTTCAACAGCAAATATACAAGGTTAAAGAACTAAAGTATAAGTTTTCATTTCTCACTTTACATTAAATTTATACGAATTTAATGTATTTAGAGAAGTGAAACACGTCAGAAATCATTTCACTTGTCAATTTATTCAAATGACAAGTTATGAGACGATTGTTTAATTTTGCATAAATATTAAATGCATTCAATGGAATTATACACACATTCAATAAACCAGAAAATTAAATTTCAAATTTAAATTACAATTCTACGATATAATAAAAATTTATACAGAAAAATGGGTTTATAATCTTTAAAAAAAGGGAGAAAAAAATCAAAATTTTCCAGCATTCAAACTTAATTAACACGTACGAAACTGCAGATTATATGTAGGGAGTGACGAGATATATGTTACGTATTAATGTAGATAACGGTTAATTATATAAATTTTTATGTATAAAATAAGATGAAAGGCGTATAGAAACAGTTAAACAAGAGATGGAATCACGTTTGATCTTCAATATCTTGTCACGATTACTTGTATAGCGAGAGAAACGTCGCACCTGTTCTTATACATTATCCTGTGAGAGAAAATGCATTCTAGTTCCTTTCCTACACGCAAAAGTTAACGAACCATTTGCGAGTCACCTTGGTTTTTCTCTTTAGAAAATAGTGGAAAAAAATAAAATAAAATAAAATTTGCAAATAAAAATCAAATATTCAGAATTTCAATTCTATTTTTACTTTTTGTTTATTCTACTTTATATAACCCGCACCTAAAGTCGAAAGAATATAGCCTATGAAAAATGGAATCTTTCTATAGAATTTAGAGATGATTGAATGATGTTTATATATTAGGAAATTTATTTATGCATTTATTTTGTAAAAACCAAGAATATTTTAAAGTTTTATGCTCAAAATTTAATCATTTTACTTACAAATTCGTTGATGTAACTGCATTAAAATATGTAGAAGTAGAGGTAAATTAGTGAAGGAGTGTAGACGAGATATGCTTGAATATATGCTGAAATATAATGTAAAAAGATGAAATTTAGAAATAAAGAAAGTGAAAAATTAAAATTAACTTTAAATAATATAAATTATCAACACGAAAGTCTGAAAAATTGCCTATGTTATATAGTTATGAAGTATTTTTGTATCTAATGCAACGTATTAGAAAGTGTTCTACGCCAAAATAGAATACAGAATTTCATACAATTCTGTTCAAATTCTAGCCTTAATACCTACTTCCAGAACTAAAACATCTACGCAGACTTGTGGTCCTAATAAGGCCAGTTATAACATATAATAGATCCTATAATATAACAGGCCACCTCCTCCACCAAATCATTATCATCATATATTAGATCTGTATCTTTCCCTCCTCTCCTTACAGCTATAAAGGCTTTAAACTTTTGACTCATAATGCGAGGCCCTAAGCTGCAGTTTATTTAGCTTATTTGCATATTTGGCCCTGCATCACCATTACATTATCGTTCTCAAAATGGCGCAAGGTAGCAAAATCTATGCAACTTTAAAACTGTTAAACTCAACAAAATCGTATATAAAAAAATTTTTTTAAGAAAAAAACTGCTTAAAAATTTAACAATTTTTATGAAAATAATTAAATTTAGTCTCCCAAAGTAATGCTATTAGAATATGGAATGATTATATATACAGTAATTAAAATTTAATAAAGTTTAATTAAATCTTCGAGGGAATTTAAGAAAAATTGGTTTAATTTAATATTTTTAAAAACATAAAAGATTAAAAATTAATAATTTTAATGATAAATTTCACTATAAAAATTCACAATAAGTTGATTAACTCGTCTCGTTAAAGTGTAACTTAAACTATAACATTTTAATCCGTTTAATTTAAATAAAAAATATTAAAAAAATTAATTAAAAGTAATTAAAAAATCATTTAAAATATTTTATATTTTCTGATTAAAAATTCCTCCTGAAGTACCTTACGTTGCAATGCTTACAAGTAACTTATTCCATTCAATAAATTGTAAAGCACTTCTACGTTATACAAATGTATTTTATTAAGGGAAAAAAGCAATAAAAATATTAAAAAATTAATTAAAACTAATTAAAAAGTAATTTAAAATATTTCATATTTTCTGATTAAAAATTCCTCCTGAAGTCCTTTACGTTGCAATGCTTACAAGTAATCTATTCCATCTCAATAAATTGTAAAGCATTTCTATGTTGTGCGAATGTATTTTCTTAAGGAAAAAAGCATTTTCTTTTTCTGTTTCATTAAATATTTATTCCCAAAAGGTGCAACTTTTCTCACTCGAAAGAACAGAAACGGAAAACTTAAATCTGCAGAAGCAAAAATCTGAACTGGTATCGAGATATGAGTCTTTGTCTGAGACAGTTTTACAACTCCCCTATGATTGTCTCTTTTGGGATAATGTAAAAAAAAAGCAAACAAAAAAAAGTGACAAAGAGTTTCTGTCGAAATGTCCACTTTAACTGAACCGGAAGGACGGTATGACATACTGCTGACATCACTTCCGGTTCGATAGAACTATTTATCGAATGTCTTGCTATATAAAAGCCGAGTATTCTTAAGTTAAAAAGAAAAATAAAGAAAAATAAAAACCACAAACTAAAAAAGAAAGTAAATATCAGAATTTTCTTCTATTTATCCTATAATTATGTACATTTTAAAGAATGTAAATGCACCTTAAACGTCTAGACCTGAATGGAGATGTGAAGAGGTTGCATGGGTTTAAAAAAAACGTCTTTTTTAAAGTTTTTAACTTTAAAATTAATCTAATTTAAATATAATAAAATATAAATTAAAGGGTCTAGTTTCTCGGAAAGAAAGTTTAGTTAAAGATTACTGCAGGAACTATGAGTAAAAGTTCCATTATCGACCTCATGTTGGATCTAAAGGCTACTCTATCCTATTGCAAGAGTCTCTTGTACATCTGGGAGAAAGAATACTCTCTAGAGAATAGACAGACCCCATCATGTCACACTTCTTTTCCGTTTTTGGCAACACGGAAATTAAAGTCATGCCTTTCTAGGACACCAAATAGTGATTGGCAAAGTTCAAAAAAAGGGGGAAAAAAGAAAAAAAATTGAATGGGGCCTGTGTTTTATATAGGGCATCGAATTTTCGTTCTATTATTCATTCTAAATTAATTCCCACCCATTTAAAATAATGTAATATCGACGAAATTTTCGATTTTGAAAGCTCGTTTTTTTCCCCTTATCTTTTAACTTTTAATTCGTGGAAAATTAAATAATTATTTCTGTTTCTTTGCTCTGGAGGGCGAGAGATGTTAAGAGGAAACATTCCAGATTCCATATTTATAAAAATTATTGCACGGTGGCCATTTTGCTTCATGGTCCATTACATCGAAGGAACGCAATTATGCTACGTTAAGGGAGAAGAAGAGAATCGATATATTCTTTACCCAGGTTCTAGATTGAACACAAGTCGCACTAGAACGATTCAAAAACTTTTATCTTCCAGTTTTTAATGTTAAAAAACGTAAATATTTCATTTAAATATACTTAATTGTAATTAAAATTATGAAATAAAAGCGTTTTATCTTTAGTTTTCGGCTAATTTTTAAAGACAGACAAACGAACGGACGAATACAAAAGCTGTATTTTTATTTTTTTATTTTTTTTTAAGGGTTGGAAATTATCTACAATTTGTCATCGTTACGATTACATTTTAATCGCATTTTTATGAACTTTTCGAAACAATAAATCAATTATATTCAACGCACGAGTTAACAATATTTCGCTCATTGTTTAACAACAATATCTCTTGTATCCAACATCTCAACGGATCAGATATTTTGAATAGGGTCCAAACTCATTGTTATCCTCATAGAAAAATCATTATAAAGTTTACACGTCAAACTTTTAAAACAATTTTAAAGATAATTTCGTGAGATAAAATCGATAAATCTATTTTAATCTTTGAAAATCTTTTAGTACAATAGAAGAATTAATTAAGAGGAAAAATAGTTAAAGATTAATGAAAATATTCAACTTATTTTATGCCTTATTGCTCGTTTATATATTGTAAAAATATAGAATATAATTTATTTAAAAATTTTTAAAAATAGGGAAAAAATATTCTTTGTTTTAATTTTATTAAAAAAGATGCGGAGGATCAATTTGTAGAGATGCTTTCAACGATTTTTATAACTCGGTTTTGAAGTTTAAACACGTTAAATAATTAAACAACCGCAAATCTTATTAAGTGTAAAGGTTTTATTAAAAATTTTAATAAAATAAATTACGAAGTTAAAATAAAATTTTTTTTAAAATATTGATTAAAATCTAATTTAAAACTGTACTCTAATTAATATATTCTTATAAATTTCTAAATGCTTTTAAGCAAAGTATTTTTTTTTCCCCTTTGTAAAATAAATGTGTACTTATGAGAGTTCATAAATTAGTTAATTTTGTACAAAGGAACATCCTATTTTTTTAGGTTTTTTTTGTGCTTAAAACCATTAAATTTCTAAGAAAAGTAACGTTGTTTAGAAAAGTAATGTCTCACTAAGAGTACTTCAATGGCACACGAGTGTCTAGTTATTCAATCTTACTTATTTTAAAGGAATTAAATGACAAAGAAATCTCACTAAATCTACAGAAAAAGAACTAAACAATGTAATATACAGACAGACAGACAGACTTTACAATAAATATTATAAATAACAAGAAAAATAAATAAAGTTTATATAATAAGAAGTGTATTTCTATTTTTTCTTTTTAAAGGAAAATAAATGCATAAAAAATGTAGAAGTTGAACAGGTTCGAGTTGGGGAAGGTTGAAGTTTTAGTTTTTAGAAAAGGGTTTCCTATAAAGTGATTCAGATTAGTTATCTGATCACGAAACAATTGAGTTCTTAAAAAAACTGTACTTAATTACTATAATCGATTGATCTGAATCGATTTTACATTAGTACTGTTAAAGTATTTTTCGAATAAGTTTAATCACTTTTGTGATGCTCTTTACCTACTTTTTTTATGTTTAAAATATAATTTACCGTTTAAACTTTAAGCTAATATATATTTTTATTCGTTAAGAAAATAGTAAACAAGATAAAGCCTTTACAGATTGCATGTTAAAAACCTTGAAATAATCGAATTTTTTATATTATAAACTAATTAAAACTTATATAATTTACTTCCTAATACATCAATATTAATTTCCCTATAATAAGAATTAATCTTGTAGGAATAATTATAATATCCTGCATCAGAAAACAGGATATTAAAGGAAACTAATGAAAGGATTATGTAGAAAATTAAACATCTAACAGATAAACATTATCACGACCGAATTGTATAAGAATAAAAATGTAATTTCTCATTGTTTTTATTAAAAATTTTAATAAATTAATATTTATCTACGTGAAGAATTTATTACTCTAACAAGTACACATTTGTGATTATAATACATGACGATTGAATGTAATTATTTTAGTAATGTAGCTGCCTTAACAGTGCAATTTTCTTTCACTTGTATCTTCATTCAAGTAGCGTATTCAGTAAGGAAAGTTAAGATTTCTCGGGAGGAACTCAGGTACCTCCCCTGTCTCCGAGAACCGCCTCCAGTTGGAGGCCCTAGCTCGTTCATCACCCTGCCAAGACTGCAATCGCTAGAGAATTAGAGGTTTAACTTCACTTTAGCTAAATTAAGACTTTATTTCAATGAATTTCTGACTTTATATCATATTGATTATACTGTTTTATCGATCACGCTTTAAACAGAAAAAATATATACATACATACAACACGCACTTTAGATGGGTGGAACTGGTATTCTCTGTCTATTCTGTATGATGTATCGTCTAAAGGTTTTTTTAAGGGGAGGAGCCCTTCTATGCATTTGAAAGGAGACCTCCAAGTTAGAAAAAAATTAGGTGATAATATTTAAAATGAGTTTATATCTTTCCTAATGGAGAACGTGAAAATAACTCGATGCAGATGTGTTAAAGGATTGTTAATTGAGTAAAATCACTTTACATCGTTTGAAATTTGAATTAACATTGAAATTTAATAACTAAAACTATTAAATTTTATAAATATAAATATATATATTTTTTCCTATTTTCTTTATACTCATCATAATTTAATTTGAAATTTAATCTATATTATAATAATATTAAAAATTTAATTTTTGAATAATTATCTAGTAAATAAAATTAAAATATTAACTTTCTAACGTTGAGTATACGTAAAAAATTTAGAAATTATTAAATTTTTATTAAGAATTTAAAAGTATTTTATTAATTTTAGTTAATTAATAAAATAAAAGGTTTGTAAAGTTGGCTTCACTGTATTGTAGACACGATTGCAGGGAAGCCAACCTCTTTATTAAATTTATATATTTTAAGCAATATTTTCGATAAAATTTTATAATAAATGATTTAAGTCATAGAAGATAATTAAAATTAATGATGATGCATAAAACTTTTGCAACAGATATAATATTTTTGGTAGAAATCTTAAATTATATCATAAATCTGAAATTAACGTTTCTTGGAAAATTCTCAATTCTCAAAGGATAAATGCGTGGAAATTGAAGTCGCTTAGAAGCACAACTTAGCATTGATTAACACAAACATTTTACCTTGTATAATGCAAAAGCTTAGCAGACAAATCTAACGATGAAGAGATGTTAAATCCCAAGGGGACATTGGGGAATGGGGTATATTCCCATAAGGTTTGAAGTGTAACAGTTGTAACCGGCCAAAATCTAATTATTGAGTAATATCCCATCACTTAGAACCGAATGATCGAGTTAGTGCATGCAAATGCTTTTGCTAATGAAAGCGATGGAGAAAAGTGCAAAGTCCAAATGATGCACGATAATGATGGAGAACTTACGTTTATACAATAAATTTACTTCCCAAATCTCATTAATTTAATAATGTAAAATAGGGAGAGAGAGACTCTTTTTATATATATATATATATATTACAGTAAATAATTGAAGAGATTTCTGCAAATTTTTCTGATTAAGTTTGATTTTTCTGCACAGAATTTTACTGCAATGCCGGATAGAAGAGTACAGTAGTACCTTACCGCATTTCACAAATGTTTTGGTAAAATTCTCGACGGTATAGACACATTTGACATTCAGAACACGCTAGAACACTTCGCTTTCCGTTACTCAGCCCAAGCATGCATAACGACTCCTGGATGAAGGTCTTCTTTGTACCAGATTCACATCCCGAATTCGGGATGGCTGTTTGTCTGTTTTCTAACAATTCTACCGGTCTCTCCGCTTACCATTTGCATAACTTGTTTTCTCTTGATCTCGAGTCGTTGCTGAGTTAAGGGAAAGGCCAACCGTGACTTAAAACATCTTCACTTTTGCAGAATGAAAGATTTGCAATTGTATCTCTATCTCTAACCTCTGACACACTTCTTGTTTTTTCTATTCTAGTAAATAACACAAACGTTATATCACACGCATACGCGATTCTTTACTTATCTCGCCTCGATTCTCAACATTTAAATTAGTAAATTATTAAATAAATTTGATTATTTTAACTAAAAATATATGAAAATTTCGAATTTCATTCGCGTAAAAATGCAATTTAAAAAAAAAAAAAAAAAAATGTAAGATAGATGCGAAGAAAGGAGTTTTATCAAAATCTCAATTTGCTACTTCTACATAATCGATAATATAAGACCCTTAGGCTGTATGTCTGAATGATAGAAATAGGGGAGAAATTGACCCCCGTTTCTACAATTTTTGAAGGAAAATGGAAACAACAAAGACAATAACCTAAACATAAATCATCCATCTTCACTGTAAACTTATATCTTGGAATATTTTAAAATTCCTATTCATAATTTAAGAGATATTTATGTTTCAAAATTAATTTTAAATTTTCATTTATTCTCAATGAAAAATAAATTATTGATGGAAATATTCCGTTCAAATATTTACGATTTTAATAAAAGTTTCAACACATATAATGATAATTTTATATAATTATTAATTAATAATAAACTTTCACTCTTTGAATATTTTATTAGTCTCGAGAAGTAAATAAAAAATTCATAAAATATTTAATAAAAAGTAATTAAATTTATTTAAAAATGTTTTAATTAGAAAAAAAATTAATTGCGAGTAAACAGAGATTAGAATTAATTAGAATATGTAATTATTTTACATTCTAAAATTAGAGAATTTTGTAATTTATCAGTGGAAAGTGGCAAGATACATTTGAAAACTTTTCCACACCTTTTAAAATATGTCCTGAGGCGATATATCTTCTTATCAGTACGGATGCACTTTTCCATTTAGTTGTGCATTTACGTCGCGGAAAGAAAAGTTTTGAACACTTTTAGAAAAGAAATAATTTTTCCATCATCGTAACAGTTTTGTCTCCTCACTAATTCATTCGCGTGTTCAACTTTCCTCCATTCCAATCCAGCTCTTGCAATGCCAAAGTCCTCAGAAAAGCGCGATAAGTTTTCAGTCACCCCCATCCCGGATAATGTCCCCTTGTCCTGTATATCACACTCCGTCCTTTCTAGAAAGTGTGATAAATTGGCATTCTGGAGATTTTCTGTTCATTTTATCCTCTACTAGTGACGACAGAAGTACTTTTGTGGTAAAATTTCGGGATTTTTATCAACTTTTAACAGCTTACAGAGCTTGTCTACTCTCTGTTTTTGATAACTTCCTCGGGAAGCATTAAAGAAAGAAATTAAAGGTGAAGAGCGAGATAAAAATCTTAAAGATGAGATGACTCGAGTAGCTGATAATTCTTTTAAAATGCTTTCTGACATCACATTCTTCGACACTTTAGAAACCTAAGATTTTTGTTTTTTTTTTAATGAAGAATTTTTAAATATTTTAAATTATATGGAAAATTTATAGATTTCTAAATAATTTTATTCATTAATTTATAATTATGTCTACGGTTTGTATTAATTTATATCTATGGCTCCTACCTAATTTATATTCGTGTTGCTTCCCATTATATCTAAAGTTCTAAGGCTGAATAAGGCTCTATAATATATTTTTGATTATGTGTAAGCTTTATATAATCGAACCTCCAATAGGGACCACCTCCCGACAACGAACCCCTCTAAACAGCGGCCATTTTTTCAGGAATTTTTGTAATAAAGATGCATACAAAATAACCTCCGAACAACGTCCATTTCTTACGTTTCCATCAGTGGCCGTTGTTTACAGGTGGACTATACAGGTTATTTATCGATCTAAGTTCAGGATCATAAAATTGAATTAAATTTACCACTTTTAATAATATGAAAAAACAATAGTAAGCAACAGCAGCTGATTCGAACTCGGATCAACAGTCCTGATTCAAGTACCTTGATGCGTATTGTTATCCAGATCAATAACTATCAGTAACAGGTCCATTATACTCGACTCAACTACTCCCTAGAAAGGCCCCGTATCCTACAATAGAAGGGCAGTCGACGCTCAGATACGCCACATTAGTCTCATCTCACAACTCCGTTGGATCACTAGACGAATGACATCATGGGGTTGTTGTAATTTTTCAAATATTCCTTCTACCTTCGGTTACAGAACTACTGTCTCCGTTGTACAGTTCGACGTTACTTCACTGTACAATCGATAACCATTCGAGCGTACGTGTCAATAGTTGTAGGAATTGTGTCTTGGGATGGGTATCCACGCCTCTATGACAGAATCTAAGGAAAAAAATCAGGGATTTTTCTCTCCTTCCTTTACTTCTTCAAAGATTTCCACTAGATATTTAGGATCGAATCACACTCCAGCTATCTCTTCTATAAAAATCTAGCCACGGGATAAACTTACAACACAGATTATTGCTACCTCAACGGTATAAATATGTATTTAAACGTCATACACGTCACAATACAAGTTTCCCCATTATTGTTATAGTAGAATAAATGTATTATTTTACGACCGTTCGTATAGCTAGCGGTTATAAATTTATAAAAATTATTTTTTTACATTTTAAAATATTAAATCGATATTTTAAAGAAATAAATCTTAAAAAATGTTTTATAAAGAAGATAGTTTTATACTGATCAATGTAAAACTCTATATATCACTTTGTTGGCGCTCGATACTTTTGGAGAATGGATGTTTACTACTCGATTACTTTGGAGATTGCTTTGTAAAGCACGTTTAGTCGGAATTGGTTGGTAAATTTAGAAACTTATTTTCATTTCAATCACATTTTACTCCCCCCTTCTCCTTCTTTTCTCCTCCGATCGCCGAGATGATAAACAATAAATTTCGAAACTGAGTAAGGAACAGAATTAAGGACACGAAATTTGATAGCGAAAGTTCGAAAATTACGTTTAAAAAATAGAAAAAATGAAAGTGTTTTCCTTTGTTAAACATTCTATTTAACATGCAGAAAAATAATTCCGTCAATCTGATCGAAAATTGTCTTCCAAATTTGCGAAATTCTTCGATAAAGCAGTCATTTTGTTGAAGATTTCATCAATTAATATGTAACTTTGCTTCCCCCTCTCTTATTTTTATTATTTAAATAATCTAATTAACTTAAGTTATTGCTCAAATTTTTCACGTGAAATTAATTATTATTGTTATTATCGATTATAATCGATCATTTAATTGGAATTTTAAATACAATTGAATAAGATAGTAAATTGGATATGTGATTTAATTACTTTAAATTCGAGAAAGATTAAGTTTTATCTACTAGAAAACCTACAAATTTTGTCTTTCGAATACGAGTATTCTGAGAAAACTTTCGTATAGACAGACAAACAGACGAGGGAGGTGCTAACATGGAAACATTTTATCTCAAATATATTTTGTAGTTGTGTAACAAACTATATCAAAGTATTGAAAAACATTCCGATAAATGGCTTATAAAAGCATAAACTTTATCCAAATCTACACTAAAAATCTAAGATTTCTGTCAAATTGAGTTGGAAAGAGGCCACAATTTCGAAATATTATGGAATGTTGAAACAAAATTTATAAATCTGGAGAATCTGACGCATCTTGTCTCTATAAATTGAGTAGTAGAATGTACAGACAAACGAACAAACACCAAAAAAAAAGTAAAAAAAACCCCCAAGAATCCCGCGTATTATCCACCAATTTACTAATCTAAACACATTATCGATGCAGGAAAAAAGGGGTATAAAATATTAAATCAATTTATTCTAAAAATAGGAATATATTTTAAAAATTTATGAATTTTTTATATAATAATTTACGATATATACACACACGCTCATACATAAAAAATAGCATTTTTTCCTCTTTAATAAAGAGTAAAAAATTCCCAATTTCATAAGATAATATGAACTTGGAAAATTCTCCATCGATCTCTCCTTGCTGTAGAATGAATTTCGAATATTGTAACAAGAGCAAGTTTAATTTTCTAAAGATTTTAATATTTAAAGCTAAGAGGGAATGAACGAAATCTTGTCGATATGACAACCTAAACATGTTTAGTCACATATAAGCACGGAAGGTAGATTAATTAGGAAACTGGAAAATAGAAAAGAAGGAAGAGGAAAAAAAAAATAACACTAAACATGTTCAGTGAAGATGCTTATAAATAAGTAATATCCCAAAGGATGCAAGACTAGATCGTATCTTGTCATTTCTTAATTTGTCAATGCGATGCTGGCTTGGGAATACTGACAATTTACCTGCAGCATGAACACTAACAAAGCAAAGAGCTTATTTCCTCATTCATTATCAATGTCTTTCTTTCTCCCCTCCATCTTTTCTACATTTTTTTTCTCTTGTATCTCGATTATTTTTATTCTAAAATTCACTCGTTCTTCCTTGATTAACAGATTAAATATGCAACTATTATTAAAATTATAATGTTCTGTGTAAGGGTTTTTTTATTTATTTTTCATAATTCTCTTTGGGATTTGTGAAAATGAATGATTTATGTAATTAAATTCGTAAAGAGAAACAATTCGGTGATGCTTTTTTTTTTCTTCTTCTTCTTCTTTTTCTTCCTCACGCGAGTTTGAATTGTTGATTTGATCAAACTGTTGCTTAGTTGTTGTAATAAATTTTAAATTATTTATGTAATTTTAATATAATTTATCGTACAAACTTGTTATTTTTATCGCTATAATTGCGTGAAGTTTACGGACGAGACAAAGGACGTTGCGAACAAATCGCAATTTATGCCGCTTACTCTCGAGTTATTAAACGTTTAATATTTTAAAATATGTATATTATTTATTAAATAAATAAATAAATTATTTAAATTGCGGTTATTATTGAAGTAACGTTTTCGATCAATTGTAAAATGCTTTGTAATAGTCACAATTATTATTAAATTTTAAAACAATTTATATTCATTTAAAAATTAATTTTAGAGGTATATTATTAGTTTTACGGTGTTATATCAATGGAAACTTGTAAGGAACTGCTGTGGCAAAGATTAATCATTGCATTACAAAGTTGCTGCTGTAGCAATATACTATAAGCAATGCTATTGTAGAAACAGCTTGCTATATTAGCATTTCTATATAAATTAGGCAACATTAGCTCAACTGTAAATTCATGTTATAGTATTGTGACTTTATAGAGAAGCTAATGCTACACAATTGTCTGCGAAGCAATTCGTAGAAACTGTAAATTCTGTAAGAGATATACAACCATTAAAACAAGCAACATTCATTTCAACATGATTTTTACACATTTATATATACATTAATATAAAATATATATATATAATATGTATAAATTTTATATCATTTACCCAAGTAATACGATTTTCTATTTTATAAAATATATAGCATTCTTATAATATTAAACATATTTGTTGCTATATAATCTTACAAACAGTTCATTTCCAATTGTTATAGTAGCATAAAACGAACATAAAGCATTATTAGTATGAAATATTCTCAACTTTTCCTACACAGGGTGACTTAGAAGTTAGTTAAAAACCGTAAAAACTTTAATTTTTAACTGATTGGGGCCACCCTTTAGTCGTAATTAGTATGTTTGCAATTGTATGTTTAACACTACAATGCAGTGTTGAATGTTCACCCCATAGTTATTTTTTTCTCTCTCTTTCAAATTTAAATCATTATTATTGTAGTAGCAGCGGTATAACTCGATGTCAGTAGGGTCCTTTATGTTATTAAGACGTGATGCTACATAACAACTATACCCCCCAAAAAATAATAATAATAAAATAAAAGAAAAAGAAGTAAGAAGAATCACGACAAGTCATTGTTATTATAACAGCATGCTAAGCACGATCTGTATATTACTGTAGTAGCACCATTATTTAGAAAATATAATAGTTTTTAATTTATACATTTGTAAAGTTCGTGATTAAGGAAGACCTTTTACCACGTTTATGTAAGGTATCCTGTTCATTTTGAAACGTTATTTGATTTTCTATAAATGGAAAGAAGTCTTAATAAAGTCCGTTGAAAATAAATTCAAAAACGTGGTCTAAATTTTAATTAAAAACTCATTTAATTAGCAATAAAATTAATTTATCATTATTTTTATAAATAGGCCTATACATATCAGGGATTTAATTTATTTATATATTAGAGAGAAAATGATAAACAATTGCCTGTTGTGTTGGTAAATTAGGGAGATGCGAGACGTTGGATGTAGGAGATTCTGCCTGCTACCGGGAAATCTTGACAGTTTGGGATAATTGCTCTATGTTTACAGTAAATAGAATCCTCTGACGTACGTCAAAAATATATTAAAAGTAATGAAAATTATGTCGAGATAACTTATTTTGAATGGTTGCAATTTATATACAGGAATACACATTTATTATTTAATATAAGCTACTATTTAGATAAATATACGTCTGTGTATTAATTATATTTGGTTTTATATAATGTTTACAGGTGTAATTTTTAACTTTTAATACTTGCAGGAATAGCTATGTAAATTATATAGTCAAACCTCGATATAACGCCACTCTGTTAAAGTAGCCGCGGTATTCTTATTTATTCCGAATTACCAAATATAAGCTTTTTTTATTGTAAAGTTCGTTGTTACTACCAGATCACACGGCTTAAAATAATCTTCGGTTTAGCGCAACACTCGATTTAGGGCCAATTTTGGAGGCAAACAAACGGCGCTATATCGAGGTTTGTGTGTATACATATTCGTAGGAATAGTTAGAATAGTTAAACGAGTTGTTATAACCATTTTATTGCTTGATAGAATTGTTACAGTTATAATTATTCCTGTGTTATAATTTAGTAGCTGCTAGATAAAGAGTGATACGTAATTTTTATATAATTAGACTTATTCTAAATTTTCAATGTTATATAATATAATAATTTTAATCATTATTATTGCTATAATTTAATTATTTTCTTAATTTTTCACTGTACAAATTACAAATTGCTTGTTGTTATATTATTAAATTACACAATAAATAAAATTACAGTAGGCCTATTATTGTGTTAAAATATAGGTATATATACATATATATATATTGTTATGAATAATTTATTAAATGATAAATATATAATTTAAATTTGTTTGATTTATTATTGTTTTAAGATAAATATGAATTTTAAATATTTAAATTTTGAATAATTTTATATTTACAATTTTATTTATTATTAATATAAATCACGAAATATTAAGAAAATTTATCGCTAAAAATTTAAGTAATTTAATTAAATAAATATCGCATATAACGCGATATAAAATCGTATTTATAAAGTATAAAATAGATATAAATGGGATTTTAATTGATCAGAACGTTAAACAAATAGTGAAAAAGATTTAGAGGACCATTAACGTATCTTAGAATAAGATGAATGGTCTCTAAACTGTTTAACTCCAGCTTCACTGCGTTGAGAATTCCAACCGGCTTAACATAATTATCTAAAATTCCAACCGGTAGATCGCGACTTACCGGTTGGAAGGGAAGAGGAAAAAACTGGAATTTAATTTAAAAACCTAAAAAAAAAAAAAGACTTATTACAAAATCGATTGTAGAAAAAACAAAATACTTCTTTAAAGCAATTTTTAAACACTGATTTGTGTATTTTTCAATAGAAAAATCTAATTTTGAACGAAATTCGAACCCCTTCAAAAGGATCTTACGTACGTCTCTACAACTTAACTATTTAAAATTTTGCTATGTAGAATTTGCATCATTATCTACTTGGCCAAATTGATCAGCGGTCATGTTACGAAACAAAGAAAAGAGTTAGGGAAAGAAAAAAGGGGATGAAAATCTTTCTTCTCCATTTTATTTTATTTGGAAAGGATTCTTTGAAGCGAATTTAGTCGAGACAAACCACTTGCAAATCGTCCTCTTTCGTAAGTAAAGGAACAGTCTGAGGCAAGCAGTTAATTCCCTCAATCCTTAGCTATTTATCAAGAAGTCAGAATGGACGTGAACTCTTTTATTATTGATTACTTCAATCGTCTGTTACTTGATCTCTTTGCCAAACCAATTTTATGGTGAATGAATAATCTAATAGTAAATAAAAATCTACCAGAAATTCGGTTCGACTTTTAACTTTAATTTTTAAATGCAAACTTACATTTTTTTTTATTTTTTAAATATATAATTTATAAATAATTATGAGTTTATAATGAATGTAAGCTTATATAATGAAATTTTTTCCTCCTTGCCAGCCGTGCTGAAGGTGGTGGTAACTTCTTCTTGTTTAATGTCTAAATTTAGATATGGCGAATAGAGAGAGGATGGCTTGAAATTTTGCAAGTGGAGCTGGACCACCAATTAAGAGGTCGGAGAAGTTTCGTCTGTGTCTTCCGTGTCCACGTATGACCCTGCTGATATCGTAACCGGACCCAAGGTCAAAGGAGGAGCCCGAAGTGTGCTCAATAGACCACCCAGACAATGTCATTACCCAGAATTCCATTGAAATCCCTCCCTTGGCTGTATGTAATTACACTGTCCAGAACTGCACCTCCTCTGACGAACAAATTCTCCAACAACAAACAAAATTTCCAAATATCTTTGCTAAAGTAAATTAAAGTAATGTCTCCTTCGCGTAATTAACTTTATAAACGAGAAATAAAGTTTTAAATAATAAAAATATTATTATTATTATTATTAAATAATGAAGGAATTTGTTTAATCATATGTTTTTTCTGTAATTTATCCTGTTTTAAACACAAGAATATATATATATATATAAAAGTAAGCAACTCTAGGCCTACAGGCATAAACTTCTCATAACTGAATGTAAAGGTTTACTTAGCCTTCACAGTTTGTCTGTACGCAATCTTTACAAAACAGGTTATACATAAGTACGTGTGGGGTGTAAAGATTTATATAACTTGCATATCTTATCTATACCTGTATAGATATGGGTATAGACCTACGTCCTACCTATCTACGTACGTTCAGATAAATATATACAATAAAAATTTATATATTTCTTAATAATTTTACAGTAATTTCATACGTAACAAAGGCCATTGCCTCTTTTCAGTAAGGCTTATCTCGATCATAAGATGGTATTAGAAAGCTTTCATTGACTACACGGACGGTAAAAAAAAAGAAGTATAATTAATCAAAACACCCCAGAGATATATCTTAACAAGACTAATGAATTAGAAAAGCCGAAATGATTTTCATAGCCTCTCCCATCTAAAAATTGTTCCTCGTAAAAAAAACGAATTAAACCCTTAAAACTATCATTAATTTTAGCACGGGCACTCACAAACGTTTAAAAAATATGTCCTCTATATAATATATATATAATAAAGTTTTAAACTTCTCTCTACAATTGTGTAGTTGAGTTTAATTAAGTATGTTGCATCTCAGTCACGTGGGTGGGCCTGACTGTTAAAGGTGAGAAGGAAACCTTTGGTTACTTCATAAGAGCCTCGGGTGCGTATGTCTGTATGTCTACCTGTCTTATAGTTGTCAGAAAAAAAAAAATCTCTTCTCTAACTCACGTTTTATACAGATTTTATTGTGAATATTTAACAATATACATTTATATATTTATAGAAGAAATATAGCTTCCAGTATACGAAACGACTGTAAGAATATGAATAGCGCACTCATTTTGTTAATTATAACATTTATAATTAAATTTAATAGCATTCATCTGCGTAACTGAATTGTTTATGTCGGAAAACGTTTCCAATAATGTCATTTACTTAATTGTTAGTGAATGGTTTAACCTCGAGGCTGGAATTTTACAAATTGTGAAAAAGGTAGATTAATACCTAGGAGAGGGGGATACAAATTATGTAAAGAAGGGACTAATTTAAACAGAAGAAAAGTTGCAATTTTTTAGTATATTAAGCATTACAAAATGGAAAAGATGTGGGGATTTTTTCAACTGTGCGAATTGAGAAAGATACGTGTACCTCTCGAAATTGAATATGTAGTAGCATGGTAGCTACCAAAAAGGAAACATGTGTCCTCTGTGCTTCTCTACTATACAATTTCTATCGGAACGGTTGAATGAAAATAGATTTAAATACGCATTTTGCATATGTATTTTATTGTATGCGTTAAGGTAGATGGGTGCAGAGAACCGACTCCATGTGTGTGGGCTCAACACTAACTTCTTTCAGCCGATCTTATGAAACGTGTGAACTGTGAGCCCTAAGTTAGTATGATTATGGAGTTTAGTCTAGTACCTCACACAGTGTTGCCGGCGGCTTCCTGCATCAGACGTTCGATGCCAACCTGTCATAGTTCTTGAAAAAATCAAGATGGGATTTAGGAATTGAAGAAAGAGGAGGAGGAGAAAAAGAAGGGACCAAAAAAAAATCCATCTGGTGAATAATCAAACATCTGCTACTCTTACTTTACCTTATTCCGCTCTATTTGGGATTATTTATTTGTACTTTTTGCTCATATTTGCATGAGGTTTGCATTTTTTTACATTGGTAATTTGTTTATTATATACATGTTTATCGGTATAATTTCCTATAAATTGATATAATTTCAAGATGTTTTATTGTTTTTAGAGGCCTTTCTTTTTAAATGAGAGTTTTATGTTTAAACAGGATGTTGTGTAGTGATCGGCGCCAGTCGTGTCGCGTCATATTGCAAAGCGACGCGCCGACTGTAGTGTTTTAAATGTACGCTTATAATTGGATCTTTATTCCTTAAAACACAAATATTTAAACAAAATCGCAACAGTAAGTAAGTATTTGATAGCCTACTAAGTAAATAATTCATTAAAATTGCTAATTATAGGCCTGTATACAGTAGACGACGCGACTCGAAGCGTCATCCCTTTTAACGCATTTTCGCTCAGTGAATCGTCTCCACTATAATCTTATAAAATTTTATAAAAAATTCTACCGTAAAAACCATAAAATATTAATTTTTATATATATATAAACTTCTATAAATACGCTTAAAAATCATAATACTTCAACTCTTCGTAGCTGTATGTTAGATTATAAAGTAGAAGGAATAATTGCATTAAAGAAGGCAAATTTCATCAGGAAAAATCTCTATAGGAAACACGACAATAGAATTTTATAAGTAAAAATGCAAGCGAAACATAGCATTAAGAGCCAACATCACATATAATCACGAAGAAGAAGATGATGATGGTGATGATGAAGAAGAAGAAGAGGATTTTCTATTATAAAATATTTCAATCATAAAAATGTAAGCATAGATAGGTGGATAGTTCGACGACCTTTTTTACTATTATAGAAATATTTTTGTATATAGATAGAAGAGTTGGCCGGCGGCAGAATATTATCTTTGTGTGTGTGACACAATAAAAGACAGACACTGTCTGTGACAGTCCCTCACCTAAGGCTCAACTTTATAATAGACTCGGGTATATTGTATTAACCATAATGTCATTCTATGCCTAGTAATCAGTGATGACAGGTGTGCTTCCATCTCGTACCTGTACTCAGGTATGTCAGATGTATCTCTGGTATTTCTTCTATAAATCTAATTCCTGTTGGAAAATTAATTAAATTTAGAAAATACTAACTAAAAAGAAGTTTTTCATTAATCCAGAATTTCCATTAAATAATATAATTTTTTTTTTCCTCCTTTCCTTTTTCGTCCTTCATCTATAGAATATCCAGAAAGTAATTATTGTGACCTGTATTATTGAATGAAGTTTTGTCGTATTCAGACACGATATTTTCTAATTAAGTTGATGCCTATTATTTACTTAATTCTTGGAGTTGGAGAATTATAGATTAGTCATGATCAAGGACGAATGATTACAATAATAAAGAATAAAGTTTGTTTCCTTTCTGGGAGTATCGGCAGATGAAATCATCCTTTTTTTTCTATATTTTTTATAATAAAAATTCAGATTTCCATGAATTAGCGGTTAATTTTAATTACTTTAATCGACTTGTATGTGGTTCGCGAGCTACCGGTTGCATCAAAGCCATTTCCTTTTCGCTCTTTTACACTAGAATAAACGTTAAATATAGCTTCAAATTAGCTTTAAATGAAATTTATAAAAAAATTAAACTATTTTATAATGCAATTAAATTAAAAAAATTTAATTAAAAGTGATAAAAATAAAAATATGATCGAAAATTATGCACGTAAAACATAATTATTTATCAAGCGATTACAATGGAGAAACGACTTAAAACAACTAAAATATTCAATTTTATCGAATATCTGACTGAGATAAATTTAACTAAGTTATAAAATTATATTAAATATTTAAAGAATTTAAACAATTTCGTGCATTTATATAACATAGATTATTGTTAAAATTTATAACAATTTTTGAATATTTAGATAAAGTGAATGTTGCTAGAAGCAAAACCGTAGTAAAATCTACATAAAAAAAAGCATTAGAAAAACTATTTATCATTCTAAAAACGACAAGGTTAAGAGAATGATACAAGATTTCATTAATAAATGTTTTAGATATTTGTAAATTTTAATATTTTATATCTTAAGAATCACCATTCTTGCATCCCTCGAGTTAAGAACAAATGAATTAAACAATTTATATTAGTTTAAACATCGCAGGCATCAGAAATTACTTGATATCTTAGATATCAGCTAACACAGGCGAGCATTGTGAACAAAGTACATGCATTGTATACAATTGCTTATATAACAAAGCTGATTTTTAATTTATTATTAATTCTATGAGTTTACAAGCTCAAAAAAGTAAGAACGTATAAAATATATACTTATTATTTATTGATTATTAATTAGTAAATTAAAATTAAATATTTATCCACACGAGATAACAAGTTGAGATAATCGTACCATTCACTTACATGTATAAATATTAATATTTTTGCCTTCTAGATAAGAATCTGTGATGCATGGAGTCGACTTTTGCAAAGTAAAATTAAGTGTACAACAGTGTATATTGTACAAATGTAAAAATATAATTATTATATATGTAATAATGTTTTTATTAAATTAAAAAAAATAAATTATACGTATATAAAATAAACAATCGTGAAAATAAATAATAAATGTAGAATTTTCAACAGATAAATAAAATAAATGCTTTTAAATATTTAAATTAATTAAAAAAATGCATACAGATTTAAAAAAAATAACTATAAAAACAACAAAAGAATCATCTTTAACAGTAATTATTAATCTTTTTTCAATTAGAATTTCATATTATTTTTAATATTTATCATATTTATAAGTTCAAATTGCATACAAAAAACATGTAAAGCGTTTTAAATTTAATTTCGAATGTCAAATTTATTATTTATAAATTATTTTTCTTTAATTTTAATACTCATTAAACAAAATATATATATATATATATATATAAATGTAACTTTCCACATTTAGTTTAAGAGGAAGAAAGTATGTAGGCCTATGTAACAATTAAAAAGAATTTTTAAAGAATAAATTGACTGAAAAAAAACATTATTATTTTTTCTTTTTTTAATTTGAAACAAAACAGAATTAATTTTAGAAATTTTTATAAGAAAAATAGAACCATTAAATGATAAAAATTCTTTTATTCGATAGATAATGAAAACAATTTTATGGCCTTCTAAGATTACCCCGTCTCAATCTTGAAAATAGTTTAAAAAAAATATTTTTAGTGCTTTATTGACCAACTTTTGTGACCATTATTAAATCCGATATAAAGTTATTTTAGTCGAAATTTGACAAAATGCCACGTTTCTTACATTCGAAAGTAAATAAATCCTAAAGAATATCGAATATTCCAAGTATACATCTAATGATATCCTCTATAAAAGTTCTCAAAACGTATTTTATCCGGAAAGTATTGCTAATTTTCTGAATATTTTCTTATATTTTATATAAAAACTTATTATTTTTTCAGTTTTATTTTATAAAAGCTGTTGTATCTCCACGTCTCCTGTTCTTTATAATCATTTATTTATAAAGTAAAATACGGAAAATAATAAATAAAAAAAAACTTATTTAATTTAATATCCATAAATAAAATTATCAATTGGCGTTTTAAATATTTAATTGATTGGTAAAATATGGCTACAGAAGCGTCGTCGCGTCGCGTCGCAAAGCGGTGATTGCGACGTAAGCGAATGGAGCAAACAATGTTTTACGGGATTAATAAAATAATAATAATAATAATAAATTTATGATTTTTTATATCTCACAGCAATATTTTTACTCGCTTTCGTTAAAAATATAATTTTACATTTCTCAAAGTGTAGAACGTAACAAACAGACACTTGGGAAATATAACAGTTTATTATATATAGCCTATACAATTTATTTATTTAATTTTTAAATTGATAAATATTATATCCAGAATGAATTTGACCCAATTGCCAATTTATATAATTAGATAAATTCTAATTTATAAATCCTTATAAAATAAACACGTTTAACCAACTTCTCTATAATTTATTTCAGAAATTAAACAACAGTCTTTTAAAAATTGATAAATTTATTAAACTTTCAAGTAATTTATAAACAATAAATTAGAAATAACCGTAAACATAACAAAAATGAAGAGAAAAAAAAATGCTATGTTTGTCATTTTATCCTATCAGGAAAATGAATAAACAGATTAAATTATCTTTATAAATACATTGAAAAATAATAAAGTATAATTTTAAAAAAAATTCTAATTAGAAAATTATGTAAATTAGATAGAATTTCAGACAATTTATTTCTTACGATCGATGTATGCCAATATTTTCGTGTCATTTTAACATCCCTCAAAGGTTTAAAAATGTAGTAAAAGCAGAGAAACGAACAGGCATTTAGAATTTTTCTTGCTTTCAACAACGTCCATTCACCATATTTCAACTAGGAAAATTGAATTAAACACTCAAAACTTTAACATTTTTAACTTAGTAGCTTCTTCGTCTTGTGCATGATAACCAGATACTTCTACTATATATGCTAATCTACCTGCAAAGAATATTATGCTGATTTAACTATCATAAAGCTGCATTTTATATGCAAATCTGTTATAGTTATTATTAAAAGCTCAGAAACTCTAGCTAAACTTTTCCCAAATGGGAATATCTAGCATAATTCAATAAGCATTTTCATGTGCGAGGGAGTGTTAAATGAAACAATTTTACAACATTAATCTGTTCATTGATGAATATAGCACATAATTAAAGTAACCCAAGCGCAATTATCCTTTTATAATTTGGGGGGAAAAAATAAAATCGGCTTTTTTCCCCCCATAAACAATAGCCTATAGGTAACTTGAAAGTATAATTAAACGTGTTAGATTACAAGAAGGTCGTAAATTAAAAATTGTAATTAATATAATCATTTTAAAGTAAATTAAAAGCTATTTATCAGTTTTAAGCGTTATGCTAATTTCCAAATTGCAATTTGCTTAACTGTTTCGGTTTAAAAAAAATGATGATAATAAAAATAAATAAAATTTAGAAAAAAATGAGGTTAATAAATTTTATTCTTCCATCGTTTACTCTATTTAATGAGCATTAAAAATACAAAATTTCGTCATGGGAGCGATTTTTGCTATAAAATTCTCTCCGTTTATCATGAAAAATTCTATTAATGAAATATATTTCAAGAGCTGAAATTATTCAAAAAACGATTATTGAATTTTATAACTTCACTTTAATGAACTTTTATAAAAATTTTATTAAGACGAAACAAAATTAATGTTGAAAATAAATTAATAAAAATGTTTTTCGATAAACAAATTTTTCGTTATAAAATTCAAACTTTCATATTTTACGATCTGATAATTAAAACGAAGTTTTACTTGATGTTATTATAAAAGGACCTTTTTGAATACTTTATTATCAAATTTTATAAGGATAAGTTATGGTCCAATTGATTGTTGTAAACATTACTTAGTCTTCTTTACACAAACAAGTCACGAATTTATGAATTTATTACTTTAAAAGTTTGTATAATTAATTTATTCTCTTTCCCTTTTAAATTTTCTAATATGTATATATATATATTCCTTTATAAATTTCATATATTTAAATTACATTTTTAGCTTTAAAAATCGATTAAAAATTGATTTTTCATCACCAATAGTTTGTTTTATTCAATGTGTCATTTTCAACTTTGAGATTTATGATCAGCGGTAACTATGATCGATTTCTGATTTATGTAATTTAATATATTCATTCCATCGATTGCTATAATGCATTAAATATTTCACTTACATATAATTGATTATTAATCAATTTTCTCCTTGTTTAGTAATCGATTTCGGTATAAAAATCAATTATTTAAAATATATTTATTTTAATAATCAATTTAATTAGAAAAAAATCAACAAAAAGAAATATCATTTTCGTTTGTTTCAATATTTTTAATGATCAATTTCATATTTGAAATCGATTTTTATGTTTTAATGATCAATTTCATATTTGAAATCGATTTTTATGTTTTAATGATCAATTTCATATTTGAAATCGATTCTTATGTTTTAATGATCAATTTTATTATGAAATCGATTTCTGAAACTTTCGATTTCAAAATGTAGGCTAAACGATTAACTTAATAAAGATTTCTTTTAATTATAATCGATTTCAACGTAGAATCGATTATTTAAAAATCGATTTCTACCGCGTTTAATTTTAGAAATCGATTTCTTAAATAATAATTTAGTAATTATAACAATTTCCTTTTTTTTTGTAATTTAATGTTACGCTTAAGAATTTAATTACTTTTATTTAAAAACTAAATATATAATAAATTATGAAATATAGCAATTAAATCGTTACAATGATTTTATAAACTTTATTACACAATGCTAAAGTTTTAAAATTAAAAATTTTTAGAATTTTATTATTTTACAACATTATTTAAATTTAATGAAAATATTTTTATGTAATTATTAAATTTCACATATTTCATTTTTAAAAAAAATCAAACTGGTTAAAATTAAATTGTGACATAAGAAAAATGCTAGGGGAGAATTATTCGGAGCCAACACCCCTTTGATAAAAATAAGTTCATCCGTTGTCATATCAACTGCCACTTGACAAAAGAACTCTTTCTCTCTTTTTTTTGCCCCTTCTCTTCCCTCTCTTCCTTTTGCATTCATTTCATAACTTGGTAAGAAGACCTTTTGAAAGAAGAGAAAGAAGAAAAATGTACTTAAAGTAAATTAACACGTTGTAAGGACACTTTCGTTAAAATGGGGAAGAGATTTTTGAAGAATGCTTCACTATTGTAGAAGATCGCAACTCCGCATAGCTTCTTTGTATAAACTTGGACAAAAACTTGTTCGCAATTAGCTAAACATTAATGTGTCAAAATAGCCTTTTGTTACGTCAAAAACGACTGTTATAATTACACCACTTTGTCGTCAAAACTTGCGACGGAAAACAGAAGGAAGATAGGGAAAAAAAGGCATTATAATAACCTCACTTCCTCTCGAATCAAATTCCCTTTATCAAATTTGTGCATACGAAGAATGAATTTTATAACCAACACTTTTGAAGATGCTGAAAAATTGATCTCGTGACACTAATGTGACACTAAGTCTGGTCAGCAGTCGTTTACTGCTTGGAATGTCAGAGAGAAGACATCCTGGGGGACTTAGAAACGTCTACTCTGTTGACATTGTGCGTTGTATCGCACTAGAAAGAATCATGCAACCTACAAGACTCTTTAGAACATTAATCAAAGTATTGTAGAAATATCAGGTAACTCGATTTATTTCTTAAGAAAATCCGATCATATAACTTATGAAAGGAAGAAATTTTTCTTAATTTATGTTTACTGAAAGAATTAGTATAGGTCCATAAATGCCTTCAAGATGTACTTCTTAAATATTTATTGAATTTTAACTTTTATATTTACTTAAATTCTCTTTCTTAACTTAAATATTTATATTGAATTTCTTTCTAAATAGTTTAACAAAGCCTTATGAATTTATAAAAATCCGCATCTGATGGTAAATCTAGTGTAAAAATTCTTTTAAAATAAAAAAACTAGATGATAAAATTTTATCTGTCACTTTTTTAATTATTATACTGATTATAAAATATTACTTAATCCTATTAAAAATGATAAGGATCTTATATGAATTTAAGTTTTTTTCTCTTCCTCCTCCTGAAAGTACTAATTTGAGCACTTGCCTTTTCTACAATAGAAAAGAAAGAAAATTACTAATTATCGAACTAATCAATGTCTGAAAGCGTAAATTAGGACTTTAACGCAATCTCTTGAGATTTTTAACAAGTGGAAAGCAGCGTGCAATTAATGTTAACTGCACTGGAGCAACTCCATCAGCGAAAACAGCAATAATGTTGATAGTTAATCCCTTCACATGTGGATACCGGATTTGAAAAATGTCACTCCATTAAAGAGCGTTGAAAGGTGTTATATGTGATTTAGAAGTGGAGCTGCGGTAAGAAATTATTGTCATTTGATAAAAGACTAACATTTATCACGAGTTGTAGAATGTGTATAATCTTGAGAGACTCCATTCTGCAACTAGAAGAGATCGAAAATTCTTATATTTAATTAATTTCGATTCAATTATGAGCATCTTGATGATAATATCAAAACAAATATAGGCCACTACTGCATGAGTTATATACCAAAAATGATCACAAAAGTGATTAAACAGCGGATAATTAGAAGCAGCAAACATTATTGACATAGGCAAACCATTTACAGTAATGGTTATCGTAATGGTTAAATTGTTGATCATTAATAATCATTTATGGATTTATGGTTGTTAAAGGGAAGCATTCTCACTACTATAATGTGAAGTAAATTACATAAATTTGGTAATGGAAACTATAAACTAATTTATATTATTCAAATATGACTAAACAGCATCACCTAGGCAGTGCAGGTGAAATTGCTTCTGTTGGGTGAATGAGGTATACTATACCTTAGAAACCACTAACATTTCTTAAATTATGAAGATATTACCGAATTGCATCAAATATTCCTCTTCATGTGAATGCATATTAAGGAATGTAACAAAGCGTAATAAGGGAATCTCAAAAAATACCTGCATAGTCCTTGACAGCTTCAAATGGATTTGATGAAAGATTCCTACTGTGTTGTAGAGCAAGAACTCCACAGAACTACTTCAATAGGAACGGCAGCTGTATCATTTATGGGGCATTCAGAGAGTCTCTACGTGTGCTAACTTTTGAGCAATGCCTGTCCTTATTGAAAATATTGCTTTGTGTAGAAAATGAACATCAAGTTAATTATAATTAATAAAAATATGAAATCAACTGAATGCAGTTGAAAATGCTTCTATTGAATGCTGATCTGTATTATTTGAGTATTTTTAAAGACCTTAAGTTATAGAGAGGTAACTAAATAAAATGGCTTAATTTTATGCAAATGAAGTATGTCCTATTTTAGATTATATAGGATGTATTGAGAAGCCCTAATTTTCGGTTGTTGATAGTGTAAGGCAACGTAAAACTTAAACAGTCTGCCTAGGAAATGCTTTCCGGAAGGACTTCTATAGGAAACTAGCCCCTATTTAGGTGTTAGACACGTAAAGAAAACCCGGAAAACTCCAAGTAGCCAGTCCATTGGTAAGGCACAAACCCGCAACCAATTAATGTTCAGAGATTTATCCACTGGGACACTGGTAGGCTTTCTCTAAATTATGTGTTCCATATAATTAGAAAACTCTAATGCTAATGCAATAAATTGCGAATCTCTAAAAGTGTCTAAATTATAACTGGAGAGTTTTAAAGATTTTAGAATTAGACACGCATCAAATACACGCAATATTGAGGATCGAAATATAGGAAAATGGCGAAATATCGAAACAAGTACTTTAAAATTCTAAAAAAGCTTCCTAAACTGTAAATATATGACTAAACAGCATCACCTTTTGCTATACAAGCAAAGTTGCATCAATTGGGGAGTGAGGCAGGGTGCGCCCAGAGAGTCCCTAAAAGTAGAACTCGTGTGATAAACGATTCAAAGGCTATTGAAAGACACAAAACGTACAAGTCGTATTCATTGTGGCCACACGACAATGGAAGATAGAAGATGTATTTAAGTGAATGGACGTCTGAAAAGTTAACGAAGCGAACTTTACGAAGTTTATGGTTGGTTTTCATGTTGACAGTACGACGCTCCTCTGTAAAGCGACAATGGGTGCGACAGCTGTATCACTTATCGACACACAATAGGAACTTGTCGAAGAATTTGAAAACATCTGTATAGATAGTGACAGGTAAGTTAAGTAGAAATGTTACATAGTTTCCCCCCTTTTTTAAAGAACATTAAATTATTAATTTTTTAAGAGAAATCTTAAGAATTAGAACTTATCAAAATCAAACTTCTGTAGTTTATTTTAGAGAGATGTGAGGTAACGATAACATTACTGACAGTATGGAGGATGAAGTGTCATTTGTTCTGGAGTGTAGTAAAGAAGAAACGTGTAGATAAGAAAAAAAAAACAATTCTTCATTTTGAAACCGGTCAGGCTCTGCAGATCATCATTTGTCTTATAAAGAGGACAACAACTCAAATTATGGTTGACAGGACTTTCTAACTGGAAAGATATCTTGTTAAAACCGAATTTATCCTTTAACACAAACAAAGTCGATATTAAAAGTATTAATAATAGATGAAATGATGAAAATAAGTGAAGAATTCGTATAATTTATAAAACTTAATTAAGTAATTATGAAAAGAAACAGATACTTTAAGATGGTATCCATACAAAAGATAAGATGCACGCAATTTTCTAAAGTCCAACTGCTAAACTAATTTATGTGCAAATTAAAGGTTTACCTGCTTATAAATATTAATTAAAGAGTATAGTTTGATCTGTTGGGGTTATGTCATTTATTCTCGAATAAATTTCATCATAACAGTAACCATATTCGTTGGAAAATCTTAATAATTATACGAAAGACAAGAAGCAGGCAACGATAAATTACAAATTTATTACAAACACACGCTCTTAACTGCTGTAATGAAAAGTTTCTTTACGAGTAAAGGAATAAAAATCCATCTTCGTTACGTCAACGAATAAACAAATGATAAAACTTTTTAAATTTAATAGAAGAATAATTCATATTTATTTCGTCTCATTTATTAAAATAAAATTTCAAATGTTTTATCCATTAAAAACGTTTAAAATTTCGTTTATGTAACTTTGTTATCGTCGTCTCCATTTTGGAAATCGAACCCGATTGCTTCAACGCCCTCTCGAGGGTTTAGAGAGAACTATTCTGTTCACTTACAACATACAGTTTCTAAATACGTGCTTATACGATAAAATTACGGTAAAAATTCGTAATAAAAATTAAAAAGAGCCTGTTTTACATAACCCAATACTTTCAACGTATTCAAGTGTTTTATAAAAACTTGTCTCGCCTCTAGCAAGATATAACTTCTTAAAATTATGAAATTATAATAAATACTTTATAATAATATCGTAAATATTATAAAATTAGCGTTTTTATAGCCTTACTTTCACGTGAGAAACTAACACCCCGAAGTAAAATTCTTTTTTCTTTAAACGAATATTATTTTAAATATTTATATTTAATTTAAAAAAATAATAAAAATAAACTCCCGAATATGCATCCATTTAAAAGCTATATATATGTTTATTTATTTACATTTTCCAATTTAATTTATTATCATCGCCGCCATTTTAGAACTCGAACCCGACGTATCCAGAAATTTTAAAAAGAATTATTTTACCAACTTAACAAGATCTGGAGACTAAAAAGACGTTGACAAATTACTTATTTTGAATGAGAATTTTTATTTTTTTTATTTTTTTATTTTATTTTTTAGCACCGAATGGAATGTTGTCGCTATGAAGGACAATTTGTCATGTAGAAGCGTTAGAGGCCTAAGGGATGACATATGTGGCACTCTATACAGAGGAGAATCTGAGAAAACACGTCCATTTGTCTGCGCTTCTAATCTGTGAGCAGATGAAGCACTGCTATCAGTCAGTCAGATAATGATGGCAGACAGTGCTGCTGCATCGCTTCATTATCAGCTTGAAAACTGTCCAGCTTCTATATTACCTGCTGATGTCTACACCTGATCGCAATTTGGAAAAAAAAAAAGTTTTTAGGGGCAAAAATATTTATCTGCCCACTTTTTTAGCAGTGAAATGGTACTTTTTTATGTCTTAATTAATCGTTAATTAACTGGAAACGTGTCGAGGTAAGTTCAAAAAATACTTGGATGCCATTCAAGTAACACAGGGAATATTTTACCCTCCTTTTAAAGAAGGGGATGGAAAAGTATTTTGATTCAAGATGCTGACTTTACGAAATTTTATACTTTATATTTATGCTTGAATTTGAATTTTCAATCCGATATCGAGTTTCTTATACAGAAACAAATTTTCTTTTCATAAAATAGCCATTATCTAATGGTTAACTCTCGTTGTTTAATTAATTTCCTTAGTGTTTATGAGTGACATCACCTTGTATAAACCTCAAAAATTCGTTTTAAATTAGCTTTTTTTTTTAAAAAAAACAGGGAATAAGCCTTAAAATGGAATTTTAGGCTAAAGCAGTTGACTTAATTATTGTAGTAAACATTTACTCTTACGTTGTCACCACTAATACATATCGACATGGGTCAAGACAATTTAGTGTCATGCAGAAATGCAATGCTTTTGTAATTAACACGCTTCAACACGATTAATTACATTTCTGAATATTCTTACTAAGTGGTTATTACAAGCTACTGTTAACATGCAACACGAATGAGGAACAGTTAAATGTTTGTTACGCTTCATCACTTAAAATTTTGATGTACAAATGGATATGTGATGTGCTGTAATATAAGGGTATAAACATCATTTCAAATGCTTAGTTGGATGGTTTAGTGCATTTTGATGGCATGATAAACCTTTGAAGCTGTATTATAAGGTATATCCAGTCTGTCTTTATTGGTTTAAATAAAGTTATTTGGGATAAAAGTCGATTAGAAGTGCTGAATTAATGTTAAAATTTCCAGAAAGTGAATACATTTTCAAAGCTTAATTTTGCATTCTACAAATGTTTAAACTGGCTGAAATTTATTAAAAATTAAAATTTTATATGCAAATAGAGCATTTTCATTAAAAAAAAATATTATTCAATTCTTTAACTTCGTTATATATTAATAAATATCGAAGTAAAAATTAAAGATTAATTTAAAATCGAGTTTTTCATTTAGGAGCTGTTTTAAAATTAAAATTAAAGAAAAATTAAATTATTAAACATTTCTTTGATTAAAAATAAGGAGTTTTATACAAAAAGATTCAATATATTTTCTATTTTATCCCTTTATAAGAACATACATTAAAAAAAAAAGATTAACGAAAGTCCTGAATTTTAAATTATAATTCTAGTTTTTTAATTAAATATTTAATTTTAATTAATTAGATTTAAAGAGAGTTCAAAAATTTTATTTCTATTATAATTTGCAAGCGAATTCTTCAAAAAACCGAAAGAATTAATCATCAAAAGAAAAGATTAATTTAATTCTTTTAATGTTAAAACTTTATTCGACATTTTTAAACTTGTTAAAATTAGTTTAAAATACAAAAATTATTATTATTATTATTGTAAACACGATCATTTTTAAGGTATAAAAAAATAAATAAGTTAATTTTAGTAATAAAAATTTATTCAAAAAATCTACAGAAAAATCTGTAAAAGTATAATTTTTCTCATACAAATTTATGGAAAATATAATAGGAATTTATGAAGGAATAAATGGAAATATTTTTCTTAAAATTTTAGTTATTTGTAATTATAAAAACACCTTCACAAATCTTATTTTTCTAAGATTCAATAACTTATCTTTGACACGAATTCGTATAACAAGTGAAAGAAAAGAAAGAAGAGGATTAATTTTACATCAGTGTAATTCTAACCTAACAAAGCTCTCATTTTTGGTGTTGATCCCTGTACTTTTTTATTCCCTTTCCCCCTACCTTAGATCAATAAATAAATATTGATTGATAATCCCTCGTCCCCCCTTTACAATTGGAAAATTATTAGAGAGAGGGAAGATTTGCTTCAGACTGGGTGACAAAAACACTATCATTTAGATAAGGAAAATTGTTTTGAAAACTAGAAAAATTTTTATATTTTACACCTGATAATACCTCTGACAAAATGGGGTATTATTACACGTGAAAAATCACGTTTGCTCCTTAAATTTTTTGGCATTTATAACGGATCCACACGTGATTACATACTTTATATTTTTATAAGTTGTACCATATTTTTTACAGTGTTTGGTTCACCTGTGGTTTTGACAAATATCCTTTGGCTATTACATATAATGTAGACTTGGTCAGGTCAGCTCATCCTTCAAAATAAAGTGCCCTTCACATCATTTATCATTCTAAGATCTTTGATATATAAAGGAGGAAGCTTACATCGATTGTACAGAAACTTAAATATTAACTGAATTCGAGGATAAATAACAATTATTAGGGGGGAAAAACCTTATAAAATTTCAATTTTTCTGTTTTTAAAAAGGTTTTTCTCCCCTTCTCTCCCCCCTTTAAACTACATTCTCTGAACGATCTTACTCCTTGACGAGATTTGACAGCTTTCAAAGAAACATTCTCTCCAACAGCCATCGAAATGCCCTTACTTTGGTAAATACCGTACAAAGTACAGTTAAGGAAAGAAAATTAAATTGTTACAACTCTGCACCTACTCGTCTTTCGTATAGAGCAAGGGACTTCACAGGGGGAAAGCTTCAATTATCCCCCTTGGCACTCGCATATACAGTCGTTCTGGACCAGTGAGCCCCCTCAATGGAAGAGTCCACCATCTTGTTGCTACCTAAACACCTGTTTTGGCAGATAAGTGAAGTAGTGATGCTTGCCTAATTAATTCTATCAATAGTATATAATTCATATACGATTCTTACTTCTTATCACGTTTCTAACAGCAAAATATCTAATTTCAACTAGTTAGATATAAAGTTTCCCTATTGCTGAATGAGCTTTTGACTATGATGAGAGAGAGAGTGATGCCAGTAAGAAATTTTATACATAATTTTATCTATGAAAACATTTATATTTTGTGTTGTAAATTTGTAAAATTACCTATTATTTTAACAAAGATTTTAGGCATTTTTCGATTCGAAAACTCCCTAATTTTCCTCTAAACAAAGGAAAATTCTTAATCTTTACATTCCCTTAAACTTCTGCAACATTCTGGGGGTATTTTTAAACTAAAATTCAAGATAAAATTCACTTTTAGAGACTCGACAATTAAATGAGACAACTTTTAATATAATTGTAAGAGTTTTAAACTAAATTTAGGTTTAAAAAATGCAGGAAAAAAATTTACAAATCAGAGAATAATTTCATTATTTTTAAACAAGAGGACATAAAAATTCCTGGTAGGAACAATGCAGAAAACAAGCGACTCAACTAAAATAAAATTTTATTACTCATAACTTTTTATAATTATTATCTACATTTATGAAATTATGTAATGCAATTATTACGCAAGTTTACGAAATTATTAGCACATTCTCTAAGAAATAATAACAATAAAAATAAGGGGACCACCGAAAAAATTCATTTTTACACACGCACAGCCGAGCTCACACGTATACAAGACCTTGGAAATAAAAATTTGTATTTCTTAATGTTTTGTATTTTATTCCTTCTAGTAATTGGTGTAATTGTAATCTGTTCAAAGCAAATATAAATTAATTTCTCGTTTTTCTGTATAAAAAGGGGGAAGCAAAAATAATGTAATTTAGACAAATGCTGAAGGGGAAACGATGTTGTTAGTGGAAGCTAAATTTAATTTTCCTAATGGAGTGTTGAGTTAATGGGGTTGTTTTGTTGAATGACTGTCTAGTTTTACTTGATAATTGGAAACTATGACTTTAAGCATTTTTGCAATTCCCTATTTTTTCCCCTTTCCCTTTCTCCATGTTGTAAAATCACATTTATAATTACTCCCGAAGTGTGTTTACCATGGAAACACATTTACAAGTTTTATGCGGCTTTCTATTATCAATATCTAGAAAATCCCGATAAGATAAACTTGTAAATTATTCTCTTTGATGCTGATAGAAAAATTCATCTTCCCCCTCCCTGTTTTTCTCTCTATTGAAACTTGAGGGAACGTTACACATTATGGATGAAAAGGCTTTTGGATGTATCATTATACTAAAGCTCTATCATATCTTAAGCAGTGATTCAATCTGAAACAGCCCAAGAGGATAAAAATGGGTTATATATCTGTAAACATCCTTTGGGAGACATTTCGGTTATCCTCTCCTCATTACCCTTCTATGCCCCGAGGGGGGTAGGACACGATGATCATTATCATGATCATCATCGTATCCCTACGCATCCTCACTTTCCTAAATAGAATGTTTCCGGATTTATAAACAATTAAGTGTTAAAAATTCGGATTTTATCTATAAATAAAATTATAATATACACGAAAACAATCTCAAGAATATTTTAAATACCTTGAGAGATCTTCGCATAATCATCGTCTTCTTAAGCCAAAAATTTTAATAATTTTTAGTTAAATTAACAATTTAACTGAAAATTAACAGAATAAAAACTTATTTTCTTGATCCTAATTTAGTTTTGGAGCTAAACTTTGAAATTTGTTTTAGAGTTTAGAGATACGTAAACTTATCTTCTCTTAAATGTACTCCTCCATTATAAAATACATTAGAGAGAAAGGTTACCTGATACTAGACATGTTAACTTATGCTTGTTTGGTATACAGCACTGTAAGAGATTTATATAAAAGATATATAAAAACGTAAGGAAACCTCTAATATTGGACATTTTCCGGATATTAAAGAAGTTAAAAGCTTGCTTTCATTATCCCGCAAGTAGGAGATATCGCTTTTTCCCCCTATCTGTGCAGGGTCATAGCAATGTTTTTCAAAGTAATACCCAAGCTGTCTTCGCGAACAATATGATAGATATGAGGATAATACAAGAACCAGAAAGAATCGGAAATCCGATCTGTAGAAATCGGAAGTTCAAGACGTCCCAACGTAAACCAAGCGATGAAGGTTGCAAGCATGGAAACATTTTGAGCAGAAATGCCAGAGAAATCACTTCTTCCAACTGGAATCGTTTCCAATATTATTTATTGATTGTTTGACCGCTTTCTCGATCGAGTATCCGAATAGAAAGATGGGCAAAAAGAAGGTGAAAGGCTGAGATGACAAGAAGACATGTCCGCAACATGCAATCTGCCGTCTGCGAATTGTTATTTGTACACGCATCGATCTTTAGAGGGAGAAAGACATCCCAGAAGGCACCATAATAAATTTTCACCTCCCCATCATCATCCCCCATCTCTCAATCATTCTACTCTGGAAGCTAGACAGGTCAACAATCGTTACTTCTCCGGACTAGAAATTATTTTCCAGGCGTTTCGACCAAACGTTTAAAGTCTACACTCTTCATTCCGTTATAACACTAATTATCCAACGAAATTTTTGGGCAATTTTTGATAATTTTTCTTCCAGTCGATCCTTTTTCGATCAATCATTTATCACTCAATACCTTCACACTATTTTTACGTATCCTAGATTAGGAGTTGAGTTCATTCCTGTCTCCTCTCACTCGCTCACTCGCTCTACCAAGCTTTTGGTTCCTTGTTGAAAATCAAGTTTTTGCTTTGCTCCATTGATTTTATTTTGTGAAAGGGTCTTTAGGATTTTATCTTTTTAGACCAAATTCACCATCTTTGATAGTAAAAAACTCTTTGGATAATGGTGTAAAAATACCTGAATGGAAATAAAACAAAGGATGCTCTTGATAGCTTTCAAAACTTACATTAGATCGAAAAGAAATTTGAATGGATTTAAAACCGATGATTTGCTGGATAAATGTTTCTCCAGTTGAGAAAAAGGACTCAAAAAATTCATTCTTTTCACAATTTTTTTTTAAAATTTATTCTTTATATAAAAATATCTCCAGATATATAACAGCCTATACAACACCCCAGTGAAATTTTTAAATATTTATATGCACCCGCTCTTTTCTTTTAAATATTTTTTGCTTGATCTAATTTGAAAAAGATTTGCTCCGAATTTAGATATGTAAGTTACACTTTCAAGAATATGCATTTTAAAATTATTCATTTATAAATATTTAACAGTTACAAGATAAACAGCGAGGAAGATGATCATAGACAATAATGGCAATTTATTATGGCATTGACGTCATCCGCACCCTTCCCCCTTTTTACGACTTCTATAACGACCGGAAGCAACGGAGGTACGTTGCACATCAGCGCCACCCGATGACAATAAAAGGTAGCACTTGACCTCTTCCTACACATCAAACAAACAAGTGGCCATTAATGGATGAAAGTCGATAAAGAGAGAGAAAAAGTTTTCGCTTGATAAATCCCCTTTCTCTTGCTATTAACATATAAACATGTCGACCAATTCCTTATCAAGTTTTACTTTAATCATAAATAAAAATATATTTGGTAACGTGCCAGTTTCGTAGCTAATTAAGTAGTTATAGCATCGAATCGCCTACAGATTTACGGGCGCCCAGGCAAATTTGAATTAGGGGTCCCGTGTACAGTGTTGACTGTAGACATTTTTCTTCGGGGGAAGTTTTGGGGGAATATTTTCTTTTCTTTAAAGGGGTCCCACCCTGTTGGTGGGGCCCTTTTTCTGCCCATAGGATTACGCGCCACTGTCGCATATACCACGAATCAGCACAGTTGTAAATTAAAACTAAGTTTTTAAGCCCGTCACGTAACAAAAGCACATTAATGGGTATTATATATGTTTGAATTCATAGCATACTACATAATGTAACGATTAGACACACATTGAATTGTACATGCCGTATAGATTACTTTTACTTATGTATTTCTCATAAATACTTGCGTTATTATACATGTCGCAAGAGCATGAATACTTGCAGACATTGCGTGTTGCATAAATAGTAACTTATATTTACATAAAGTGTATCTAATAGACGATTCTACGAGCATAAACGCTTGCACATATATATAAATAGATCCACACAATAAGCCTCATAAGACACTATAAAAATACTTTTTAAATAAGAGCTAACATAGAGACATCAACAACACTCATAAAAAACACTACGTATTATCCCCATTATGATAAAATATGACTTATTTATCATCAAATCATCCGCCTTTTCATAAAAAAATCGTTTAACATAAAAACTCTCGTAAATTTTCCTCGATAACAATTCATTTCCAGCGATTAACCACTTACAAAACCATACAAAACAACTTAAAGTTCTAATTAAACACGGAGTTATCTTTCACTCGGGATAATTATCTTATCTTTTATCTAAACGTGTACATTATCTAAGTGTATACAAGCCATTACCTGGCCCCCAGAGTCACATAATGATTGAAGCAATTGTGTCATCGCAGGAAATGAAGACGTAATAGTTTGTAGTCAGATGTCCCCGCCTTATAATTTTGATTGTGAGCTTTTTTTCCTTTCCATTGTACACTTGTACAGCTGGAAACATGCCTAAAGAATATATTAGAAAATATGTAATTGGTGTGACCCCTACTACAAAATGGCTAAGTTGTTATTAGACGTTCATTATGACTCGGACAACATTTTCTTATCCATTCATTTCTAATGATAATTATTGTTTAACTTTATCCACCATTTATACCAATTTTTTCCTATTTTTCTAGGCAATTTGTCTGTCTTTTGTTCGGTTTTTTTCCTATATTTTAATTCTCTAATTTCTCTTATTTTTTTTAATTTTGTTTAATTCAATTTGCGTCAAAAACTAAGATAAATGAGTAAGATATCATTTACTACAATAGTTCTTAATTAGGTAGATAACGACTATTATGTATAATGAATATATATAATTTATTAACTTCTAAAAATACATTTAAAAATTCCATTTTTCTTAATTTTCTAAGCGTATTTAATAAAGTAAAATTTAAAAAAAAATATTAAATTTATTTATCGTTTGTCTAAGTTCGGATTTTATTCATTAATAAATGTAGTTAAATACAATTTTATAATAAAAACATGATCTTAAAATAAGGGAAAGGAAATTTATAATTGCCTTAATTGTAAACTTAATGTTATAATTTAATAACGAAAATTAATTAATACTGCCTATTTTTAGACCTTATAACAAGGATAAAACCCCTTTAATGAGTTAATATTAGTAGTAAGGTATAGGTAACATTTATATTATACTCAAGCAGTTACTTAACGTTACACTAAGTTATAAACTTGTAAAGTAACGCTTATATTTAAACATAAACGTGTATATAGAGCGTAACAATACAGTTTCATACCTTAACATTAGGCTAACTTGCAGTATCCATCACAAATTTGAATGCATTAAATTTTAACCTTAAGAAAGATATAAAATTATAAACCGATTAAATTTAGAAAATAATAAATAAGAAAATTAGGGGAAGAGTTAAATAATTAATTCCGAAAAGATATGTAAATTGTTTTATAGTTTAACTTAAGAAAATTTATAGTTAGAAGGTTATTAAGCGAGTAAGAGCTGGATGTAATTTGCATAATTACGTAGTAAAATGATTAATTAGCATATTATCCAATTGTAGATCTAAATAAGAAACACGGGATAGAATAATAAAGGTTATAAATTGTTAGGCATTGATATAAAATGCCAAAAGCATTTTTATCATTTAGGACGTCGCAACAAAGCCAAACAGCTTGGTTGTTCATCTACCTGTCGGATCAAAATCAATAGAAACCTGTTGAACCGCATTTCTGTTGTCCACCTGATGCTGTTGAAGCATATGAGGTGTTTCTAGATCTAAACTGTGCGATAAAAGAAAACCTTGACCTCTAAAGGTCATACCGTGTGGTACCAGAATGAAAAAGTGTAGGAGTCTCGCCCTTTTTTATTTTATCTTATTGTAACTTTTACACACAAACACTCGTAGGGAGAGTGAGATTGAGGTAAAGAAGAGGAGAAAAAAAAATCCACCTCTTTTATTTAAATTCGCCCTTATAAATCTTTGACATCATCTCCACCCAAAGTTTGATTTTTCAAAAGATGTATTAAGCTGCTAACACGTCCATTGAAACGTAAAGAACAATGAGTTGATGCCAGTTGTCTAACTTTGAGAAGTTTTTTAAGTATTAAAGGCTAATCGTACATATTTGAAATTTTAGAATAAGTTAATTTATGCCTTTATCTATGAGAAAAACAGCTTACTTTTGATATCTTTATTCACGTGTAATTGATTTTTTTTTTTACAAGATAAATCAAGATGTTAACACGTCCATTGAAACGATGAGTTGATAAAAGTTGACTAACTTTGAGAATTTTTTAAATTTTAACGGCTAATTGTAGAAAGTTGAAATTTGGAGTAACGTTAGCTTATACTTTTATGTTTTTTATTAAAAATTTTTGTTTTGATATCTTTAATCGTTTCCGAATAACCGAAAGAAACTTTATCACATATCATCTACTGTTATTAGTTCATATAATTAGCATTAATACGAAAATACGTTTATCCTACTGTATGATTTGATACTTAATAGTAATAGTAGAATTATTATAATGGAATAATAGAAGATTTTTTGACGAAATTATTAAAAATAACTAATTTATAAAAGAAACAATTTATTAATATAAAATATTTTATCCTTGCTCTTCTTCGTCACATGCTACAAAGTATAATTTTATATTACACTTATTACTCTGAAATGTTTCTTTATTGAATATTTTTCCTCTCAAAACTGTATGTATTTTTAAATAATTACTGTAATTTTTCTTAAATTTATCATCCATTGTAATAAACTAGAGAGAAAAATTAATTTGAATACTCTTAGGCAAAAATTGATATTAATTAAGCAAAACTTTCTTCGTAATTCCTATTTTTTAAATAAAATAAACAACAGTTTATTGTAAAATATAGTAAACCACAATAAGAGATAAATTCATTCACTAAAATTTGATTAAAAAACAACTTAAAGTTTGTTAAATAAACAACGATCATAAAAAAGTTCTAGTCGATATCCTTTAAATCTCCTAAACAAAACGCTAGTTAGTTAATGAAAAATTAATTTTCTAATTAATTAAAAATTTTTCTCAAAATAAATTAATAAAATAACAATAAAAAAAAAGAAAAACGAAGTAAACAAAAGTGTAGCAAACTCAAATAAGTTATAAATCTCCTTTCAAAAAAAAAAAAAGAAACTCTATTGATACCTGAAGACTGCAAAACAAAATAAAAAGTTGTTTGTTCTAATTTATTAAAAGAAATAATAATAAAAAAATAACGTAAACTATACAAAATAAGAGATAAATTTAAGCAAAAAGAAGTTTTTTGGGGGTTATTTTAGTAATTCCCAAAGTGATTCAATAAGAAAACAAGGTTTTTACAAACATCTATTTATTCATATACACATATTCTTCAAAGAAAGAATAAATTTAAGTGGATGTGTTTACTATCTTCTATAATAAACTCTTGTTCTTTTTTATTTAATAAGAAAAATTGCAATAAACCGAAAAAATTCTAACAAATTGAACGGAGAATAGGTTACTTGAAGCGAGGAATGAGTCAAAACATCGGATATTAAACTTATTTTTTAAAAAAAATTATCCACACAAATCAAAAAATTTGCTACATAATTAGTAAAAATTCAAGTATCTTTTATACAATAATAAATGTAATTTTTGCATAACTCCTGCAAGAATTAAAAACATTCATTCTAATTTTTATATTTAATTCAAGAGTTTGTGGTAAAGTTTCTTCTTGTCTGAAGTCTTGCCAGAGAATTAAGGTGACAGTTTGTAAAATAAGAATTTATATATTGTTTATATATATATAAATTCTTCGAATTTTTACTTTATTTTTGTTTGTATATCTCTATATAAACTATTAATCGTGTAAGGAAAGACTTTAAAGAAAAAGAGATAATGACTTTTGTAGAAGAAGTATAACACTTCAAATATTGCATTCTCTGTTGAAAAGTTTAAGATAAAACAAAATAAAAATGTTTATCTCTAAAACTTCAGCTTCTCTAATGTTGAACTTTTGATGGATAAACATATTTTTATTTTTTCCTTCTTCTTCTTCTTAAAAATTGCATTTTCGTTTCGAACTTTCCACTCAAACTTACTCCTACGTGTTTTCCTCTTATCACTATTTATAACTAGTTTTATTTTCATAAATATAGAATTAAAATAATTTTTAATTAACGTATAATTTCATAATTTGCATAAATTGATACAGAAAAGCTTCAAAACTACTTATCGCCCTCCTATATAGTGCCGCCTGTTTATAGCGTAATAGTATCTGTGAATTTTAAATTGTAAACCACAAAATTACGTGTAGACCATACCTCAGTTTAGTGTTTTTCGTGGGAAATGGCCTAAAACCACCTCAGTTTAGCGTCACACCCGATTTAGCGCTATTTTTAACAAGTCAACTCGATGCTAAATCAACGTTTGACTGTATACTATTTTAAAAAATAATTATTAATTAATTCTTGTGCGTATAAATTTAAAATTTCAACAAAGAACAAAAACTTTAGTTAAAGAATCTCCTTTAAAATAACCTTACTTAGAAAACTAAATTGGATTTTTAGAAAAAAAAGGGACTTAAGTAATTAACTTAATTAGTTTAATCTAATTAGCATTAAGTAAAATAAAAGCATTTTAATGAATACAGAGTTTATACACGGCTATCGTTAACAAAAAGTAAGGGAGAAAAAGCTATGTATATACACGTTTTGCTTCCATACAAACTGGAGAATAAAGAAAACAAAACTTGTAAGAATTAAGTGTATAATAATAAGGAAAGGTAAGGATAAGTTTAACTGAGAAAAAATTCAATAAAAGGAGAAGAGAGAGAAAGGTTTACTTAATAGAAGTTGCAGCAGCAAACTATTGTAATAAGGTATATAAAAAAAAATATTCAGATATCCATATGTAACATCCAATATGGTGCAGTCAGGCATAACATTAGTTAGTGTAAGAAGTGTTATCTTGTATGCAATAAAATATATATTTATTCAACCTGAATTTTATTCAGCTTTTTTTGTAAATTGCAGACTTTCTTTTAAAGTCAGGATTTGCTGAGGTAATGTTTGCTAAAGTTTTATCCACACAGACACACACACGCACGCACAAACACACAGTTTGAATGTTGGTTAAAAAAAAGGAATAAAAAACAAAAAAATAAAGAAAATTTTTTATGCTGTATTTGCTTTCATGGATAAAATTACCATAAATAAATATAGGAAAAGAAGAAAAATTTAAGACTTTTTATTCTTTTTTATGTTTTATTTGACAATTAGAAAGTTGAAACATCCCAAAATTTGCATTTGTTATTTGAAATTTTTCTCTTTTATTTAATAAGTTTTGTGTTAAGTCTACATTTTTATATATATTAAAATTATTATTTAAGATTTATACATCTTACAATACTCTACTACCAAAGAAGGATCCAAGAATAAATCTTTTAGACATGATTTTTAATTTGTATAATAAAATAAACGATATATAAAGGTTTTGTTCCTTTAATAAATGCTATAAATTAACTAAATTAAACGTAAAATAGTTGAAAATAATTAAAATATAAACATTATTTTAGAAGAATAATGAAGTCTCTTAGAGGGCTAATCCTCTGTACTTTATAGCTCGTCTGCACATTAATACACTGTACTACTAGGCTATAATATCTAGTAAAATTTAGTGATTTTAAGTTAAATTTAGGATATTATACATTGAAAACAGAATTAAAGATTTATATAACTCTATGGAGTGAAAACCTTAACTTTAGTGTTATCATCTTACTTTATGAATGAGAGATCTTATCTTAACAGTTAATTTTAATAAATTTTGATTATAATATATTAAGAAATACATTATATATCCTTACACCACTGTAATAATAAAATTATACGTGAAAATCTTGCAATTTGATAGATTAAACTACAGTAAACGGATAGTAATTATTTTATAAAAAATGCATGTATAAGGATGCATACGAGTTAAAAAATGATAATAAAATTTAGTAAAATAAATTTTCGAAAGAAGATATTTCAATTTTAAGAGATTACAAACGTTTAATAGAGAGAAAGAGGGATAAGAGAGAAAGCAGGAGCTGTCACACTTTATTTGTGTTATTGCTTATAGATACAATGTAGAAGGAGGCTTGTATCTTTAACAGTTAACAAATATCTGTATATAAAAGTGAAAGATATTATTACGAAACATTCGTTTCATTAATGAGAAATTATAAGCAATCATTCCAAAGGGATTGGCTCTAAATGCACTTTGCTATAACTCAACTCTGATACAGTAACAAATCATTAGTAACTTAATGGTTTATCTTTGCTCATTCGTAAATTTGTTTAAGAATTTATTATCCTGTAAATAATGATGTAGTCTATGTTAATAGCAGCTTTATTATTGTAATGTTTGTACTCAAATATTAATTTCTACTAAATAATAATTCATCTTTTGAATTAAATCCTGTTAAAATTTTCCTCCTTTCGACGTCAATGGAATTAAGTTGCGAATTACGCAGATGTTTATCGTAGTATTCCTTGAGAAAGATCGATTATTTTCCTCGCTTCTTGTTTTTTTTATTAAGATATAAATTTTTATTTTCAAACTGGGAAATGAGAATTTTACAAAAATAACATTTATTATATAAATATTAGCGTTTATCCAATACAATAAATCGATTTTTGTTTTTCATTTTACTCCAGATGGGAACCAAAACCACATTCTATGTAAAAATATGTGAAACTTGTTTACTTTACCGACTAGCTATGCTACTGCAATACTAACTTACTATTATATCAAGATAATAAACAAGCTAATTATGTTGTAAGTAAATTATTTATGCCACTAAATACTGAATAAAATACGCGTATCGAATACATAACCTATCCGATGCTAACTAGATGTACTATAAATTTACCTGCTACCATAATTTATTATTATAGTATTATCTGGCTATTTCATAGATTATATTAAGTCCTAATGCTAATAAATTATCTATATTGTGGACATTTATCTATCTATGCTAGCTGGAAACTAAGTAACTACATCTAACTGAAGACATACCAAATAATTACTGGCTGTAAGAGATTAGTGCATAACAACGTTTTTAATTAAATCGCACTCAAAATGAAGGATTTGACAAAAGGAAATAATGGATATTTTTCTATAAATACAAGATTTTTAATATTAAACAGCAAATTTGGCGCTTAAAACACGCATTAATCCAGGAGGATTAAAGAGTGAAAGCTCTTGGAAGATGCTCTTGGAGTCGAGCATAAGATCACGTTTATGTAAAATGATTAATAATTTCAAACGAGGCAAAGATATTTTTAGAAATATCATGTAAAAATGAATTTTAAAAAATACTAATAATAATTTAATTTCTAATATTGTACACAGATCACACATCCGTCATCATTTCAACATGGTGGTAGCTTTAATCGATTTGTGAAGATTGCGGAGGGTTAGTTATACAGTGTGTGTCTTCAGTCACGCTACAAAGCCAAAGTACATCGAACGATAAAGTTGTAAAACCTTGTCACGAAACTGACCAAACTAATGGTCTCCGACACGATACGACGGTTTCAAAATTCCCACAGTGTTGCGTGTTTGGAGATTCGACAGGTCTTCGCTACGTGAAAACGTGATCGAATATCTTCTTGGAAATACCAAACGTCGGGTCACCATCTCTACATCATCATTTTTATAAAAATTCTCACACAAATATTTAAAACACTTGACAAAGTGAAAATCTTACAAGTTTCTTCCACTTTTCTTTACTGTTTGAATAAAGTTTTCGAGTGAGGAAGGATATAAATTTTTATGTTTCCTTATCGAAAAATCTACAGTAAAATACCGTAATATTTAAGTTTTATATATAAATTTTTTAAAAATATGAACTTTATTAAACATTTTACAAGCCGCTAGAATTTCAAAGAAATGTTTTAATATATATTCTATCTATAAGTTACGAAAAAAATATACTGCATTATTTATATATATATAAAGTAATATATCTTTAATAACGAATTAAAAACGATTCTTTAAAGTTTAAAATTTTCTAAAATTTATATAAAAAGAAGAAAGTTAAACTACGTTTAAAGTGTGAACAGGAAAGTTAAGGTTATATATCCTTAGACAAACTGAAGCAAGTGATGCGTGTAACCACATAGAAGATGTAAGAAAGCCTTTCATACCATCTTCTCTAAAGATAAGGCTTATAACGTTACGTAATAAAAACACAGGCATTTAGTATCACGTCTCGGATACAGAACGAATCCAATAAGTGAGTGCGATAAATCAGCAAAGCATTAGGGGGCTAGTCGCAATCCTGTGGACATATTTCAAGAAGCCACAAAAGAATCGCTGACACTAACTGCACCTTGAATGCACCGAGGACATTTCATCTCGGAGCTGTTGCCAAAATTAAGGGTCTGGAACCGTAGCTAAAAGGGAAGTGGGCCTCTCCCGTTGGGGACCATAAAGTTCATTCGTTCAATTTTCCTACTACGTTGCTTGAACGATTTTTTCTCTTCTTATATATATATATATATTTTTTTTTTCTCCTTGTTCTTATTCTTCTTCCTTTCTTTGTATTTCTAGATACGTATGATCGTCGTGGGTTTTATATATATATATTTTGTTTCCTTGGGAATTTAACAAAACATCAGTGTTTGTTCTATTTAAAGTGTAATCTGAGATACAAGGATTTTAGTAAACTGTTTATCGAAATCTTTTTTTGAATTTTTAACAGGATATAATGCTTAGTACGCGCCTACTGATAGAATAATACATAGTAGGAATATTTAAGTAAAAATATTCATAAATAAAATATTTGAGCAAGTTAAAATTTATTATAAATAATTTTACATTTTCATAAATTAAATTATAAATTACTTCATTAACTATATGAATTTTAATTTTTTAAACTGTCTAGTTTTATATGATTATATAAGTAATTTAATTTTCTTAACTTACTATAAGATTGAAAATACTAAAATCATAATAAAAATTAATTGATTTTCCTTCATTTATAATATAGAATTTAAATATTTTATATTGTTTTTAACGATAAAACTTATGTAAATAATTAAATTTACAATTTAATGTACTTCCTTTTATACGTAGCATGTTAAAGATACGTTGTTTACATACGAAAAAAACAATTAAATTTTTATATATTTTGTGAAATTATTTATTTTTAAATAATTCAATATAAAATTATATTAATTTCGTATATATATTTTTTTTATATTTAAGAATTGTGTATTGTATACAATACAAAACTGAAATTTATACAACTCTTAAGGCAGACAGCTTCTATATTTACAGAATTAATATTTCTTTTATTTTTTAATAAAATAATTAATATATTACATAATTCCAGAGCGTATAACAATTTTACAATTAAATCAATATTTTAAAACACTTATAAATTACAAAATTAATAATTATTAAATAAACTTTTTGAACCTTAAAAATTAACAGTTAATTTATAAGTTAACTCGTAAAATATTACAACAACAATAATAAAAAGGAAGGAAAAATTTAAACAGGATCCAAGCAGAAGTTTTTTTAAAGAGAATAATAATAGTAAAAAAAAGAGAGAAGAGAGAGAGGGATGTTGGAAAAGGAAGAATTCATTAAGTTTAGTAATAAAAATGGAGAAAGGAACGATGAGAATTACAAATTTCAATGAGCTGAACTTGTTTTCTAGTTGAAAAGCCAACGAATTATGAACATCGACCTATATTACGCGTATAAGGTCACGATATTACTTCTTTTTTCCTATATCAAACATTCGTAGCATTTTCATTTCCGCCTTCTTCTTATCAAAAAACTAAAATAAAAAAATGCATTGATGGAAACTTTAATAATATTGTTGGCTTTTTTTTTTAATACCGCGACCTCTTATAATATCATTCTTCCAATTTCTCCGAAATTTACAAGAATTGATGATTTATTAGTTGTCTATATGCAACTTAAGCCACTAGAAATTTATTAAATAAGTGAAGGATATGAGATCAAAAATGTAAATTTTACTTATTAAAAAGTGTAGAAAAATTATTTTTAAATTTTAAATAATTAAAGAAAAATAGTTTAAATTACGTTTATTCTATCAAGTTTAAGAGCATCTCTTGAAGAGGAAGCTGATCATTATTCTTCGAATTTAAATCAATAGGAGATTTTTCCTTAAATTGAAGATTCGATCGCCTAGGTGTTTTGCAGTCTAGATGCCTTTTTTTTGTGTGTCTTTTTTTGGCTAAGAGCTATTTTTTCAATTCTAACCGTTTGTTCGAAGAGCAAAACCTAATGGGTAATAAACAAGAGATTTTCTACTGCATTGATTTCAAAGGAAAGGAAATGTACCATAAAATCCAACTTACTGTATTCACTTTTTAGCCTAAAGACAAACACAGTACTTGAAAAATGTATGGTAACACCTTTTAGCACTGATGAATGAATGGATATTAATCTATTCTTTATCGATTTTACCTATGACTCGAGTTAACATTGTGATTAATGTTGTTCCTATATTTAATTCAAATTATCAATTTATTAATACACTCGTTAAAAGCTCCTATCTTTAAATAAATAAATATTTTTTAAAAGCCACAATAAAAATATAGGCTAAGAAATAAATTCCAAAAACAAATTTTTTTTGGAAATTTAAAGATAAACTAAAAAATAAATTAATGTAAAAATTGCTTAAGAATAAAATTTGAATAATTAGCATTCTATTGAGATAGAATAAGAGTTGTAAATTTTGAAATAAAATGATTTCTTTCATATTAAATTAGCATTCTCGACATGGCAATTTGCATTATAAATAGCTTAATAGAAGTTTTAACGGGAAAATTAAAAAAAAATTCTCTGCTACATTAGAAAATAAAATTAAATATGCGTTAGGAGGATACTTCTACTTAAAAGTAAGAAAAATTATAATAATAAAAAATGTAAAATGGTTAGTCTCTAAATTTACTATTTGCAGTTGCTTCAGAATGACTGGATAATATATATTTATTATTGCAGCAATAATCATAATAAATCGATTTAAGAAAATTAATGCTAGAAAAATGTTTTTAAAATAGTGTGTGATAATTATTTCGAAGATAATAATATAGTTCTAGCGATTTTTTTTCCTGCCTGGAGCACAGCTTTGCATGAATTCTTCGTTAAGTTAGCCGTATTATGCATAAATATTCTAACCTTAATCATCATATATTAATTTTTTTAAGCCAAAATGACATTCGGTAATGACAATTTCAGAAATTAAATAAAAGAAATTTACTAGTTTTGTTTCAAAGATTTTTTTTTTTGCTATTTTTTGTGGTTGCTCATAAAACCAATATTACGCATTCTGAAGATGAAATAATGCAGTATCGAATATAACTTTTTAGCGATTATCAGATTATCAAATTCTGATAATCGCTAAAACGTTATATTCGATATTGCATCGTTGGCTTTACATTTAATTTTTTGAAATTATTTTTAACCAGTAGTCAATAAGATAATCATATCCTCAACCAATCATCATTAAGATAATCATATTCTCAACCAATCGTCGTTCAACTGATTTACGCTTTATATATTATGCATATCTTAATGGCTATTTTAAATATTTTCCGTAGTTTCTTGTAAACTTTTCAAAAAATTAAGTTTTAGAATCTTGAACATCTGTCATTATATCACAGTTATAGCCACAACTTTTCGTACATAGCTTAAATATTCATAGATGGTTATAATAATATAAAAGTTTACAAATAGTTTCGACAACAGTCGATATGGAGTTTATATAGAGAATAGCGTTATATAAGGGATAGTTGGATGTAATAGCACATAACATGACACCTCTAGATAAAATATGGCGAAGAAGAATGCCCCGATAACCACCCCCATCCTCTAGGGACATGGGTATTCTCCAGTGGAGATATATTAGAATAGGATGTAGATAATGGGAGGTTGGGGAGAACGATGCCTTATTGTGCAACGGATGTTTGGGATAGTCAAAATGTTTGGTATAATATTCCCAGCTGTGAAACAGGAACTGTTCTATTGTGAGTTTGAATAAACGTTGTTAAATCTTATGTAGGGGGCTAAGGAAACATATATTGAACACTTCCCTTATGTCAACAGATTAGTTATATGATACGCACTAGATTGGATCAATTTGTGCTTTAAATACTTCACGCCCTTTTTCTAGCGTGTAATTGTAATTTTACGCAATCATTTCTTAACGTAAAGAATTTAATAGTTTTATCTGACGCTTCCTAGGAACGAACTAACCTTCACAAAGTTTAAAATTTAGAATTTTACATAGTATGCCACGTTTTTTAAATCAATTTATACGCGAAATACTTCACCTCGCGTGTAACGTGTAATGATAAATTAATGTAATAGTTTCTCTATATAAGGAAGACGTTAATAGTTTGTCTGTACGTTTTGTTGGAAGAAAACTTTTTTTAGAAGTTTAAAATTTAGAATTTTACTCAAAACACGCCAGTTTTCCAAACACGTTTCAAAACTCACAAACCGAAAGTAAAAGAACAGGAGAAGGAAAGAAAAAAAAAAATCTATCGAAGACACACAGTTAGAAAGTAAGGTGTAGGCTCTTTATTCTACCCCTTAACGGAAAAGTAAATTTTTTTCCGGTAATTGCCAGACACGAACTTTGCTACGAACGACACTTTCTATGACGTGATTGGAGAGAGTAAGTGACCTTTAGTTTACCAACTTTCACTTTCTAGAAATGGTGGCCTGGATGTTAGTTGGACTGTCAACTCTACGGTTGACTTGACATTTAATTGAGATTTTTTTTCTTTTTTTAAAGAAAATATTTGAAGTTTCTGCCTATTTGAGTTGATAAACAAGATAAATTAAGCTTGACTTTTAAAGAAGTAAATATAGGATCTACGGTTTAATTAGTTTGTTTATATTTGTTTAAGATAGACTCTATAGATATAAATTTTTAATTCTTCTCATTTCTTATAATTCTTTAATTAAATATACGATATATTGAAAAATATAAAACAAATATTAAAAAAAATCTTTGTAAACAATAAAAATTCAAAAATAAGTAAATTAATTTATACTAAAAATACAAAACAAATATTAATATCTATAGAATCTATATACTTAAAAAATTAATTTATTAATTATCAATTAAATTAGTTTATTATTTAAACTAAAACAAGCAAAATTAATACAAATTATTCTTTAAAATTTTAGTAATTTTATTATTAGATGTCATTTAAATAAATATTCACAAAGAAAACACAAAAGATTACAAAACCTTTCAGAAGATTTTATTGAAAATTGCAAGCTCAAAATTCCAAACGTTTAAAATAAAGTGCTTCCCAACAGACAAACAGACAGGCAATATCTTTAACAGCTTTTTATGTAGAAAAATAATACTTATCAATATAGATTTTGTTATAAAATTCATACTGAAAGACGGACAAACAGAAGACAAGGAAAGTAATACAGAAAATAGAAATGCTTCAAAAATAAGGAAAAAATATTTTAAAAATTTCAGTTCTAAGAACATTATTTAAATTTTAATTACGCCTTCTAATTAAAAAAAAAAAAAATGTAAAAAATTTATATAATTACGAAAAATCTTTGTTATAGAATGTATATAATATATTAACAATAATCCCAATTATAAAATTAATTTATACGCTTATTAAATACACGTTAAATTAATCAATTAAGTAAAAAAAAATCTAAAAAAAGGAAAAATTTAATCTACAAAAAATGAAATAGAATAAATTGAAATAATATTTTGATAGAATAAAAATCTTTGAAACTGAGAAAATACATCAAGCGAAAAAAGAAAAGAAGAGGAGGAAAAATAAAAAAATAGAATTACTTTACGAATAAAAAGATTTGGTTATGAAAATTGTGTAAGACACAAAAATTTCAAACAAAGTAAATACTACTGATATTGTATATCAATAGTTTTGTGTAAGAAGATTTTGTACTTTAAAATTTACAAAATATTCAGTATCTAGTTGAAAAAAATGTAAAATAAATTACTTTATCATTCACGAATACAATAGAAATTCAGTTTCATGATTTTTTTTAACAATGTAACAAATAGTGATTTTTTAGATATATTTTCTTTATTTTTTATCTCTTTTTATTCCAATCGAACTCGAAACTGTTGTGCAAATAAGACTCACAAATCGTAAGAGTAGATCAAAATTGACCTCTTTTTTTTAAAGCCATTTCGAGACTTTTGCTTAGCAATTTTCTTCTCAAATTCCTCAACAAATTTTATCTTTTCTGACTTTAACAATTTTTATTTTTTTGCCTTTTTCTAACTTTCATTTCGGACTTAGAATAACGGAAATAAATAATATATATATATATTTTTAAATAAAAAATAAAATAATATATATATATATATATATATATATATATATATATATATCACAGTGGTTCGTAAATTCAATCATTGAAGTTGTATTCCCGCTGGATGTACGCTTTTCCCTCTTTTTGAATCTACTATGTAATAATTCAATTTTAGATGCGTTCAAAAGTGAACTGGGGCTTTTCTGTCGTCCTCTGCTTTACCTGATTCAACTTTCTACTATTAAATACGTTTCCTAGACAAGAAAATCGAATCACGTGTGATCGGAAGTAACCTTTTGCCATCGTGTACCTGTTTTAAGAATGTAAACAAATCGACTTCTACCAGCAAAATTTCAGTTCGTTCTATCTGAAATTCTTAAAAATTAGTCAGAAAATAATGTTTAAAGGATAAAAATACATTCTAAATATAGTTTACATTGTTACTACTGAAGTAAATTACACAAATAAGAAGTTATTGGACTAGGTGACGTGTTTATCTGAACTCTCATTATGTACGAAAATAAAAAAATATATATTAATATTATTACTAAAATATATATATATTTATAACATTCTATTTTTAAAACAAGTTTCCTTAAAAAATACAATAAAATTTAAACTGATATTCTGCTCTGTTAGATGTATATATAACACCTTACTTGAAAATTACGTATTCCATAGACTCTGCCTAGATTTAAAATGATTTTATTTTAGTCAAAGACACTTCTTGACATTTTTTTTCCCATGAAAAATTGTCAGAAGGAGACACTCCTGCAATAAAATGACAAAGAAAAAAATCTTTTTCAGTATTTTTGGCACTTTCCCTCTCCTTTTCTTTTTTTTCATACACTAATGAGTTGTGATGTAAATGAAAGAAGTTGTATAACAAGATAGTTAACATGAATCACATTTGAATGTGAAATAAAAGAAAAAAACACGTTCCATATTTTATAACGTGAATATTTATATCATTTTAGTTCTCTAGTCACAAAAGCAACTGAAATTACAAATTCAAAAAGTGTCCTTTTGAAGCTGTATTAATATAAATTACACCCAACCCGAAGTAAAACAAAAAAAAAAATGCATAAAAAATAATAAATAAACGTAAAATAATGTAATTATTAGTAAAAATTAAATTCTTTAAACGTAAACAACCTAAAATTTAAATTTTTTTATATGCTAATTTTATTGGCTTCTTTATAGGAGTATAAAAAAGTAAGTCTATACACTAATTATACGCTAGAGAATACTTAAATAGCATTAAGTTTCTCCAACATATCATTTTAGCTTACATAAAACGATTTTCTTGTATGTAGTACCATCAATACCTTTTAAAGTAGTATTATTACCTTCTTTTCTTTAAAAAAAGGAGTATAGTTGATGGTCATATTCGATACAATAGATTTTTAAATACTTAAATTTCTATAGGCCAATCCATTATCTGATATTCGATACTTTCAACTTTTATAACAATAGAAAGGACTCATGTTTATCTTTATGAATAAACTAAAGTTTATACAATGCAGATGATGGATTATAAAAGAATTTTTATAAAATTTTAATAGTAGTTCTTAACTTTGTCTAGTATTTAACATAAAACATGAAAAAACAAATTATTCTTTTAAAAATTGCGACTTTTCGAAGATTTATCTGAAGTTGTTTAACGTTAATTTTACTTATTAAAGTGTTAATTTAAACAATAAAAATGATCATTTATAAAAAATGTAATTGATTATGATTTATTTCTAACTGCAACTATTTTTTAATTGTTGTAATGGATCATTTTTTAAATTTTAATCAATTACAATTCGCTATATCATTTAATTAATTATGAAAAATGAAATTGATTACAATTCATTTTTTTAATTTCAATTAAGAGTTAATTATGAAATGGAACATTTTCTCTTTTTTTTGAAATCCATTCAATTACAATTTATTATCTTATTGAATTAAAGAATAATCAGTTATCCGAACTATAATTGATTACAATTTATTTTTTAATTAAAATTAATTTATTTTATATTGAAATCGATAACTTTTTAAAGTTTTAATTCATTATAATTCGTCACTTTATTGTAATCAAATGATAATCAATTACAAGAAATACAATTGATTACAATTACGAGTTAATTATGAAATTGAATTTCTAAAAATATATCATTATTCAATTACAATTAATTTCATTGGATTAACAATAAACATTTATCTCAATTTATTTTTAATTTTATAATGGATTGTAATGGTTGTTATTTAATAAATTAAATCGATTAAAGATTTAATTTAATGCATTTTACTGTAATTATTAAGTAAACATCTACTAAATACGTAATTAATTAAAACTAATTTTTAATTATAAAAATTATTACTTTATTTCCAATTAATAATCGAAAGGTAAAGCCATTAAATTTGCCATAATCGATTAAAGTTAGGAATTTTCAAATAGAATTTAACGAGTTGACATAAAAATTGAAAAATTCATTTAAATGATTTTAAAGAAATTTAATTATTGTTATAAAAGCACTCGATTCATTCATAGACAAAATTGAATACAGTAATATCTTTTCTTATATGAAAGATTTATTATTTATGAGTAGCGTAACAAGCAATATCATATCATTGTCATCTGTAATTAATGAATAACTTTTTAACAATATGAATTCAACAATAGCAGGGATTAATATAACGCTAACATTAACAAATATAAAAGAGTAATAACTTTATTGCATGTTATTGTGCGGCGTATCTTTTGTGGTTGGATTCATTTCACACACGAATTTCACTCCTTTTTTTTCCTCTTCCTCTCCCCCTTCTAACTCTCTCTTTCTCTTGCTCTCTCCTTTTATTCTACGTCATATTTTTCTTCACTTCCGCTTAAACTAAACTTTCCTTTAACAAGATCGCTCATTCGCTAATTTTCAACAATGACGTCATTTCTTATTCGAAGAAAAACGACTTCCTGTCGCACATCGTTAGTTCCCGATTAAATTACGGTTCCTAAGTAAAATTAATGACGTCACGGCTGAAGAAATTTCATTTTGTCCATGATTTTTTGTGGTTCGATATTTAAGAATTTTATAAAACTAATACCAAATTTTGTAGGTGGAGGAAAAAAAATAATCGGAACAAAATTAAAATTTATAATTAAAACGATGGCACCGTTGGGGTGTGTGTGGGTACCCTAAAAATGACTCACCCCTTTCTCTATTTTTAGATGTCATTGCCTGATGACAGGAACCTTCCATTAATCTGTACAATGAGTCAATAGGCACACATACTCTTTAATTTCCTTCTAAATAGTAGGAAAGTGAGTCTAATTGACACAGATTTCAACAAAGGGTAAAAATAAATCAGTCATTAAGTGTCGGATTACATCGAATATAATTAAATGCCCAACGCATCTGTTTGGGTGTGTTTACTCCTAGAATTAATTATGTTATCTGTCCTTTACACATAAATATTTAAAAAGAAAATCCTACACTCTTCTAACAAAAAAAAAGGAGAGTAAAATTAATATCTTATATGTATATATAAATACAGACAAACAGACGCCTCGGTGATTCTTCAAAAGCAAAAGCAGTAAAGAGAGAGAGAGAAAAAAAAGGGCCCATTGCCTTAAGAAAATAAATTATACCGACAATACAGTTTAAAATATACGACAGAACTGTATATTATTATATAAATTTTCGCAAGAATCCACTCCATTGATGAATAATACATCAAAAAATATGTTACCAACCATCTCATTCATAGCATGTTTGGTATTCAGCTTGTGTCTCCCTCAATGGGCGATCCACTATCGAAGGGTATTAAAAAGAGATGAGTTCGATCCACTTCGATCTTTCTATTTCGACTTTTTGAGGTATCCTTACAACTTGAGCTAGAGTCAATGAAGAGGAAATGACACTCTAATATCTAGGCATAGAAAACGCTTCCTATTCTAAAGTCACCTTACCTCTCTAGACGATAAATTACCTTCCCTCCTAACAATCTAGAAGAGGGCCGCTCCTCATCGCTGGGATAATAGAACAGGGAGACCATGAAACTTTATATTCATTTCGTCCATTCAACTGAATAATCTTTTTGTTGTCACCTCCACTTCTTCAGCCATCACTTCAGTTTTTTTTATTTCTAAACCCCTTTCTTTTTCCCTTATATTTCAAGAGATTTTTTTTTCTTTTACTTTCTTTTAAATCTTTCTCTAGTTTTATATTACCACAAACTTCCAGGATATGCTTACCCTCTTCTAAAATGACTTTCGATACTTTTTCGCTGACTTATATATTGTTGTCGAGTCTTTTCAGAAGCTCACATCTGCAGCACTTGCATGCATCTTCTTACTATATTAAATAATATAACAGCAATTTCTTGAGTGGCTGCTGAAGAATAAGGCTAATTTCTATCTTATTTTAACGTTTTTCTCGGTAATAAAATTGCTTTTATTCTTTAAAAAAACTACATAAAAGTAATCTTTAACTGTTCCTTTAATTAAATAAGCTTTTAACATAGGCACGAGTGGCATTTTCTTTTTAATGCTTAATAACGTAAAAATGTCCGGTTCTTTCTCGATGTAGAAGAAAGAAATTGAGTTTTTATACAAAAAAAGTGGCGAATGCGTGTTTGTAATTTATTTTATAAAGCTCTACACACATAAAAAAAGGAGTGAACAGAATTTTAAGCTGAGAAAAATATATTACTATCGCAAACAACAAATTGGTATACGGCACTATCCGGATATTTTGCTGCTTTATCGCTCGTATTGGATGTAAAAATTGATTCGACTTCCATTCTTTAATCAATTTGAAAGATCGTAGTGCAGTGGTCAAGCCTCTAGGCAACATCGACCAAGTTGCACAAGAGTCGAATGTCATACTCATCACGTGACAGATGGATCACCAGACTGGACTGACCTCAATTTATTAACATTACGGTCCCGAGCAAACCAAGTAGCCGTGAAATTATCGTCGGAAGAGACGAAAAAAAGAGACTAAGAGGTCCCTTGGGCGTCTCGGAGACTGCCTGCCTCATCACAGACCTTCTCATCACAGCTAAGTTCGCTTTCTTTTAAAGATCTTCCCTCTGTTTAACTGCTAATGGTTTCTTTAAAGATTCTATTATGTCTAATAGAGGAGATGTTTAATTGGTGATCGCATCAATCCTTCCCTTTTTTTTAAATACTATTAAGAAGGCGACTACTTTAGAAAAACCTATTAAAAATTCACTCTTACATCTCGAATTTCGTACATAAGAACACAGGATGTTCTTTATATCGATATCATTAGTGTAAAGGTTTATTTTAAAGTAAACGTTAGACTAATGATATTGATACATTACTTTTTCACGTGTTTTTTTACATTAATAAGTGTTTTTATAACCCGAAAAAAATCATCTTGAACCCTTTGAACGAATCGGCTTATTTTTGTGTTTTGTAAGAACGCTGTCTACAATTGTAAAATGGGAAATATTTTTAAAACTTTTTAAGGATTTGATTTTAAAATTATTATATATTTTATAATTTAGTATAATTTACATAAAAATCGGTAAATTTTATGACATAAAATTACGAAATTTATCATTTTAAGTAGGTTTTTTAACCGTTAAAACAGGCATTTAAATTAACAAATTTTAAATTGCTAAGAAAAATATATTTAAAATCGGCTATAGAAGAATTTTTTTTAAAAATATAAAATAATTATCTCGATTCGAAAATTTTAAATTACAAAACAATAATAATTTTATAGGAATTTTATAATTTTTTAACGTGAAATTGCTTTCAAATTTTTAAGAGGTTCAACTTACTTTTTTAATACGTGTACCAAAAAATTACACTTAAAACTTTAAAAAAATAATAAAAGCATTTAAATTTCTATAATTTAATAAAATAACAATAAAAACAGCTTCTAAAAATCAATAAGATTTTTTCCCCCTTAAAGGATCACAAAATCTTGTGGTCTATCTCTTTGTATTTAATTAAAAACTCGAGTACACTTTTTTTTAGTTCTTCTGAACTTAGAAACTAACTTTCAAGTTTCTTTTTTTCCCCTTTCTCTTCTTTTAGTCCAATCTAAATGAATCTTTACTTTGTATTTTGACAATAAAATGAATTTTTTTAATGTGACAACTAAGCAAAACCTTGTTAAAAAATTACTTAAGTGTAATTAAGCATTATTAATTACATTAATTATACACAAGCCTCTAAGTCGTTTCCATTAATTAACAAGTTGCATTTGTATTGTCTTTAGTTCTAGATGAAGCAGAAAACCTTGAATTAGTAATTCCATTAAATTTCTCTTCATTTACTTTGTTTAAATTGATTTCTAATGTCGAGTCAACAGTAATAATCGTAAAGTTAACACCAATAAAAAGTTTTAAAATATCGGTTATTACGTTTAAATGTACAACTTTTCGTACAGTTTTAATGAAGGAAAGACGTTGTTTGCTATGTTTTTTTAATGAATGAAACAGAATCTTAATTATATCAAATATCTTTGAGTGTAGTATCGGTGATATCTGACAATCAGCAATGGTTATTTTCCTAGATTTGGGGGTTCTGGATAAGTATACTGTTTGGGACACGATACCATTTGTCATTAAGGTGCACTTGATGACTGGGTTGTGGTCATTTTCACCCAACCGAGCCATGCTAATTGATGGGGGTGGTACTGATAGGATAGAAGGGTGTATTACCAGACGTGGGAAATGAATCAATGGTGGAAAAGTATTGTTAGATGATAGTGATGAGGTACCTTCAATGAAGAGCACAGCTGCAGTTCATACAACTTCTTGACTAAAGAAAGGATTCTTTGCATGTACAAGACACTAATTAAAAAAAATATATATATATACAAAAAATATATTTTGCGTAATAAAAACTCCAAAAAAACAGTAAATTTGAATAGATATTTACAAAAACAAAAACTCTAAAGATCGATGTAAGCGATAAATTCACACATTTAGTGTGTACTAACGCTAAAAGTTTCGTTTCTGAATGTTTATAACGCTTTTTAATTACATTTATTAATAAAAAAAATTAATATTTAGCCGAGGTAAACTTTAATTACAGAGTATATTTACATTTTCAACATATTTTAATAACAAAATAACATTTTTTTCCACCACAAAAATTCAGATTTATACATCCAAAGCTTGCTCTTTCACCCTTCTTCTTGTCCCGCTCCCTATCAAAAGAGTATTTCATATTCTTACCAGATTTCAAAAATAATAATCGTACTCATAAATTTTCAACAGAAGCGGGATTAAGTTTATATCAGAGGATATAAGATCTACTAGATGATCAATTCACAAAGAGCATTTTAAACAATGGATTAGAGAAGAGTGAAAAATGCATTAAAGTTCCAAAAAAGAGGAAAAAAAATCGTGTAAAAAAAGAAGCTTTTAATAAATTATATCATTCGTTTTATTCGTGAAAATTTCTCTTGATGAATTCTATTATTATTTTTCCTTGGTTTAATCGAAAGAGAAGCGTTATGTTTACATTAATCCAATAAATTATATCATTTTGACAAAGCATTATAAAAATGTTTTTGACATTTACTTTTACAGTAATTAAAACTACCAAAGTAATAACGTATGTACGGGTGATTACTTTGTAAAAAATCCTGTTGTACGTGTTTTAAAATGATTAAAAATTATTTTTAATGGTAATTAACTTATTAATTATTCTTCAGATGAATTTTCCTAATTGTATTAATCTTCTCGATTTAATAATTTGTGTATTCGATAAACAATTACGAATTAATTTTTCTTTGAAATTTTTAGATTCCACACTTATAATTAATAGGCTTGTATTTTTAATATATATATTTCAAGAGACGAGTCGTTAAAGAATTAAACCTTTTTTCAGCATTCTATGAATGTATTATTTTATTATTTTAATACGAATTGTTGAATCCTAAATTTTGCTAAAGAATCCTAAAATATATAAAAATTTTACTATGAAATTGGATGGAAAATTCAAGTCTTTATCTTATTATTTTACATTCTTAGTCACATTAATAAATCTTTCAGAGAGATCTTCCTCGTGCAATTACATTAATTGCAATTAATAAACATTATAAAAGCCAATAAATTAAACGTTAAAGAAATATTTTCCGCAATAAAAATTTATAATTAAGATTTTATTAACAATTAATTAATATAAACTAAATAATTAATTAAGAAAATAATTATACACACTTACATTATCGAGCCAACGTTACTTATAAAACTAATCTCTGTAAATGAAAACAAATAAAACACTTTAAAAAAAATTGGATTAGTTAGTAACGTTTTAAGCTTTTTAAATCCATAATTAATTGTAAAAATATAGAAAAAAGGTAAGTATTTTTAATCGATTTTTATACAGAAAAAGCTATTTGAACTCGTATAAACTTTCAAACTCTTATTTTATTTTTTTATATATACATTTTTATCCATTGAAAGTAAAATAGACTAGATGCAAAGAAGACGACACATAACACATTAGCCATTATCTTACAAGCAAAACTTATTATTTACGTTCTTTCAACACAAACCGATTCGATAGTTTTTCATTCAAACAAGCGGAAATCTAAAAGCGATCTCATAATCTCAAAGGAAAAATTAATCTTTCTCCTGTTTTTTTTTCTTCCTCTTCTTCCTTTCTATTTTTTTGTATATTTTTGTATTTTTTCACCCCCACTACTCTATTTTTAAAGAAAGTGGACGACAAGCCAGATTAGAAAAATTTACGCTTGTCTATTCCTATCTCAGAACTATTGATCTTTTTATAATCTAGACTTGATACTATTTTATTTTTGATAATTTAAATAAAGGAAAAGGGAGGGAAAAAATGAATGTCGACTCGTTCGATTTTCATTTGTATTTTTAACTTTCGAGGGAATGCAATTGTTCGAGAAATTTTTATTTTTTATTTATTTATTACTATTTTTTGTTGTTTTATTATCGTATTTGTATAAGTTTATATTTATTATTTTTTTAATTCGGAATTTTTATTATTTTATAGTAATTTTTACCTATTTATTATATTCGAAGTGATTTTCGTGAATAGTTATTTTATGCGGTTGAATAATTGCTATTTTATTGAATAGTAACTGTTTATAATATTCTTCTCAAATATTTTCCCTCCTATTTACTTAATACCTTCCATTTTTGTGTTAATTTTTGTAAATTTTGTGCCTCTTATAACAGAGTAAAGCACTCATTTTTACCTTGATCTTAAATAAATGAATAAAAAATAAATATTTCTTTATTTTATTATTGTTTTTTAATAAATAGTTTCAAATATTTTAACCCTCTTATTTTGATTGATATTAATGCAATTTTGTATTCTTCAACAATATTTTTTATAAATATATTTTTTAAATCTTTGGGTTAGTATTAGTGTGGAGCCAAAAAGTAGTAGCTTCGAACATCATTAGATTTAGATAAAGCAGTGTAGTGAATCAAATAAAACTAAATATACACAAAAAAAAACCTTGTCATTGTTCGACATACATGGCTTATTTTCTGTTAAAATTACAGTGTAGAGCTATAATATTTCTTTCTTTCCTTTTTTATGAAATTAGTTTTACTTTGTATAGTGTGCGTCTGTGTGTGTGGCCTAAGGGTGATTCTGAATAAAGATAAAAAGGCCCGCCTGGTCACGTAAGAATACCTTCTTCTATCTGATGATATTTCTCAATTTAGAAAAAAATAAAAGATAATTTCTCTTTGTATAAATTGAATTTCAGTTATTTTAATTAAAAATTTATGTTTCTAATGTATTTTTATTGATCAATTGTTACAACTAACCGAAATTATTTCGTGGGAATCTCTCTGACTAGTCAATATTGTAGCACAAGTTCGTTAGGTTGCACCCACTTTATCGATTTTCTTATCGGTTCTATCCACGTCAAAACTAAAAGAATTCTTCTAGAAGTAGTAAAAATTAATAAAATAATAATAATAATAATTTAATTCATAATAAAAAAAATTCCGCATACAAAACCTTCCTGCCAATAAAAAAAAATTTACTTTTTATATTCAAATATTGATGAAGATAGATGCAGTTAACATCAATTTCTAAGTTTCACCAAGAGCTTTGGCGAATAAAGTAAAATTTATGAAGAAAAATGTAAGATTTTTGAAATGTTAAATTTCGTAATAGAGAATTCATATCAATGTTTATTTCCATAATAAAGTTGAATTCTCCAGAAAATAAAAAAAAAATAAAAAAAAGATATGCAACTCGCTGTTTAACTTATGACGAAAGTTAACTCCTTTTAACTTTGGTCGTATGGAGAAATATAAAACTATGTAGAGGGGAGACTCTTCGGAAAAAGTTTGTATAACATCGACATTCAAGAATTTCCAGCTGTCACACGAGACGGAATCTTCTTAAGTAAGAGAAATCTTTCCGGGCGGAAAGTATTTTTGATATCTATTGGAGAAATTCACGAAAGGATTTAGAAAAATATGACTTTCGATGTATCCAGAGAGGAATATGTAACTAGTTCATCCACAAGCATGACTTAACCATGTTGAGATAAAATACACGCATATATACATACACATACACACACATATATTTATTACTTATAAATATCTTAAAATATCTTAATATTCTCTTCATAAAGCAGAACAATTAACTCTAAAACCGACAGAAAAAAATCAACATCCCTATAATTTAATTAAGCTTAAACATAATTAAACTTAAAATAAATGAATTTAAAGCTGCGGGGATTTAGTTTTTATGTATTAATTTTTATTTTTATATTTGATTTAAGTAAAACCCACGGCACGTAACTATTTCGAGAGGTTGTAGCCGAAAATATCGCACGTGTCATTAAACATTACCAATTTTTCCATAAAGGGACGTGATTTTCTTACGTAAAACATTTTTATGATACGTGTTATTAAGAGAATATAGCCAAAGGCCTGATATCTTCGAACATCTGTCCGTATTTAAGCAAGAATTTACATTTTCTGTCATTAGGCCAACATAATTGTTAGCGTAAGATGAAAGATAGACTTATCACCTGAGGCATATCCTTGAACTTGAAACGGTTACTTTCTGATATCTTAACTTAATGATATCGGGCTTAATTACCGGGCACAACCCTATAGTTTATCCTACAGGTATGATGCACCGGATATTTTTCTCTTATTAATTATTGTAACTTGTTTGCTTCTATAACGTGGTAGAAATGTAGAAAATTAAAGGCCTAATTGGCTTCATTTGGAGGATCATGAAGCAATTTAAAATGTTATAAAGCCAATATCAGGCACTTCATACAGTTAATTTCTTTTTAAATATCTTTTTTTTATTTTTTTTTTTTGAAGACGTCTTAATTAACTTATTTAATTTGATATAAAATGTGAGAATTTGTTTTGAAAGAGAAGGGAAAAAAATTCAGATGAATAAAATTTAATTTATTTAACTAAATAAAAGAAAAAATAAAACAGAATTATTTATTTAAGTTTAATTGTAATTAATTTATGTTATTGATAAATTTAATTGATTATAATTTAAGAAATGTATTAATTAAAATTAAATATGAAACTGATTAAAATTTAAAAACGCGCACGATTGTTGAAATTGATTCGTTTGTTTAGTTTTTTAATTTTTATTTCTTATTTTCAAATTTGAAAAAATAAAAGCTTAGAAAAAGACAAATATTACATTTTTAAATTTCAAATTGAAAATGTCATTTAAATTTAAATTTTACTATTTTTGTGTAAATGAAACAACGCTGTATTTCACGTTTACATTAAATTTGAATATTTATAAACTTATATATTTAATATGCATTCGTAATTTACTTCTTTTTTTATTATTCTATCGTAATATTTATACAGATAGTAAAAATGCTAATTAGATTGGCAAAGGGCGAGATTTAGTTTCAAAAATTCTCTATTCCAACGCTGGAAGCGGAAAACTAAGAAAGTCAACCCCTGTAGCAATAAACATTAAATCATTTTAAGTTTTATATTTCTAGAAGAAAGTGTTGATTTATCCCCCTTCAGATGTCTTATACTTTATATTTTTACTCTAAAAATCCAATTATTTCCTTTCTTCCTCTTTTATGAATCGAAAACTAGCTTCATTTTTCTAAAGATAAATTGATTTTTCTATTTGTATGTTCCATTTAGAAGTTAATTTTATTTAAAACAAAACTCCTTTTATATTGCCTAATGTTTTAGAAATTGAAAAATATTATTTAACGTTTGGAAATTTAATAAATAAAATTTTGATATTGAATAAAAATAAATTTACTTGTTATGTAATAATTACAAATCTATTTTATTTTATTTTTTTACTTGGGGGTTTTTTTTCATTTTTGGTGATAACCTGTGATTTAGAAGTAAGTAAATTTTGCTTTTTTTATGCATAGTTTTACATAGTTTTCGAGATTAAAATGGCTTAGTACATGATAAAGACATTTAAAAAACAGACAAAAACTACTTTTCTATACAGAATTTAATACATTTTTTTAGAATTAAAGCTGATAATTAAGTGATAAAAATCCTTAAAAAGCAAGAAAAATTATCCTTCTATACGAAATTTTGCATATTTTTTGACATTGAATACGTTAAAGAATGGTAGAAACCTTTAAAAAGTAAGAGAAATTACTTTCTATACAGAATTTTATACATTTTTTTAGAATTAAAACGGATAAAATTCTTAAAAAGCAAGAAAAGTTATTCTTCTATACGGAATTTTGTGTATTTTTTATGAGATTAAATGTTTAACGAATGGTAGAACTTCTAAAAAGCAAATGAAATTACTCTCCTATGCAAAATTTTATACATTTTTTGAGACAAAGAGGAAGAAAACTCAGATTTTAACCTTTATAGACACAGTGAAAGGTGCAGATGCTAATTATATTTAACTTTTTTATATTTTAAATTTCATATTAGTGAATTCATTATACTGTGAAAATGTCTGTGTAAATATTGAAACAGAACAAAAATAAATTACATATTCACTTATTATGTATTACTTTATAAATATTCAAATTTAATATGAATAGAGAGCGTACTGTTTGTATAGTTTTGTTCTTTCTTTCATATAAATTACATTATTATATATTAAATTATAAATTTCACTTTTTCTTAGAAATAATTCTGTTCTGCAAGTTTTTACAATAATTTTTGAGTTTTTAAATTTTATTTTATTTTTCTTTAAACAGAAAATTCGAAAATATATCTGTTGTAAATACAGTAAAACCTGTGCAAAGCGGAAACCTACATAAACCGGTTTATACAGGTTTTACTGTAGTTCCATTTACATTATAATCGATGTAAAATATTTGAGAATTTAGTGACTCATTCATTTATTTAAATAAATGTAATTAAAATTAATAATTACTAATTATCAAGGTATAAAAGACGAAAATAATTAAGTTAGTTAGTTCAAAATTAATTTTTTTTTAACGTTTTCTATTCAAATTTTTAACTAAAAACAATTCTATAATATAATATTTTAAAAATTCTCCTCAAATGAACCTAATTAAATTTATAACTTCATGAATATTGTGTTTAGATCTAAGATATTTTCAAATTACTCGTGGAAAAAAGTTATAAAATTAATTTTAAAATAATATTTTTAATGTTTTTCGGCGAAATTTCACTCACAAGAATTCGAAGAAATTCATTTTGCAGTGGTACATAGTGAACAATGACAAGATGTTACGTGTGACACCTATAATTAAATAGCACTCCCACACTCCTAATCTTCCTTAGGAAGGAAGGGATGGACATTGTAAAGGGCGTTATCCTTTAGAAAAGACTCACTCTTTACAGCTTGTCAATGCTATATAGAGACATCAGCCTAATGTTTTGCATCATCCATCAGATACTAATTGCAGTTTAGATAGATTGTTGCCATTTTTTGCTTTAATTATATATATTTAACCAAATATATTTATACATCGATATATGTTAGCATATTTAAATATCTGATAAAGCGTTTATTAAGCAGTAAATTTAACATTTTATTATTTAATATCTTATCAGTTTTGAATTGAATTAAAATAAATGCAAGATAATCACTTACACCAGATGCTTTCAGTTTCAATTTTAATTGTAATTAACTGTGAAATTGATCACAATTAATGATATATATTACCGTTATTCGCCGTTAAAATAAACTTGTCAATTACATTTTATTTAATTATAATTAAACGAGAAAGTCGGTTATAAAATGTCAAAAATAAGGAAATTCATTTTATTTATAAATAATTAAAATTATGCAAATTATATCGCTGTATTTAATAAATAAATTTTAACTTTATTTTATTAGTTACTAATGGGAATGATATAAATAATAATGGCTTAGAAAATATTCAAGTTTGGGTAATTTATTATTAAATATATTATAGGAAATTTCCATATTTATGCGTTAACGATCGTATGACAAAGTACAGTACATAACGTTGTATAAATTATATAATAAAAAAATTTATTGTATTCACTATGTAATGATATTGCATTGTTATCAATGAAGAACAGTCATGTCAATGGAGAGCAATCAATGGCTTCACGGATATCCATCTAGCAGAATTGATGACTCATCCAACGAATGGTTGATTCATTTCTTGCAGCAATAATTGACATTGATTGCAACCGTTGCACGTTAAACATAACTTTACTTTCTTTAAAAACTGCAAGCATCTAATCAATCGGAAACTCTATAACGTTTAAATATTCATTAATTATAATTAAAAAAAATGTCAATATATTTAAATACGTTTTTACTTCCAGCGCCATCTACAGATAATTCAGTTAATATTTAAATACAATAATAGATTTAATTAATCATAACTAATACATTATTGTCTAGAAATTTGGTATTTTATCGAATGGAATTTTTAAAATTATTTTGTTCTTTTATTTTCAAATTTTTTCAAGAGGTTTAGCGTTGTTTCAACTCAGGCATGGAAATATTTCTGGAGGCCAATACAATTTTTATTACCAAATTTTCGCTTCATAAAATGTTATAGGTAAAGCATTACGGTTTTATATTATTTTACTTTTATAGGGAAAAATACATGTAATAAT